>NC_140609.1:16192787-16792787 GCF_057381915.1 Diplotaxodon limnothrissa | reverse complement strand
ATAGAGCTGATGTTTGAGGTGATTGATTTTCTACGATGTTGTGTGTGAAGCTTTTACAATCTGTGTAGTTACACAAGCTAAAGGTATGAAACGCAAGTGTAAAGGTTTCACTCGATCAACATTATTTAACACCGTCTCGTGTGTCTCCACCAGCCTGACTCGTCCGTGGAGCCCTTCTTCAACTCCGTGGTGAGACAGCTGGGAATTCCTGACGTCTTTTCCCTCCAGATGTGTGGTGCTGGACTGTCAGCCGGCAGCGAAACAGACACTACGGGCGGCAGTCTTGTGAGTAGTCAGAAGTAACACCCCAAGGAGGAGTTTGATTAGATAAAAACATTGGTTTTAAACAGTCTTTATATTTTGGATCTCTGTCTGAGATTTTGATAGCTTGTGTGTGTGACCAGCACCTTTTTATAAACGTCATAGCTGATGTCCTTCATGTCACTGTGTTTCCACATTGGAAGGCCTTTCTACTTTGACTGGAGCTAATTAAGCTAAGATAGCATCCTGCTGAGAGCAAGTCTGTCGCCGTAATACTTTCGACCTTGGTGCCTCGCTCACCGCATCTCCATCATGTGACCCGCTGGTGCAGACAGATGGATAAGATGGCAGGGTATGTCAGAATTAGATCACTAAGTATCGGTATTTATCTGTCTTAAGAATCCTATTCCTATCAGGCTCTAATTTTAAGTTTAGTTAGATACTGAAGTGGTGAAGCTAAACAGATATGTAAACTGCAACTTAGCTGATTTACTGAGGCAAAAAAAATAAAAGGCAGTAATTCTGGTTATCTTCTTCTCTTAGATAATGGGTGGGGCTGAACCAAGTCTGTATCGAGGCTCAGTGTGGTACACCCCTATAATAGAAGAGTGGTACTACCAGGTGGAGGTGTTGAAGCTGGAGGTGGGAGACCAGAATCTGAATCTGGACTGCAGAGAGGTAAAACTTCACGGTCTGAATCGCTTCTCTCACTGTCTGATCCTAACTCCACACTGCACTATTTCAAAGTGAACTGTAACTTTGACTTGGAAGTTGACTCACAGCACTTGATTAACTTGCTGTGTCAAGGTTAAAACACTGAAATGTAAGAGAAGCTGAGTAGGAGTGCTGCAGAGCAGTGTAATCCAGTTTGTCTGCTTGTGAAAGAACTTCCTCATTTTATATTCTTTTGTTTGCTCAAGGTCTTCCATAGGAGTCCGTTGCAGCGATAACAAACCCTACCGCACGTCACTCTTTCTCTCTTTCTTTCAGTATAACATGGATAAAGCTATAGTCGACAGTGGGACGACTCTGCTGCGACTTCCTGTCAACGTCTTCAATGCATTGGTAGAAGCCATCATACGCAGCTCTCTGGTATGCTGCCTCCGCTCCACAGACAATGATGAAACATGTTATCAGAGCAAAGATATGCAGGGGAGAATAGCACACACTCACTGTTCAAGGACGTAGTAGCTTTAAGTGGAGGGATCGAGGGTTTTTTTTCCTGTTATAAAAATATATGTGTGTGTGTGTGTGTGTGTGTGTGTGTGTGTGTGTGTGTGTGTGTGTGTGTGCGCGCGCTCCATGCCTTTGTTTATTTACCATTAGGCTTTGCACATTTCTCACCTTTTTGGAACTGCACACAAACAGTTCCCAAGGTTAATTTGAACTTGGAGGCAACATTTTCAATTAAAGCAGCCACATCCTTGCAGATGAATACAAAGTAGGAAAATGAAAGCAGAACATCAAAACTTGTTTTGGTGCTATGTTGACCTTCTTTTTCTGTCTTTATCCTTTTTATCCTTCGCACTGTCTCTTTTCTGTCTCTGTCAATTTCTTACTGTGACTGTCTTATTTTCTTTTTCTCTTTCCTCCTGTGTTTTTTTTTTGTTTTTGTTTTTAATTCAGATCGAGGAGTTTTCTTCAGGGTTCTGGGAAGGCACCAAGTTAGCATGTTGGATGAAGGGAGAGAACCCCTGGAGGTTTTTCCCTAAGCTGTCCATCTACCTGAGGGCCACGAACACCAGCGAGTCGTTCCGCGTCACCATTCTGCCTCAGGTGCCAGGCACATATATAATCATATAATCATTCCTTCTCTAGAGCTTCCATCAAACAAAGACAAACTCATCTCATCCTCATTTCTTGTCATCTCACAGCTTTACATCCAGCCAATCACGGACGTTGACGGCACGCTGGACTGCTTCCGTTTCGGGGTGTCGTCGTCAACAAATGGCATGGTGATCGGCGCCACTGTTATGGAAGGCTTCTATGTAGTGTTTGATCGCACTCAGCGGAGACTGGGCTTCGCACTCAGCAGCTGTGCAGGTCAGGGTTCATACTGGTGCCACTTACTGCAGTTACATGTCTGTAAATATTTCGCTTTTTATGAGAAACTACAGCAGAAATCCTAAAGTACAGAGTAAACCAGACATCAGCTAATGATAACTTACTGACAGGCAAAGTCCTAAAGTCAGCCACTTTCAGGCTCCCTGACCAAGAGCTCAACACAGTGTCCTGTTCACTGAGATCTAAACGTCAAAGGTTAAGCCTTCAGTGGCACTTCCTCATAGTTCTGTGGAAAAATGAACTTTGGCCAAGCCTCCCTCCCTAATACTAAAGTACAAAGTTCATTTTTGTTGTGTACTGAGCAAACACTTTTGTAGGCTTAAGGTTGGAGGCTTGTGACAGCATTTAATGTCTAAGCAGGGCAGGTAAAATAAATAAGAAAGTTAAATGCCATTGTTTAAAAAAAAATGATGCCTGAGCCCGTCATCGAAGACTACGAGCAGCAGTGTGCTTGATTAAAAAGCTGGGATAAAGTCTGGAGCCTGGCTGTTTAATGCTCTGTATGTGAGAACAAGAATTTCAAGACATCCTGAAGCCAATGTAAAGATTATAAAATAGGAGTGACGTGAGCTCGCTTGCTGCAATGTGTTAATGGTCTGTGTCATTTGGAGGCATGAAAGAGATCATTTATCTAAGCAGGTAAACAAGGCAATAATTGTGCATGAATAATTTCTTCCAGTTCCACCAAATTCAATTTAATTTTATTTTTATGGGCTAAATCACAACAACAGGAACCCTCAAAACGTTTTATATTGTAAGGTAAAGACTACAATAATACACCGAAAATCTCAGCAATCAGATGACCCCATTTGAGCCAGCTCTTGGTGACAGTGGCAAGGAAAAACTCCCCTTTAACAGGAAGTAAACGTCAAGCAGAACCAGGAGGGCAGCCATCGGCCATGACCGGTCGGCCAAAGAGACCATATTTAGCAATTTCTAAATGTTCCTTAAACGAGGAAAAACAGGAATGAAAAATAGATTTTGCACACTTTTAAAAGCAACAGTTGTTCAGTTAAATGTTTAAATGTTTAAAACGTTCATTTGCTCATTGTCAAGATAGCCTCAGCTAGCTCTCAGTCCAGCAAAAGTTCTCTTCACCTGTCTTTCCAGCTTTTCTCAAACATTAGCTCACAGTCACAGGTTAACTCTTTTTATTTGGCACTTGTTAAATTTGTATTGAATGAGGGCGTATGAGTGATGCTAACTTAATGCTGCTTTTTTGGTTTTATGAGATCATGTTATAAGACCTCTCTCATACGTCACTGCAGTGAGCGATGGGGTGGCTCTGTCAGAGATCGAGGGACCCTTCTCTGCAGCGGACGTGGCGGCCGACTGCTCTGGCGGCCCACTGAAGGAGCCTCTTGTGTGGATGATATCTTACGCCCTGATGGCAGTCTGCGCGTTGGCCCTCCTCATCCTGCTGCTCATGCTCATCCTGCCCTGCAGATGCGGAAACCGGAACGGTGAGATCACGGACGAGTCCTCGCTGGTACGACACCGCATCAAATGACTGAGAGGGCAAAGTAGAGCAAACCCGGGGAAGGGACAGTCGGACAGTGAGCAGAGCGCCTCCACGAGAGGCTGCACCGACCAATGACACTTGACTTAGGATTTTTAGACTGGACTCATCAGCTTGGCCCACAGAGGCAGTCGCACAGACAGATCAACTGCCTCTGAAGGGGAAAAATCCCCAGAACAATTCTTTAAAAAAACAGCTGTTGGTGGTGAATTTGTATTTTCTTGTTGGTTTTTTTGTGGTCGTTGCCTTAATCCACCTACAGAGGCTGGTGGAGGCACTCAAATCATAACTGGGCTTGTTCTAATTAAAACTGCTAAAGGTATTCTGAGAAATCTAGAACTTCAATAACACTAGAAGATTAAAATTAAAATTTTTAAAGCAGTTAATAAGTATACACACACTAACCATCACAGCAGAAATCAAAGAACAGCTCAGCAGTGCAGACAATCACAGCACATCCAGAAGGAAGGATAATAACACTGATATCATCTCCATGCAAAAGGTGTTTTCTAGGTTTCTAAGCCTTATAAACCAAAAGTGCCTTTGTTTTTGGTTTTTTTGTTTGTTTGTTTGTTTGTTTTTGGGGGGGGGTTCAATCTAATGCCAACAACGGGATCTATTTCTTGGATCTATTTTGAAGTTTTCCACTCGTCTGTGGAGTCAAATGATTACCCAGAGATATTACATAAAAAATAAACTAATTAAAGTAAAGCTGCTCACTGGTAATAGGAAGAATATGAAAAGTTAGACTTGTGTTTACAGCGCCTGTAGTGCCTTTGTGGTCTCGGCTCTCTGCTAGAACAGTATCAGCAGTTTGGGACTTACTCTGCTGAATTGCACTTCCAAAGTCGATCAAAGTGTTATATAAAACGAAAGATCAATATTTCTCCTTCTGTAATGTAGTTTATTATTTTAATGTAGCTATACCCATTCTGTATACCCTCAGCTTTATATTTAAGTCTCTTTGAATGTGATTGTATCATCATCATCATTATTATTATTATTATTGTAATTATAATTATTCCAGATCTTTGCTTTCTGAGACTAGAATTCAAAGGGTGTTTATACTGCACATTTTATACAAATCATATACAGAAACACTTCAGCATTGATTTCCTTTGTTACTTGTGAGCTTCAGTTAACGTTCTAGCAAAGCAGACATTCCTGTTAGCAGTAAAAAAAGAGATAAAGAATCAACTTATTGAATGTCATTTTGCAGTCTGTTCGCACCAGTGAAATAAGGTCCAAACACAGTCCACAGAAGATGCTGCGCCACAGTTCAGCCTCATTCAGCTTCCTGTAATCTGACCCAAGCTGCACTAACATGTCTGAAAAAATGTCAATTTGTGAGACTGTTTCACTGAAAGCACACTTGAATCTAAAACTGCTCGCTTATTTATGAGTGTATTTTTTCTGTGCCAAAAATTGTAAACTGTGTTGTAAATAAAACAACTTGTGACAAATCAAAGCCATAATCGTTTTTAAATCATTTTTATTTCTTTTTGGATGAGAAATACAACAAAATAAAACGTACTTAAATGTAGCTTATAATAGATAAAGTAATTTCAAAAAGTAATAAATTATGAAAAAGAAACTGGCAATAATTCAATGTAAGTTTTTTTCTGTATACGTGTCGGGTTGATACCTCTGTAAACAGAAGTACAATTCATCTGGTTGTGTTTGAACATTATCTGCATGTAAGTTGCTAATAGCAAATATTTTTATGCTAACACAAAAGGTCAAGATGAATATAATTACTTCATAATCATCACAATATTAGAGCTGTAACAGTTATTATCTTGATTAATGGTTAAATGTCTCTCAGTGTAGTCTTGAGCCGCTCTTCATTTCTGCTTAATTTGCCAAAACACGTGTAAACATAAATAGAAATACAGTAGATAAGGCAAAAACAGAGTTTGTACAATTCTAACAAGCTTGAAAGATGATGTATGTCACCACCTTTACCCGGTTTTAACACCGAGTAAAGACTAGGTTTTTCTTGCTGCATAAAACCTTTAACAAAAGGCTGTACTATATTTTCTAAAAAGCTGTGATTGCCTACAGCTGTTTTTCCTTTATTTAAGAAAAAAATAAGAAGCAGTGTCATTGTGGTATTTTAAAAAGCTGTGTCATCAGACTCATGCTCTGGCTTCCTCAAAGTACCTTGCTCAATTCATGACACAAATGTTGAGAACTACGAGTCAAATGTTCAATACAGCTTAATGCTACTTGATGTCAGTGTTGCTAAGCATACGGCTGAAACGTACACTGATACAAATGATTGATTAGAACAACTTTTAGTTGCCACTATACGTGTCACGGTCCGGGGCAGCGGCCGTGTGAAGAGTGGAAAGGAGGACTCAGATGCAGCACTTACTCAGATGTGAAGGTGATTTATTGACAATACTGAACATAAAGTGGAGATGGCAAACAGAACTAAGGATGAACTAAACTGGGAGAAACTACACAAAGGGAGTGGCAAACCTGAACATGAAGGGAGAACAGCAGGGAGAGCACGCAGAGGATTACACCAGGTATGAACACAGAGGATGAACACAGACGACGCGACGAGGAGCAGAGGAAATCACACACTATAAGTACACAAAGAGACACTGGGAAATCACACACAGGTGGGGGAAACAGCTGGACCTGATTAACCTGACGAGACAGGGGAACACTAACACCAGGGACCAACAGAGGGAGCACAAGCCCAGAACCCAGTGTCTAAAATCCCAAACACAAACCATCCCAAAACAGCCATGAATAATAATGAAAGTAATAACAATAAAGAACATAAACATAAAGTCACTGAGTCATGGTCGCAGGACCATGACAGTACCCCCCCCCCTCAAGGGCTGGCCCCCGACAGCCACAGAAACACACCACCAGATCCGGGCGGGCGGCAGGGGGCCCAGGACGGAGGGACCGGGCCAAGACCAAAGACGGAGGCCCCAGAGTCCCAAACAAATGTTCACAAAAAAAAAAAAACTCACAGGGGAGCAGAGTCCAAAACACAGTTCAGGTGGCCGGCCAGGGGCCCGATAACACAGGAGGCCAGGATGGGACAGTTCAGGAGGCCGGCCACAAAGAAGGCCGTGGAGGCGCACAAAAGGTTCAGGAAGCCGGCCGTGCGGAAGGCAACGGCGGCCGCTCAGGCGAAGAGGGTCCGGGGGCCGGCCGTGCGGAAGGCAACGGCGGCCGCTCAGGCGAAGAGGGTCCGGGGGCCGGCCGTGCGGAAGGCAACGGCGGCCGCTCAGGCGATGGCGGTCCGGGGGCCGGCCGTGCGGAAGGCAACGGCGGCCGCTCAGGCGATGGCTGTCTGGGGGCCGGCCGTGCGGAAGGCAACGGCGGCCAGTCAGGCAACGGCGCCCGGCCAGTAGCCCGGCCAGCGGTCCAGAAAACGGCCGTTTAGCTCCAGACCCAAACGAGGCTGGGCCAGGCGAGGCTGAGGACACGGAAGCCGGGACCGCAGCAGGCGGAGATGATGATGCAGACACGAAGGCAGGACCAGAGGATGATGCAGACACGAAGGCTGGACCAGAGGATGATGCAGACACGAAGGCTGGACCAGACGAGGCTGATGAGGACGCTGAAGCTGAGGCTGGACCAGGCGAAGCTGATGAAGATGCTGAAGCGGAGGCTGGACCAGGCGCAGTGGGTGAAGATGAGGATGCTGTGGCCGAGGATGCGGGCACGAAGGCTGGACCAGGCGAAGCTGATGAAGATGCTGAAGCGGAGGCTGGACCAGGCACAGTGGGTGAAGATCAGGATGCTGTGGCCGAGGATGCGGGCACGAAGGCTGGACCAGACGAGGATGGAGACACGAAGGCTGGACCAGGCGATGCTGAAGCAGAAGCCGAAGCTGGACCAGGCGTGGATGAAGCTGGAGATGAAACCGGGCCAGGCGTGGATGAAACCGGGCCAGGCGTGGATGAAACCGGGCCAGGCGATGAAGAAGCTGTAGCTGAAGCCGGGCCGGGCGAAGCTGACGCTGTAGCTGAAGCTGGGCCAGGTGAGGATGAAGCTGGACCAGAATCAGGCGAGGATGAAGCAGAGGATGAAGCCGGGCCAGGCGTGGATGAAACCGGGCCAGGCGATGAAGAAGCTGTAGCTGAAGCCGGGCCGGGCGAGGACGAAGCTGTAGCTGAAGCTGGGCCAGGCGAAGCTGACGCTGTAGCTGAAGCTGGGCCAGGTGAGGATGAAGCTGGACCAGAATCAGGCGAAGATGAAGCCGAGGATGAAGCCGGGCCAGGCGTGGACGAAGCCGGGCCAGGCGTGGACGAAACCGGGCCAGGCGTGGACGAAACCGGGCCAGGCGATGAAGAAGCTGTAGCTGAAGCCGGGCCGGGCGAGGACGAAGCCATAGCTGAAGCTGAAGCTGAAGCTGAAGCTGGGCCAGGTGAGGATGAAGCTGGACCAGAACCAGGCGAGGCTGAAGCTTCAGGCTGAGGCGTGGCAGTAGCAGGTGGTAGCGCTGCAGGTGATGGTACTGCAGGAGGCAACGCTGCAGCCACAGGTGGAGAAGCAGCCACAGGTGGAGAAGCAGCCACAGGTGGAGAAGCAGCCTCCTGCTTCGCTAGCTGGGGGATCCTCGGGCCCCCCAGCCGACGTGGCAGTCAGTGTGGCATGAGGCTGGACGGGCTCCTCGGGCCCCCCAGCTAGCGAAGCAGGAGGCTGGACGGGCTCCTCGGGCCCCCCAGCGAAAACAGCCGCAGAACCAGTGGGCACCGGGGCCCCCGGCACACATGAAACAAAACCAGTAGGCACATGGGCCTCTGGCACACATGAAACAAAACCAGTAGGCACGTGGGCCTCTGGCACACATGAAACAAAACCAGTAGGCACGTGGGCCTCTGGCACACATGAAACAAAACCAGTAGGCACGTGGGCCTCTGGCACACATGAAACAAAACCAGTAGGCACGTGGGCCTCGGGCACACATGAAACAAAACCAGTAGGCACGTGGGCCTCGGGCACACATGAAACAAAACCAGTAGGCACGTGGGCCTCTGGCACATATGAAACAAAACCAGTAGGCACGTGGGCCTCCGGCACACATAAGGAGGGCTGCAGCTGCGCAGAGCACTGACCCTGCTCAGGCAGTGACAGCCCGGTGCAGTTCACAGCTGGCATCTTGGCCTCCAGGGGTCCAGAGTAAGCTGAGGGCAGTAACCCAGCCTCTGGGGAAGCCCCGGAGTGAGCAATAGTCTCTAATGTAGCCAGCTTTTGAGGAACAGGTCCGTAGTGAAACAGTTTGTCTCCCTGCTCAGAAACAGCGGTGGAAAAACAGTGTGAAAATTGTGGCTTAAGGGAGGCTAATGGTTGAGCTACAGACTGGGAAGCTTGTGGTTGGACACAGAACTGAGCCGGAGAATGGCAATAAAGTCCTGGCTCAGAAGGAGCGGCAGAGACACAGTCTGTCAGTTTTGCAGCGGGTTTGTACACGCCCACTTGGGAAGGATCCGTTACCACGAAGGTAGGTAAGCGATCCATACAGTCTCCCATCCCGCTCTGAATAGCCCCAGAAAACAAAGTCCCGGAAACTGGGGAAAGCAATGCATCCCACTGACTCACCGCATCGGGCTGCTCGAAAGTGAATGCAGACGGGGGGTGAAGTCCAAGGTCCAAAAGGAGAAACTCCCGCTCCCACGAACAGAGCGAGTCCAGCAGCCATGGGAGACCGGTCACCAGACGCTGTAGCCGCCTCTCTATAGCGCGCTGGGACGTGCCACCCGGGCTTTCCAGCCACAGGTCGATCAGCTCCTGTGTGGCATCAATGAGCGTCTCCCGTAGCTCCCTGGACGGATTAAGCGCTGCTGGGTCCATCTTGTGGTCGTGTCGTACTGTCACGGTCTGGGGCAGCGGTCGTGTGAAGAGTGGAAAGGAGGACTCAGATGCAGCACTTACTCAGATGTGAAGGTGATTTATTGACAATACTGAACATAAAGTGGAGATGGCAAACAGAACTAAGGACGAACTAAACTGGGAGAAACTACACAAAGGGAGTGGCAAACCTGAACATGAAGGGAGAACAGCAGGGAGAGCACGCAGGGGATTACACCAGGTATGAACACAGAGGATGAACACAGACAACGCAACGAGGAGCAGAGGAAATCACACACTATAAGTACACAAAGAGACACTGGGAAATCACACACAGGTGGGGGAAACAGCTGGACCTGATTAACCTGACGAGACAGGGGAACACTAACACCAGGGACCAACAGAGGGAGCACAAACCCAGAACCCAGTGTCTAAAATCCCAAACACAAACCATCCCAAAGCAGCCATGAATAATAATGAAAGTAATAACAATAAAGAACATAAACATAAAGTCACTGAGTCATGGTCGCAGGACCATGACAGTACCCCCCCCCCCCTCAAGGGCTGGCCCCCGACAGCCACAGAAACACACCACCAGATCCGGGCGGGCGGCAGGGGGCCCAGGACGGAGGGACCGGGCCAAGACCAAACACGGAGGCCCCAGAGTCCCAAACAGACAATACGAGCTCATCATTTGCAGAGGGACCTGTTGCTAGTTTAGTCTCTCTGACTGTTTCTGAGAGTAAAGTACACAAGTTTCACGACTCAAGGTGTGCTTGGTAATTTTGATAGCTATTGAAATGGTTGTGGGGCGGAAAGTGGCTTTAAAGAGCCTTCACGATTTTTGGTGATTAAAGTTCAGTCATTTAGTTGCTTTACTCCAGCCCATTCACTAGCTGAGACCACATCCTCATGTAGGTTTGGTTTTTCTAGTAGATAATTGCAGATTGCACGAGCATGAATTGAGGCTGCTGTTTGGGGGAAGGCCTCAGAGGGGACTTCCGGGTTGGGCATATCCCGATGTGAATGAAGTGGAAAAAAAGAGGAAGTGTGGGGGGTCGTTTATAGACGGAGAGCTGGGAGGGCTGTGAAATTCAGATAAATGAGCCAGTACACACCCAAGAACCCAGCCCCAGATACTGAGAACCACCAGCCACTGGCAGGGAGTGTGGCCGGGAAATAGGCCCCACACCTGGGGGAGCCTGACATGTTCTGAGAGAGAGAGGTGGAGTCTAAGACCTGACCTGAAACATAGATATTTACTGTGTAACCCTCCCCAAGACCTTCGGTGTCTACATGCAATTTAAAATTGAGAAGTGGGCCAGAGGTGGGATAGAGGTGAGGCTGAATGAACAGACTCTGGACGCTGTTCAGTGTGCCCACCCCGAAGGCCCTATATGTATGTGTCATGAGAATGAAAGTAATGAGAGAGTCTAAACTGTGGAGGAAAACTAAGGTACAGGCAGCCATGAGGGGGGAGAGAAGGAGGGCCTCCCTTGTACCTCAGTGACACACCTGCATCCCAAGCCCCTGCGTGTGTGGAGGGGGGAGGAGCCAGCTTCCTCGCTGACCACCAAGGGCAGGGAGGCGCAGGCCCATACAGCCCATGGCTGCAGCACCACCGACGCCCAGGGTGACCCATCCGACCACCCCACTCTTTTGTCTCTTTTAGCTAGGTGCTGTTTTTAAGCTTATATGATTCACAACTCAGTCTTCAGTGGCTTAACAAAATAAAAACATTGCTCTGAAAATGATCAAGTACAAGTAATGGAGTCTAAATGAGTGAAAAAGCAGCCAATGTCCAAAGAAAAACCTTTAAAAACCTTCAGAAGACCTGGAGAACTATTGATCAAGACCACTTTATAAAAAGTAGGAAAGACAAGAAAGTATGCTCACACTTTGGAAGCAAAATATGAAGAAATGAGGAGAGGATCAAGACTTTTGCACAGTACTTTGTTTGCATTTTTGTTCCTTCTTTACAAGAAAAAAAAAAGCTTTGTAATCCTCTGCGGATGATAAAGGCGAAGGATACCAAAGACAATGAAACATAATAATGTCAGGGCACGGATTAACCTTTTGGCTTGTCAAACACTCGAACAAATACGATTAATCACACACAACACTCATATTAATATCCTAACTTGGCGTCAAGGCCCTGCTGTGATTCAGACATACGGTGTTTATCATTACATCCAGCCTCCAGGTCAAGCTGTACAACTCAGAGCACCAGATGGGTAAACCTTCTTATAACATCTGGTCCTCCAAAGAGATTAAATCAAAAGGTACATAAAGTGCATGAAATCACACAGAGCGAAGTTAAATTTGACTTTTAATCAAAGTCTAATCTTTCTTTATATTTTACACTTTGCCTGTTCATGAGTGCCATTACAAAATCTCAAAACGAATGAACCTTCATCTGACGGTGGATCCAGTCCGGGAAGTATGCGACGTTGCCGTAAACACCCGGTGCATCCTGCCCAGCGTGCTGTTCCCCCCAAATGCTGTCACCTATGAGCCACCATACTCCATCCATCAGGGACACCAGAGGGCCGCCGCCGTCAGCCTGAGACACAGTTCAGGAACAAACAAAGGGCAATACTAACTTACAGTGACTTTGAGAGGCTACATGAGGACTTTTGAGGACAGTTTTAGGTCTTTCATGGATTTCTGAGGTCAGTGAAAAAGCTCTAAATCATCCAAATAAAAGGGGATATAATAGTCAGCTGCCTCCTCTGGGCTCTAACTGTACATTCACTGCTGACTGTATAAGTGGATTGTTACCAGGCACAAAAACGAACAGTTTATTTAAAACGGTTGCTGCACACAGAACATAGTGCTGGACTTGTTTGAGAGCGCCGCAAAAGCAGTTACATAAGAGCATGAAAATGTTTTGGATTCTTTGATGAACAAAAACTGCTTTTATGCGACGGTCTGTTTGGACTGGCTGAACTGCAAACACTATTGGAGCGCATTGTTCTGAGTCTGCATTCAGAGACTCCATTCCCACTAAAACTGAAGCATTGTAACCTCGAGGTGGGTCACACTGTGGACCTCTGACACTCAAGGACACTACACAGCTAAACTGATTATCATATCCTGGGATATCCTGTTCGTGTAGGCGATGAAACTGTTGCACTCTGCAGCATCTATGAGAGACACCTGAGCCTCCATCAAGTATGGAAAGACAGAGTCTGTCAAAAAAAAAAAAACATAAATTAATATATAAAATAACGCTCACACACTCTCCTCTACGTTCAATCACTTGACAATGAGTGCAGGACTTTGATGCCATCTAGTGGTAGTAGGCGGCAATGAGCACCAATACTGATTCACTAACTACAGCTGCCTCACCATTTGCTCTGTGACCAAATCGTGTTATCCAGCACTTGTGATGAGCAGTGACTTTCAGGCCCACGTTTGGGAGGCACACGGGTCCGATGTGCCTGAAGCCTACCAAGGAGTAAACATCTCTGCTGTAACGTGTTTAACACAGGACGAGCTGCTGCTGTTAACAATGGTGTCAATGTGTGCACTCTTACAGCCTCTCTGTACACAGACTGCCACTGTGTGAACAGCTTATTCACACAGAGGGTTATACTCAGCTGACAGCTTGCTAGTTTGCTAAATGTAACGCTTACTGAAGTAACAGTGCCAAATGCATCCACTGAGGATGTGCATCTTCCAAAATGTCAACAGGTCTCAACAAAAGTTATTTAAAACTTCTATGGATGCACTTTTAACAAAAACGCCTTATCCTAAAATATATGGTGCCATGACTGGCTAACAATGCCTGGTTATTAAGACTTCTGGTTGAGATTAAGGAACTGGGGGGGAAAGACAACTGATTAAAACATGTTAATATGGGATTAACTTTGCTGAGTCCAGCTTAGATTTATGCAGTAAATCTGTGGCTGTAAATCTGTATAAGACAAGATAAGATATACTTTACTTATCCCAAAGTGGGAATGCAGCAACTCAAGATTAGAAACAGCCTAAAAGTAGAATGAATATAAACACAAGCACAATAACATAATATACAATCTGGCAAAACAGAGATATCAAGATAAAACTACTATAAAGAAGCTAAACAGACTCATTGGCCACTTTATTAGGTACACATTTCAGCTGCTTCTTAAAGCAAATATCTGAATCATGTGATGTATATGGGTCATATGACAGCAACCCAATGCATTTAGGCATGCAAACGTGACAGGGTGCTGAAGTTTGAACTGAATGGAGAATGGGGATTTAATAGGTGATTTAAGGGACTTTGCACACGAGAGTTAACTCATATTACTCGTTACAATCAAATTATGCAGAAGAGCATCTCTGAATGTGCAGCACATCGAACCTTGAAGCAGACGGGCTACAGCAGCAGAGGGTCACACGGTCAGCTATTGACAGGAAACTGAGGCTACAGTTTGCACCTGCTCAACAAAATCAGGCAGTAGAAATGTTGCATGGTCTGATGTGAGCCAACATTCAAATAGCAGGTTCAGATATTTTCCTTTAAACCAGGGGTATTAAACATAAGGCCCAGGGACCAGATTTGGTCCAGCATTGACCTCAATCCGGCCTGCTGGATGGCGTTGGGAAAAGGAGGACATAAATGTGGGAATTTTAACTGTATTTTCACAAGTTCTACAGCTTTAATAAAAAACAGTACACCAAAGTAATTAACTAATTGATTTCTGTAACTTTATACATTTATTCTTACAATTTAAACCCATGCTGACAGATTGTTTTAGTTTACTAAAGCAGCATTTCTTCACCATGTAAGAAAAACTGAGAAATAATGTTGAAATCACCCTTTTTTTTTGTCCTATATTAGGGTCTCTCATTTATTAAATGTGTAGGTAAAATTTTTAAACTTACAGAAATCAGATAAGATGAAAGTGGGCTGTATGTGGGCCGCAATATAAAAGACTGGTTTCTTGAACATGGCAGTGAGTTCACTGAACTCAAATGATCTCCGCAGTCACCACATCTCAGTCCATATTAAATAATAATTAATAACTTCAATTAACTAAAAGGTGATTAAAATAATGTAATGAAGGGGCTCATCATAAGCACCTGTTATGTCCAAAGGTTGGGAGAGCCTCATAAGAGCAATGTCATTTTTCAGGGTCTGGCTGTTGTAGCTCTCATGAGTTATAATGCGACGCACCGAGTAAGCAGGGTTAAACAGAGGGCCTAATGGGTCCACTATCCCAGCATACTGCCCAGTCTGCAGGACTGGTGGCCCTGCAAAGGTGGGGGGTGACCAGCAGAGATTTGATTAAAGCTGGATCAAACCACGGTTGCTGAAGGGTGGTGAAGGTGAAGGTGGAGGACTCACCAGGTCACACACTGAGCGGCGGTGACTATCCAGTAGGGGGAGACGATGGCTCCTCCACAGCGGTGAGAGCCGGCAACCTGGAGGCTGACTTGCCAGGGCACAGCCCCAAGGGAGGCCAGCTGTCCTGCAGAAGCCTTGCTGGAGTTCACCCTGCTTCCACAATCTGAAAAAGGAGGCTGCTGTTAGAGCATTCTACAGCTACAGGCTTTCAGAGAGACAAAACTCAACAACACACTGAAAAAAACCAGTGTGATTGCAAGGAAGAGCCTTCAGCTATCCTCAACTATGGAAACAACTCCCAGATTGGATTCAGGAGACAGACAACCTCCTGCTTAGGCTTGAAATGTTCTTTTTGATATGCTGGATGCACTCCACTACTACATTAAATCATTAGTAATTAGCAACTTTTGGTTCTCACTATACTTTGCCTGTCTTGTCTCTCTCTGCTCTCTTCTCTTTCGCCTTATCCCCAAACTGAGCCTTGTTCTGCCAGAGGTTTCTTCCTGCTAACAGTGAGTTCTTCGTTCCCACTGTCGCTCTCACTGAGGTTTGATATTGTAGAGACCCTACACCAGGGGTGTCAAACTCAAATACACAGTGGGCCAAAATTCAAAACTGGAACAAAGTCGCGGGCTAACATTTATATGAAAAAAAAACTTCCTCCAGATATAAGAATGAATCTTTTCTTATGGACTCAAACAGGTTTTGCTGAAAAACTGAATATGGAACAAGCAAAGCTTAATACTAAACAATATATATATTAGCTGTGTAATACCAGCAGGCCAGCTCTAATAGTAATTTGGTATGGCTTCGCGGGCCAAATGTAATTAGGCTGCGGGCCAAATTTGGCCCGCGGGCCAGAGTTTGACACCTATGCCCTACGCTATTAGAAAGAAACCTCAGCTAACACACCGCTTTCTGTGATCCAGCACATGGTGACAGTGGGAAGGAAAAACTCCCTTTTAACAGGAATAAACCTTTATGTGCTTGTAATTCACTTGCCAGGTGAAAGGTTGGTGGTTTGTTTCCAGGGGGTTTACCTTATAATATAAAGCACCTTGAGGTAATTGTTGTTGTGATTTGGTTCATTTCTAAGAAAGTATAAAGACATACTAGTACAGTGCAATGTCAACACCATGTTGTTAGGACATGTACTTCTAAGGATTGGAGGAAAAAAGACATTTGGAATGAGATCAGGTTAATATCATATCAATATTAGCATTTTGACACAGGTTTATCATTACCAGCTCACTCACTGTAGGGCAAGTTGTTGCAGTATGGATGCCTGAGGGTTGAAGTTAGACTTCACTAGTAAGAATCCATCATTAGCATCAGCCTTTGCTGGCCTGATTTAAAATACGTGCCCCTGTCAAAGCACAAATTGTAAAAAAAAAATTGAGCATCGCTTGAAAATCGTTCACAGAGCAGCTTTTGTTTCATCTCGGGCTGAACTAGCTGAGCATCTCACCTGATGTATCCGATGCTCTGGCAGCTCGCTCTGCCCTTCTCCTCGGTCCAGCCATGAGAACCAACAGATTTTCAGGCTTTACTCTGAGTCGAGTAGATCTGAAGCAGGAAACTGGAGCCGTGCAGCCTCACTGAGCACAAACAGCAAACACAAGCGATGACTTGGCATTTTGTCACAAGTGGAAAGTGGGTGAAGAGGCAGCCAGTTGAGAGTGAAGCACACAAAGGACTGGCAGTTAACAAGGAAAGATAAATGCTTCAGTCTACATATTATCTCATTATCTCATCATGAGGAATATGGATGATTCCAGAAAAAACAAACCTATAAAAGCATCAAACTGTTCCGTTGTATAAACTCTGACCTTGTTTTCAAAGATTGGAAATCCAGATGAACAGAGTTAACTTTCTGGGATTCTCTCACCTTCTTTTATTGAGCGTGCATCAAGATAACAACTAATGAGGCTACCTGGGAACAGGTCAGCAGCACCATTGGGTGTAAACAGAGCTTCACGACTCTGTGAAGAAGTATGGTTTTAGAGGATTTTGGGGGGGAATTTCCATTTTTTTGGAAATCCCAGAGAAACTTCATCTGCTGGCTAATAAACAGAATGGATGATTGCATGGGGCACTAGAGCACACAGTGTGGGTAATTTACACATATGTGAAGGTCTCATTAGGGCTTAATAATATATTCAGCTTTTAGGGCAGCATAACACTTCCATGGAGAAGATGTCTTTTCCAGAGATGTCCTTAGTTTTGTTCATTTCTGCAAGACAATGCAAGGTGCCAGTAGTCCAGATGAAAAATGGACCCACTTGCAGTCCAGACCTGTCCCCCTTTGCAAATATTTTGTGCGCTATGAAACAAAAAATGCAACAAAAGAGGCTCCGAAATGAAATCTTGTCAGTGCGAGAATGGGAAAGCATTAAACTTCCCCCCCAAAAAGTCCACATTTCATTTGTTGTTTTCCAAGTTTTTCTTTTTTGTAAACCAGGTTCTTATCAGTGTGTTTCATTCAGCTTTATTGAACAAATCTAAAGGTGGAGGACAGAGAAGCTTTTTCTTCCCACCATGAAGCTGCTTACCACAGTTAGCTTCGTCCTGCCCTGCGGGACAGTCTGTAACCCCATCACACCACTGGGACTCCCACTTGCGGTTCCCATCTCCACATTTAATCCCATGAATACAGGATGAAGAAACTGGAATTGAAGACAGGAACCAGAAAAAAAAAATCAGTCTTCCAATCTCACTAATGTTGACTCAGTTCACTAAATAAATCCTTCACTTACAGTAATAGGCAAGGAGGACTCCAGCCACCAGCAGCAGCAGCAGCAGCAGCAGCAGCAGCAAGGAGATGACAGCAGCAACAGTGAACTTGATGCACCTGTGTTTGAAATCTGACAGAAGAGCACTCACCGTGACTGGAAACCCACTCACACCCAGCTTCACGATTACATTTTATACACAGAACAGTTTCTAATGAGACTTTTTGTTACAAGCAGTGTCCAAATGACGTGCCTGGTATCTGTACAGTCGTGTAAAGTATTCAAACTGTATTAAAAGACACTCAAATACCTTTGTGCTTGGGGATGGAGGGACTGCTCTCAGGTGGAGGCTTCAGCGCCACATTGTGAACATACTGGGGTTGAACATCTGATTCGGCGAGCGCAGGAAGTTTCATCTTCTCATATTCACGGATGAAGTGAGGACAAGCGTCCAGATACTTTTGGCAGAGCAACAGTGTTTTTGTAAAGTTACAATACTTAAATTGAAAGCAGGTCTTCTTCTCAAGGCTGATTAAATGCAGACTCACCGGATTGGTGGTCATTTTCTGTTTAATCATCTGTATTTTGAAAAAATTGAAATAAAATCCCCCTGTGATAACTCCAGCAGCAATCTTTCACTCAGATAATCTCATCCACATCACTGCCAGCACCTCCGGCATCTCCTCCCAGGCTCCGCTCTGCTCATTCTCACATGGATGCGATCAAATAAAGAGTTTGTATGAAAACTGTCACGCCTACACTTCACACAGCATCAGTTTGTTTCCCTCCTGAGCACACAGCAAAGACAATGACGAGTTGGCGAGTCTAAACATGACACAGGTGTTATCTGCTTAAGTGTCAGAGCAGTGAGTGAGTACTGTAACGCCGAGTGTGCAGTGGAAAGGTACTGAAAACATGATGTATAGGCAGGTAGACACAGCGTGTTTCAGTGATGCAGTGGCTGAGCGACAAGAAAATATGGAGAGGATATTTTAAAGTGAAAATGAAATGCATTAATCAGGCCAGCATGCTTTTGGATTGACTGCTTTTTTATTTATTTAATGATACAGTACTCATTTGACAAAGCAGCCTTATATTCAATGCACAGGAAAAGAACAAAAACATTTTACCTGATAATAAAGAACAGACATGAAATGACGCCTGGAGAAGGCTTTAAATGGTACTTCACATTCATACAGTCACTTAGCAACATTCACATTCATCTGGGTGAAACATAAAACATGCACAGCAAACATGTCAGCCTTCCAAACACACACACACACACACACACACACACACACACACACACACACACACACACACACACACACACACACACTTATTTGGTCTTTTTTAATAATTTTTGTGATTTGGCTTGATTCCTAATGTTGATCTGTTGAGTCAGTTTTATTAGAGTCGTACAAAAAGGAATGAAAATTCCCACCTCTCTTTTTTTCAACCAAAATAAACTTCTTTTTTTTTTTTTTGCACTTTTTCCCTGATATCACTTTTTTCCAGTCTACACCCAGGCCTGCCATCCTGGGAAAAGTCTGCTAAGGTTTTTGGGGTCCATGGCTTGCTGGATGAGCAGGTTGACCTGTCCTCCCACGCTGAGCACCGTTCCCTCTTCCACTCCCTTGAGCTTCTCCTGCAGCCGCAGCAGCACCCGCTCCGCCACCTTGTTGAAGCTCTGACTGTCACTGCTGGAAAGAATATGAGGGGAAGAGCCTGAACACACACACACAAAACCTCGCCAGCTCCGATTCTGACACTTCTCTCCTTGATTACCTGGATTTACGGCTGTTGTCTATGTCATCTCCCCCCATAGTGGAGCTTAGCGTTGCGTTGAGCTCCTGCTGCTCGTCATGCTGCAGGTAAAAAGCTTTCAGGGGGTTCATGGTCCAGTCAAACAAAGGGTCATACAGCAGCACCTATTTAAAACGCACAAAGACACAGAAACTTACAAAAGCACTCCTTAATATGAAGTTATGGAATAAAACATAATATTTAGAGCATGATTTTACCTCCACAATAGTCAACAGAGCTTCTTGAGAACTTCTCATCACCTCCATCGTCTTCTCACAGCATCTGAAAGGGAAAGCAGGGTTCAGATTATTTATAGTGCTAAATGTTTAAAATGTCTAAATAGCAACAGATTTCCCAACATGAATCTTAATCTGTGGTCTGAGAAAAGATTAATGAGGAAGTTTGTTTAATGACACAATGTAATATGCTATTTCAAATTATAAAACTTTATTAATCGTGAAGGAAACTCATCAATCAATGGTGATTAGCTACTCATACAATAAAAGGATCAGATCATTTTTTTATTATGTCCTGTAAAACCTCAGAATTGACAGGGGGTCGATTTTTACTGCAAGCCACTTTGCAACCCACCTCCACTTCAGTTTATATTTTCATGTCTGATTCAAATTTGTCATGTTGCCTGCCGTGCTCTGTCACAGAGTCTTTACTTCCAGTTTTCCATGTATGAGTATAAAAGGGCCTGAAGGTCCCAGACCACTGCTGACAAATAAGAGCAACATCTGAGCATAATCGTGAGCTAACCTCCTGAAAACTCCCTCCACTCCAGTGATGCCCATACCGTCCACAATGTCTCTGGAGAGTCTGAAGGGGACAGTCTCAGGGGTGGGGAGGATCTTGCCTTGCTCAAAGGCCACACCTTTAAAACATCAACAACAAAAACACACACAGTGAAGAAAAAGGGGCATCCACACTGGAGGAATAAAAACATTTTCTGAAACAAAGAGTGACCTTCTTGGTGTAAGAATACCTAAATCGATGTGCACCAGTTCTGCAGTCTGTTCGTCGATCAGTATGTTCTGGATGTGTCTGTCACCCAGACCCACGATGTAGCCAACTGTGGACACAAAACAGAAAACAGAAGGTTTGTTTTTACAATTACTGGATCGTCGTTTGGAGATAATATGAAATCTCGTTGTGTGTATATTTAATGTATATTTTTTAATTCTGTGTCATGACTGATAAATGTTTTCTTTCAACTCTGGACATCAACTGACAACAAAATGTTGACACGCTGAGGTGAAAGGTGGTGTTTTATGTACAAAGCAAACCGGGATCCATGAATCACCTTAATAATAATCAACACCAACACTTTAGTTTCAAGTCACATCAATTATATGTCGCCCTTCAGTTTGTGGCATCTTGTATTTACAGTACATAATGAGCTTTACTCTGTGAGACGGTGTACCTATAGAGGAGGTGGCCACACTGCGAGTGTAAGCCAGCCGCTTCTCCATCCACACTGCGGGATCCAGGAACCGTTCCATGCAGAAATACCTAAAGACCGGCCTGAACTTCGTGCACACCTCGTTGTAGGCCTGCAGCTTCTCGTCGAATGCAAGTCTCTGAGCGTCCTGCAGTGACAGCCCAACAAAAACTACAGCTGTGAGTTCTGAACCCATAGCAAGCATGTGTTGCCATGTTGCAAGTGTTTTCCTGTCAGCATCGCCATACCAACATCTTCCTCCGGCAGGCTAGGCTGGCCCAATCTTGGGGTCGGAAGCGTTTGTGAGCTCCTTTATTGGGCTCCACCAGAAACTCCCCGATGGGCACCGTCCCAGAGCACCACTCTAACACGCCACTGCGCTGTGAGAAAGGCACCACCTGGAATCAAGTATATGACAAATTTTTTTTAAGCAACGAAGGGAAAAAGAGATGAAAGCAAATGTGAAGCAGTGCCACAGATGTGCGTCTATCGGGGAACCTTGTATCGTCTGATGTTGAGCTTCCTCTTGCGTGTGTCTGTATTGCGCTGCAGCAGCATGGAGCACATGCCAAAGACCTGCTGCATCACTGCGTCCTGTCGCAGGTCGTCCTGACCCTGTTTGCATTAAAACACTAAAATCACTCACAGGTGACTTGACCAAAATCATCACAACGATCCTTTATTTTAGTGCAGTTCAGTGTATTTGTACAGCCCAGTATCACGTGTGAGGGCTCAAACTGCTTCACAGCCATAGAAACAAAACAAGAACAGACAGACTGAGTTCTGTAGGACACTGGCGTTCAATGCACATATTAATGGTGGTGCTGGAACAGGAAAATCACATCTTATCAAATGCATCTACTCAGAAGCATCTAAGATACTGAGCAAAGTGCCCAGATATGCAGACGACGTTGACATATCAAAACCCACTGTCCTGTTAACTGCTTTCACTGGGACTGCAGCTTTTAACATTTCTGGAACAACACTGCATTCTCTTCTCAAGCTCCCGAGAAGCTTAAAACCTCCCATTCAGGGACTTGGCAATCAGCTGGATGAAGTCAGATCAGAACTTTTGAATGCTGAAATAATCGTCATTGACGAAGTGTCTATGGTGTCAAGACATCTCTTTGCATATGTAGATGCAAGACTCAAACAGATCAAAGGGACTCGGAGACCCTTTGGAGGCATGTCAGTCATTGCTGTCGGAGACTTCTATCAGCTACCCCCAGTGCGACAGTCTAAACCTCTCTGTGTGCACGACCCGTCCGAGATCGACCTGTGGCAGGAGCATTTTCAGATGATCACTCTGACTGAGATTATGCGTCAGAAAGATGATGTTGTCTTTGCTGAGATGCTGAACAGAATTCGTGTAAAAGGAAAGTTGGATGAGCTTTGCGAAGCAGATAGAAATTTGTTGTCACAGGCCATAACTGAACCAGCCCTTTGTCCGACTGATGCGTTGCACATTTTTGCAACTAATAAAGAAGTGGATGCACACAACTCTTCAACACTGGCTCTGCTCCACACTCATATCATTGACATCCATGCAGATGATTATAGAAAAGATCCTAGAACTTGCAGAATGGCACTTCAAGACAGACCATTGAAAGGAGGTAAAAACGAGTTACCAGACACACTGAAAGTTGCAGAAGGAGCTCGTGTCATGCTCACCAGAAACATTGACATACAAAATGGTTTGGTTAATGGAGCTTTTGGAAAACTACTTAGAGTAGTTCACTCTGAAAAAGACCAACACATCATCAAGCTTGGACTTAAAATGGATAATGAGACATCTGGAAAGAATAACCGCACACCAGCAGACGACATGGTGTACATTGAGAGAGCAGAAGAGAATCTGAAGCAGAAAGGAGTGGTACGAAGACAGTTCCCAGTGAAGCTGGCCTTTGCATGTACAATACATAAGGTACAGGGTATGACAACTACATCAGCTGTTGTCTCTCTTAAGAGCATTTTTGAGCCCGGCATGGCCTACGTAGCTGTCAGTAGAGTGACGTCTCTCAGTGGACTGTATCTTCTTGATATGGAGGAGAAAAAAATATTCACCAACCCAGAAATCACTGCAGCGCTTGAGAACATGAGACAAGCCAACCTTGATGACATGATGCCTCTTCTACACGTGAGACAAACCCTCAGCAGGTCAGAGGTTTTCACCATTGTTCATCATAATACAGAGGGACTGCCAGCTCACATTAATGACATCAAAAGTCACCATGAATTGTGTCTAGCAGATGTTTTGTGCCTAACAGAAACACACCTGCGGGGCTCTTTTGTCGCAGAGAGTCTCCACTTGGAAAATTACAATTTGTTCAAACGCAACAGACACCTGTCCTACACAAACTTTCCCCAGATGGCAAACAGAAGTGGTGGTGGAGTTGCTGTTTATGTGAAAAGTGACATTCAAGTGCATGAAAAACAGTACATCCATAATGTAACTGACCTTGAATTTCTGGCTTTAAAGGTTGAAGCACCAGTCAGTGCTCTGATTGCAGTTGTGTACAGACCTCCAGACTACACTCTGAGGCCATTCCTGAAAAACCTGGTAAGCCTATTAGACTCATTGGAGATCATGGACTGTCATCCCATCATAGTTTGTGGTGATTTTAATGAGAATGTTTTATCCAGTGCAAACAAACCAATCCTGGAGCTGTTTGAGTCTAGGGGATACGCACAGGTCATCACTGCCCCTACCACAGAGAAGAACACACTGCTTGACCTTATTTCTCAGCCAGAGCGATGTCTCCATTCTGGAGTCATGAAGACCTACCACAGTTACCATGACCCAGTATACTGTGTATTGTCCTGTGATGATTCATGATCTAGATCATTGACTACAGTAAGTAATTTCTATATTTTTGAATGACTTAAGAAAGTAGAGCGATATTTAAAAGTTGACGCCCTGCATTGCAGTATAATGGTTGAATTGTTTACATAAAATACAATTACATGAATTAAGTAATGATATCAGTAAAAGATGACAATTTTTTTTAATCACAGAAAATCTAAAATTCACTAACAGTAACCTATAAATGTCAGAAAAATCAAATATAGCAGTTTAAAATGAATAGTGTAGGCATATCCTCTCTGCAGCCAGGCTTCAACATCCTGCCAGGCTGCCCCAGTCTCACTGTGGCTGGGAGGGAGGGAGGGTGGACCAGAGGATTGCCCACACAACACATAAATGTTCAACAGCTTCTTCATTGTTTCTGAGCGAACAACAATGACTAAAGGTTGCTTTTTAAAAAAACAAACAAACAAACAAACCTAATTACAGCAATAATGACAGTTAAGCCACTTTATGTGTGCCTCTATTTTGAAATACTATTTACAAAAATGTTATTATTTTGGTTTGTTATAAACTTTAAACTTTTTCAAAAGTATACGATTATATTTTTGGACAAATTTTTCTATGAAACATAAATTTTTATGAGCTTTTATCATGTTTCTGGCCAGTGCAATCATCAGGGTGGGTCTGGGTTGATAACTGCACATTTCTGGCCAGAAATGTTTCAGCAGTGTTACATAAGTAGTACATATGTAACACTTGCTTTCTGTTACCAGCTGATACCCTACATTTGTATAGACATTGGATGGTGTGAGGTTGGGGAGTTGAGTGGGAGGGGGGGGGGGGGGTGGTACGGTGGGAGTTGAGGGGGGGGGGTTCCTTTCCTGTTAGGTTTCCTTTTTTTTTTTTTTTTTTTTTAAGCGAGACACAGTCCTCCTGTGTCTTCTCCAATCTTCACATGTAAAATCCAACAATGTGAAGCACATAGCAGCTAGAAACTGTAATGCCACAGATCAGAGAAACTTCATCATCACCATCTTCATCGCCATACGATCAGAGCGTGAGACTTCACATCTGGAGCACAGGAGAGATTCTGTGATAAGTCCTCCTTCTAGCTTGTCCCACAAGCAGTCGGTGAGATTTACTAACGACAAAAAGGGTTAATGACATTATTTCCATGAAAACATGTATTCATTCTTTGTAAAGTGTTTAAATTGTGTTTTCACTTGACCTTAGGAGTGTTAGAGTGTATTGTAATGTCTGTACTCAGGTGTTTCCCTCTGTGATCCATCCCCTTCAGAGCTGAGACACTCAGGACTGAACAGACTGCACAGTTTCTGTGACTGAGCCTCCAAAACACCTTCTTTGAAACCACTCATGATAGAAGGGCTTCATATTTGCAGCAGCACTACTACAGGTATTCAGTGTATTACAGGATGTGTTTGTTTCTTAGGACCAGCTCTGAGTGCACACTACCTAACATATACACCTTTCTGTTCATTACAAACCAACTACTCTGGATCATACGGCCAGTTGGCAGGAATGTTGCTGCAGAAAAACATCCCTGGAGATCACCATCATTGTCAGACTGACTGTGCCTCCTCTGTGCAGTGTCAAGATCCTCCCTAAATGAGTGTGTAAGTTAACATTTTCATTATTTTATTCCCTTTGACAAGACAAGTATCACTGATATTTACATTTACAACTACATATGTTCCCGTTTTCTGCTCTTCTTTTAAAGTCCTCAGCTATCCTGCTTCTGTGCTGCTTGCCACACATCAAACACTGGCCGGATGACAGGGAGGATCCACTCTGAAGTCACTGGACATGATGAGGAACATATGGGACTTTATAGTTTCACAGAAACGTTGTGCTCTGTGATTACAGGTTTTAAATGGACATAATGACTGCCTCTCTCTGATCAACAGGCTAAAGGATTGTTTTCATTGTTAGTGCTCTGTACAATGTATGCTTATTTAATATTTCATCACAGAACAAACCTTTATTTATTTAACATATTTTTATTTTGTTTTAATGTTGAATTAACTGTGGGGATTTTTTTAAGTGGGCACTCGGGATGTCATATGACCAGAAATGTGGTAACTGGAATTCAACAGTATGGAAAAAAAATCTGCTAAGAACAAAACACACACAAAAACCCCCCAAGAAAATTCAAATTCATTCCATGTAATCCAATCTAAAACACTTTAAACTGCTGAACAGCAACACAAACAGCGTTAAAAAACAGTGTTAACAGAATGATTATGATGAGTTTGTACCAAAGTTTCAGGTCACATGGCACACCTAGTGTGTAGTGTGGAGTATCAGCTGGTAAGTATAGGTTTTTCATATTTGAGTCCTTAGAGTTCAGATAGATAAAGCCTCGTGTATAATAATTAGTCATAACCACAACTCAAAGTCAGGGACTAACTCAATTTGGGACTTTGTGTCTGAACCCAGGTTAAAACAATGTGTAAAAAAGCATTTAGTGGCATGGCTGAACAATGCTGTAAACTATTGATCCTTATTTATCCATGTTCACAAAAAGGACTAATGTGCTTATTTGATTATTTGCATGTGTTAAACTGTGTCACCACCTTACGCTTTCATTTGAGTGTACTCAAAATTCTCTATACAGTTCTCTTTTACCACTGTGTGGACTCTGTTTACATTAAAACATAAAGAAGAATGAGTAATAAAAAGATGTGTAGACAGATTAAGTAGACCGATAGAAACAGCTGTTCAGCCATGTTCTAAGAAACCAACACAATTTAAAGGTTCAGGATTGTGGTTTTAAAAGTTGAATTTTCATGTATTTCATATGTTGCTTATTATTTTTTAATTAGTTATTTAATTTAGTTATTTTTATTTATTCTACTAGTCCTTTTCAGAAAGAAGCTGTAAAATATGATTTAAGATTTTTATGTTATTTTCTATGACATACAAAACAAATTGATGTATGTAATACTATTAAACATGATATACACATGTGTACATGTCTGAAAAACATTATGCTGTATATTAAAGTTTGTATTTTCTCCAGAATTTTTGTTCATCTTTTAAGTTCATTTCAGTTAGAAGAATTTGAACGTCTAATATTCATTCAGAGGTTTTCTGACTCTAAATTTTCTTTTGTCATTACTCATCTTTTTATTATTTACATTTTAAACATGTTTAGCTTTTTTCCAACTTCTTCTGTGTGAACATCAGCTTTCAAAAGTTCTGCACTTTTGTTTCCAGGTTAAAAATTCTGTATTTTCCAGCTCATTCAGAATTTTTATTTTTAACTTAACATTCAGCAATTAATTCATTTCAGTGCATACATTCAGATTCAAGCATTCACACTGCAGTTTCTTCAGAAAATGCACTTTCTAGTTATTATTATATATTCCGTACGTTTTTTGGCATCTAATTCCTTCAAAACCGTTCAACTTAGAAAAACCATTGTTAAAGGTTCGTTCGATTCAGGGAAGAGAAGAAAGCAAGCCCAGTCCTTGTAGGTGTCAAAAATAGTGATCTTTATTACACACTTTGCGCAGTCAGTGTGGGAAAGACAATTTGCAATACAATCCTTCGTCGAATGGACCGTCCCGTCTCCTTATATTGCCATTATGACATCACAGTTGGATCTTTACTGGAAATGATTACAAATGATAACAATTCCCCACCTCTCAAAGAGTTTTCCTTATATAGACATCAACTGCTACTCTTAAGAGAAAAACAAGTGTGTATTACATTGTGCATTTTGTGAAAGTGTATCTATCAGAAAAACTGTCCTCAGACGACCCTCCTATTATTACTAAATGTGTATGTGAACGTGCGTGTGTTATATAAGTGCGTGCATGTGGTTACAGGCCGGCGTACGTGCAGAACTGAACGCAGACAGGCCTGGGTCCAACAGGACTGGGCCTGAGCGGTGTGACTGCACTGAGGTGCAACAACTTAAGCAGATAACAAGACTAATGCAGAACCTCAATAGACTGACTAGAGTACTGATCATCTGTGTGCATTAATATTTGCTCAAAGTAACATAGATGTGATTCAAAGATTATTCTGTCCACTGATTCAACAATGGTAAATGATTAATCAATGATAACTGATTATAAGAATACAAAATAAAATATCTCCTGGGCACACTCCTCCTCTTTGGCCTTTAGAAAAAAGGCCAACTTTTACCCAGATATTGTGTCACTCCTCCGTCCAGGCGGCTTCTCGCAACGGCATCATATGTTCCGGACCAGCTGACCCAGCTGAACCAGAAGCTATGGCCCTGCTCACCAGATTACCCAACACCTGCCTTACCAGAGGAATGAGACAACACCCGATCAGCAATATACCTAGAAAAACTAAAAGAGAAAACATGGCAGACATAAACACACCCTTCCATTGCCCAAAAACAGATGTGATCCAGTCCCCCAGCCTCGAGTTCACGCCTGATTGCTCATGCATGGTTCTAGATAACGCTTTCAGATTCTCCAGCGCCCGCGTGACCGTTCCGTCCGGAGCAGTATTGTTGGGAATAAAGGTGCAACATAAGTCCCCAAACATCGTGCACACGCCCCCCTTCTCAGCCAATAACATGTCCAGCGCCATTCGATTTTGGATTCCCATTAGCGACGTCGGTCCTAATTGTTCTGCAAGGCCTTCCACCGCGTCCCTAGTGAGATTAGAGAGTCTCAACACATTATAATGAACATAGTTAATGCGATCAACATTTTTATTTGGAGTTACCCACAAAAACACACTTTCAAAGCCGGCCGCTATCTGATCAACTAACTTATACTCATCTGGAACTCCTCTGGGAACTCCTATTGAGTCAATCCAGGTTGGCGAGTCCCGTCTTGGATCATACCTGTGGATACCCCCTGTGGCTCTCCGTCGTCTGGCTGTTGACACATCCGCGCCTCGCTGTGGAACTGTCTCTAGCCTACTTCCTATGAGCATCAAAGGTGCACCTAAGCTCACCAAAGCACATGTTCCCACACTCCCCAAGGGAACCTGCACCAAAAGGGTGTACTCCCCACAATAATAATATAGCCCGCCTCTCGCCCAGGTGCCTATAATTGTGCTTGGGTCACTTACATCATTGGTAGTCCTACCTGTGATCGTCCTCTGACACCAGCTTGGATCAATCCTCCCTACCATAAATCTCACTCTGTCTGTAGAGAACTCAAAACATGTATAATTATCTCGTTTTGGTGTGAATGAACCTGGTTGTGTACGTTTATCAATTGGCGGATATAAACCTGACAAAGTGGTGCAGTTACCTGTGTCCACCGCCTCTCTAGTTAATCTCAGCATGCAATTATAACCCCACTCATCCTCTGGATACAGAGGAGCGGGTTCAGTAAACAAATGAGGTCGAGCGGTAGCACAAGCAACACAATCAACCACTTCCTGCTCTTTAGCATTTTGAGCCACCCAATCTAACCAAAGATTCCTATCTCCGAAACCTGTGGCACGCTCTATCAACTCCTGAGGTTTTAACCTAGTATAATCAGTGGCAACAAACCATTTCTCTTCTGAGTCCTTGTAAGTAACTGTCTCTAAGGGATCCATTTGCTCTGTGAGATTCAGTGCAGAGTCATTCCCCAGCAGTTTAGACCTGGGATTGAATAAATTCACCCGAATTAACCCGAATGGATCTGTCCCTACTTTATCTACCCCTACTACTAGATAAAACGCACCTCCATCAAACCCAGGTTCAGGGAGTTCACTCCATGGTCCTAGGGAAAGAGTGATAGGATTTTTTGTAACAGAATAATCTCTCTGAATAGCTATTCCTTCGAGGGCCGGTGGCACTGTTGGCTGCCATCCTACTCCTGTCCACGCGACCACATCCTGCCAAGAACACCACTGATCCGTTATATAAGTGTAGATGTCACTATCCCATGATGGGCCCCACACCGACTTAGGGTAACACATCATTGGATGATAACAAACCCACACATTATATGTCCTCCAGCTATTACCGTCACCCGAGCATTTAATTACCTCACACAAATCGAATGTGAACGCCGTCGTGGACCCATTAACATACCCAAACTCGACTCCGCCACTGGCTTTGAGACACCCATCATCCCCACCTGAACCAACCGCACGCTTGACTTTTTTCGACGATTTGATCGGTTTGGGCTCTGGAGCGGATAGACCTCTGCGTCTGGGCAATTCACCTGTCTGCCAAAAAACAAAGAAACACGTTATAACACTTATTAACCCCAGCACCCCCATTATTTTCCAATTTTCCCACAATTTCATGCTGCTCCCAGGCTCGTTTTACTTTTACTCTAAGCTACGTAATAAGAATATAAAGTTATAAGTATAAAAGTATGTGATTAACGTACAAAACTATTAAGATTCCTTTAAACTATCAATTACTTCAGACTAGAGCCCTAGCCTATTTAGGAGCCTAAAATGAGTTGTCTGACGTGTGCCGCTCCTCTTCTTTCTTCACCTCAACTCAGGTTAGACTACTGAGGAGGGCCGTGCCCAGGGGGAGAGGATTATTCTGCCTCTATATTCCCCCTGGGTTAGTTGGGGTGGAGCTTAGCTCCAGCAAGCTCTCGTCCGCGACTGCACACTGAGACCAATGGAACCAAGTCTCCCCTTTCCCCTTCAGACGGACAGCACTGGTGGTTCGGGCAGTTACTTCGAAGGGTCCGGTCCACCTCGGGTCTCTCCACTTTCGCTTAATGACCTTCAGCCACACCGCCTTGGCCTCGGGGATGGACCTGTCCTCCGCCTTCACCCCTTCTCCAACCTGTTGTGTGAAACTAGACACAAGAGCTTTTAATTCTTTCCAACATTCAATATGTTTTCTGTTACTTTTTATACTTTCTTCCACCGGAACTGTTGTCCAAGGACCTGGAAACTGTCGTCCTGTCAACAGCTCATATGGTGTGAAACCTGTGGATTGATTAACACAACATCTTATTATCATCAATGCAATTGGCAGGGCTGCTACCCAATTTAGCCCCGTGTGAGCAGAAATCTTAGCAATTTTATTCTTCAGGTTTAGATTCATTCTTTCTACCTTTCCCTGCGACTGAGGATGATACACAGTGCCAAATCGATGTTGCAACCCCAGCTTCTGTTCTACCTCTGCCAAATCTTTGTTTTTGAAATGAGTTCCATTGTCTGACCTAATTCGCTTAGGGAAACCATGCCGGGGGATGTAATGATTGATTAAACATTTAATCACACTTTTTGCATCCTCCCTCTTGGTTGGCCATGCCTCAGGCCAGCCCGTCAAAGCATCTACACTTACCAGTAGATATCGAACTCCTCCTGGTCCTGGATCAATCATGTCAGTGAAGTCAATGACAATCTCTTCACCTGGTCTTTCTGGAATGGGGAACTTACCTGCCTCTGGTTTAATCACTGGCTTCGGATTGTGCCTCCCACAGATCAGACACGTCCTGGCCTTCTCCTTGATCATATTCTTCAAAAAGGGATGCCACCAATGGCACAGATGTCTCCCCATCTGGGCGACACCTACATGTCCAAGGCCGTGCGCCTCGGCAATCTTCTGTTTTGCCAAGTTGGCCGTCAACACTGGTCGACCGTCAGGTCCTCGCCAGAGACCTCCTTCTTCCCAGGCTCCTCGACTCTTCCAGATCCCCTTCTCTTCTGGGGCGGCCTCCCCTTGGGCCTTCCTGGCTTCCTCTAGCATGTTAACTCCTAATTCTTCCTCCACCGTTATTTGTACCATCTGTCGTGATGCTTTATAACCCGCTGCCTCTTTTGCAGCTTGATCGGCTTCCTGATTTCCTCTAGCCATCAGGCCGGTCCCTGAGGAGTGGCCTTTGCATTTTATGATGCTCACCTCCTCTGGATCTCCCAAGGCCTGCTCAAGTTCCTCCATTTCCTTTTTGTGGCAGATTGGTGCGTTATCTGCTGTCCTGAATCCTGCTCTTCTCCATTGGGCCAGCTCCACATGAGCTGCTCCAAAGGCATAAGCTGAGTCCGTGTAAATGTTGACTCTTTTTCCTTTTGCAAGTCTCAAAGCTCGACATAGAGCAATTACTTCTGCTCTTTGGGGTGACTGCTGCCCTTCAAGTCTTCCAGCTTCCTTCACTTCAAATTCAGCTCCTTTTCTGCAAACTACCGCGTAGCCTGCTTTTAATCCTTCCTCATCTCTGTAGCAGCATCCATCCGTGAACCAATCTTCAGCTCCTGTCAGAGGTTCTGCTTTCAAGTCTTCTCTTATCTTCTCGTCCACTTCAGCTCTCTTTGCGCAGTCATGAGGTTCTCCTGACCCCATTAAATCTGCCATGTTGATTCCTTCATGTGTGAAGGTCAAGTTAGGAGCATCTAACACTTTACACACTCTCTGTTGTGTGAGAGGTGTCATGGTGAAGGCTTGTGAGTTAACATATGCCACCACACTGTGGGTGGTCAGCACCTTCAACGGATGGTCCCTCACTATATGTGCTGTCTTTTGTATAATCTTTGACACCCCAATGGCATGCTGAGTGCATCTCGGGTGCCTTGTCTCTAATGGATTCAGCCTGATGCTGACGTACATAAGTACATCTCTTCCTCCCCCTCTTTTCTGAAACAACACCCCATTAGCTATCCCGTGTGTTTCTGAAACATCAAGATAGAAGGGTTGTTCATAATTAGGGATAGCAAGATCAGCCGATCTTGACAAGTCCTGTTTCAATGCAATAAACGCCGACTCAGTGGCCGATGTCCATGGCAGTTCAGCCTTAAGATTTCTGACACCTGCCGTTTTTACCAAATCCCTCAACAGGGCTGTTTTGCCTGCATAATTTGGAATGAAGTGTCGGCTGTATCCTGTTAACCCCAAGAATGAGAGCAACTCCTTAACCGTACGCGGTTTTGGATGTGTCAAAATCTGATCACGATGAGTGTTTAGCAGACCCACTGATTTGTGAGCAATGACACGGCCCAGAAATGTTACTTCTGGTCGGACCAACTGCAACTTTTCTTTACTGACCTTGAACCCGCACTCAGCGAGTCTCTTCAGTATGGTAAGTGAAGCTGCCGTGCATGCCGAAGCAGACGGAGCTGCAATGAGCAAATCATCAACATATTGCACCAATGAACACCCCTCTGGGAGATGGCATGGCGATAAAGCTTCTTTCAACACTTGGTTGAAAATGCCAGGGGAAAGTGCAAACCCTTGCGGCAACCTGGTGTATCTGTACTGTTGCCCCCTATATGTGAATGAAAAAATGTCCCTCAGAGACTCATGCAATGGGAGACAGAAAAATGCATTTGCTAGATCAATACATGTAAACCACTTCTGTTCTGGTGTTAAGGCCGTCAATGCTGTGTATGGATTTGGGACTGGCACTGTGTCAGTACGTAAAATGGCATTGATGGCTCTTAAGTCATGTGCCATTCTGTACTTTCCTGTCCCATGCTTCTCTACTGGCAAAATAGGAGTATTCCAGTAGGATTGAGAGGGCTCAAGCACCCCTACTTTCAATAGCCCCTCAATGGTTTCTGCAATTCCCTCCTCAGCTTCTCTCTTTTGCCTATACTGTGGTTTCCAAATTGGCGTTTCAGACTTCAGCTGGAATAAAACAGGCGAACACGTTGCCTGGCCCACATCCGTAGGCCCTGCTGACCACAAGGTGTCAGGAAGAGTCGCAAGTGCGGCAACTGCATCCGCATGGTCTATTCTTTCTCTCCCATGGATTCGTGAGATTTGTTCATGCTCCAACATCACTGTGTCCTCTGATTGACAAGTGACACGATAAATTTTGCATTTTGGCGAGTACCAAACGTCTGGAATCTGCGTAGCTTGCCAGCCAGGTTCCTCGAGGGCTCTCTTGACCATCGTTCCTAGTTCCTTCGCCTGATGACTCTCATGGACCGCCAATGTTATGTGGGGCACTGAATCAGGTCCCATTTTGAACCAAGGCCGTTGTTCGTCGGTTAATTTTACTGCTGCCGCGACACCCTCCGGACCGACATAGATGTTTTGAGAACACACATTCCAAGTCTGGCCTTCAAGGTCAGACTGGAACAGGTCCCTGTAAATTTCATCATCATTTCTATCATAATAGAGGGTGACATGGAACGGATCCCTGGGGAGCGAAAAGACTGCCAAGGCCATAATCCAAGGTTTCCACAACTGATATTGTCTTAGTATGCCTTCTTCCACCAGACGACCCCAATAGATGTCAGTGGTCGTTTGTTCACAGTCTTTCAGCAAGTACTGGCTCTTTGAAAATGTCCCCAGGCACGGAAACTCTTTTCCTCCTGGAAGTGTAACTGTTAGTCCATCAGCTGAACACATGATAGTGGCCCCCAGTTTAATGAGCAGATCCCTGCCCATCAAGTTCACAGGCACATGGGGAGACACCACATAGCTGTGCTTCAATGTCTGTTTTCCCAGCACCGTCAGGGCTGGATTGGTTGTTGGCAGCGTCATCGGTACCCCAGAGAAGCCTACAACACTGACCATGTGGTTGGAAAGTGTGGTACTGCTTGGTTTTTGTCTCAGTGTCGAATAGGTCGCCCCAGTGTCCACAAGGAAGGTCATATCAGTTCCTTCCACCTTCATTGACAACATCGGATCTGCCATTCCCATGTTGTCTGGTCTCTGTGGGTCCCGTCAGTACAGCTCCTCCTCTCCGCCCCAGTAGCCCAAGGGATACTGAGCCGCTGGCGCCATGCCTGGGTTTGGAGCTTGATGTCCCCTTGTCTGGACCACTCTGCCTCGAAAAGTTCCCTGTGCCTGGGGTGATGACGGATAACCTGTTTCTGGTAACCATGGCGTAGGACAATTACGAGCCCAATGCCCTCGTCCTCCACACCTTCGGCATACATTGGGGTCCAGCATAGGTCCCCCCAGACCACGGCCCCTTGGTCCACCTCCCCTTTGGGATCCACCATGCCCCCTCAACGACCTAGTAGCCCCCCAATTCCCCGCGGGTCTTCCTTGCCTTGGGAATCCATTGGCGGGCCATCGGTCATCAGGGTACAGAACCGGATCCAAATCTGGCCAATCAGGCCCTGGATCGCCCCGTGGCTGCGCCACCAGCATCTTCTTTGTTTTCCTTTTTCTTTTCGGTTAGTTTTTCTCTCGCCTCTGCCAATTTCAATTTCACTAACTGCCCTTGCGCCTCCTCCAGCTCCTGTTTTTTCTTGTTCACCTCGTCTTTCTCCAGCTCAAGTCGATGTATAATGTGCCTCTCCCATTTTGCTGAATCCGCCACCGCAAAGTCAGGATTCTTTTGTAAATCTGTTCTTACTCGTTCTGGGAGACCTGCTAACACTGCAGATCGGAACCACGCCCTTGGTTCTCCTTCACGCCCAGGATGTTCACCAGTTTGAAGAATCCACTGTTCTTTTGCATGCTCCATAAACTCTCTAGGGGAATGTTCTGGGCTCCAAACAATCCTAGGTGTAGTGCCAGTATTATAGGTCGGATACTTCTCACGTACTGCGTCAGAGAGAGCATTTCGCACCCTTGCATAGGGGACGTCGTTTGGTTGGCATACAGTTCTTGCTATCTCTTCTACATCTGCGAGGCCTCCTCCTCTGAAGGTCCTCCCACCGATAGCTCGAAAATCCCCCAGGGCAAGTTCCTCACCTTCTGTAAGACTTCCTAGTCTCCTCAACCAAGCCGGTCCTCCCTCCGTGATCGGGGGCAGCTGCTTCACCAGAGCCTCAAGATCTCTGATATTATAGGGGTGGTAGACTGGTTCACCCCGTGCACCCGTCAATAAAGGCATTGTGAGGGGCAATTCCTCCTCAGTGTCACACTGCCCTTCTCCGGTTTGCAGTGCAACCTTCTGCTTCCGATTCTTTTCAAAAACAGACGGTCTTTTAGCTCTTGGTTCTTCCAGAACCCTCCCAGAGCGAAGAGTCGTCATCCCTGGGGGAGCCTGAAAGTTTGGGGCAAATCCTCCCCTTTCCAGGTTTGACACTTCTCTAGATTTTCGTGTGTTACTTTGTACTGAGGCCGCCAAGTCCTTTTCCAATGCATAAAGTGTTTGTGCTACGCTACGTGGTGTTGCTACGCCTTCCTCCTCCAGTTTTTTCAAGAGGCGTTCCAGCTTTATCACAACCTCTCGATTGTCAGTTTCTTTCCCAAAAACGTGGCCTTGCCACCGTTCTTCCTCAGGATTGTCAACCGTTGACCTCTGATTGGTTTTATGGGTCGCCTTTGATGGCGCCCTCTGATACTGCAGTGAAGGTGAATCTTCCTCTGAAGTCCAGACCTCCTGGGATGGATTTTCCTGGCTGGGCTGTTGCGATGTCACCTGACCTGTACTTGTAGAAGCCACAGGTTGAGCTTCTTCTGCAGCTCCATCTGGGCCAAAAAGAGAGGGAGGTATCAAGATCAACCCCCGTGTGGTAACTCCTGGTGATGTCCCAGCAACTGGGTGGGGCTGACTTACCTCTGATACAGCTGCCGCTGATTGAGGCTGCATCGTTTTCTGTGCAGGTACCCCTGATTGAGACTGCACTGCTCCTGTGTCTGCCTCCACTGTGGCCGGAGCAGATGTCGATGGTGTAGGATTCTCCTGTAAATTGACAATTCCACCTGTCACTATTCCTGTTTTTCCTCCCGGCCCCCACATGTTGCCACCCTCCAAAGTCACCACTGGACAAATATAAGGAGGGGGTGGGGCGCTCAGGAAGTCCTTCAGGCTGGGATATAGCTTTCCCCCAGCCTCAGCTTCCTTTTTTAAGGCTGGCTTGATGTCGTTCACTTCCTCTTGCATCCAGTGAGAAACACCTTGGGAGACAATCATAAGCTTGCAATACTTACTTTGTTTTTCCATCATAAGTTTCTTTTCAGCCTTTAATTTTCTCCCCTGAAAACGTCCTAAGGATTCCTCTTCAAGCTCCTTAATCCTCTTTTCACATTTCTCACCTTCCAGTTGAAAGATGGAATGCAAAGGGATTCTGTCCTCCAACGTCTTCTGTTGATTTTCACATAATTCCTTCACTTCTTTTTCCAAATCTTGACACTGACGAGCAATCTCCTTGGAAGAAGTCCCTTCAGCCGTCATTTTAATGGCTTTCTTCAATTGCTGTATCTGCTCCTTCAGTGGCTTGTATCTCTTTCCCCCACCAGGGGTCGCCTTTTCCTCTTCAGCCATTTTACTTTTTGACCTCACTTACCTTACCAAAATGGCCGGTCTTAGGCTCCTCCTTTTGGGGTTGCCTCACTGTATTTCCCTTTCGGCAGTCAGAATCTCACAAACTGGTCAAGCCGAACTTCCGCTAGGCTCCAGCCTGAGAGAGAGAGAGACCGCCCACAGACACACATACACTCACGCACACACACTCTCTAATCCTCCTTTCAAGCGAAAAGCTTCACAAACGTCTAATACAACAGTTTTAAGCACACAAAGTCAACGAAAATTCACTCCCACATTCACTTCCCTAACAACTACAAAGTTTTTCACACATGAACATAATCCAGACAATCTACTATGCACACCGTTTTCTCTCCTTATAGCGAGAGACTCAACCAACCTTTAAAAAACTTTATATACGCAACATCAAATAAAGCACAGATCTCTGCCTTTTCCAGGTAGAGAAGGAAATACGACCCAACTAGAAAATCTCCCAGCAATCACACAAAGTTCTCAAATTTTGTCAATATATTTATCACCACACTCCTACCTTACGGGAGTTTTACACAAGAGATCATTACTCATGAAATTCCATTAAACCATACTCACATTAGGAAATCACAAACACAAGACTACAAGGTTTAGTTTATTTAATATACTGAAATCTTTTAACCACCCTTCTGAAACCCACTTTCACCTAACCAAAAAGAAGCTCAGAAACACAGAAATGGAGAAATAGGGAGATGAAACCAAGGCCCCAGCTGTACACACACACACACCCCGCTCGTACTCGCGCGCGTGTGCCCAAACACCGTTAGATTCCTATTCTTTTGGACATGAATGCTTCTACTTTTCTCATTTTTAACATTTATATTTTTAAAATTATTCAAGTTTTTTCAACAAAAATTTCCCATGTATTTCAATGGGGAAACCCTTCAAATTCTCATTCAACTTCCTCCTCTTTAAACTGTATCTACTTCCACATACATTGTCATAGAGCCACCATTCAAACTTTAAAACAAAGACAAGGCATTCAACTATCCAACTTGTATTTATCTTTTCAATATCTATTATACTTTTTTTTCAGTTCCAGTTTAAGTTTCATGATGTTTTTTCACCCGTTTCAGAGTTTATAATGGGTGTGTATGGGACGGAATGTTGGGGCTAGAGTGAGACAGCTCAACTGCTAGAGTGAGAGGAGCAAAAAAATTAATCTTAAAATCTTTTTTAAAACTGCTGCTGTGTCCACAGCGTTTGCTCTACAGGTATGATTTTACCCTCAAAACGTAGCCATCGCTGTCCTCTTTCATCCAATGTGTTTACTATTGTACTAGGTGTTATGGTTCTTTCATAAATGTCACCAATGCACAGCCTCCTCCCTCCAACTCTTCCATAGACTCTAATGTTAAAATGGCTCAGAAGGTTCGTTTGAAAATCAGAAGAGCATGGTGTCTTTACACTGTCACCACGTCCATATAATAAACTCCACAGGCATGAAAACTGAGAATTTGGTAGACTAGACATTGCTGCCGCTCACGGTGAAAGAATTTTGTCAATACGACTTGTACTTTTCATTTGGGAACGATTTGTTTGTTTTCTGTTCATTTTAAGCAGCAAAAGTGAGGCGCATGTCTGTGTACGTGTGTATGGAGCCCTTGGGTGCAGTCACTACAGCAACCAGGCTCACACCTGCCTGCTTAACGAGCTCTGCCTGCCACTGTGCCAAGATTCATCTTAGAAATTTCTGTTACAACTAAGTAGTTGGAGTTAGATTAAGTCAACAGGTACAATAAGTCAGATTGTACAGGGTTTTGCCACAGATTAACAGTTTGTCAGTAGTTAGTATAGGCCAACTTAATAGAGCATTCTCATTGGCTTGTTAAATTCAAGCTGATTGTGTATTGGTGGACTTGTCTTCTGCACACAGGATTTTCAGCAGCATCTACCTCTCTGTAGTGGATTTTCCCACATTTTAAATAATCTAATTTCATTTAATATTTCTGTTTTTAGTCTGTATAGTTTATCTCCCCACGAATATACTGTGGGGATGAACAAAAAGTATTTTACCAGCATAATATAATCTGCAGTATGATCATTGCTTTAACAATGTAACAGATAGCTTTAAGATGGCCTTAAGATGTTTATGCATACAAGTTATTATATTAATTTTGTATTCCAGGTGCAGTTATAACTATTTTATACATATTGCATATCTGTGCTTATTTGAGTTGATGTTCAGGTTCTTTAAAGGTCTTAAGCTTCACTGACGTGACTGTTCAGGTGATACATGCTGAGGGAAAACTAGAACATAGAAGGAATTGCAATACATGCTTACAAAACACTTATATCAGGTCATTTTATATTAAGGTTTTAGTGGAGGTTCTTGGTTAAAACATTTATTTAGCAGATGACATATACATAGTCTCAGTGAGCCTCTGGTCTGGTAAAAGGTCAGAAGTGCGAGAGGTGACATCGAGGCTGAGTGAGGTCGTGACACACACACACACACATGAGTTAGATTTATTTAGAGGAGAGAGAGATTAGTCATGTCTCGGTAAAAGAGGAACCGTTTCTTGGTGTCTCGGCAAGAAAGAGGAGTAGGACAAGAACTGAAAGGTACACAGGAAGTGCCAGCCATGAAAATAGAAGATGATGTTCTGTGTAAAAGGTCATTGTGGTGTTGATTTGACGTATGTATAAAATGTATCTGTGACGCATGAAGGGGCGTCAGTAAACAAACCCTGATGTTATAAAATAATTGTTTGTGCTTTAGTAAGTCGAAGATCAATTGCTGTTTCCAGTGATCTTCCCACGTGTGAATTAAAATCTTCGTTTGACTTCACCCGGCCGGACCAGTGTGGTTATTTTTCGATCACCTCTTGTACCCTTCCTCAATTTTTGAACCTTAACAATACTCAAAGTAGTCTTAAAATAAAACCCACAAAACAGTTCAAGATGACATACTTTTTATTTGCTTGTTTAATGCCAGTTGCCCTCTTTCTCTGTATGTCACTCATTCGCTTATACTCAGGCAAAAAGTACCAATTTGTATGCTGATGAGTCTTGTGTATTTTTTTCCTCTGTCTCTCTATGACAGAGAAATATATATATGCTCAATATTGCTGTTCAAACTGATGCTCAAATTTCCAAGCACCACCTGAACGCCTCATCGGTCTTTAAACAATCCGGTTGTTCAGTCAGACGTCACGGATGACGTTGCAGGTATTTCCGGGTCTAAGTGCTCCTCAAGAAACAACGATGGCGGAGCCAGTGACTTTGTTCACGATTACCTCCTTCTTTAGCGAAGTACCAATTAGGGTTAAAAAGGGTCTTAATTCCTTCAACTCTAGTAAAGTGGTCAGTGTAACCGTTCTCCCAGGCGGAATTATAAAGGGAAGTGTCCAGGCATCCATGAAAAAGAAGATTTACAATGTTGAGGTGAGCTAGGAGTAAGCTAGCTAGCCGACGATTAAACATGAGATATTCTGTATTCTGATGTATTTCATAAAGCACACACACGTACAGCAATGCTATAACAGTGGAAGTAAACGAAGATGAAAATCTACATAACATGGAGGTTTTGGAGAGTTAGTAATGTTAGCCTAGTACCAGTTATATTAGCCTAGTTAACCTGGTACCAGTACACAGAGCAGCGCTGCAAGTGTTTGTTAGAATGTTTAGAATCAGAATCAGAATCAGAAAGGGTTTTATTGCCAAATGTTGAGCAGGTTTACAACATCAGGAAGGAAGGAACATCATTAGGGTAAGCATTAACTTTCTTTCAATGTAGGTGCATGTTGAGGGTCAGTCAGTCAGGTTCAGCTCCTGTGAGTGCCCGATTGGCAATGATAAGTGCCATCATATGGCGGCATTGTTGATTTGGGTGGAGAAGAATGTGTCTCGCACTGACGTGGAATGTGTGTGGAAGAGGGTAAAATCATGCAAAGCAGAAGAAATTACTGCCAAGAGAGTGTCTGTGATGACACCCTCAACAACACAAGGTCAGTTATTTATTTAAAATTTGCCCTTTGAATTAATTATAATAATTATTTTCTTAACTTTTTAAAAAGCATTGTGTTTTATATGCTAAAATTATTATTTATTCAGATTACTAAAAGCTTTTTTTTTTTCAGCTGGAATCGAAAGACCTGTCTCCCAGGAGGACAAGGAATGGGCAGTGGCATCCCTATCGAAATTGCAACGTTTTACTGGGATGGGTTGGATTTTGAGTCCTGAATGCTCTCAGGTACTTTGATATTTACTTTAACATGTGGTATAAATTGTACATGTATGTAAACTCTTGTAAACTACATACAGCAGACTGTTTGCTTCCACTGTCCCCACTTTATTTTTTACATGTATTTTATATACTCTGTACCTGACTTTGTCTATTCTGTGGTCAAAATTTCTTGGTTCCATTAAAACCTTTAAAATCCTTTTGCTTTAAATCTAGGCTAAACCAGCCAAGACATTTGATGAAGTGCTGAGGAACCTGGGATTTCCCCAAGCAGAAGACAAGGCTCGTTATCTCTTGGCATCACTGGCTGTGTCTGACGAAGAGAAGAAACAGATTGAGGAAGCAACAGTTGGGCAAACGAAGAATGCATTGTGGTAAGAAAGTGCTTTGAAATTAATTCTGTTAAGTGTTAAGTAGGAAATTTTAGTTAACTGTGTCTCTTAATTTGTGTTTCTTTATAAAAGGTCAGCATATCGCAAGAAGAGAATCACAGCCAGCAACTTCGGTTTGGTCCTGAGTGCAGTCCAGCGGCGCTCATACCCCCCTTCCTTATTTAAGACTCTGCTTGGACAGTACAACCTGACAGAAGGATCTAAAGTAAGTTGTTAGTAAAAAGGGTCTGTGCATCTAAGAATTCCTTTATGACTAAGTTGTATTTTCATCCCCAAAGGCATGTGATTGGGGGATCCTTCATGAGCCAAAGGCCAAGCAGTTGTACACTGACTGTACTGGTGCAGCTATCAAGGAGAGGGGACTGTTTTTATCTAACAGTGGCCTGCTTGGTGGTTCTCCAGATGGGACTGTCTCTAATGAGTGCATCATTGAGGTGAAATGCCCATGGTCAGCCAGAGCCAAAACTGTATTGGAGGCTGCAGAAAGTAAGGACTTTTTCCTACAGCTGGATGAGGCAAGTGGTTCCCTGGTATTAAAAAAGAATCACAACTACTGGCATCAGATCCAGGGCAACCTCTATCTCACAGGGGCGAAAAGCTGTCACTTTATTGTTTGGACTCCATGTGACTTTTTCATCTTGCATGTGGATAGAGAACAAACTTGGGCTGTTAACATTGAAGCGTTGGAAACGTTCTACCGGGAAGTTTTTTTACCCCATATTTTATCGCAGCTTTGAATTCATATCAGCATGAGTAATTTATCAGTCCAAATGTTTATAGTTAATTTTAAAACTATTTGGAAATTGTACATTTTTTGTCATTGTAACTTTGTAAATATATTCAGATAAATTCTTAAATTATATTAATTTTTGATTTGAAAAAATAAAATGTTTTGGACAAACTGTTCCTGAAAATAAAGAGTAACACATGTATCTGGTATTCTTCATTTTAATTGAAAATGCATAGCAAGAAAACTAGGCAGTAATCAGGAAGCTGGAATGGAATGAAAAATGTAACAAGCCATTGATAAAAACAGAGTAAAACATTATACGAATCACAAATGAGACCATTCTCAATTTGAAACTATGCAACTAAGTTGTTTTTATGTTGTAACATCCTGAGTATACACACAAAACAATCCACTTAGGAGTTATAAATAATAAAAGTAAACTTATTCAACAGTTGTGTTTTCTGGTCCACAAGTAGTTAGAAAATGACACAATGTACTTTTACCTCTGAACTCTCACAGGTATAATTTATTCAATTTCACGGAGAATAGGTGTTTGTAAATTTGTAAGACACACACATGCTTTCAAGATCTTATTAATATTTTTTTTTAACTGATATGGGATGTGATGCAAAATTGAGAAAACTTTCAGTCTTTGAATGGAACGCTCTACATGTATTCTTGCACAGGAAATCTTCCTGTTGTTGTTCACTTCCTCCTGTGTGAATTGTCCGTTGGTGAGGAAGGACGGAATGTTCAGTGAGACCCCTTCTGGTAGGATGTCCCGAATTGTGAAGCCCTTATCTGCAATGACCATGTCACCTGGTTGTAGATGTTGCAGTACTCCACAGTCAGCTGTTATGGCCTTATCTGAGGCACTTCCACCGTACAAGTTGCTTACAAAGGTTATTACACCATTAGGAGCCACACCAATTAGAGCCTTTAGTGTGGTCCGTCCTTTGTACTGGCTGTACAAATGACTTTGTGTGTCAAGTCTCTCTGTGTTACAAACAGAAACTTCCGTGCAGTCAAGCACAATCCTGCAGTTAGGAAATGGTTGGAAGCAATCTGGCAGCGATGTTTGATTCTTGGCTCTCGAGGGAATGTTGTTTTCCAGCATGCCAACATACAAAATGTCATACAGTGCACTAACAATTGTTGTAAAAACATTAGTTACTGTGCCTCTGCTGCAGTTAAACCTTATTGAAAGGTCTTCATGACCAAAATTAAGTTTAAGCTTGATCAGGGTTAGAAATAACTGGTCAATTAGGGGCATCATTTGGACAGTCCAATCAGAATGATATTTAAGATCAAATCTGGAAAGAAGCGCTTCTAAAAACAGGACAGAAGCAGCATCGGGCAATCCAGTATAGTACTGGACCCTTTCAGGATTGTCAGATATTTGACTGAATGAGAAAGTCTGCTTCTGCTTCTCTACTTGTTTTTTAAGTTTTTCATTCTCTATTCTTAGCATGTCATTCTGAATCTCTAGCACCAGAAGACTTTGGGAAGAACTTGTGGAACTTGCAGTATCTGTCTGTGTAGCTGCATTGTTGGAATGATGTGGCTCATCTGATATTTCACTCTGATTTTCACCAATAGCTGGGACCTGCTCTTTTTTCTTCTTTTTTCTAACAGGGTTGTGGTCATCTGGGAACTGAAAAGACTTCCCGTCGTTCCATGCAAATCTTGTTGGCCCCGCAGCTTTTCCTTGAGGGAAGTGCCAACTGCAGACTCTTGAGTTGCAGTTTGGGGTGAAGTTTTCACGTCTGTGGAAGTGTTTAAAAAGACAGAGAGAAATTTCAGATCATACGCTAGCCCTCCATTAGTTATGATTAATACAAAAAAAAATAGAGATAAATAATAGAGAGAAGCTTCTTTCATCCAGATGAGAGAAGCTTCAAGAAACTTAAAACTTAAAGAAGTCCAGATGCTTTTCTTACACATCGTTGTACTAATTTGCTTTTAAGCTTACCAGAAAGATAAGTACTGGCAACCTTTGCTAGCTATTTGTTGGTTAGGTCTTTATTTTGGTAATTAACTGGCACATAGGCTGGGGATTGTAATGTATTTTCTTACATAGACATCGCTTTTTGGACGTAATTTTTATTCCTCTGAGCGTCGAAAGCTAACTAAGGTTCATATATATAGCGAAGTGACCCTTAGCTCTCAATCTTTGCTTGGAGAAATAAAAATGACTTCAAAAATGCAACAACGTCTTTGTATTAAAAAAAACACAATAAAATCCATTGTCTATATAAGTACAATTACTCGTAAAAGCCAGTTTGTCTTTTAGTAGCGGGTTTTAATTGTTCATCACTAGCTATATTAGCTAACTAAAGTAAGAGCCCACTAGCTCTTATCTTACAAATTTATTCATTCACTTACGAGTTGTAACATACCTTATCAACTTCAGCCACTTCCTCTTCTCTCTCTTTTCACAAGGAAACCGGTAAAATGACAGATTAGACTGTTGTTTTGAGCCAGATTGGTTAAAACAACCAGGAACACAGCATTGTGTCATATTGAACACAGGAGCGTTTAGACCCGGAAGTAGGATTCGTCGGATTCGTCGCGTCATCACTGAACAACCGGATTACTGCACCAACTGTCGTCATTCTGCTTTGCTCTCTGCCGTGGTAGGTACAAAACACTCAGTATGCACTGTTTTATTTTTATGACATAAAAATACATGTTTGACATTTAAACTCACAAATCAAATTCAACAGAGTTCAAAGAATAAAGAAAGCAAAAAAAGAATAACCTTCGCTATCATTTATATAGGTTTATGACGTTTTGCTGTTAGCAGCAGTGCTAACGCTAGTTTCAATGCTAATGCTAGCAACAATGCTAACGCTAGCCTTAGCAGTTGTTAACTGAAAAAAAAAGAATATTCCTGTGATATTTATTGGCGGTCAGTGAGACAAAAGTAACAAATGAGCTTTATTATTGCCACCTTATTTTTATAAATAAAAAGTATGTCATCATTTCTAATTTACATTTAAAACATTTTCAGCTATTTTCCAACTTCTGTGTGGATATCAGCTTTTAGCACTTCAGCACTTTTGTTTTCAGGCGAAAATTTCTGTATTTTTCATCTCATTCAAAATTTTTAACTTAAATTCAGCAATTAATTCATTTCAGTGCATACATTCAGATTCAAGCATTCACACTGCAGTTTCTTCAGAAAATGCACTTTCTAGTTATAGAGTGAAATCCAGAGGCAAAAAAGTAACCGGTAAGATGTGCTTATTAAGTGATCTTTTATATTAAATGTAACAGGAAGGTGTTTGTTTATTAATAAAGATGACCTTATGTTGGGATATGGGATATGTTGCCTGTTGTGTTTAATCATGTTGACAGTTTTAAGAAGCTCTGACTTTGTAGTCTTTAGGTGTTCTCTGATGATGTGTTGAATGGTAGGCAGTTTCTCATGATCACTTCTCACTTGTCACAACTGTCACCAGCCCTGGAAACTCTGCCTCTGCAGGAATGAAACCTCACATTGCAAGAGTGCCTTCTGCAAAACCGAGGTCTTCTGTGTCCTCGGACTTCAGCAGCCTTCAAGGTAGAAAAGGAGAGAAAGGTTTTTCCCAGTTGTTGCATTGCCGTGTGTCTTTTTTATTTTATTTTATTTATTTACATTTTTGTTTTCTGTTTTTTCCCAAGTGTTGTCCCAGGGAGATGAATTCTCATCTGAGGTGGGTGTGGTTGGGCAGAGAGTTACGTACTCCAATGGCATAATCAAAACTGACGAAGAGAAAACGGTACCATCCCCTCCATTGGTCGGACCAGCTTTTCATGAATCTTTAAAAGCTCAGAAGCATCCCAAAGGTCAGCTAGCATCGATGAGAACAGAGTGCTATATTGGATATACCTTCTAATAGCATTTTGTGTGCTTAAATAATTAAATCTCATTATTTATCTCTTTTGATGTTCAGGATCCCATAGTCACAGCAGCAGTAGGAAATCACCAGGCACGGACATGTCTGAAGGAGTAGTTGGCAGAGGTAAGTTTCAGATCTGTAAAGGATACAAGTTATCATTTGATTGTCCAGGCTTTTGCTGTGTTACTAAGCTGATGTAGCTCAGTGCTGCTCTTGGTTTGTTTTTTAAATAAAGGACTCAACAACATATCTTTTATTTCTCCCATCCATTTTTTTAAACTACACATTTTCAACTAGCTATAAATTACAGCTGCTTTCTGGATGTATTTTTAAATAAAGCTTATAAATATAAATTTGCTGGTTCCTGCATGATCACAGTTAAACCGCTAAAAGATTAGTCATCTTATTCCCTCATGCTTATTAGGCATGCTTGGCACTGCAGTGTCCTCCAGCCATCCAGGAGTTCTCTTACCACATGAGCAGGGTTTTTTATCGTTCAAACCCCCCACTGATCCCTCAGTGGGCATCCACAGCAACGCTGTGTCTGGCAGTCACCAAGACAGTGATATCATCCCACGTCCAGAAGAGGTTAAGGTTAGTCACACTCTGTTCAGCGGTGGATGAAGAGTGTTGCTATATATTACTCTGATGTTTAATGCAGTGGTGAGGAAATGTATGGCTCAACATCTGGCTAATTTGGTTGAGAAGGTTGGTGCTGCACGTCTCCTTTCTTGGGCTAAAGATCTCACTGACAGAATTTTACCTGCCGTGGTCAAACTCGCACAAGACTCCTCACAAGAAGTTAGGTATGTAAAAACAAACAAACAAAAAAAAAACTTTCATATTAATTCATTTAATTTTTGTGTTTTAACTTCTTTACAACTTATTCATATTTGCTTGAATGGTGAGATTATATTTTTATGCATTGCCAATAAAAAGCATTCAGCAATAACAGATAACAGTGGGAGGAAAATGTCAAATTTGAGACATTTTAAAAGTCTTTAGACCATAGGTACCAAATTTGGCCCGCAGCCTAATTACATTTGGCCCGCGAAGCCATACCAAATTACTATCAGAGCTGGCCTACTGGTATTATACAGCTAATATATATATTGTTTAGTATTATGCTTTGCTTGTTCCATATTCAGTTTTTCAGCAAAACTTGTTTGAGTCCATAAGAAAAGATTCATTCTTATATCTGAAGGAATAAATATATTTCAATAAATATTAACGTTAGCCCGCAACTTTGTTCCAGTTTTGAATTTTGCCCACTGTGTATTTGAGTTTGACACCCCTGCTTTAGACCATCAAAAGGATATAGTACAATCCAAATCTACTTTTGGTTTTGCTGGAATTGATTTTGTTATTGTTGACACTATTTGTTTTGGTGTCACTGTACTGTAATTACCTTGCATTTCATTAAAATATGTTTAGAAATGCTTTTCCGTTGCTTTTGGACTGCAAACCCAAAGTGCCACTTTAACAAATGAGATAATATTACACCTTCTCCCCTCAAAGGTACTTTTGTCATGGTCCTACGGCCATGACTCAGTGACTTTGTGTTTGTGTTCTTTATTGTTATTACTTTCATGATTATTCGTGGCTGTTTTGGGATGGTTTGTGTTTGGGATTTTAGATACTGGGTTCTGGGTTTGTGCTCCCTCTATTGGTCCCTGGTGTTAGTGTTCCCCTGTCTCGTCAGGTTAATCAGGTCCAGCTGTTTCCCCCACCTGTGTGTGATTCCCAGTGTCTCTCTGTGTACTTATAGTGTGTGTTTTCCTCTGCTCCTCGTCGCGTCGTCTGTGTTCATACCCGGTGAATCCCCTGCGTGCTCTCCCTGCTGTTCTCCCTTCATGTTCAGGTTTGCCACTCCCTTTGTGTAGTTTCTCCCAGTTTAGTTCGTCCTTAGTTCTGTTTGCCATCTCCACTTTATGTTCAGTATTGTCAATAAATCACCTTCACATCTAAGGAAGCGCTGCGTTTGAGTCCTCCTTTCCACTCTTCACACGGCCGCTGCCCCGAGCCGTGACAACTTTGGCCGTCGAATGCTGCTGTCCCTGTCTTCCCACCCAGAATTTGAAAAGATCCTGGAGAAATACATCCCTACGAAAGACCTGCAGACTGTCAGAGACACCGTCTTCACTCTAAAAACAAAGGTACGGTACCTTTGTCTTTATGTTTACAGGAAAATTGGTGTTTTGGCTGGAAGTTAAATATAGGCATCTAACTCTGAGATTGTTGGGGGGGGGTTAGGGTCTTGGCAAGATGCCTCAAGATACTCAGGCAGACATTCCCTCCCGGGCAAGCGGTACAGTCAGAGCCTCATCGCTCAACAGAGAGCCACTCAACCAGACCAACAGGTGGGTGTGGATATCAACCAATGCTCCAGAGTGGCCCATTAAGGCAAATTTATTTTTCACAAATGTGTAATACATATGGAAAACACGTGAATTGTGATGCATTTTATATACAGGGAGTCTCACAGCCATTACAGCTGTAGATCTCAGACACAGAGTTTTGCAGACAAGACTGAGTACATCAAGCAGATCTCGGATCTGCTGGCTTCAAAGGACTTCAGAGAGAGGATCAAAGGCATCGACCAGCTAGTGGCTGACTGCCAAAACAACCCAAACATGGTTATCAACAGTATATTCCCGGTTAATGTTTTCATTTTTCTTTCTCCAAATCCATTTAGTATGTCTTTATGTACATTGTGGTCTTTTCATTATAATGACAAAGTGTTTATCCTTCACTTTCTGATCTCCCTAATTCTAGGTGTTTGATGCCTTCAGAGCCAGGCTGCAGGAGTCCAACAGCAAGGTCAACTTGTATGCCCTGGAGTCTTTACAGAAAATCATCCACTTGTTAAAGGACAAGCTGTCCTAAGTGGTCAACATCCTGGTCCCAGCAATCGTGGACAATCACCTCAACTCAAAGAGCAATGCTATCTGCTCTGCTGCTATTGGAGCTATTAATGCACTCATCTTAAATATAGGTACTTACTTTGAGCATTAAAATAGAGGAGAAAGTTTTGGTTAAAAAAATTGCTTTAATTTGACTTTCATTTTTTTGCCTGCTACAGACAACATACTTCTCCTTCAGCCTTTTTGCGCCAAGGCTCAGTTTTTAAGCGGGAAGGCAAAGGTGAACCTTATCGAAAAGGTCGCAGGTATGTCTGGTGTCCTAGTTTCGGCACTGTAATCAGCTTCTGCTTTGATGTATCTAAATGCAGTGTATTGCTTCTCATCTTCTATATTTAGATCTTGTGACAGAGCTCTACCCTCGTAAGCCCCAGATGGTAAAGCAGAAAGTGCTGCCCTTGCTCTGGCACCTCTTGGGCACCTCTACCCACAGCGGCACCATTCATGGCCGGGGCGGCAGCGTAAGGGGTGCTACCGCCAACCTGTGCCAAGCCCTTTATGCCCAGATGGGGCCAAGCCTGAGCAAGTGTGCCGCCTCCCAGCCTGCCAATGTCCATAAAAGTCTAAATGATATCCTGAGGACCTTGTCGTAAGGTAAAGCAGGCTCCAAACAGAACCAAATGTCGAAAGAGGGACAGCATTAAAACTGATCTTACTTGAAGATGTTTCATTATCATTTCTTATAGTGCCTGCACTTTTATATAAACACAGAGAAAGTCCTTAAGAAGTTGGAGCTCTTATTCTTATCTCAGTGAGATTCCGTCTGGTACAGAAGCATGGATGGCTGTAACATAATGGCATCAGGTCTTTCACATGTCCAACCTGTTCTCTTTGCACTTTGAAAGTAGCTCATTGTCGTTGCTTTGTTTTTGTTTTTCCATAAACTCTACATGTACTGTAGACCAGCGGTCTCCAACCTGTTTTGCACCACGGACCGGTTTATGCCTGACAATATTTTCACGGACCGGCCTTTAAGGTGTCGCGGATAAATACAACAAAATAAAACTAGTACCGGTACCGAAAAAAAGAAGATTTATTCATTTCACACTGAAAAGACCCTGGATAACCGAGTTAACGATTAAAACGATAACAAAATAACGCTGAAAACCGATAAAAACCCTGAAATGCTTGAAAAGCATTCACAGTATTGTTCTTTGAATCTTTATTATTATTTTTCCGTACGTTTTTTGGACGCTAACTCCTTCAAAACTGTTCAACTTAGAAAAACCATTCAAACACCGTTAGATTCCTCTTCTTTTGGACAAGTGTGCTTCTACTTTTCTCATTTTTAACATTTATATTTTTAAAAGACAAGACATTCAACTATTCAACTTGTATTTATCTTTTCAATATCTATTATACTTTTTCTTCAGTTCCAGTTTAAGTTTCATGATGTTTTTTCACCCGTTTCAGAGTTTATAATGGGTGTGTATGGGACGGAATGTTGGGGCTAGAGTGAGACAGCTCAACTGCTAGAGTGAGAGGAGCAAAAAAATTAATCTTAAAATCTTTTTTAAAACTGCTGCTGTGTCCACAGTGTTTGCTCTACAGGCATGATTTTACCCTCAAAACGTAGCCATCGCTGTCCTCTTTCATCCAATGTGTTTACTATTGTACTAGGTGTTATGGTTCTTCCATAAATGTCACCAATGCACAGCCTCCTCCCTCCAACTCTTCCATAGACTCCAATGTTAAAATGTCTGTTAAAATGTCTCAGAAGGTTCGTTTGAAAATCAGAAGTACAGGGTGTCTTTCACTGTCACCACGTCCATATAATAAACTCCACAGGCATGAAAACTGAGAATTTGGTAGACTGGCTCAGCAAAATGAGCTCAGTCATTTTTTTATTTTCCATAGGAAAATATTTCTTTATGCTTTTGGACTGGATTGACTCGCATACAATCCTCTTTACAGGGACTTACGACCTGAATTGTCCCCAGGTAGCTTTTTCCTCAGCCAATTGTAATCTGGAAAGCCGCCTTATATTTGCTCTTCCCGAGAATTTTCAGCGCCGTTATTCACTGTTGCAGGCCTGCTTAAAACAGAAATAAAAAAAAATAGAGCTGATTGTTAGCTCATAAAAACAAAACAAAATCACCTGACAGGTTTTCTTTAAGTGCACTGTTACAAAATAATGGGCCCAATTTTTAGACATGTCCATGTTTCCTAAAACTCCCTCTATTAAAAACAAAAACAACAACCCAAACCTAACTGACAGAATCAACCCATCACCACAACAACCTCAACAACCTTAAACACACAAGTCTTGCCACCACATAATTTCACCTCCTCAATACACCGAAAGTCTCATTATAACCACACAATTTGCACACAAAAATCACCCCCTTATGCTCTGTAACATACTTACATTCAGCATAAAACCCCCTTACAACAACATATCACTAAACTATAAATTTCCTACCCAAATCTGCACTTCTCTTGTCTGCCATGCTTCCTCTTCTGAAAGTCACTTCCTCAGTCACACAAAGCTGAAAATTTAAATAGTTAAAAGTTGAAATGTGAATAGTTGGTTTTTGTATTATATGATTTATTTATTACATTTTATGTGGAGTGAATAAATAAAAGTATATTTATGGTGGCCCGTAGAGACGAAGCACATATAAACTTCAAATCACGTACGAACTCTGAAGCATGTACAAACTCCAAAACACGTAAAAACACGTACAAACTCCAAAACACGTAAAAACTCATAAGCACGTAAAAACTTAGAAGCATATAAAAACTCAAAACACGTACAAAAGACAACAGAAGTGCTCCAGGATGCTGGGCGCACTGTTGAGCTTTTGTTATCTTGTGGCTACACAAGCCAGCAAGTACCAACGACCGGATTTGATGTGTGGTAGTAACAGGTAAATGAACTTTTTTTTAAATTATTTGAATATATATGAGTGCTTGTGTATGAATACACAAACAATACATACATGCTTTCAATTGTGTAATTTAAGGCTACGTTCACACTGCAGGTCTTAATGCTCAATTCCGATTTTTTGATCAAATCCGATTTTTTTGTCTGCTCGTTCACACTACAAATAAAATGCGACAGCAAACGCGCTCTAGTGTGAACGCTCAAAGCGGCCCGCATGCGCAAACGAAGACGTCATACACAACGCGCTCTGTTTAGACCCAGAACAAACTATATTGTTTGACTGATGGCCTTAATATAAAGACTTCGGACTTCATGTTTCCCGATTTTTGCTTTAAGTTATTTTGTTATTTACATAATAATGTAGATAACCTAATAATGATCCTTATTGCTGTTTTAGAGGAGCGGTGCTTCAAAGGATAGTTGCAGATTTCTGTCAGAACCTGCAGGTTATGCAGTGCAAATAAAATGTTAACGTTTCTCCAGCGTTGTCTTCCCAGCAGTTTCACCGGATGGCCAGGAAACGTTCGCGATGTCTTATCAGGCGCTTCTCTGGCGCTGATAATTGGCGTCTGTCTTGTGTCAGTGACGTAAAAGACGGATTTAATGCGACTTGACCGTTCACACAGCAGTCGCTTTCTGAGACATCGGATATGTATCGGATTCAGTACCACATACGAAAGTGACCCAGATCGGATTTGAAAATATCGGATTTGTGCCGTTCACACTGTCATACCATGATCGGATATGGGTCGCATAGGGTCAAAAAAATCGGATTTGATGCACTTTCGCCTGCAGTGTGAACGTAGCCTAAGTGATCTAGTAGCTTTGCTTTGGAAGTTCAGTTCATGCTAGAAACGTGTTTTGTCTCTAGGTGTCACCGCATATATTTATATATAAACATATATAAATAAAACCACTTTTTTTACGTTAGTAATTCCTTTTGTGCATAATTTTATATTATTGTTAATAATAAATTAATTAAAGCAACAAAACAATCTGAAGAGCCGGTTCGGAGCCGAAAGAGCCGGCTCTTTTTAGTGAGCCGAACCGAAAGAGCCGGATCTCTAAAAAGAGCCGGAAATCCCATCACTATTAAATTCAGCAATTAATTCATTTCAGTGCATACATTCAGATTCAAGCATTCACACTGCAGTTTCTTCAGAAAATGCACTTTCTAGTTAATTGAAGCGTCCTCGCAAAAGTTCATGCTTGGACTTATGCATGCTTTCAAACTAATGTGTGTGCGCATGTGGTGGCCACACTGATCCATCAAAAACTGGAGGATATTTCTCACTGTTGGTTGGAATTTTTAAATTAGCTTAACGTGACGATGCACTTGCAGAGACACTTGCTCATCTCGCCTCCTTAACTTTCTCTTTCTTTTTGACAGTTATACATGCCACAGTGCGTGGGGACAACACGATGAAAAGTGAGATAAGTGATCTAATTTGCAGACATAAAACCAGACTGGACAAGATAATAAAACCATAGGGTCTATATTTGTTTGGTTTATTTAAAGCCAGCATATGTTATGAATTACAGAGCTAAAATTACTGCTGTTTATGTGAATCTGTAAATGTCAAAAAGGGATATATGCACATATTTGTTGTTGGGTCTGTGAAAGTTATTCTCGTTAACGACAAAAACAAGACGAACATCTTTTACTTGATAGCAAGGGAGGCCCCAGCCGGTGTCTCAGAAAGCACTCCTGAATCCTACCGCAATGACCCCAATGACGGCCTCTGCTTGCTGCCTTTTATTGGGAAAACAGTTCACACAATACACATCACAGCGAAGCAACGCCCACCATAAAACCCCCCAAATGGTTCTAAGACAAGGCACTATGTGTGTGTATGTGTAAACATCTGTATGCATCTGCTGTTTCTAACAACATCCTGGTCATAAAGAGGGTAACCTCCCCCACACCCAATGTATGGTTCACCATGCATAACACAGTGAAGCCATACAAAGGGCAGGAAGCTTACCAAACATCAAACAGAATCTTTGCAAGGGATGTGTAATAATCCTCCCCCAGCACAGAGTGGCTGGAGAGGTGGTCAGGGACAAAGGAATGTCTTGATCCTATAGATTGAACTAAGACCTTACAAATTTAAGAAGCATAATGACAAACATTCAACAATTAGACTTAACATTTATGTTCAGCGGTCAGTAAGCTACAGTATATATTCAGTATACACATTTAATATAAATCCAAAAAAAGAGTCATTCAAAAGCATTTTAAAGCCTTTCGTCTCTGTTATATGAAGTGAATTAACTGTATTTTTTTGTCGAAGAAGGAACCATTCATCAGGTAAATCACATGATGCAATCAAATTTCCTGTGGACCGTTTAATTGACCTTGTTTTTCTCAGCTGCTGCATTCAAGAAGTCAGGAATGACCTTTCAGACTCAAATGCACATGGAGTATGTCATATCACCAAATTCACGCTGAACTGGGGAAAATGGGGTTAAATGCTGGGCCATTCAAACTCTATAAATAAAATCCATATTTTGTCAGAGCATTTAAAGGTCACGTGTATGTGTTTGTAATCTCAGTGCAAGAAGCTGTTTAAATAAGGATTTTTAAAGGTTAATTGTTCCTATAATGATGGTTTAATGTGTTGGTGTATTATCAGAGATATGTGTAAATAAACTGTACCTCTTTAGGTTACACCTTAATAACAGGGGTACTCACGTTAACACAGAATTTAGCTGTATGGTTTAAATAAGTAAAAAATTGACTGTTTCCTGTAGTAAAGCGTAACTTCACTGAAACACATTTTCGAAACCTTTCAAATGAAGACGGTGAAACACATTCGGGATTGATTTAATGAGTTTGATCCCTCCCCTGTCTGCTGTTTATCTCTGATGATCTATCTCACGTCGCTCTCTTCCTCCATCTCAGTAACTTAAATCTGTTTTCTTTTGCTTTGTACTGCTTTCTTCGTCTTTGCCCGCCCAAATCCCCTTTGTTCCAGGCCCCATCACTCTGCTTCTCTGTCCCCATTTCAGTCTCCATTTCTATTTATTTCTCTCACTCTTTTCGTCACCCTCTCGCCTCTCCCTCAGAGAGCAGACTTTAGGGAGTAATCCAGCCTCCCAGACAGCTGCACATCACCAGCTGTCTGAGAAAGCTGCACCCGCGCGCTCTCTCTCTCTCTCCTCTTCCTCTGTCTGCTTCTCTTCCTCCTTCCTTGCCTGCCCCCCTCTGCCTCTCCTGGCTCATCTGAGTGTACAGATTGGGCACGGCCAGATGCAGCCCGTCACCGATGTCAGATTGTGACACAAATTACCTCTATTTGATCGGTAATGGAAGCCATTTAGTGTCAACGAATGCTTCAGTACTACACATGAAGAGGAGGATTTTACTTCAGTCTAAACTATCATCTCGTAGAGAGAAAATATGTGATTTAATATACATTATATGGCATTCAGAATATTTTTTTAATGCATAAATGGAATTGGTAATGTATGGAGGACAGTGGTAGGTTTGTAGCTTGAACCTATTCGCTGGAACGTTGAAGACAATATAATTACACAGCAAGCAAGACACGAAGTAGGCAAAGTTCTTCATGTTTCTCGTGCACGGGAGAGACCGGACAAACGCCGTTCCTTCGCTTGACCCCAGTTGCTCTCGTCCGTTCTCCCGTACCACTGTTCTTTTATTGAGGTTACATGAATATGCATAGGTTCATTAACATATGACGTCTACATACACTGTAAAAAAAGTCAGTAAAATATACAGCAAAACACCGTCAAATTCCAACGGTAATGGAGCGTAAAACCAAAAACTTCCTTTTACTGTATTAAATAGATTGAATAACCGTTAATTGTGAGACTGGATAAAACTTTGTTTTTTACTGTAATAAAATGTTGAAATTATAAATATTTTCTGTGAAAACAAATAAATATGCATACATTTTACAATTACATATTGTAATGTTGAAAATGTCTGAAAAACTTAGATTTTACGGTATTATTTGAGTAAAACTACATCTTTTGGGGTTGTGCACATTGGAATTCACAGTATAAAGCTGTAGATTTTTAAGCAAACAAAAACATTCATTTTTACAGAAACAAGATGTTAAAAAATAGGGTCCACCGTAATAATACAACCAGTACATACCATTAAAAAAAAAGCAAATATCAGCAGTGAAAGACAATAAAACTGATAGTATTTTTTTATTTTAAAATTCAGATACTGATATACAGATTAAAAGTTAGGCCTGCAGTATATCATTGTTAACCTTCTGATAAAAAAATCAACAGCAAAAGAAGATGTTAAAAATAAAGTTTATGGTTGTGAATAAAATTGATTTCAATAATCTTTTTTAATTATTATTTTAAAACAACTTTATGTTGTTGTGTTTCACGCCATATTATCAGACCACCTTAAGTGGGTCGGCCTTAAATTTTGAATTTGTGTGATCGCTGTTGATTGGTAGCTAAACTGCTGGTAAACTGTGTACAGACGTTTTACGTTCGAATTGCAGAGAAAAAAAATCTGGTAGCAACATTGTGCAGTATGAGCGAACCATTTCACCAAAAAAAGGGGAAGCAAGGTAAGACGTGGCTGCAGCAGTCTGCAGACGTGACTTCTGATCAAATTCGAACCTCCTAAAGAAACAAAGAGCGACGTTACATTGCGGGATGACGTCACCTGAAAATGACCAATAGCGCGGCGCGCTGCTGAGCTGTGTGCCAACCGCTCTTTTTTTCATGCAGGAGACTCAAGTTGGCTTCGCTAACGGACACAGTTTTGAACTCGTATATTAGCGCCATTTATTGCTGCTTGGACCACAGCATCTTCGGAATTTGTAGACATCCTGGCAGCTTACAATTAGTTCGAGGTGAGGTGAGTACATGCAACTTCAAGTTATCTCTGTTATAAAAATCCACCAGCCCAGCGTTTATAGATAATTTTAGCAGTTCGTTTTTTATGAGTGAGGTTGTGAATTTAGTTAGCATTTGTGAGTTGAGTTAGCATTACTGTTGCGAGGGAAGCATTGCTCTGGATTAGTTTCTGTATATGGCGTGCTTAATTCGCTAGGGAGGAATTACCAAAGTACATGGAGTTATGTTAACGTGTAATTTCTGTGGTAAGGTAGTTCAGTCATCAAGGGGCTACGTGCTTCATTGTAAACTGCATCGGAATGAGCCACGTTGTTTCTTTCGGTGTATTGAAGCAGGCTGCAAGCAGACATACACCAGGTATGGCGCGTTTAAGGCTCATTTTTACCGAAGACACTGCTCCCACCCATGTCACTGGTGTGGTGGTGGTTTCTTCGTTTACATGTGCAATGGCGATGTGTGAACGTCAGTGTCAGAACTCTAAAGAGTTAATAGCTCATCTGAAGAGCCATATTGTGGAAGGACACGTGGTCACTTGTCCAGTAAGAGGATGCACAAATACCTTTAGAGTTAAATCATCTTTTACTGCTCACATGTCACGTAAACACAGAGAGTTTTCAGACAGCAGCATTGGTGATTTATATAGAGAGTCTGCATGTCAATCATCATCTGTTCCAACCACATCAGATGACTTTGTACCCTTGATTTCCGAGCCTGCTGCACAGTCTATTACACATGAAGATAACATGGAAATGCCCCCTGAATTCTGTGATCTTTTTCTGAGAAACGTTTCACTATTCTACTTAAAATTGCAGGGTCAGTTTCTACTGCCTGCTTCAACCATACAGAACATTGTAGAGGAAATGCAGAACATGCATGAGTTGGGACAGACATACAGTTTGGGTAAACTTGCATCACTGTTAAAAGATGACACATCATTATCAGAGGAGGACATCAACAAAGTCTGTGAGTCTGTCAAAAGCTATGATCTTTTTTCTGCATGTCATACCGGGCCATTGAGGACAGTGCACTCCAGAGCTCAGATCTTTAAAAAAGCCTTCAACTATGCGGAACCAAAGAAAATATTTTTAGGGAGAGATGAAAACAGAAAAGATAGGTTTGCCTATTATGTGCCTTTAAGAGAGACTTTGAGATGTCTGCTAGAGTCTGATCTGTGGCAGAAATCAGAAGAGCCCTCTACTGAGCCTCCTGCTGATGTTCTGTGTGACATAAGTGATAGTAAGCTGTTTTAAATAAAATGATTTTTTTGGTCAAAACCCATTGACTTAATTGATTTCTATCCATTAACATCTTACATGAAGTATGGGTACCAAATGGTTCCACTGAAACACAGTGTGCTGTCACAATAATGGTGCTGTTAGTTTGGTACTTACGAAACACTGTATAAAAGTGTAGTATCAAGCAAGATCAGCTTCATATTTTAAGACCAAAGGTACCACTTGGTGTAAATTGACCTTTATTCACATTCTTTTATCAGACATCTTGGAAATGGGGGGCAGCATAAGGAGTTCCATTACTAAGGTGCTGCCGGACCTGTCTGCCTCAATCCTTGAAATTGTACTGGAGGCACTACAATCATTAGGAGTGGAGACATCTGAGAAACAAACCAGTAAGTACATGGCTATTGTGCAATGAAATCATTGCACAATAGCCATGAAGGACTTTCTGTTTTTTCTATTATGCTTTGGCCAAGGTCCAAAAAGTACAATTAATCTATTGTTTGTGATATTGTTTTACAGCACCAAATATGGAAATTTCAAGCCAGGCCAGCATATCATCTCCATCTGTTTTAAGGTTTAAGGGTGGTGGCACAGCTAAGACCCAAGAGTCTCTTTCAAGGTTAGTAAAGTAAACAGATTCAAGAAGATATTTTACACATTTCTTTGTCGTCTGTCTCTAAATCTTATTTTGTCTTTATTATGATTAAAAAGGTTTGTTTTGTTCCTGCCCTTTTCAGACACTGAATTTGAGCAGAAACCATAAGGATACTCAAAGGACCTGTGACTCTCAGGAAATGGTGAGATTTCAGGTCATAATCTTTTTTTTTCCATTAAATTAATTTTCCTTTTTCCCTTTACAATATTGCTGTTTTGTTTTTGTAAACAGCATCAAATGAGAGAGACAGATGAAACAGTTTCAAGACAATGGCAGGAAAAAAATGCTGAAGATTGAAACAAACCTTGGCTGGAAATATTTGGTATGTGTTTTACCGTAAATCAAATTGTTGAAAAACATTCAGCTACACTGTAACACAGGGAAACTTGATTTGCACTTATTTTGTTACTTTAATTTCTTGTCTCATTATTTTTGTCAGTTATTATTGTTTATGGTGTATGCCCTTCTTGTTTTCCTTCTGAATGCAGAAGGTATCTAGCCAGTCCACAATGAAAGCTTCGTTGCACCCAATGAGTCTTCTGGCAGAAATGATGGCGGCTGTATTCTTTGGTTTCCCTAAACATCACACCCTGCCTGTTTATACGAGGCTCTTCAATTAAGTCTGCACCCAAAGATTCAATAAGAGGTAAGCAGTGGTATTATTCAAGTTTTGCTAAAGAAAGATGGACAGGAGACACTAATCTTAATCAGCCGAGCTCAGGTTCATGTCCAGGTGAGCAGTTTCATACGCTATAAAATGTAGATTGAATGATAGGTCTCATCACCATGCATTCAGCCATTAACTTCAAGTTCTATGATAAATCAATACGAAACTTAAATACGTTTTCCAACAAATTATGATTGTGATTAGGGCTGCGTTGTCTATGTATAACTTTTACATAAGTAGATTTAAAGTATAACTATTGCCAAAACGCAACCTGGGCTGTTTTTTTTTTTTTTGTTTTTTTTTACTGTATCGATTTTGATGTGCTCAAATTTATGCCCCGGCCCCCTAGTATTCCCATTCACTGGCTATTGACCACAAAACAAAATCACGGTCAATCTCAAAAACGGCTTGTTTGTCGTAATTATGCTTTTAGATATATGTTTGTCTCGTTTACAGTAAAAAAAAAAAAAAACTGAAAAAAACAGCCCAGGTTGCATTTTGACAATAGCTATCCTTTAAGAACTGTATATTTTACACTTAAGAAATCATTTATCATTAGATCTGGTTTTGGCAGCACGTTTTGTTCATTTCTGTGCATTTTGCTCAAGCACTGATCAAACTTTGTCCATTTTTTTTGCTGCAGAGGGGATCCTGCCAGTCCACAGTGAACTCCTGATGGACATTGAAGTACTCCTGCAGAGCTTGTATCTTCAACACCATGCGCATTAGAAACTCCACCGAGTCCTTTCCTTCACCAAGGCAGGACCCAGTGACTCATTACTGTTGATAGGTCAGGGGCAGGTAATATTTTGTTTCATGTTTATTCATTCCTCCATGGATTACCAGCCATATATATGGACACATGCTGTATTCTCAAGATCTATGCTGTTTTGTAGGAATAGAGAAAATAATATGTTTAGTCTGTTTTCAAATGGTATGTCAAATTTTCTCATTGTTTATCAGTAATATTCTCTACCTTGGTTGTATATGAGCATCTTTAGATTTTTCTATATTTAGCGGTTGCAAATGTAAAATGTACGGTAAACCATTTATGTTCCTCATATTGTACTGTATTTTTAGCGGTAAAATACCGGCAGCTGTGGTTGCCAGGAATTTACCGTAAAATGTATCTGGTCAAAATAAAATGCTGTAATTTGTTATACAATTTCACTGTGTTTTTTACTGTCAAAGGTTTTAATAAGGTTTAACATATTTCTGTTATTTTTACAGTTATTTACAATAATAGGGTCTATCCTATTACTGTTAAATTAACAACAAATTACTGTAAATATTATTATATTATTACTTTTTTTTTACTGCAAATATCCGTAAAAAGCTATGGAAAGTTGCATTTTTTACATTAAATTGCTGTATAATTGACAAATATATTTGGTTTTTTCTATCATGATTTTGGTAAAATAATACGTTGTCTACCTTAAAAATTAGGGTTACAAAACCAGTATACCGTATTGTCTTTTACAGATTCCACATTTTTTACACGGTATATTCCTGGCAACCACAGCTGCCGGTATTTTACCGTAAATTTGACAGATTTTTTTTTACAGTGTACACACAAAGAGTACCTTGCCTGTGTGTGTGTGTGTGTGTGTGTGTGAGTGCGTCTATGTGGTATGGATTGACATTTGACCTGCGCTGTACCTGGGCTCCGGGGACATTTCGACTTTTTGCTGTGTATTCATGTGTCCCCCTAAAACATGACTTGTAAATGCATTTTTAAGTGTCTAAATAATAATTTTTTCTACTTCTTATGAGGTCATTATTTATCTTTTGACCTGTATTTGCTTAAACTGTAGTGTAAATTCATTTATTAAACTATAATTAAAAGATTTTCTGATTTTCTTAAAAGTCCACCTATACCCCTCACCTGATTTTTGTGTATTCCAGTGTATTGCACAGCGACGTTTCGAGTTAGAGTGGATGTGTGTAGGTACTGCAATTTAATACACATTTTCAATACACACGGCCGGAAGTCATTGTGATTGGTAGGCTATATATATAGGCGGTACCTACAGGAAACGGCGCCACAACTTTCGCGCGCGTGCCCTTTAACAAGTGTATGTCGACGGCAATACGAAGACGGATTAAAAACACAAAGGTAAGCCTTTTTTAATGTAAAATGCACCATGACTTTAATACTATATGAAATTATAGGTGCACAGGCCTATATTAAACTGGTTTAATTTATGCTTTATGGACTGTTAGTGAGTCTTTGAAGAAGTAAAACGGCCCCAGCGTTTGTCATTGAGTAAATAAAATAGGGCTGACGACTAACCGCGTCAACGCGATAAAGCGGGCTAACCCGTGTTAGGATTTACTCGGTGTTAAAGCATTATTGTGGCTTAAACGTGTTAATGCCGACATCGCGACTAACGCGATTAACAATTAAACCAGCGCAGTCTGAGTCAAAATCCCTGATGTCGCTGTTAGCTAATTTCGGGCAGTTTGTCCAATGTCTGTCCATTCTGCTGACAGCCCTAAAATAAAAGCAAGGGTATAAGTGTATTTAGTCGTGTATTTATTTATATGCCTGAAGAAAAAACTTCTTACAGTTTTGATGCCTAAGCTTTCTCAGTACTTGTATCACTCTCTGCAGTCGCCATTACAGAAATGTCACATGTCGCCATTTTGAGTACTAGGCCTTTAACATTTTAAAAGAAGGCATAAATTAGCACTATGAATAAGTCAGCTGTGTTTATGCTGTAAACTACACTACTGCTAGTTCTGCTACTACTGATGATGATGACAATGATGACGATAATCGTAATACTTTATATGCTTTGGTAATACAGCCAATCGTACAGGAGAACATGCGAAGGAGACGCATTCCTCCACGGGAGGATGCAGTCTGTCATGTTTCTGCTGGAAGGGACAAACTGGGACTTGATATCCACTACATAAATGCCTTCAAAGGTAAGTTGGTCTTTAGTTTGGATTAGATTTGGAGTTTGTCACTTTGTCTTTTGTCACTCACTTGGTATGCCTCTGCAATTCAGGTCGGGGCATTTTCACGACTGTTCCATTCCAAAAAGGAGACTTTCTTTTGGAATACAGAGGTAAACTCATAACAAAAGAAGAATGTGAGCGGAGACACAGAGTTTATCATGACAGCCTGAAGGTGTTCATGTTTGAATTCAAGTTTGATGGAAAACTCTGGTGGTGCGTATTATATCAGTGTAGTTTGATTAAGATTAAATGACACATTGCTTTTGATTTATGAAAAAAAAAGCTTCCTAACTAACTAGTTAAGCTAATACTTTTTTGCCTAACCCCACAGTGTGGATGCATCTCAAGAAGATGGGTCATTAGGCAGACTTGTCAACGACAACCACATCAGTCCAAGTGCTAAGATGAAAATATTAAATATCAATGGAAAGCCCCATCTATGCTTATTTGCAAGCAGAGACATAAGTCCAGGCGAAGAAATAGACTATAATTATGGTGACTCGGATTGGCTCTGGAGATGCAAGGTATTTCTACAATTGTACTTTTTGGAACTGATAAATTGCATACCCTAAGCCATTTTTACATTTGTACCTACTCAAATTGGCTTAACGTGACTTAGGGCATCTAGTTTTTCACTGAAATTGAGTATCACCTACTGTGCCTGGGGTAACTATAGCAATGCAGCCGAGCATCCAGTGATATAAATGCCACAGCAAGCATGGACGTCAAGGTGACAAAATGCCTGCTGCTCAGTCTATACTTTAGTGTTCAATTCAGGGATCACGCTGTTAATTTTGGTCGCTATTTCAAACATTTCAGAGTTTCAAAAATGATGGCTTGGATTTTCACGAAGGAGGCGCACTCATAACTTATCGAGTGACACCATTGACCAGCCACCTGGTGGCATTCAGTCTATGTCAAATTTTCTGATCACTTTGGATCACTTGGAACCTTGGTGCAGTAGTTACTGAAAAACTACATGGTACTATAACCTACTGGAAAAACAGGGGTAGGTACTAATGGAAAACAGGCAATTGTGATGGCTGCCACATCAAAGCCCTCTAAAAGCACTAAAAAAATATCAGCAGGTATGCAGAAATAAAAAATGGCTTTCGGTTTCTAAATTTTAACAGTGATTGATGTTTAATGTGATTCTACACAGCAAAATCTCCAGTGTTAAATTAACACTGGAGAGTGTCTATAAGGGTCCACACCTCTGAGTGTTAAATACAACACTGTTGAGTGTTAAATTAACACTTTTGACAGTGTTATATGTTTAAAAGTAACCTAGTCAGTTTTGAAGATTAACAATGGCTAACACTGAGCAGTGCTGATTTTCTAACACTGGAAAATAACTCAAAATGTTAGAAATATTCCAGTGTTAGAAAATCAGCACTGCTCAGTGTTAGTCTTTGTTAATCTTCAAAACTGACTAGGTTACTTTTAAACATATAACACTGTCAAAAGTGTTAATTTAACACTCAACAGTGTTGTGTGGACCCATATAGACACTCTCTAGTGTTAATTTAACACTGGAGATTTTGCTGTGTAGCCTCTTTAGTTAGATTCATTTTAAATTTTGTCCCTTGAAGATAAATGGGCCCTAGTGACAGTTCGTTGCTGCTACAGGTGATTGTTTTACTCCTTTAGCAATGGCTTAAAAAATAAAGAAATCACACTGACTATTTGTCTCTTAATCATAGGGCCTTAAATTCTCTATACATGACAGTGAATATTTTAAAGACAATAGCTTGAAACTTATCTTTCTCATACAGTTTATTTAATGTTTCAAAAGCCTCTTCAAAAATGCACTGTATATTCATTTTCTATCTGTTACACACGAAGACGGAGACCAGCCAGATTCAGAAGACTGTGAGCTGCCTAAAGCCGCAACCAAACAGCTTTCCAAACAATGATCTGGACCTGAAACATCCAGAGCCTGAAAGGGTAAATATAATCCAGTGTACCACTTAATGAACTAATAATTTAATCTATCATCATTCTTTATGGATGCTGTGTGTGTGTGTGTTTGGCAGTCACCTGGGTGTGATGTGATTTACATGGACCGTGGCTTGTAGGTCCTTTTCATTGTTTCAAAGTGCAAGTCTGGATAACATCTGAGTGTGTGTGTGTGTGTGTGTTAACCACCCAAATGTGACTTAGGAGGACCACACTGTTATTGGGAGACTCCGTCAAAGTTTGCTTCATGGTGACATCACTCTGGTTTTAGGAGGGGTCTTCTCGTATTTCTTGACAGTTTGACCTACAGCATGCAGAGCTGACTGCATGTGCTTTGTTTCTATGTTGAAATTTTTTGAAACTCAGGCTTGAACATTAAGATAGATAGTACTATACAACTTCTTAACTTGTTTTAGGCACTTTTTACTGCTTTAGTGCATGGGCTCTCTCTGGCTGTGTACTCTGGCTTCTTCCCACAGTCCAAAGATGTAGCTTATGGGGTTAGGTTAACTGGTGATTCAAAACTGCCCTTTGGTGTGAATGCAAATGCTTGTCCTTCCATGTTAGACTGGTGATCTGTCCAGGTTGTACTGCCCTATGGTAGCTGGTATAGGCCCCAAAACTGCTACCCCACAATCCTGATAAGGATAAGTGGAAGAGGATGGATGATTGCAAAGGAATCAGTTGTTAACTATTGTAGCCAGTATTTTTTTCAGAAGAAAACATTTCTTGAGTGGAAAGCCCCCCCCCCCCCCACACACACACACACACACATGCAAATTAAAGACAGAAGCACAGGCCTGCCCAGTACAGTTGCAAGAAGAGCACTTGGTCTAATCTTTGTGCCATCTTTTCTTTGTTGCAGGATCTTGATGAAGAAATGCCTCAGCAAGGCTCAGAAGCCATGCATTCTTCTTCAGTGCAAGATTTTGAAGAGGTAACATTGACCTAGGACAGATTTTAATGAATGTTTCTCATGCACGATGTGTACCTTACGCTATTTGCCGATAGTGAAATGGTCTATTCATCCTCTTGAGTGATGCATTTTTAGTAACTGTCAGATTACTGTTCTTTTGTCTTCATTCTCTATCTGTTACACACGAAGACTGAGACCAGCCAGATTCAGAAGACTGTGAGCTGCCTAAAGCCGCAACCAAACAGCTTTCCAAACAATGATCTGGACCTGAAACATCCAGAGCCTGAAAGGGTAAATATAATCCAGTGTACCACTTAATGAACTAATAATTTAATCTATCATCATTCTTTATGGATGCTGTGTGTGTGTGTGTGTGTTTGGCAGTCACCTGGGTGTGATGTGATTTACATGGACCGTGGCTTGTAGGTCCTTTTCATTGTTTCAAAGTGCAAGTCTGGATAACATCTGAGTGTGTGTGTGTGTGTGTGTGTGTGTTAACCACCCAAATGTGACTTAGGAGGACCACACTGTTATTGGGGGACTCCGTCAAAGTTTGCTTCATGGTGACATCACTCTGGTTTTAGGAGGGGTCTTCTCGTATGTCTTGACAGTTTGACCTACAGCATGCAGAGCTGACTGCATGTGCTTTGTTTCTATGTTGAAATTTTTTGAAACTCAGGCTTGAACATTAAGATAGATAGTACTATACAACTTCTTAACTTCTTTTAGGCACTTTTTACTGCTTTAGTGCATGGGCTCTCTCTGGCTGTGTACTCTGGCTTCTTCCCACAGTCCAAAGATGTAGCTTATGGGGTTAGGTTAACTGGTGATTCAAAACTGCCCTTTGGTGTGAATGCAAATGCTTGTCCTTCCATGTTAGACTGGTGATCTGTCCAGGTTGTACTGCCCTATGGTAGCTGGTATAGGCCCCAAAACTGCTACCCCACAATCCTGATAAGGATAAGTGGAAGAGGATGGATGATTGCAAAGGAATCAGTTGTTAATTATTGTAGCCAGTATTTTTTTCAGAAGAAAACATTTCTTGAGTGGAAAGCCCCCCCCCCCCCCCCCCCCCCCCCCCACACACACACACACATGCAAATTAAAGACAGAAGCACAGGACTGCCCAGTACAGTTGCAAGAAGAGCACTTGGTCTAATCTTTGTGCCATCTTTTCTTTGTTGCAGGATCTTGATGAAGAAATGCCTCAGCAAGGCTCAGAAGCCATGCATTCTTCTTCAGTGCAAGATTTTGAAGAGGTAACATTGACCTAGGACAGATTTTAATGAATGTTTCTCATGCACGATGTGTACCTTACGCTATTTGCCGATAGTGAAATGGTCTATTCATCCTCTTGAGTGATGCATTTTTAGTAACTGTCAGATTACTGTTCTTTTGTCTTCATTCTCTATCTGTTACACACGAAGACTGAGACCAGCCAGATTCAGAAGACTGTGAGCTGCCTAAAGCCGCAACCAAACAGCTTTCCAAACAATGATCTGGACCTGAAACATCCAGAGCCTGAAAGGGTAAATATAATCCAGTGTACCACTTAATGAACTAATAATTTAATCTATCATCATTCTTTATGGATGCTGTGTGTGTGTTTGTGTTTGGCAGTCACCTGGGTGTGATGTGATTTACATGGACTGTGGCTTGTAGGTCCTTTTCATTGTTTCAAAGTGCAAGTCTGGATAACATCTGAGTGTGTGTGTGTGTGTTAACCACCCAAATGTGACTTAGGAGGACCACACTGTTATTGGGAGACTCCGTCAAAGTTTGCTTCATGGTGACATCACTCTGGTTTTAGGAGGGGTCTTCTCGTATTTCTTGACAGTTTGACCTACAGCATGCAGAACTGACTACATGTGCTTTGTTTCTATGTGGTTTGAAACTCAGGCTTGAACATTAAGATAGATAGTACTATACAACTTAACTTGTTTTAGGCACTTTTTACTGCTTTAGTGCATGGGCTCTCTCTGGCTGTGTACTCTGGCTTCTTCCCACAGTCCAAAGATGTAGCTTATGGGGTTAGGTTAACTGGTGATTCAAAACTGCCCTTTGGTGTGAATGCAAATGCTTGTCCTTCCATGTTAGACTGGTGATCTGTCCAGGTTGTACTGCCCTATGGTAGCTGGTATAGGCCCCAAAACTGCTACCCCACAATCCTGATAAGGATAAGTGGAAGAGGATGGATGATTGCAAAGGAATCAGTTGTTAACTATTGTAGCCAGTATTTTTTTCAGAAGAAAACATTTCTTGAGTGGAAAGCCCCCCCCCACACACACACATGCAAATTAAAAACAGAAGCACAGGCCTGCCCAGTACAGTTGCAAGAAGAGCACTTGGTCTAATCTTTGTGCCATCTTTTCTTTGTTGCAGGATCTTGATGAAGAAATGCCTCAGCAAGGCTCAGAAGCCATGCATTCTTCTTCAGTGCAAGATTTTGAAGAGGTAACATTGACCTAGGACAGATTTTAATGAATGTTTCTCATGCACGATGTGTACCTTACGCTATTTGCCGATAGTGAAATGGTCTATTCATCCTCTTGAGTGATGCATTTTTAGTAACTGTCAGATTACTGTTCTTTTGTCTTCATTCTCTATCTGTTACACACGAAGACTGAGACCAGCCAGATTCAGAAGACTGTGAGCTGCCTAAAGCCGCAACCAAACAGCTTTCCAAACAATGATCTGGACCTGAAACATCCAGAGCCTGAAAGGGTAAATATAATCCAGTGTACCACTTAATGAACTAATAATTTAATCTATCATCATTCTTTATGGATGCTGTGTGTGTGTGTGTTTGGCAGTCACCTGGGTGTGATGTGATTTACATGGACCGTGGCTTGTAGGTCCTTTTCATTGTTTCAAAGTGCAAGTCTGGATAACATCTGAGTGTGTGTGTGTGTGTGTGTGTGTGTGTTAACCACCCAAATGTGACTTAGGAGGACCACACTGTTATTGGGGGACTCCGTCAAAGTTTGCTTCATGGTGACATCACTCTGGTTTTAGGAGGGGTCTTCTCGTATGTCTTGACAGTTTGACCTACAGCATGCAGAGCTGACTGCATGTGCTTTGTTTCTATGTTGAAATTTTTTGAAACTCAGGCTTGAACATTAAGATAGATAGTACTATACAACTTCTTAACTTGTTTTAGGCACTTTTTACTGCTGTAGTGCATGGGCTCTCTCTGGCTGTGTACTCTGGCTTCTTCCCACAGTCCAAAGATGTAGCTTATGGGGTTAGGTTAACTGGTGATTCAAAACTGCCCTTTGGTGTGAATGCAAATGCTTGTCCTTCCATGTTAGACTGGCGATCTGTCCAGGTTGTACTGCCCTATGGTAGCTGGTATAGGCCCCAAAACTGCTACCCCACAATCCTGATAAGGATAAGTGGAAGAGGATGGATGATTGCAAAGGAATCAGTTGTTAATTATTGTAGCCAGTATTTTTTTCAGAAGAAAACATTTCTTGAGTGGAAAGCCCCCCCCCCCCCCACACACACACACACACACACACACACACACATGCAAATTAAAGACAGAAGCACAGGACTGCCCAGTACAGTTGCAAGAAGAGCACTTGGTCTAATCTTTGTGCCATCTTTTCTTTGTTGCAGGATCTTGATGAAGAAATGCCTCAGCAAGGCTCAGAAGCCATGCATTCTTCTTCAGTGCAAGATTTTGAAGAGGTAACATTGACCTAGGACAGATTTTAATGAATGTTTCTCATGCACGATGTGTACCTTACGCTATTTGCCAATAGTGAAATGGTCTATTCATCCTCTTGAGTGATGCATTTTTAGTAACTGTCAGATTACTGTTCTTTTGTCTTCATTCTCTATCTGTTACACACGAAGACTGAGACCAGCCAGATTCAGAAGACTGTGAGCTGCCTAAAGCCGCAACCAAACAGCTTTCCAAACAATGATCTGGACCTGAAACATCCAGAGCCTGAAAGGGTAAATATAATCCAGTGTACCACTTAATGAACTAATAATTTAATCTATCATCATTCCTTATGGATGCTGTGTGTGTGTGTTTGGCAGTCACCTGGGTGTGATGTGATTTACATGGACTGTGGCTTGTAGGTCCTTTTCATTGTTTCAAAGTGCAAGTCTGGATAACATCTGAGTGTGTGTGTGTGTGTGTGTGTTAACCACCCAAATGTGACTTAGGAGGACCACACTGTTATTGGGGGACTCCGTCAAAGTTTGCTTCATGGTGACATCACTCTGGTTTTAGGAGGGGTCTTCTCGTATGTCTTGACAGTTTGACCTACAGCATGCAGAACTGACTGCATGTGCTTTGTTTCTATGTTGAAATTTTTTGAAACTCAGGCTTGAACATTAAGATAGATAGTACTATACAACTTCTTAACTTCTTTTAGGCACTTTTTACTGCTTTAGTGCATGGGCTCTCTCTGGCTGTGTACTCTGGCTTCTTCCCACAGTCCAAAGATGTAGCTTATGGGGTTAGGTTAACTGGTGATTCAAAACTGCCCTTTGGTGTGAATGCAAATGCTTGTCCTTCCATGTTAGACTGGTGATCTGTCCAGGTTGTACTGCCCTATGGTAGCTGGTATAGGCCCCAAAACTGCTACCCCACAATCCTGATAAGGATAAGTGGAAGAGGATGGATGATTGCAAAGGAATCAGTTGTTAACTATTGTAGCCAGTATTTTTTTCAGAAGAAAACATTTCTTGAGTGGAAAGGCCCCCCCCCACACACACATGCAAATTAAAAACAGAAGCACAGGCCTGCCCAGTACAGTTGCAAGAAGAGCACTTGGTCTAATCTTTGTGCCATCTTTTCTTTGTTGCAGGATCTTGATGAAGAAATGCCTCAGCAAGGCTCAGAAGCCATGCATTCTTCTTCAGTGCAAGATTTTGAAGAGGTAACATTGACCTAGGACAGATTTTAATGAATGTTTCTCATGCACGATGTGTACCTTACGCTATTTGCCGATAGTGAAATGGTCTATTCATCCTCTTGAGTGATGCATTTTTAGTAACTGTCAGATTACTGTTCTTTTGTCTTCATTCTCTATCTGTTACACACGAAGACTGAGACCAGCCAGATTCAGAAGACTGTGAGCTGCCTAAAGCCACAACCAAACAGCTTTCCAAACAATGATCTGGACCTGAAACATCCAGAGCCTGAAAGGGTAAATATAATCCAGTGTACCACTTAATGAACTAATAATTTAATCTATCATCATTCTTTATGGATGCTGTGTGTGTGTGTGTTTGGCAGTCACCTGGGTGTGATGTGATTTACATGGACCGTGGCTTGTAGGTCCTTTTCATTGTTTCAAAGTGCAAGTCTGGATAACATCTGAGTGTGTGTGTGTGTGTGTGTGTTAACCACCCAAATGTGACTTAGGAGGACCACACTGTTATTGGGGGACTCCGTCAAAGTTTGCTTCATGGTGACATCACTCTGGTTTTAGGAGGGGTCTTCTCGTATGTCTTGACAGTTTGACCTACAGCATGCAGAACTGACTGCATGTGCTTTGTTTCTATGTTGAAATTTTTTGAAACTCAGGCTTGAACATTAAGATAGATAGTACTATACAACTTCTTAACTTGTTTTAGGCACTTTTTACTGCTTTAGTGCATGGGCTCTCTCTGGCTGTGTACTCTGGCTTCTTCCCACAGTCCAAAGATGTAGCTTATGGGGTTAGGTTAACTGGTGATTCAAAACTGCCCTTTGGTGTGAATGCAAATGCTTGTCCTTCCATGTTAGACTGGTGATCTGTCCAGGTTGTACTGCCCTATGGTAGCTGGTATAGGCCCCAAAACTGCTACCCCACAATCCTGATAAGGATAAGTGGAAGAGGATGGATGATTGCAAAGGAATCAGTTGTTAACTATTGTAGCCAGTATTTTTTTCAGAAGAAAACATTTCTTGAGTGGAAAGCCCCCCCCCCCCACACACACACACACACACACATGCAAATTAAAGACAGAAGCACAGGCCTGCCCAGTACAGTTGCAAGAAGAGCACTTGGTCTAATCTTTGTGCCATCTTTTCTTTGTTGCAGGATCTTGATGAAGAAATGCCTCAGCAAGGCTCAGAAGCCATGCATTCTTCTTCAGTGCAAGATTTTGAAGAGGTAACATTGACCTAGGACAGATTTTAATGAATGTTTCTCATGCACGATGTGTACCTTACGCTATTTGCCGATAGTGAAATGGTCTATTCATCCTCTTGAGTGATGCATTTTTAGTAACTGTCAGATTACTGTTCTTTTGTCTTCATTCTCTATCTGTTACACACGAAGACTGAGACCAGCCAGATTCAGAAGACTGTGAGCTGCCTAAAGCCGCAACCAAACAGCTTTCCAAACAATGATCTGGACCTGAAACATCCAGAGCCTGAAAGGGTAAATATAATCCAGTGTACCACTTAATGAACTAATAATTTAATCTATCATCATTCTTTATGGATGCTGTGTGTGTGTGTGTTTGGCAGTCACCTGGGTGTGATGTGATTTACATGGACCGTGGCTTGTAGGTCCTTTTCATTGTTTCAAAGTGCAAGTCTGGATAACATCTGAGTGTGTGTGTGTGTGTGTGTTAACCACCCAAATGTGACTTAGGAGGACCACACTGTTATTGGGGGACTCCGTCAAAGTTTGCTTCATGGTGACATCACTCTGGTTTTAGGAGGGGTCTTCTCGTATGTCTTGACAGTTTGACCTACAGCATGCAGAGCTGACTGCATGTGCTTTGTTTCTATGTTGAAATTTTTTGAAACTCAGGCTTGAACATTAAGATAGATAGTACTATACAACTTCTTAACTTGTTTTAGGCACTTTTTACTGCTTTAGTGCATGGGCTCTCTCTGGCTGTGTACTCTGGCTTCTTCCCACAGTCCAAAGATGTAGCTTATGGGGTTAGGTTAACTGGTGATTCAAAACTGCCCTTTGGTGTGAATGCAAATGCTTGTCCTTCCATGTTAGACTGGTGATCTGTCCAGGTTGTACTGCCCTATGGTAGCTGGTATAGGCCCCAAAACTGCTACCCCACAATCCTGATAAGGATAAGTGGAAGAGGGTGGATGATTGCAAAGGAATCAGTTGTTAACTATTGTAGCCAGTATTTTTTTCAGAAGAAAACATTTCTTGAGTGAAAAGCCCCCCCCCCCCCCCCCCCCCCCCCCCCCACACACACACACACACACATGCAAATTAAAGACAGAAGCACAGGCCTGCCCAGTACAGTTGCAAGAAGAGCACTTGGTCTAATCTTTGTGCCATCTTTTCTTTGTTGCAGGATCTTGATGAAGAAATGCCTCAGCAAGGCTCAGAAGCCATGCATTCTTCTTCAGTGCAAGATTTTGAAGAGGTAACATTGACCTAGGACAGATTTTAATGAATGTTTCTCATGCACGATGTGTACCTTACGCTATTTGCCGATAGTGAAATGGTCTATTCATCCTCTTGAGTGATGCATTTTTAGTAACTGTCAGATTACTGTTCTTTTGTCTTCATTCTCTATCTGTTACACACGAAGACTGAGACCAGCCAGATTCAGAAGACTGTGAGCTGCCTAAAGCCGCAACCAAACAGCTTTCCAAACAATGATCTGGACCTGAAACATCCAGAGCCTGAAAGGGTAAATATAATCCAGTGTACCACTTAATGAACTAATAATTTAATCTATCATCATTCTTTATGGATGCTGTGTGTGTGTGTGTGTTTGGCAGTCACCTGGGTGTGATGTGATTTACATGGACGAAGTTTATTAGTTGATATCTGCAACTGAATTGAAAACACACCTTTCCAACTGTCCAAAACAAATAAATGTTGCAATATTTTGCTAACAGTGTCACAATCATCGTCTGGTGTGCACAACAATATCATCTTTGGACAAGTGCATTCAGTGTGTGGGACCGGTTTCCTCCCTCAAGTGGCTTGGCTTTAAGTGCAAAGGTGAGACATTTAGTGAATAGGTACAGTGTATAGTAAAAAGCATTAATAGAGTTCAACAAGTTAAGACGTGCTGAAATGAACACTGCTCCCTTTTTAATTAATGGGTGGTCACGTCTAATTAAAGAAATGCAGTATTACCTCATTGGTGCAGGACCTTGTAAAAATGGTATACTTGGGATTGTCCTCAATTCCCCATTCCATAACATAAACTGCTCAAAATAATAAAGGGAACACTTAAACAATGCGATGTTACTCCAAGTCAGTCACACTTCTGTGAAATCAAACTGTTCACTTAGGAAGTAACACTGACAACCAGTTTCACATGCTGTTTTGCAAATAGAGTAGACAACAAGTGGAAATTATAGTCAATTCACCATAATAAAGGACTGGTTCTGCAGGTGGTGACCACAGACCACTTCTCAGCACCTATGCTTTCTGGCTGATGTTATGGTCACTTTTGAATGCTGGCGGTGATTTCATTTTAGTGGTAGCATGAGACAGTCTACAACCCACACAAGGGGCTCAGGTAGTGCAGCTCATCTAGCGTAGCACATCAATGTGAGCTGTGGCAAGAAGGTTTGCTGTGTCTGTTAGTGTAGTGTCCAGAGCATGGAGGTGCTACCTGGATGTGGAGTAGGCCATAGGAGGGCAACAACCCAGCAGCAGGACCGCTACCTCCACCTTTGTGCAAGGAGGAACAAGAGGAGCCCTGCAAAATGACCTCAAACAGGCCACAAATGTGCATCTGTCTGCTCAAATGGTCAGAAACTGACTTCATGAGGGTGGCTTGAGGGTCCAGCATCCACAGGTGGGGATTGAGCTTGCAGTCCAACACCATGCAGGATGTTTGGCATTTGCCAGAAAACACAAAGTTTGGCAACTTCAGCACGGGCACCCTATGCTCCTCACAGCTGAAAGGAGGTTCAAACTGAGCACGTGACAGTCTGGAGATGCCGTGGGGAATGTTCTGCTGCCTGCAACATCCTCCAGCATGATCATATTGGCAGTGGGTCAGTAATGGTGAGGGGTGGCATTTCTGTGCCTGCCAGAGAGCCTGACTGTCATTGGGTAACAAGATGAGGTCCTCGGACCCTTTGTGAGACCACATGCTGGTGCATTTGGCCCTGGGGTCCACCTAATGCGAGACGACACTGGGCCTCATGTGGCTGGAGTATGTCAGCAGTTCCTCCATGACAAAGGCATTGATGCTATGGACTGGCCCGCCTGTTCCCCAGACCTGAATCCAATTGAGCACATCTGGGACATCATGTCTCACTCCATCCACCACAAACTGTCCAGGGGTTGGCAGATGCTTTAGTCCAGGTCTTGGAGGAGATCCTTCAGGAGACCATCCGCCACCTCATCCCGAGCATGCCCAGGCATTGTAGGGAAGTCGTACAGGCATCTGGAGGCCACACACATTCAACTACACACTTTCATGCCACTCAACTACCTAAAGAACAAAGTATTTAATAAGAATAATTCCTTCATTCACATCTGGGATGTCCTTTTTTTGGGGGGGGGGAGGGGGATTAGCAGTGTATGTGTAGTCATTAAAATATCCTTAATGTGAACAGTTTTTTTTTTTTTTTTTTTTTCAGCATTTGACATTACTGCAATGCTTTGACAAAAAACTACTTCACTTAAATAGAACTGCAAAGCTAAATTAAGTCTATCAAAATGTGTTTCAGTTTGTTTAGGGGTCTGGCACAAATCTTGCCTTGCAAAATTGGCAAATCAGAATTGCCACCAGTCAACACAGGTGTGTATCCCATTCATATTTGGCTTGACTTTTTTTCAGTTTATTTTTTACCTGTCTAAAGTATTGATCAATTAAAGAAACTTTTGTTCTTACATTCCAGAAAGAAGAAATTTCTGAATATTCAGGGGAGGATGGATTGCCACATTCAGTTCTGGATCAAATATCAAGCGATGATGATGGCAACCACAGCATATCAGAAGAAGAATATGTGCCAGATTCAGAGTCATATGATGAAGATTCAGATGAAGACATCTCATTATTGCCAAGCACATCAAAAGGTCTGCTATGCCAAGATGACATCTCCAAAGCGCATGAACAATCAGATTCAACGAATTTAATCCACAACTTGACAAAGGACAAGCCACAAGATAAAAGTGAGCTTTGCGAAACTGAATCAGAAAAAATGACTTTAAGTAAAAGAAATTACTGCTATTTTTGTGGCAAACCACAAGCTAAAATTTCCCGCCACCTGAAAACGCACAAAACGGCTCCTGATGTTGTGCATGCATTTTCCCTGCCTAGAGACTCAAACGAGCGTAAAAGTCTGTTAGAGAAATTGAGAAATAAGGGAAATTTTAAGCATAATGCTGCAGTTTTGCATGGTGGAGTGGGACCACTGAAAGTGAAGAGAAGACCCAAGATTAAAGCAGTAGAGGGAAAGTTTGCTCATTGCTTGTATTGTCAAGGGATGTATGTTCGCAAGGATCTTTGGAGACATGTCCGCAGATGTCCTAACAAACCAAAAGATGACACGGATAAAGAACCTGGAAGAACCAAAGTACTCGGCCTGGCTTTAACTCTGGAGTCTCAGTGTTATCCGCAGGTGTCAAGTGGAGTCTGGAAGGTTCTTGCTGTTATGAAACAAGATGAGATTGCCTCAGCTGTGCGAAATGACTTTACTGTTATTCAGTTTGCCCAGTCCCTCTACAATAAACATGGACAAGACCCTACAAAGTATGATTATATACGACAGAAGCTTCGTGAAGCGGGACGTTTGTTGTTGTGTCTGCGCACAGAATTCTCAGTGCATAACATGGAAGAAGCTATTAAGCCTGCTAATTTCCAGAGAGTTGTGCAAGCAGTAAAGAAAGTTTCAGGTTTTGATGAAGAGACACTGTCATACAAAACTCCAAGCCTTGCGCTGAAACTGGGACATACACTGCATAAAATGTCTGACATTATCCATTGTCGTGCCCTCATGACAGAGGATGAAGCCCTAATCAAGTCCACTGATGCGTTCAAGAAGTTGTATGTCTCCAAATGGTCTGAGATGGTGTCTCACCGTGCCTTGAACACATTGAGTGAGGCAAAGTTTAACAAGCCATCAACATTGCCCTTTACAGAAGATGTTCGGATTCTCCATCACTACCTTCAAAAATCTGCAGAAAGTGCCTTTTGCAGCTTGGAGAACGAAGCCACAGCTCAGAATTATGCCCAACTTGCACAAGTTACACTCTCACAAATCATTGTGTTCAACCGAAGACGTTCTGGAGAGGTTTCAAAGATGCGCCTCAAAAGTTTTCTTGAAAGAGACAAAACAGCACTCCACACAGATGTTGCCATGGGGCTCTCAGAAATGGAACAGAGACTCTGTAACTATTTCTGTAGAATAGAAATAATGGGAAAAAGGGACAGAAATGTTCCAGTTCTGCTAACACCAAGCATGCTGGATGCTCTGTCACTACTGGTTAGTAGGAGGCCTGACTGTGGTATTTGTGCCACTAATATCTACCTCTTTGCAAGACCCCGATCAATGAGTCATTACAGAGGAATGGACTCCTTGCGTGTTCATGCACACCAGTGTGGAGCAAAGCAGCCTGAGTATCTAAGATCGACACAGCTCAGAAAACATGTTGCCACACTCTCACAAGTCCTTAATTTGAAAAACAACGAACTTGATCAGGTTGCAGATTTCCTGGGTCATGATATCCGCGTTCACCGCGAATTCTACAGATTACCAGTTCCCACAACACAGCTGGCCAAGATTTCCAAACTGCTTTTAACACTGGAAAAAGGACAACTTTCCCAGATCCAGGGGAAATCACTGGATGAGATCAAAATAGAAGGTTTGTATTGAAAGGAGCAAATATTAGGGCAGTAGTTGAATATTATGCTTTATCAACAGAATTAAAACCTAAAAGCACAGACCATTCTGTTAAATGTCCATGATTTAAGGTTCTTGAAGTCTATTGTTTCATCACTTTGCAACATTTGGCAAACTGCAGAGTGGTGGCCTTAAATAGTAAAACTATGTACTATAATTTCCAGTATTTGTTCTGTATTTTGTCATATCTCGTTGTTAATGTGAGGTTTTTGGGGGGTTTGTGTTTGGTTTTTTGGGGGGGTTTTCCCACAATTTCTCAGATGAAATTGCATTAAGTGATGCTGAAACAAAGGACAGTGAGAGTGAATCAGATGATGATGACACAGCACTCACAATGTTGGCGTGTGGCACCAGTGAGCCTGTACATGCAGTAGCTGATTCCACAAACACAGCGCAGCTCCAAGACACTGTAGATTGTGGTAAGTTACCACTAGCTTGGTTTCTGTGGATAAAATGTTTGTTACAAATATTAAAACTTAATCAAATTGTGTAATCAGCAGATGAAGGACCACTCACAATGCCTGCAGCAAGTGAGACTGCTGCTCCCTCTGAAGGTAAGGGGTGCAGTTGGTTCTCTAAGCTTATTATTGTTTCATCACTTTGCAACATATGGCAAACTGCAGAGTGGTGGCAAAAAGTCACTTGGATGAGTGACAAAATGTTTCTCCCACTGAAAACGCTACGTCCAGATTAACAGAATCAACGTTTTGGGATTTACTTACCTGGATGATTGAGCATGCATCAAGAGACTTTTATTCAACTTTTTATTCAGTCTTTTATTCACAGCGGAACACTAAATGTCTCATTTTAGAAATTTGATAAATTTTCAAAGAGAATTTTAGCTCGTTTTGATATTGATGGTAGCAACACATTTCAGAAGTTAGTACAGGGTAGCATCCATTCTTTTAACCACCAAATGTTTTTTGTTTTTTTTGTTTGGTTTTTTGTTTGTTTTAACTACTACTACTTTATATATCTTCCAGAGAAAAATGCTGCTCAATCCCACAATTCCCGAAGAGCTCCCAAAAACATGTGGTCCAAGGCTGAGGTTGCTGCAGTGATGAGGCATTTTAAAGACCACATAAACGAAGGGAAACTAGCCACCAAAAATGAATGCAGTCATTGCAAATTGGTAGAAGATCCGGTGTTGGCAGGAAGAACAGTTCAAAACATAAGAGATTTTGTAAGAAACAGAGGATTAACTGCAAAAAGGCAGAAAAAAATGAACTAAAATAACTGTTTAGAGAGCTGTGGTTTTACATCTTGGTCAGATTGCCAATTGTTGTTAACACTGATGTTCTGTTTAAAGAAAAAAAAGTTCTTGTTAAATACAGAAGTAGTTTGTATTTCATAATTTTTACATTTAATTTATTTAGGGTTTTTTTTGACGGGTTATATTTAAAATAAAAAATTATAAATGCATATTTTCTCCCCTTAATATTTACCTTTAAACTATTAAAATTCATTTTAAATGTTTTTAATTTTTCTGTTTTCTATATTTTTATATTTCTGTGGGAAGCGTGGGCATTTTTGTCCATAGATTTCTTTTTTTATTTATGGTTAAAATTAATGTTCAGATCCAAGAACACTAATAAAATGATGTTCCAGTAATCCTGTGTCCTGTCAGATGTGTATTCATGGTAATGATGAGCTATTTACATATTACATCATTGTCCCTTTAAAGACCCAATATTGTTTTTTTTTGGACCTCATAAAACACATTGTTGTCAAGTGGACAATGTCTCCAGAAAACACAATAGAGTCTGGTTGGTGTGTATCAGTGTATCTAGACTTCTATAGGGAGTGTATGAGGTCTGAAGTGACCCAAATTTTTTTCAGATTTTTTCGAACACTTTAACCTCGCTCCCTTGGCTCTAAGTCCTTTCAAAAGGGTAGTCCACTTAAACCACCACCGGGCGGATTGACGTAGTATAGTCCCGCCATACCACATAGACCCGTATGTGTGTGTGTGTGTGTGTGTGTGAGATCAAGATGTGACCCTGTGAAGACTCCCCAAAGCTGGTGCCAGGCGTCTAGCAGATCTATCAAAACAAAAGGCTCTTATACTTAAAGAGATATACGTGTGTTTGCTAAACCATATATCAGCAAGAGAAGATACGACCTCTCCTAGGAGGTGTGTGATCCACGCCAGAACACTCTGTAGAGGAGTGAACGCACTCCCCTCTTCATGCTACACAGAGTTGTTACAGACCTCCTAGGATGAGACATTCTTTCAATCTACAAATGATTATACACCTCTAAGCATATATGGTTAAATATTTCTAAGCATAAATGACAATCAACAATACAAAACCTAACAGACAGCAGGTCCAAGAGAGTGTATCATCAGGTTGTAACAACATGAGATAAATCTTTATTTTACAGGTATATGACAGGATTGTAGGCAAACACTAACCACAATTGTATTAGTTAGCAACTACATAAAAACCTCATCACAAGTAACACATTCATAATTTATCATCTTGGCTGCAGACTAAACTGTACATTTTGTGTTTTATGTTTTATGTACAGGTCCACACCTTTCATTCAACTCTAATTTAAATATGTGGGAAGAACATATAACAGGACTACTAAACTGTATTACATTATCAGATCATTATATTTACAGTACAGCTATTATTCAAAACTTTTCCTGTCTCAAAATGGGCCTTCGGATGGTGGCTACACACTACACTGAACGTGATTGGCCTGATGGCAATCGACGATGGACTCTGTGTTACTGTACAGAGGAGTATGCATTTCTATTGTTATTTCAACTCATTTCATAAATTTAAAAAAGTGTATTACATGACTGACTATGTGAACTCCCACCGCCAAAAAGGAAAACAAAAAAAGTTCAAAGAAATATGTTTGGTGATTTTCCATTAGGTTTTTAAGATTCAGGATCATGTTACTGTATTTATGGATTTGGAGACTGCACAATGAAATAAGAGCTGTAGCACTTTGTGCCACCAAAGGATGAATCTGGTAAAAAGGAAAGACGGTGCTCCAAAATCTGGTGGTAGAGCAGTGAGCCACTTCCCAGATAGCAGCAGGCTGTGGGACTGGGGTTTAATAACCACTTGATCACTGATTTTTACTTTCCACAATAATTAGTTAACACAACAAAATACACCTTTCAGCTTTTCATGAATTTGGAACCTGGGTTTGCTTGGATCCATTTAAATATGCCTGTCTCTAAAGGGTCAACTTCTGTTGTTTAAATGAACTATAAATGAGACAGACATGACAGTCAACACAAAAAGGTTCAGACATTTTTCATAGTGCATGTTTGAGGTGTATTTTTTTTATTTCTAAAAAGTAATTTATTTGACATAATTAACTGGACTACATACTGAACTTAGAGGACAGAAACAAAGGATCGATCCGATACCAATGCAGGCTTTGGTAATACATAGGACAGTTTTCACAACATTAACATGCACAGTGAGTGTTTTTCAGTCAAAGTGTGTTTTCATTGTTTTAATCAATAATGAAGTCACACTGCAGGAACGATATTCAGTCATGTTCATGTTTACTCTTCCAACCACCATGCTGCACTTCCTGGTTTGGGCCAACTGAGAAATTTTATAGCAAAGTAAAGGCTGACTGGTTTCTGCTGTTGGCTGATTTGCTTTATGCCGCAGTTTTGCTTTTTTCTTCTTCTTCTTTTTTTCTTTGTTTGTTTGTTTGGTCAGTTTACCTTTTGTGAAGAGTTAAATCAATGTGCAACACCTCGAGTTATGTGTTTAGAAATGCATACAGCAGGCCTTTTAAATAACATAGAGATACAGTCACTGTCGTAACTGTTATTTCTGTTTTGATTTGAATATTCCCATCACTGTCTTTACTGAGATTTGGGTAAAATGAGGTTAGTCAGCTTTCTCTGTGTCTCTGGTGCAAAAACTGCTGACCCCCTAAAGTGTTTTGTACTGGCTTCGGTCGTTGCTGTGCTTTTTGGAAGTCGAATTTCCCAGAGGAACCCACCCGAGGGATTAATAAAGTTCTATCTTATCTTATCTTATCTTAATGCTTCATTTAATGTTTGGGATCATCTGGGTTATGAGTGAACAATGGACAGTTGTTTCATGGGAAGGGATTACAGGGGACCACATGTCCACCAAAACAATAACCTCAACAAATGATCATGAAAATCTCTCCAATAGTGCACAGCATGTGTTGCACATTAAAGCCCTTTACATGGCATACTTTAGTCCCATGTAAACAGGATGAGCAAAATGTAATCTGGAATAATTACCTTGGTGTCTTCTATAGTTTTTTCTTTCAGATTCCTTAACTTTCGCATATATATAATAATTTCAATAATTTAACACATAGTCAGATAAGTCACAGGGCTATAATATAAAAGAAAATGTACACAGAAGACCTTTCAGTTCACATTATCCTTGCATAACTGTCCGGCAGGCCTGTGCACCGTGTCCGTCAATATCACATAGTTTATGCATTTCCCACATGAGTGCAGAGTGGACAGAGGAATGGGAAGGGGGCTGATGAAGTAAAATTTCAGTGATGGAGTCGATGGGACACAGTGGATGGGAATGATTAGAGAAATCCAGTTCCACACAAGCTCACAATTTTTTTATTGTACTTAAGAAACATTGCATTACTTAAAGATTGGTTGCTAAAGTAGCTGAAAGCACAGTTGCACTAAGGATAAAAGTTCAGCGCAGCAGAAAAACAGTTCAACTACATTATAAAACAAAATCAAATTTGTGATCAGCAGCATCACAGAAGGTTCAGTTTATTTGCTTTTCTTTCATATTAAGGAATAAAACTGCCTCAGACGCACAGGCCTACAGACCGGCCAGCAGCTTCCAGTAACCACTACGGAAAAATGTTACATTTTAATGGGGGCTGTGCGAGAAAATAAAATGAAATAAAAAAGAAAACACAGTTACAGTCAATTATTCCTATAATTAATTTGTACTGAAATCAAATCAGATTAATATTTTTCTATTGCAAACAATAAATCAGAATTACATTTAAGTTTTATTTTGGGATTTAACACAAACCTAACAATAATCTATAAGAATTATCACTCAGCTCTGGATGTCTGTTTAGATTCATGGAACATTTTGACCTTTTTTTGCCATTTTCTGCAGAAATCTTGTTCGGTGCAAGCGTGCTGCCACACGTACACAACAACAAAGTTAGCAACTTTTGAAGCATTAAGCAAGTGAAGTGCAGCATTGAGCAGCACTAGATTACTGCTTTAAGAATCCCTTTAAGGAATGCATTGATTAAAGTGTCAATATGACCATGCAGTTTAAGAGGAAGTGCAGCACACAAGTACATTAGTAGGAAATGTATAACCACAGGCTGAAACTTGATTCGGCTGTGTTTTGATAGCACAGTGTTAATTTGTATTGATGACATTATACTATCCTGAAACATTTACTTACAGTATCTTGAGAGATAGAACAAGATAGAAAACGATACATGGTTAGTTTACTTGCCAGTGATGCTGAAAGTTGCTGAAGTTGATCATCTCTGTACAGGCTGTCAGTGCTGATTAGTCAAATATGATGTAACTCTGATGTTTTCTCCCAAATCTAAGCTGGTTCATTCTCATATTGTCCCCCTCTCTCATTCTCGGTCTCTCTCACACACACACATACACACACACAGCGGGGATTAGTCACTTCTCAGTGGAAACTTAAACAGACAGTCAACCACTTAACCTGCCTAATAGGAGTGATTTCCAGTGTAAGATTTCATTTAGCAACTGATGACAAGCTTTGCATTACTCCTCCCAACAGAAATAAGGAAGATAGAGACATTGTTGCCACAGAAACCTGGAACGAGACACTCCAGCATTTGCATAGAGCTTAATTTGATCTACTTGAGATTGCAACCTCCTTCCACTTGATGTAATTAAACCGAGAGATGTGACTAATTAAGTTGACGGTGAGAAACGAGAACATGGCAAAGGCGGCTGATGTACCGGCAGACGATAGTAAATATTGACAAGGGACGTTGATTGGGAGCGAACAGTATTACTGGGTGAGGACTGTAGCAATGTCAGGATAGTCATCATACACACAGATAATGTGAATGTCGTGTTGTGCACCGTCCACGTTTGTGTAAATGCCGCGTGCGTGAGCAAATTATTACTAAAAACAGAATGCGATGATTTGCAAATCTCATAAACCCATAAAAACTCATTTTGAATTTGATGACAGCAGTAGGTCTCAAAAAAAGTTGAGACTGAGCAGCGAAAGGCTGGAAAAGTAAATGGTACTAAAAGAAACAGCTGGAGATGCATAATGCAACTAATTAGGTTAAAAGACTACAGATCTGTAACATGATGGGTGTAAAGAACATCTTAGAGAGGCAGAGCTTCACAGAGGTAAAGATGAGCAGAGGTTCACCACAGAGTAAAAACTTTAAATATCTCATCAGCTGCAGTGCATCATATCATCAAAAGATTCAGATAATCTGGAGAAATCTCTGTGTGCAAAGGACAAGGCTGAAAATCAATACCAGATGCTGATGATTATGTGATGGAAATCATTGCATGGTTTCAGGAACGCTTCCAGAATTCGCTGTCTGAACACAGTTCAAAATGAAATCCATAAATACAGGTTAAAGTTCTGAAATTGGCAGCTTGAACATGTGGAAAGGCACCATCGCTGTAGAAAGGTAAATACAGGTTTTATATACAGGTATTAGAGCAACATGTGCTCCGATCCAAATTACAATTTTCAAGGAAGGCCTTGCATATTTACAAAAGCATGACTTCATAGGAGAAGAGTTCGGATGCTGAATTGGCTTGCCTGCGGTCCAGACCTTTCACCATTTAAAATCCTGTATCAGACAAGAGTGAGACAACATTCCTCTCCCCAAAATCTAACAGCTGGTCTCCTCAGTTCCCAGATGTTTATGGACTGCCTCTAAAAGAAGAGGGAATCACATATCACATCACATATTCAACAATCATTGGATATGTGAGACTGGCAGTGAAGCTGAGGAAATCTATGCAAATCTTTGGAGCAAGTATAGGCAAATTTGCGGTGCTGATCAACAGCATTTTGTAAGTCCTGACATATGAAGCCACAGTAAAGACTGGAAATCACACTACACTATGATTGTGTGTTATCTAACATTCACCTCATAAAACCCAAATCTGCTATTATGTAAACGGCTCCAACAAAGAACGAGGGCTCACAACGAGGCCGAATCTGCTAAATCACACTAGGACATGCATGTAGCTCGAAGATGCTGTTATGACTGACTGAAAGGCTCCTGGCTGGGCGGTTTGTTAGTTTAGGGTTGCAGTTATCTCCCCCTAACAAGTGCAGCACAGAAATAAGATGGGAACAGCTCCATACCATGGTTAAATGTGACACATTCTGATTGATGTCACTGATTGAACCTGCTAGAGCAGGGACGTCATATTCATTTTACACCACAGGCCACATATAGGCCATTTTGATTTAAATTCTCCTTTCTTTCAGTTTAAAGAAGTTTAACTAGACATTTAGTCCCTGAGAGATTTTAATAAAGGATAATAAGTGCAATTTCAATAACACATCTCTGTAGTAAATAAAATAAATCTATCAACACGACTCTCTGGGCTTAAATTGTATGAAATAAATGTGTAAAGTTACAGAAAATGTTCTGCTAGCACATTGGCCAGACTGTCCTGTAATTATAAGACAAAATGTTTTTGTTAATTTCTCTGAAAATGTCCTTTTATTTAGAAAAAAAAAACGCAGGACAGAACTTTTATATCATTTAATGGTATCTCTTGGTTAATAACCATGGTGAAAGGTCACACACCCCGCGTTAGAGGATCCTCAAAAGTCACACATGCACACGTGTAATCAAAGCGCATGTATATCTCATTGACAAGAATAAGCATGCGTTGTACTTTTGCATGCCTTACATTTGGTCTCATATGAGCACACTGTATGCCTTTAAATGAGAGCCTCTGAACCTGTTGCACACACTCATATGCCCGTACGAGCGGCCTGCTTATTACTGTAACATTTGGCAGATGTGTTTTCCCAGATGAAATTCTTGGGCCAATCTGTGCAGAGCCCAGAGGCCTCGTTCACTTCATTTAGAGCTTTTATGATGCTGCAGCAGACGGAGAGACTTTAAAAGTACATAAAAGAACAGATGTTAATATGAGCGTTGCTGGTCTGCTCCAACACGTTCTCCCTATCTGGCTGTATCTATTTGTTTATCAACCTTCATGTGACGTCGATCGCATTTGTGTACAGCGATGTTTTCCGGAGATTCAAAAAAAACCAAAACACCCTCACACATTTATTTTAATACTGCCTCTTTCAAATGAATTCAAGTGCATTATACACATGTACATTAGATATAATCGCTGAATGTGATTCATTGAGTGTCACGATCCTGGGTCTTAGGACCCAGTGTTTTGAGTTTTAGTTCATTTTGATGTTTATAGTATGTTTAGCTCATTAGGCCTCCTATGTTGATTTGCTTATTAGTTCCCCCTTGTGTTTCAACCCATGTTAAGTCTCCCCTGCCCTTCATGTCTCTCTGTGCCCCCTCTGTTCTGTTTATGGTGTGTCTTTGCATGTTTGAGTTTCTTGTTTTCTGTCACCCTGCATTGTGCATTATGTTCTCATGGTTGGTCTTTTGTTACTCCCTCTAGTCTAGTCTCTTGTGTTCAAAGCTGAGTATTTCCCTCTGTGTATTTTGGTTCTTAGACCTCTGCCTTATGGTTTGTCTCTGTTTCTTAGTTGCTGTCTCCACTGTGTCTAGTTCGCGTCTCTGTGTGATACTTCCTGTTTTACTTTGAAGGTCCATGCCTCATGTGAGTGTTTCTAGTTTTGCGTCTCTGTCTCGTCCAGTCCTGATTTCTCCCAGCTGTGCCCTCCTTCTGTGTCTCATTCCCTCGTTATCCCTCTGTGTATTTAAGCCCTGTGTTTCTCTTTGTCAGTGTCGTAGTCCCCATCATAGCTGTGTGATTTTTCCCTGTGGCTCCTTGTGCTTTAGTTTTTCCAGTTTAGTTTATTTTGTATTGTTTTTCGTGTCCCACTCCACGCCAGCAATAAAGCTGTGTTTTTTGAGTTTACCTTTTGTCTCTGTGAGTTTGCGTTTGGGTCCTCTCCTGCCTGCCACACAGCCGAATCATGACATTGAGCTTCAATGGAGCCACTCAGCAAAGCAGAGCAGGCAGCACCCACGCACACTTTTACCTTTAATTGAATTTTAATCTGTGTTTGCGGTCACAAATCATGCAGCGCGGGGTAATTATCTATTAACGATAATGTTATTGGATTTACATGGAAATGCCAAGCCAGCAAACTGAACTTGTGGTGTGGTCATGAGCAGACAGTGTAATCAGCAGATGCTGCTGGCTGGGCAGTGGCTTTTGTTTCTGGAACGGTAGCTGACAGAGAGGGTTTCTCGTGTGCAGCGAGCAGATACAAGACAATGGCAACCCTGCCTCCATGCTGCCCATCTTCCTGTGATACATGTCTGTTTTTCTCTGTGTCTGCATCTCTCTGCCACCCCCTTGCTGCTCTCTCCCTCTCCGTGTCCTCCAGTGGTCTCATTAGGGCGGGACTGTGAAGGGAAGGTGAGATGGTTACTGTGACAACAGCTGGGCTGTCCACCAGCGTGTCCTCTGTTGTTGACTTGGCTGTCTCTGACCACTACTGTGTGTTTTTTAACATCACCGGTTTTATTCAGCGGAAGACCTCGGTGCGAACTGTGAGGAGGCGCTATCTGACCTCTGAAGTGGCTGCAAATTTTACCAGGGTTTTAGTCAAATGCCCCCCTGTGATTTTACCTGCACCCTGCGATTTGATTTTTAGTTATTTTAACAGCAAACTGAAGAAAAGCCTTGATTCCGTTGCTCCACTCACCACCAAAAAGATTAACGTAAAACATGCATCACCCTGGAGAAACGAAGAAGTCAAAAAACTCAAAAGAAATTGCAGGGCAGCAGAAAGGAGATGGAGGAAAAATAAAAATAATATCAACCATCAAATATTTTCCGAGCAACTTAAAATGTACAATAATACATTAAGGAAGTCAAGAAATTCATACTTCGCCAAAATAATCAGTATTAACAAAAATAATCCCAAGGTCCTCTTTTCCACCATAGATCATTTATTTAACCCTGATTTTAACAGCTCCAAAAGAACCCCCACAGACTCGCTCTGTGAGCAGTTTGCAGACCACTTCAGGGGAAAGATCAGCGCCATCAGATCTGATATTTTATCTAATCGCGATATGATTGTAAACACATCTGAGGGCTCGATTGTACCTGAGGAGACACTGGACAGCTTTGTCCTGGTTAATGCTGAGAACTTTCAGAAGGTTTTCTCCACAGTGAGACCCACCACATGTCTTTTAGATCCAATTCCTTCTTCACTCTTTAAAACACTTTATGGATTTTTTGAGGCTGAGCTTTTATACATGATGAATTGCTCTCTTCAGTTGGGTGTCTTCCCTGCTGCCTTTAAAACGGCGGTGGTGAGGCCCCTTCTGAAGAAGAGCAATTTGGATTGTAATGATTTTAATAACTACAGACCTGTATCCAACTTACCATTTTAAGTAAAGTCTTAGAAAAACTTGTTTTTACTCAGATTACTGATTTTCTCAATGATAGACAGATCCTGGAGATATTCCAGTCTGGATTTAGGGTGAACCACAGCACAGAGACTGCTCTCCTAAAGGTTTTAAATGATCTTAGATGTAACTGGGACGCCCAAAAGCTCTCAGTCCTGGTGCTACTGGATCTAAGCGCAGCCTTTGATACAGTAGACCACGCTGTTCTTTTAAACAGACTAAAACACATGGTGGGCCTCTCTGGTGCTGTACACAACTGGTTCACTTCCTATCTCTCTGACAGATCTTTTATGGTGAGTATGGATACATGCTCCTCTAAGATCCATAAAATGACATGTGGTGTGCCTCAAGGGTCGGTTCTAGGCCCTGTACTTTTTAATTTGTATATGTTGCCTCTCGGCAGTGTCATCAGGAGGCATGGAGTGAACTTCCACAGTTACGCTGATGACACGCAGCTGTACATCTCCGTGTCTCCTGATGACACCAGACCAATGGATGCCCTTTTTAACTGTATCTTGGATATAAGATCTTGGATGGCAGAAAACTTTTTACAGCTTAACCAGGACAAAACTGAAGTTTTAATTGTCGGTCCTGAGGCTCAGAGAGAGAAACTCTTGTCTAAATTAGAGGCATTTTCACTATGTCCTTCGCTACAAGTGAAAAACCTGGGCGTTATTTTTGACTCTGAGCTTGGTTTTATCCCACATGTTAAACATGTGACCAAAATTGGATTTTATCATCTAAAAAATATAGCCAGAGTCCGCCCTATTCTCTCTCGGGCCAACACGGAGATGCTGATGCATGCTTTTATTACCAGTCGCATTGATTACTGTAATGCCCTGCTCTCTGGTCTTCCTAAGAAGAATATTTCAACTTTACAACTCTTGCAAAACTCGGCAGCTCGTGTGCTGACGAAGACCAGAGGGCGGGCCCACATTACACCGGTTTTAGAATCGCTGCACTGGCTCCCTGTGTGTTTCAGGATCGATTTTAAAGTTCTTTTATTGGTTTTTAAATGTCTTAATGGTCTTGGGCCTTCTTATCTCTCAGATCTGCTTTTACCATACGAACCCTCGTGGACCCTGAGGTCCTCTGGCACTGGCCTTTTGATTGTCCCTAAAGTCAGGACACATACTCACGGAGAGGCAGCTTTTCAGTGGTATGGTCCTCGTCTGTGGAACAGCCTGCCGGAGGAGCTCAGGGCAGCAGAGAACGTACATGTTTTTAAGAACAGGCTCAAGACCCACCTTTTTAATTTAGCTTTCACCTAACGTTTATTTATTTTATGCTTATTTATTCTATCCTGTTATTTTATTATTAATTCAGGTTTTACCTAATATTTATTGATTTTATTCTTATCCATTTTTTAATCTTCTTACTCTATTTATATTTATATTGTAACCCGTTCTTATTTATTTTATCGGTGTAGAATTCATTAGAAATAAATTGTCGAAAATAACTTGTTTTGTCAGCTCCAGTAGATTTTTTTGATGCTCTTCTGGATTTAGCAACTGAAGTGTGCTACATGGCTGATTTCCAGCCAGAGATACTATAACACTAGTATTATTCATTCACTAAATGAAACTAATCAGTATCCTCACCTTAAATGTAAAACGGTGCCTGCTACTCTTGATCTAATGATGACGCTGAACACAACAACAGCTCAGCACCAGGCCAACACAGTGCACTGCTGCAAACTTCGTCACAACACTGCAAAATATCCAGCACAGCACGCACTAAACTGTCTGGCATTTTCATGCAATTCCTAAATAACAGAACATTAGCATTCTTCACATTTCTTTGCAAGATGTTTTGCAAAAATGTAACTCAGAAACACACAATATATATATACCTCCACTACCTGATTTCAAAACTCAGAAAAAAAAAGTTTAAAAATGCATTACAACATCACATATACAATTTAAATGTCCAGTTTTCAACATTTTTAAAAACTATGTCTATGTTAAAAATGATCAAATGCCACCAAACGCTCTCACCTTTCTCTCTTTTCTTTCCTTTCGTACTTCGTTCTCCATCTCTCAGTGTTGCGCATTAACCTCACTCCGGAAAAATACAAAAAGCTGTAAATCACCCAGAAATATTATATGTGTTGAGGTATTTGCAAGTTGCATTTAAAATTCACCGATACGCAAACAGTATGACTGATTATCTGACCTCTACCGCAGCACTAGCTAAATGCTACAGCTGCAACTTTATTTATATCTGTACCATGAATGGACTGCACGGATGAGAACGAATAAAATGACTTATCTTCTTCATAGTGAGCAAGTATCTCAGCACACAAAAAAATAACTCATTTGACAGTAAAATGCATGAATCTGCCTTCACAATTTCATTTCTCATTAACGAAAGGTGCTAGAACACCATTCTGGATCATTCTAACTCACCTGGAACACCTGGTGATAATTGCTTACTTAGTTAGCAAGCTACATCCATAAACTGTATGGATGCGTCACACGGACACAGATAGCTGCTGATTAGAGCTGAGTAACATCCCAAATAAAATACTAGAATTTCACCCACACATCTTAAAACGAACCACGCAGCTGATAATAACATAGCATAGCGATGCTTCAAGATTGTCTTTTGGAGATAGGTTCATATATCAGTAACAATACATAAAAACAGAAAATTTAAATAATTACGTATTACGTGCGATTTACGTAATTTAAGTATCGAGTTCTAAAAAGCTTCTGTATCATATAAACTCATAGTTCCTTTGACATGTTGACTTCCAAACCCTGATGCCTTTCATGCAGCTGGCACATTCCCAGGTTATAGCAGTTCTGCCCTAATTTAAAGAGTGTGCATGTGTCCTAATGCTGATTGACCCGCAGGTATCGTGTTCATCCCAAGGGGAACTACTAGATTGTAAACATATAGCAGCTTGAACTACTCTGGCCACTCTGTAACCTTATACACAGTTGTATAAGGAGCCACGAGCATGGCTTGTCTCTTATCAATGTCATTGTCTTAGCAAACAAAAGGGATCATTATACCGGTGCTGAGAATGTTTCTATTCTGAGTTAATGGGTCACATAGTGTAAAGGCAACCTGATCCTCCTTTGGGTGGCGAAAGGAGTAAGCTGAAGGCTGACATTTTGCTGATGATAGGCCAGTCTGTGTTTTGTTGTAAGAGACGCTGGGCTTCACAGGCGTTGTCAAAACAAGAGACCCCATCCTGAGGGATTACCCGGCCTGTCTGCACACACGCCAGGGACAGGGTTGACCAGAGGGACAGCCGGGGTTGTGTGTGTGTGTGTTTGCACGTGTGTGGAAGGTGCTGAATGGAGGAAACGTAGCTAAAGGAGAATATGCCACTTCCTGTCAGTGTTGATATTTTGATGTGAGAATTTTTAACACCATTGGAGTATGTTTCAGTTAATCACAGAAAGAGCTTGACTGGATGTAGATTATGGGGAAATTACACTGCCTACTGAAGCATACTGCGTATTGTTACCTACAGTGTTGGGAAGGTTACTTTTAAAATGTATTCCACTACAGATTACAGAATACATGCCCCAAAATGTATTTTGTAACCTATTCCGTTAAGTTACTCAATGTTATTAACGTATTCTGAATACTTTGGATTACTTAATATATTGTCATAGTTTTACAACTACATAATGTACTATTGTTGTGTGATTTATTACTATTACTGAAGGCTACTCGCCATGCTAGTTAGTCTAACATTCTGCAGTCTATAAACTAACCTCAGGTAACAGGAAACTAACAATATTAGCTCGATGGCGAGTGGCCTTCAGTAATAGTAATAAATCACACAGCAATAGTACATTGAAGATGCTGAAATGGGACATAACCCAGGTAGCTACCACAACTAAAACAAGGTAGTTGCAGTAGGCTAACGTTAGTTTTTTAAAAAGAACTTACTTTCAGATGTTCTTTAAGGGTTGGAGTTGGAGTCTTTTGAGCTGAGAGCATCTTGGTTGCTGGCATTGAACGGTCACAGTAGTTCCAAGTAAGAAATGCATTCCTGCCCGTGCACTGCTGTTGTGCTGGCTCCAGGTCATTGTGTAACTGACGCCACCAACATTAACAGGATGCTTACATTAGAGCCTCTTATTTCGTGTTTTGTTTGGAGTTACCAAAAGTAGAGAGGGGATAGCCTAACATATAAAACAGGAAAAGACAGCCGTGTAGTCCATTTATTTTAGCAAACTGTATTCTAATTATCACCTTTTTTAACAGTAACTGTAACGAAATACAGTTACTCATATTTTGTATTTTAAATACGTAACGTTGGCACATGTATTCCGTTACTTCCCAGCACTGGTTACCTACATCACATTATAGACACTTACACTTACTCACTATTACAACATTATGGAGTTAATATTTCACTTCATTAAGAGCTTCAGGTTCTTTTATTATGTCCCACTTTGTCTGATTTCCTTCTTTAACTTGTTTTACATTTTTCTTTTTGTCTTACCGTCAAATAAATAAATTACACATTCACGCCTTATTATTTGTGATTTTTTTTTATTAATATTTGTAATTTTAATTTTATACTGCATACGGTGCCGTGGAAAACTATTTTATCCCCTTCTTGATTTTCTTAGTTTTTCCATATTTGTCACACTCACATGTTTCATCAAACAAATTTTAATTTCAGACAAAAATAAATATCAAATGCAGTTTTTAAATTATGGTTTCATTTATTAAGTGAAAAAAGCTATCTAAACCCAAGTGACTGTATCAGAAAAAGTAATTGCCGTCTAAACCTAATAACTGGTTTTGCCACTCTAGGCAGCAAGAACTGCAATCAAGTTTTTGATAACTGGCAATGAGTCTTTCACATCCCTGTGGACGAACTTTGGCTCACTCTTCTTTGCAAAATTATTTTAATTCAGGCACATTAGAGAGTTTTAGTCCATAAACAGCCCATTTAAAGTCGTGCCAAAGAATCTCAATCTGATTTAAGTCCAGATTTTGACTATGCCACTCCAAAACCTTTTTTTTTTTGCAAGGCCACCATTGCTGTTATGTTTTATAGGACATGTTTGTCCTGCTACAGAACCCGAGTGTGCTTCAGCTTTAGGGCACAAACTAATGCTTGGACATCTGGAAGAAGTTAAGCAGCCCCAGACCTTTTCATGGCACTGTATATTGTATACATTACATGAAAAAACAGAGGGAAAAAAAAGAGTGCATTCCTGAACTGCATCATACATTTACTCCATTACGCTGTATTTTGGACCAATGCTTAACAGAGAATAAATGAATTTGAGGTGTCATGTGGGTCCTCTAAGTGCTGTGAAGTACTCAAGGAAGCTTAGGAAGGGAACCTATTTGCTTTCTCTAAAATCTAATTTCCCACTGTCTCCATTAAACTACTATACAACTCCATTAGCCATTTAACCCAAGATGATATCATTTTGTTTGAGACCTTAATTATAGTTTTCTTTGCAATTACTGACTGACTTGATCAACAAGGTTGTCCAATAAAAGCTTCCAGTTTTAGTGACCAACACATAGGATAGAATAACATAGGAGCCCGTGTCCTATAGGACTGTTTATGGTGAATACAAAGTGCTGATGGGTGTTGCAACTGTATGTTAAAGCACAAATAATGGAGCCAGATGGGACAGTTCGACATGCACATACATTTACATACAATCCATTTATAAGAAGCAGAGTTCATCAGAAGCTTTAACTTCCAAAATTTAAAATGCTTGCTCTTCTGTAGTTCCTGATTCATCTGTTCTTGGAGAAATGGGATGAGTGCAGTGCAAATGGGATAAATCACAACAATACAACTTCCACTGGTTTAACAGTGGCTGCCACCACTCTCATTAATATCTTTGATCTAATTTTATCATCCCCGCTGAAGCTGGCAGTAAAATAAAAAGCGCCAACAGATCCCATGCCAGTGTGAGTATCACAGTCAGAGGAGTCACGACCTTGACTGTGCAGTGCCATGAATTGTCTCACATGTGCTCCATTTCCTTCCTTATATGCACGCACCGATACATTGGCACATGCGAACACCCCCGCACAAAGACATGCACTGCAAGGCCAAGACTGCCTGCAGCAGCCCGGGGGCTTCATTGTCACATTTACTTACTGCTGTTTAGGCATCATGCTGGGGGGCTAAAACGAACTCTCTTCTCCTCCCCCAACCCACGCAGTGAACTCAAACCCCACTGAAATTGACTCTGCTCATGTCCAAAACATGGCTGTGGAGCCACTGAATGCTGTTATATAGTTATTGGATTTGTCATATGGATTTCTTTCCCTTGTGGCTGAAAATGGCCCTTTTTCTCCTTATAATTTTGGTTTGGGAGATTTTGTCAAATGAACTAAAATCAAATAAAGTTACACGATGGATGAACCAAAAAAGCCTGATTGGTGTTTCTAAAAGTGCAAACACATGCATATAATACAGTTTTATAGAGTGACTGTAGGTTACCACTTTAGTATCAGCTTGCAATGGGAGCACATCAGTCTTTGTGCCAATAAAGCTTTGGACCACAGCTTCATCTTCACTTGTGTTCATACAACTGGTACATTTGTGCATGTTCTGTGGAAGGTGCCTCGCAGTGCCCCCCAAAAAAGGCTTGCGAGCTGATGTTAAAGTGGACTGGTTCATCTCTGAAAGCATTTTTTGAAAAATACCAAAATCAAGACAAATAACATCAAACTGCTGCTCAGACATCAGCTTCAACAACTAAACAGTTTTCCTCTAGTAGAAAAACAGCAGCCATCTTGGTTTTCTCCAATATTTTTCTTTTGGCTTGTTCAGAATTGAAATTTTTGGTGGAAGCTGTTGCAACATTTTGCAACAGCTTCCAAAATGCGACACTGCAGCTGATGCGGAAAAGCAGAAGGCTCTGATTAGTAGGTCGGTCCTGCAGTGCAAAAACAGCTAATTACTCCTGTGATAACAAAGTCCTTTCTAGACACATGTTTCTACTCTGGGGACATCTTCGTGTAGGTGGTTTTAAACATTTGCTAAATTGTAGTTGCCTATTAACCCTTGTGATGTCCTCCCGATTTGTATGCAATTCGTGCCATCAGGGGTCAAAAGTGTCTCCACTTCATTTGACTGTTTTTTAAAGTATAAAGTATAAATTGTCAATCAATTCAGTGTTACACCTTAGTTTTACTTAAGACCAACGCATTAACACAAAATTTACCCAACATTTTACATTTTAGGGCCACCAGACCTTGTTTACAAAAAATACACCCTGTTTTTTAGCGAAAACAAATTGAGAAAATTAAATATTTAATTAAATTAAATATTTAAAAAAAATTAAATAAAAAAAAATTAAAAAAAAAAATCTCACTAAAGTTCAACACACAGAGTGATGTATGTTGAACTTTAGTGAGAATTCTTTTTTTGAACCATTTATAAATTTTAAATGGCAGCACATAATCACACCTGTGGTCCTCAGGGCTCAAAAATGACCCCGTTTGCTTTGACTGTTTATAAAGCAACAAGTATAAAATATCATCCATCTCTGTGTTTCAAGGTTTTATTCAACTTTATTCCAACTCATTGCCTGACAGTTTTCTATATTTTGGCATGGTAGGAGGGCATGAGTCTGAGTGAAGGCAAACTTTCATGAGGACAAAGGCGTGTCCATATTTGACCCAAGTGCAGGAGGAAGCTCAGGTTTATTCCTCTGCACTGGTCCCATCATGGACGGCATTCTTTCTGCAGTTGCAGGCCAAGGGGCATATACAGTAAACAAGCTGTTACAGGTGATTGTTTTCTTTTGGAAACCTGCAATGTTAGGGACAACTCGTGTCCTGACTGCAGGACAGACGGTTTGCCATCGCACAAGAGCATGTTCCATGTACAGCTGGACCTGCATCACATGCTGCCCATGTTTTGTCTCAAAGTTCCCTGGTTTACTTGGATGTTCTGTTGGAGGGGACAGAGTCCTTTGAAGGGGACTTGGTGCTCATACAGTCATATCAGTACCAGGATCTTACATCACAGCAGGAGAAACACCCACTTGTGTTTCAAGTCAAGTCAACACCAACACACACCATACACCTCAAATGGGAGCACGTTTGTGTCATGAACGACGATCATCTATTGTGTCTTTATCAAGAAATTATGTCCTTTTTGTGCTTCTATGATTAATCTTGTGTCACCTTTAAAACTTCTCTACCAGACTCAGGATGTCATAAACTGGCCGTAGCAACTCTACTGGATGCACGGCAGTAAGAATCAACACACCCACATATGCCTACAGCTGCATTCGGTCCATTTTTCTTCCTCTCTCGTTGTCCCTCCTTGTTCGTCATCGAGTTGGCTGTAGAGCAGGTCATCTGCTAATTGGATGGTTGTTGGTTCAATCTCTGTGTGCTCTAGTCTGGAGTTCTTACCAAGGTGTCCTTGGGCAAGTTACTGAACCCCAACTTGGTCTCTGATGCATCCATTGGCATGTGAACGTTAAAAAGAAGAATACAAGTAGAATACACTGTGTATAATGCTTTCAGTACTCGAGTAGAAAAGCCACTGAAGGAGTATGGGACCTGGCACATGTGCTTGGACTGTGGTAGATCATCTTTCTCTGAGGCACATGAGAGAGTCATGCATCGTCTGTCACTGGGAAGGTTAGAAGACCAGATCAGTGTTTCCTCACGTTACTGCAAATATTCCTCTGTCTCAGCTGATTCCTCTTTCCTGCTTGATTCTTTGTCTTCATCATAATTGAAATGGATGATGTGTAGTCCTCTGACACATCTTCTATTTCAGTTTCACATTCTGAAAATTCAAGAAACTTCAAGAAGCCCAGTCACTTTCTCTCCAAGCTCCTCAGACTACCATGTCCTGGATGCCTGAGAACCTACTTGAACATAGTTCAGATTCTTCATCACTTTTCTTCACTTCATAGCCTTCTTCCACTTCTGCAGGTGGCTGATGTGCTTTTTCAGAGAAAGGGTAGCATGTGCTCTAAATATTGACAATATTTTCTATATCTTCTAACCCTGGATCTTCCTGAACATTGATTCTCCCTTGTCACGGGCTGCGACGGCAGACCGTGGGGGAATGTGGGAAAGGAGGACCCAGGCGCGGAGCTCAAATTACAAGCAGTGCGTTTATTTACAGTGTGGTAGAAAGCAACAATGAATCCCAGTGTTATCCCCAGACTCCCGTGTTGTGTCCTCCTAGTGCTCTCTGCTCTCGTGTCAGCACCCCCCGGTGCTCGCTGCTCTCCAAGCCTTCCACGCTCCTCCTGCGGGAAACAATAGCGGCAGCTGTCAGGACACTCAGTAATGGCAGGCATACACTTATGGCAAAACCTAGACTGGGTAACTAACGTGGAGTCCCAAGCAATGATCCCGCGTCGGTGGGAGCTCCAAGACTCTCTAAAGTAGCTCCCCCGACGAGGCCTGATCAGTAGCAGGTGTGTGGCTTCGGGTGTGGCCAGTCCCCTAGCAGGGCCACACCCCCCCAGGCCTGACGGCGTCTATAAACAAGTACTCAGACACACAGCCACCCACACACACACACACATATGTACAAGCACAGAGAAGGGGAAGCAACACCAACAATACATAATAATAACACAGGTCCATGACTGCCCAGGGGTCCTGGGTCTCCCAGTCCCTGGACCCTGACAGTACCCCCCCTCTAAGGGTCGGCTCCCGACGACCCAAAAACACAAACCAAAAACAACAGCACAACCAACCCAGGGCGGGAGGTCCAGGACGGAGGGCCAGAAAAAAACAAGCAAAAACCCCCAAAGAAAACAACCCCCCCAAGGTCACAGTCCCAGAGTCCGACCGCGCATCCCGCAGCGGAGCAACAAAAAGAAAAAACGCCACAAAAACAGTCTCAGGCGGCCCATCAACATAACAAAAGAGTTCAGGGGGCCTACCTCGAGTCCAATGGTGGCGACATTGCAGCTCCGGCGGACGGCCACGGGTCCGGCAACAGCAGAAAAACGGTTCTGGGGGCCTGCCACTGCTCCAGTGGCGGCGGCACTGCTGCCCCCCCGGTGGCGAGCCCCGGGCCCAGTAGCGGCGGCGCTGCTCCCCAGGCGGCCTGCCTGAGATCCAGTGGCGGTAGCGGCACTGCTGCTCCTCCGGCGGCCTGCCCCGGGTCCGACGGCGGCGGCGCTGCTCCCCAGGCGGCCTGCCACGGGTCCGGTGGCGGCGCTGCTCCTCCGGTGAGCAACAGCGAGGTGTGGCACATGGTTCATGACGCGCTGGTCGCTGACGTGGATGCAGAGGACGTGGATGGCGTGGAGGCCGCGCCAGACGTGGAGGTCCCTCCGGTTCGCTGACCTCCGGCTCTGGCTGAGCGGATCCCTCCTCGGCTGCTGGCAGCGCCGGTTGTTCCTTCCGCTTGCCGAGCTCCTCTGCTGGTGGTTCGCTGAGCTGCTCCTGCTCGCTGGGCTCCTCCGGCTCGCTGGGCTCCACAGCTGGCGGTGCGGGCTCCTCCCGCTCTCCGAGCACCCTGAGCACCTCCGGCTGCGCTACAGCTACTGACGGTCGATCTGGAGGTGAAGATGGTGATGCGGTGTCTGCAGGTAGGGAAGGTGAAGGTAGAGTAGGTGATGCAGATGGCGAAGCAGAGAGTGCTGCGGTCGCTGCAGTCTGATGGGACTCTGGTGGAGAAGTAGCTGCAGAGGGCGGAGGTGATGATGGTGCGGCAGCTACTCCCGGTGGACTGGACAGCGATGCAGGGACAGACGGGTGAAATGATGGCAGAGGTGGTCCAGCAGGCATATCGACCTCCAACTGAGGATGAAGGTGAGAGGCAGACCGGACTGAAGACTCAGTCACCAGCTGGGCAGCAGACTCCGTTACTAGCTGGGCAGCGGACTGAGTTGAGGGTGATATGGCTATTATGAAGGGTGGAGAGGATGAGAATGTTACAGCTGCCTCAACAAATTCCAGGGGTCCAGAGGCAACTGAGGCCTCCAGTTCGGCCTCTGGGGAAGCCCTGGGGAGAACCTCTGTCTCCATAAGGCCAGACTGAGCCAAAAAGTCATCTGGGTCTGTATGCTCTGAACACCCTAGCTCCCAGCCTACAGTCTCAGAGTGAACATCTTCTGAGTCTTTGGAGGTAAAGCAAACAGTTTCTGACCCCACCGACTCTGAGCTAACTACCTCAGGGCTGTCTATGCAAAATTCTGCCCCAGCATTAGCCCTCAGGCCACATTCGTCCGTCGGTGGTCCAAAATTCCCCACTGGGAGTTCAGTTACACCTCTAACAGTTTCTCCATTGTTAATCGCCGTAGTGGCTATAGTCTCTATGTCCATGTTCACAGGAAGGGAATTTACGACACCGGCAGAGTCCATTTTACTCACTGTGGCGTCCAGAGCCGCTGGTCCTGAGTCTTCGACCAGCACAGGAGTGAGTGTAGAGGTGGCTGAACGCTGCTTGCGAGGACACCTTCTCCTCCGTGAAGGCGGGGCCGGGTGTAAGGAAACAGTCCTCTGCTGTTCATCTGTGTTTTGATTTTCAATGACAGGATTAATAGAAACAAATGAGTCTGGTTTACTCACTGCGGTAATGAGTGCTGTCGGTCCGTCGCCAGCTGACCGGACTGAAACCGCAGGAGTGGGTTGAGGTGTAATGGGGTGATGATGGCGAGTGCGACCTCCCTTCTGTAATGGAGGATCAAACAATTGTGCCGCGAGCATCGACGGGAAAGTCCTCCGCCGATGCGCGAAAAACCAAGCGGCTAGAGTCGCTAGGAGAGCAGCCGAACTGTCCATGCTCGGGCCACCCAAGCCGAATAACTCAAAACTAGAGCTCTCCCGTAAACTAGTGACCAATGGTTTAAGGTTGTGAATGTCCAAAAAGTTCATGGTGAAGGTAGTGGATGAGAGATAATTGTCAAAGAACACTACCTGTAAATGTCTCTTGTGTGGGTCTACAGCCTGGATTACGCTCCGGCAGTAATCCCATAGCTGCGCGAGCGATCTCTCCTCCGTGGCAACTCCTGAGTTTGCTGGGTCCATGGTGTATGGCGGGATCATTCTGTCACGGGCTGCGACGGCAGACCGTGGGGGAATGTGGGAAAGGAGGACCCAGGCGCGGAGCTCAAATTACAAGCAGTGCGTTTATTTACAGTGTGGTAGAAAGCAACAATGAATCCCAGTGTTATCCCCAGACTCCCGTGTTGTGTCCTCCTAGTGCTCTCTGCTCTCGTGTCAGCACCCCCCGGTGCTCGCTGCTCTCCAAGCCTTCCACGCTCCTCCTGCGGGAAACAATAGCGGCAGCTGTCAGGACACTCAGTAATGGCAGGCATACACTTATGGCAAAACCTAGACTGGGTAACTAACGTGGAGTCCCAAGCAATGATCCCGCGTCGGTGGGAGCTCCAAGACTCTCTAAAGTAGCTCCCCCGACGAGGCCTGATCAGTAGCAGGTGTGTGGCTTCGGGTGTGGCCAGTCCCCTAGCAGGGCCACACCCCCCCAGGCCTGACGGCGTCTATAAACAAGTACTCAGACACACAGCCACCCACACACACACACACACACATATGTACAAGCACAGAGAAGGGGAAGCAACACCAACAATACATAATAATAACACAGGTCCATGACTGCCCAGGGGTCCTGGGTCTCCCAGTCCCTGGACCCTGACATCCCTCCTCATTATACTAGAGGACAATATGTGCTTTGTCCTACTGGTCATTGCTTTGCACAACATGGTAAAAAAAAAAGTATGCTCATCAAAGTATGCAAATCTCCAGTGCAATGGAGGCTTTTGAGGATACTTTCTGTGTATGTATTATTGTAGAGTCTACCTTACAATACGAAACACTTTGATGCGGCTGTTGTTGTGATTTGGCGCTGTATAAATAAAATTTCATTGAATATAGAGCACCTGCCTCCTCATTGTGCTGCCTGTTGTGGTTGTTATGACCAGTGCTTGACCCCACACATCAGTGATCCAAGATCAAAGATGTTTGAAAGCAGTATGGTGTGAAAATACGGCTCTTTGCAACACTTTGTACTTTGGGGTCATTTTTGTCCACGAGGACCACAAGTGTTATAAAATTCAAGAAAAACCCCATAAATAAATCAAATTACTTAAAACTTATTACAATCATGCATATCATAGTACTGAATAACTTCTGTTATTTTCAGCCCATTTGATGAATAACAAATACATTTTTGATAGCAAAAGATTTCTTTAGAGGACAAAAATGACCCGTGGACATCACAAGGGTTTTAATAAAATATATTATTACTATTATTATATTTCAATCTCTTTTTACTTCAATGGTTTAAAAGTTTGATCATCCTTCAATTATCTCTTAAAAAACAGCGGGGACAGAGCCCATTTCAGCAGTTTACACCCTGGACAGGTCGCACCCTATTACAGGGTAACACAGAGAGACAGACAATCATTCATGCTCACATTCATGCTATCTATCTATCTATCTATCTATCTATCTATCTATCTATCTCTGAATATAATCTGTTAGCGTTACCACTGAATACCTCAGCCTACTGGTGACAAGGTTGTGGCTCTTGTGTTCAGAGTGAAAATCAAGGTATTGTCTTTCACATCACAAGTAGCCTGTTCAGTTGTACAGCTGCTGTAAGTGATAAACAGCAGCACCTGTTTTCCATAAGTGTAAATAAAGGCTGTGCCAACAGCAACATTTGATCTATATGTATGTGCAGTTCTGACCTTTGTGTTTTCAACATATCATTGATTTTTATTTCTCTGTACAGTGATGCTAAAATTTTGACTTTTTTTTAAAAAAAAATGTTGTTTTCTTGTGGTAATGAAAGCTTCTCTCACGGCATCCATGTTTTTTATTAAATAGAAGGGAGAGAGGTAATTATTTTATAATTATGGTTTTTAATGTAAAAGGGAATTTAACCCATGCTAACCAGATATTACATACTCATATAGAGATCAAACATGGCTCATAGACAAAGTACTGTAATTACTGGGAGCAATATTGATTAAAAGGATTATATATAAATACAGGTTAGAGCCTTTTTTCCTCAATTGCAGTCCAGCAATGTGAGCATTCTTTGGTGAAATGAATATGAGTTGAGTCATCAAACACACCGGCTGTAATTTGGTTGTTGTGAGGTCTCGTTGTCGGTGTTGATGTTACACTGTGCTTGTTTGCTGTCAAACACACTTTGTGAAATTGTGCTTTTACTGGAAGCGCCCTCATTCGGGGCGTGCGTACAGCAGTGTGACGGTGTATATAGTGTACACACACAGTACATATGCCCCTGACCTATGTGCTGAGGTGAGGCTGTGTCATTGCCTCTATTCCATGCTTTGTGACGCCAAACGTTAGTTTTCAAAGGCAAACAAATATCACCTTTTGATTAGCTTTGCTTTATCTATTTCACTGCCAAAGTTTTAATTTCAGCTTCTCATAAAATCCTGTTTGCTGAGCGAGATTACACCAATGCTTCATTTCCCCTAAAATGTCAGATGGCAGTCTCTAATGCCATGGATCCCTCCCTCAATCCCTTGAACCCACAGTCAAAGCCTTTTTTTCCTCCCTCTCTAAGAACTGTTTGTCTTGACAGGCTGCGGATGTCACCTTTAGTTGTGGAAAAGCTTTCTTTTAACATTACTAAAAAGGCTGAACCGAGGAAAACTACGGGCAGTTCTGCTCCATTTGATTACCTGTAGGGCATGAATGGGCTTTGCCTTCGGCATCACTAACACGTAGTCCTTGAACTTTACAGAGATGCCCTTGAGCAAGGTGTTTTACTTTCATTTTAAAATAGCTTATTGGAAACAGATGATGAAACCTTGTTTCTGTATTACAGTATTTAAGTGTGACTGCTGTGAATGAGTATGGGCAGCAAGCGAGGCGAAAACAAAGCTTGGATAAAAATATGGCACGGCAAATGATCATATCTCACATTCTGCAGCAGCTAATCAACTCAGCTGTTCTTCCATGCCAAGAATTTAGAGCCAAAAAACCAGCACAGTGCTCCTAATCAGCTCTAAATGACAGCCCGGATCTTTAACCATTTGCCCTGAAACACTAGCACTTTCTCCTTTCCTCCAGTCTTAAACTTGTTTGGATTTATCTTGCACGTATAGGCAAAAAGTAAAACAGCATCACTCATTCAAACAGACATTCTGGAGTAGCATTAGTAGTAAAAAAAAATAATCCAGACAATATCTGACCAATCAAACATGAGTAAATACAAATATCTGAGTACTACTTGAACAGTTTTGAGGCAAACAACGCTCCTGTTTGTCTGCTGGAGTGTGGAGAGAAACAGGAAGAACGCTGTGACAGATTAGACACAGGGACAAACCAGACTGGACAGCAGCAAAATGCAAAGATCAAAATAGCTGAACCGAGAACTCTCAGCTCAGCATCTTTACCAACTTAAAAGGCGGCTATTAGCGCTACAAATGTAGTCAGTATAGCCTTTCACCATGAAACCTTCTATTTATTTATCTTTGTACACATTCAGACTTGTAAGGATATGAGCATACAAAATGAGTGTCTTGGGGGTATATAGCTGGAATCTCACTTGCAATGTATTCTGTCATGTGGGACAGAGCATGAGCTGGCGGTTATATCACACTGAGTGTAACCCGGCGCTGTGGACAGGCCCACAGGCTTCCACGGCTATACCCTTGACTTCAAGGCAGGCATTAAAATAGAGGGGTGGTGGTAGTGGGGGTTGGTGGTGGTGGTGGTGAGTGGTGGATTATTGGGTTGAGGGAGGCGATATAAACTGTGTGAGTATGTGCGTCTTCGGGGTGGGGGGGCTCTTCATCTTAACCCCTTTTCTTCCCCCAGACAGAGTGGCTGCCTTCCCCTCCTATCTTCTGTTCAATGCGATTATTAAATCTCATCAATCAAGTTCACGTTGTTATTCAGTTTAAAAGAAAAAAAACAACTACATTTTCTACTTAAACAACAGAAAATACGCGTCACTGGGTGTCCTTGCAGATTTCCATTATTACGGGGGAGCTCGCTTCTGTTTTCACACACGAAAGAAAAACATTAGGAACTAAATTCAAGCCAGATCTGGGGCACAGCGGCGTGTTCCGCGTACACCTGCACGCCAGCAGACAGCGCTTTCTGTTTGAGCTGATACAACCCCGTGCGTAAAAATCCTTGGTACTGTGGAGCAGGGAAATTATTTTACTGCTATTGTTAAATAATTATCAACAGTACCATTGCATTAAGAATATAATCTGCAGCATGGATATTGCATTCAGAGGTTTAAACAGTGTCTCTTTCAGAAAGACTGAGGAGCAGGCCAGACGAGGCCATTTGAATTATTAGGTTATTCAAAATGATCATTGCTGTAACAGAGTAACAGATAGCTTTAAGAAGGCCTTAAGATGCTTATGCACACAGTTATTATGTTTAGTAGAGGTTCTTGATTAAAACATTTATTTAGTAAAAGTCATATCCATAGTTTCAGTTCGATTATTACATATACGAGAGTGGTTTCTGTCTCTCTGTCTGGTGAGGGGTCAGGAGCTAGTCGCGAGGTGAAACAGGGTGCAATTGTGGTTAGCACACAGACGCAGACACACACACACTTTTAGTTAGATTCATTTATGGGGGAAAGTTTAATTATGTTTTGCTGATGTTGCAAAGAGCAGTTTGTCGCAGAACTGCTGCTGAGGTGTCAAGATGACAAGCGAGCATCCGGCAGTGACAGGATGCACCTGTTATGAAGATGGAAGACGATGTTCTTTTTAAACTGTGTTAAAAGGTCATTGTGGTTTTGATTTGACGTATGTATATATCCTGTCTGTGACGTATGAAGGGGGCGTCAGTAAATCAAACCCTGATGCTTTAAAAATCTGTGTATGCTCTGATTAAGTTGAAGACTAATTGCTGTCTGCGTACAGAGTTGTCTTCCCACACGTGTGTAGTCATTAAAATCATTGTTTGACCAAGAGCTTCTGGACCATGGGTGGTTTGTACTCTCCTTCCTCAATTTTGAACCTTAACATTTGGGGGCTTCGTCCGGTGGTTGAGGAGGGAGAATTGGAGGTGTAGATGGAGAAATTTGGTCTTAGGTGGTCTGACGGGCAGACATGAATTCCAGTGGTCGAAGTGAGTGGGCATAAGCCGGCTTATCCAAAGGAAAGGTAAGGCACTACCTGTTGAATTATTTCCAAAGTGTGCCAAATTGGATATGATAAAATTTAAGTCTACTCATTGAAGTTACTGGTGGATGTCTGTTTTGATTTTGATGAAAAATCTCATGAGTTGAAGCAGTTAGAGTTCTGCTAAGAAGAAATGAAAGCAGTTAAAGTCTGCGAGAGCAGTTAGAGTCTGCCAGGAAAAGTTTAAATACTGGGTTGAAGTCCCAAAGAAATTGAGTTAGAGGCTCAAGTAGTTTGGTAGGGTATTTGGTCATTTTGTGGGTTAAAGTCCCGGTTGGTCATTAGGTCAGACCTTGGTTGGTCATTTTGTGGGTTAGAGTCCCCATTGTCCATCAGGGTAGATCTGCCTCAGTCATACACTTGTTTTGGGTGTTGATTGTTGTTTCAAAGTATTATAAATTATTTTAGAACGGAACCGTGGGGGTTCTAGGAAGCGCAGAGCCCGGAGGTTATGCTCCCTCCTTGTCGTGGACGCGCGACATTGACCTGTCGGCGAACAGGGTTAGTTCAGTTTGGCTTAACTGTGGGGTACAGGGCATCCTGGAATGAAGCTAGGAGTTAGAGTCTCCTTACCGTTTGGAACGGTACCTGCGCTTTTTTGGTCAGAAGAAGTTGGACTTCGGGCGTGTAACTTTAACTTAAAACTTCAGGGTAAGCCTTGGCTGGGAAACGCCAAAAATAGAGCTTCAGGCAAAGTTTGGGTTGGTTGACGCTTTTAAATTGAGTTAGGGATTTTAGAGATGAGGCCAGAAACAGTTAAAGTCTGATACTGGTTAATTGGTCGCAAAAAACTCAGGGAGTTTATCCGCTGGGCGGTTATTTTAAATTTGTCGAAATTGTTTAGGCGCTAAAGCTGACAGATCTGACAGTGGTTGTAAATATAAGATGTCTTTGTAATATAAAATAAGAGATCTCTGTGTGAAAGGAGTCTGAGGCAATGCTGGAGCTATTTTTAGACGGTGTGTGTGTGAGTGAAAATGCAAATTAGTAAGCAGTGAACTGTTTAAGCCACAGTTGGTTTTACAAATACTGCTGCAAACATTGTAGAGTGTGTGTTTAAGATGCCATTTATGTTTATTAGAGGGTTATAAATAAAGTTTTGAGTTGCCGTAGTGGATGTATAGTAATTGACTGAGTTTGGATGCAGATATATAAATATATTGAGTGCACTGTATATACTTAAGACTAACACATTACTTTCAGTAGTAACTTTTCTCCAGCATTAGTTGCTGGTGTGGTTTATTTTTTCAATTTCTTGTGTGAATGCGGTGACTAGAAGGTTTTGAATGATGAATAAAGGTGTGAGAGGTATTTCTTTGGTGATGTAAAGTAGGATGTTTAAAGTTTGAAAGTGTTTTTAATTTAAGAGATGCATGAGTGATGTTATAAGAGTTTGAGTTTCTTTTTCTTTCAGTTTAAAAACACATAAGTACATACACTTGGTACACCCGTTTACTCTTTTACTTTATTAAAACAGACGGTGTATTTGAGTTTGAATTTCAGTAATTGTATGTTGATATGGTAATTTAGTTTTATGTTAGGTGAAGGAGATGTCCATCTCTGCGTCTTGCAGGATTGAAAGTGAAAGTTGAAGGTTGTGATGTGAATGCTGTGAGTACTCGATTTGAATGATTCTGTGTGATGTGTACAAAATACTAAATAATAATAACACTATGAAAGTTGATAGTAGAGTGAGTGCAAGGCGGTGTATGAAAATAAAAGGAAGTCTGAGAGAGAAGTGTGTGCGTAGGCAAAATGCAGAGTGTGTGCGTGAAATAAGGGAGTATTGTTTTTACATCAAGGTTTAGTAGAACTAAAGTAGAACGTCACAAACAAACAAAAGAAGGTAAAATGAAGAGAGAAAATAACTGACAATTACATTAATGAATAGAAAACACACATACACAAAGTGCCATATGTGAAATTATTCTAGGAAGGAATCAGAAGTGAGATAGTTTAATATAAGATGCAATGAAGGAAGCAGCTTACACTCCTTTAATTTCCAGAGCCAGTGTGTTCCCTCCCCTGCCCACTTGGGCCCCGTATCAGGCGAGTATGGAAGGCTGGATAGCCCATGACGGGTAAGATCCCACCTCGAAACCCTGGGACAACCTAAGGCAGGCACAGTCACGATTACTCGGCCTCACTCAGTCCCTGTGAGCTCAGACTCACTGGTGAGATGAAGTGAAGAAGACGGGACCTCAAGGGTAAAGCCGCTGGGCTAAGGCGAAGGGGGTAAGTGGCAAGTGGAGCCCTAACTTCTGGCTGAGGACAAGGAATGCTGTTATTTAAGGGGAAACCAAAATGAGGGTTAGTAAATTTGGGAAAGAAACTGACAGCTTAAGTGGAGAATTATGAAGGAGTCTGACACACTGCAAAAGAAAAATACACAAACAGAAAATGCATTAACCTTATAAAGACAAGACAAGCTCATGATGATTATTTGTATAGATACTGATTAAACCTGGCTTAGAACACAAAGATACGCAATGAAGATCAGTTTGCTACTTGTATGAGTGGTAGAATGGTGTGAATGGTTAATGAAATACACTTGAGTTTGAAGCTGAGGAATAACTCAAAGAAGCTATATGACAAAGGGAGTTATGAAAATAAAAGTGATTAAAGTAGTTTTAAAAAGAGTGAGAGTGCTCTCTCGTACTGAGTGATCAAGTAGTGATCACTGTAGAAAGAAATAAAATAATTTAATAAGGTGGTAATGTTTATACATATGTTTCTCTTGTTACGGCAACTTCTTGAGAGATGACTCAGTATGCAAATTAGCTGAAGTGAGTGGTGACGTCGGAGCTTCCTGTATGTGTGTGACTGAGGAAGTGACTTTCAGAAGAGGAAGCATGGCAGACAAGAGAAGTACAGAGTTGGGTAGGAAATTTATAGTTTAGTGATTATATGTTGTCGTAAGGGGGTTTTATGCTGAATTTAAGTATGTTAAAGGGGGTGATTTTTGTGTGCAAATTGTGTGGTTTTAATGAGACTTTCGGTGTATTGAGGAGGTGAAATTATGTGGTGGCAAAACTTTTGTGTGTTTAAGGTTGTTGAGGTTGTTGTGGTGATGGGTTGATTTTGTCAGTTAGGTTTGGGTTGTTGTTTTTGTTTTTAATAGAGGGAGTTTTAGGAAACATGGACATGTCTAAAAATTGGGCCCATTATTTTGTAACAGTGCACTTAAAGAAAACCTGTCAGGTGATTTTGTTTTGTGTTCTCATGAGCTAATAATCAGCTCTATTTTTTCATTTCTGTTTTAAGGAGGCCTGCAACAGTGAATAACGGCACTGAAAATTCTCGGGAAGAGCAAATATAAGGGGGCTTTCCAGATTACAATTGGCTGAGGAGAAAGCTACCTGTAGGGACTATTCATAGTCCCTGTAAAAAGGATTTTATGCGAGTCAATCCAGTCCAAAAGCATAAAGAAATATTTTCCTATGGAAAATAAAAAATGACTGAGCTCATTTTGCTGAGGGTGGAGAATCTGATCACTTGCTCCATTATTAGCAATATATGGTGTGACTGCATGTGAATGTGTGACTGGATGAAGGTGTGGATGAATTAATGTGGACAAACAATTTTCTTTTACCAGAGAAAATTTCTGTTTTGTTGACTGGGGTTAGATTATGGGATTATAGTATATTGTTGGGAGAATGCCAAATGTTAAAGGGGACACATTTTTTGATATAACTCATGTTACCATTAATTGTAGAAAAACATGACTGATAATTGTTCTGTTTTAAGTTTATTTTTATGATATAGATTGGAACATGAGTGGGGAAAACTGAGCATTTTTAGTTTTGTATAGTATTTTGACACATTTCATGTATCAAAATAAAGGGGGGGTTTAGGGTGTATTAATTTAATTGTTTAATAATTTAGGATCATTTTAGGACTTTTGGGGTTTTTGGTCATTTGGGTATGGTAAAACTGAAACTGTTATTTTTATGTTAAGGTTAAAGGATTAAAGTGAACTGAATCCTGTTTAGAAGATACAATGCCGGTTTTTCAAAGCTGTGAATAAATCTTAGAGGGAAATTGTGGGACACGTTGACAAAAGATATCCTTTGGGGAAAATTAGTGAAGGTTCTAGGAGTAGAACAGGTTTGATTTCTTTTTTGATTTTTAGAAGAAGTGGTTATAATGTAGGCGTACACATACAGATATTACATAGGTTCATCCTTAGGATAAAGGGGGAGCTTATACGTAGAAATGATTTTTATACATATTGCATTTTGTGCTTTTAAAGGAGTTGTCGCTCAAATTTGTCTCTGGAGGGTCACGAGCCTTTGGCTAGCGCTATGATTAGCCAATCTACTGTGAGGATAATATGAGTTCATGAAGGATTGCACACGCTTACAGACACAGAGTCCAGAAACACACATGACAGTATTGATTCCAGGCATAAGGCCTAAAATTCATTTAGCTTTTAACTGAACTTAAAAGAAGGACCAAAGAGGAAGGAAAGCATATATTTTGGTTAAGTCTGATAAACTAGAATTAGAAGGTATTGTTACATTAAAAGGAGCAAAATGAAATAAAAAGGCTATACCAAAAACAGATTATAATATAGGAAATGTGAGGTTTTAAAATGAAGTTAGTGTTAACACACAGGAGTTGTTTTTAGGCAGCATTTAGCTATGATGAAATTTATGCAGGAGTAATTGCTTATATGCTTAAACTTAATTGATTAAAGTGGTTGTTTTCTTTTGGAGCTTTTAGTAGAATAGGCGCTTACGATGATTTTTTGTTAAAAAGGTGACTTAAGATTAGAGGGAAAGCATTTCACCGGATGTGAAACCAGCGCTTAAAGAATTTTAAAGTGATGAGGAACGTTGAAGAATATATATAAATACAAGTCACTAAGTTAAGAAGATAATTAGGATCATGCTTTTGATTAAAGAGTCCCAAATAGGATAAGTTAGGGAGGTGCAGGAAAAGGTGTTTTGTTTCCTTTGCAGAAGATCTCGACGACCACAGGGAGGTCCGAGACCGCGAGAGAGGGACCGAGAAAACCTAAGCTTACACATGGAGTGTTCTCGAAGGGGAGCTGGTGTCTATGACTGGACCAATTGGATGACATGAGGTTGTCTGATTTGCTGAGCGAGGACAAAATGTATTGCGACCTCTGGTGTGCCAGAGGTCGAGAGAGGGAATGTGGAGCAGGGAAATTATTTTACTGCTATTGTTAAATAATTATCAACAGTACCATTGCATTAAGAATATAATCTGCAGCATGGATATTGCATTCAGAGGTTTAAACAGTGTCTCTTTCAGAAAGACTGAGGAGCAGGCCAGACGAGGCCATTTGAATTATTAGGTTATTCAAAATGATCATTGCTGTAACAGAGTAACAGATAGCTTTAAGAAGGCCTTAAGATGCTTATGCACACAGTTATTATGTTTAGTAGAGGTTCTTGATTAAAACATTTATTTAGTAAAAGTCATATCCATAGTTTCAGTTCGATTATTACATATACGAGAGTGGTTTCTGTCTCTCTGTCTGGTGAGGGGTCAGGAGCTAGTCGCGAGGTGAAACAGGGTGCAATTGTGGTTAGCACACAGACGCAGACACACACACACTTTTAGTTAGATTCATTTATGGGGGAAAGTTTAATTATGTTTTGCTGATGTTGCAAAGAGCAGTTTGTCGCAGAACTGCTGCTGAGGTGTCAAGATGACAAGCGAGCATCCGGCAGTGACAGGATGCACCTGTTATGAAGATGGAAGACGATGTTCTTTTTAAACTGTGTTAAAAGGTCATTGTGGTTTTGATTTGACGTATGTATATATCCTGTCTGTGACGTATGAAGGGGGCGTCAGTAAATCAAACCCTGATGCTTTAAAAATCTGTGTATGCTCTGATTAAGTTGAAGACTAATTGCTGTCTGCGTACAGAGTTGTCTTCCCACACGTGTGTAGTCATTAAAATCATTGTTTGACCAAGAGCTTCTGGACCATGGGTGGTTTGTACTCTCCTTCCTCAATTTTGAACCTTAACAGTACCTTGGTGCGTCAGGTGCAGCTCATTTCCTTAATGCAAATGCCCCACTCGCTGCGTGCTCTCACACTCTTCCACCTCCACAACAGTATCCTGCCCCGAGGAGCGACCGGCTGCCGCCTCTGCTCCTTTAAGGCAATGAGGAATTAAAGCGCCTGCAGGGGCAGGGGAGAGGGTTATTCTGTGTAATGCTCAGAGAGTCAGTGTGGTGCGATTAGAGAGCGGCAGCGGGGAAGATGCGCTTGCTCGCCTCTTGCTGGACGCACAGAGGCGATGAAGATGATCTGACTTTGGAGTCTGAGCAAAAAACCTGCTTTTCATTCTTCTGCCACCGCCCTCTCTCTTCTCTTTGCTTCTTTTCTCTTTTAGTTGTTTTAATTTTGTAACATTTTATTTATTCATTTATTTTTACCTTCAAGGATGATCCGTCTTCCAGTGTTTTATTCAGGAAACCTGAAACCGGACATTTTTCTTTTAAAGATTTAGTTTAACCATTTTTTCTAAATTTTAATTTTTGTTTGTTTCTTTCTTGTTTTCGGATTTAATTTCTTTTCCCAGGATCCGCTCTAACCCGGCTCTGACTCAGCATCACACACACACACCTGGGCTTCACCCCTTCAGCATCCTTTTGAATAACAGGGACAAGCAGCAAGACGCGGAGCACAGGAAGGAGAGTCTGAGCAGAGCTCTCCCCAAGAAAATCACAGAGGCGCATTTATGCTCCGAGACATCCCAGAAACCAAATCAGTGTAACAAAAAAGTACGAAGGAGATATTAAAAGTAGAGACTTGGACCGGTTTGCTTCAAGACAGTGGCAAATGTTTAACCTTAGCCCAAGCGCACAGAAGAGAAACCCAGGGAGGCACCGGTCAGAGGAAGAAGAGAAAGCATAGCTTGGGGGGATTGAACGGAGCAGGGCATGTGGATATTGGCTTTTATCTTTTCCCAGAGCATCTTGAATGGTAAGTTGCACCTGCTCATATTTTTATTATTATTTTTATTATTATTATTATTATTATTATTGCTCATCACATACTGCAGAAGGCAAATCACTGGTAGACAGCTAAGTGACTGAGGAGGGAGGATGGAGGTCACCTGTGACCCACATGAAATGGATTTTATATGCTTGTCAAAAGGCTGACACCCCTGATAGAGGGGGAGAGACGGGCGAGGCATGAATTGCGTTTTAAATCCTTCAAGCTCTCCTACAAACCATTAGACCCATATCTGGCCTTCAGATATACACCCTGAACCAGGAGAAATAAAACGGCTATACCATGTTGTTAGTGTGCCTGTAGTCAGTCTGTTTAATTGCAATAGTTGGATATTATGTCAAGTTTGAATAGTTTTTCATTTGAATCATATTAATAATATTTGTTTTTATTTTATACCAAATGATACTTATTTTTTCCTGTCACAACCTTGTTTCACTGTGGCCCTTAGTAATAAGTGACGTCTTTGATATAATGGACATTTGGTTTAACCCTTTCCCCATCCCCCACAGAGAGCATATTTTTCAAGTTCAAATGGCCTAAATTGACACTAAAGCATCAAAATAGGCCAGTTTATACAAAGATCCTTAAAGGCAGTCATTCGTATTTGCATTTTAACGTTTTGGGGTTTGTTTGTTTTTAATTAAAAAAATTAAATTATATTTCTGGCTTGAGCAGGGTGTTCGCAGCACCTGCAAAACCAGTTTTGTTACAAATGTGGGCTCAGCTTTTTGTTTATTTACCTTAAAATGTAGTTAGCAGAGAGAAAGCGTGCACCATTAGTACAAAATGTTCATGCAACGAATGTAATGAACAGTACAGGTGTAATGTTTTTGGATGAAACACAGTCCACAGGGGTCATTTTGTATTTTATTTGTCTGCAAATGCAAAAGTACTTCACAAATTTACTCGTGAAAAGAGTGTGAAATGCATTTTTTCCATTCAAATGCTGGAATTGAGACGTTCAGACCTGGTCGTGCATCTTGTCGCTGTTTTTCGTGTACACAAGTGCAGTTGCATGCATTTGTGCCATTGCACACATGCGAGACACCATGCAGGTATATTTGCACGCTCTCACAGTGCGTATATATGCATATATATAAAATCAATGGTGGAAAATTGATACAGTTTATTGCGTTCACTTATTGGCCAGAGTCCCTTCTACAGGGAGGGATTATGGCCGACTGGGTGTGTACGAAAACGGGGAGAAAAAGGGAGAGTTGAAGAAGGAGAAGGAAAGAAAATGGAAACATGTCTGGGAGACATCAGGGTGACAAGATGGGGATTGAAAAAAAAAATCAGTGGTCGTTTGCTTTTGTATGGGAAAAAAAGAGAATTCACAAAAGAAAAATTAGGGAAGTGGGGATTTACAGGTATGAATACATTCAACCGCATCAAGGGGCTGTGATATATTATAGTATGCCCCCAAAATGGATTTTCCCCCCTCTGGCCGGAATGATAAAATAAAGCTTCGAAATGGATTTTTGTTTCTGTGCCAACGCGTTTTCGGTGCTGAGGCAACCCTCCGTCGGTGCCGTTTATTGACATTGACTCCATATAAAATGGTATCTCCCTCAGCCCAGCTTGTGCTGAAACTCATAAAGGAACAATAAGGAATCCTCATTAATCATAATCATCTGACTCTGACATTAGATCAACTGCCATGCAAGATTGTGTCCGTTTATTGCTTAAGGGATTATTGAGGAGGCCTGAGGCAACTGATAGGGATTAAGCAATAGACAGCCTTGAGTGCAGACGTTACACTTTTTGTGCTTGTTATTTGCACTGCAATCATTACACACACACACACACACACACACACACACACACACACACATATATATATGTGTGTGTGTGTGTGTGTGTGTGTGTGTGTGTGTGTGTGTGTGTGTGTGTGTGTGTGTATATATGTGTGTGTGTGTGTGTGTGTGTGTGTGTGTGTGTGTGTGTGTGTGTGTGTGTGTGTGTGTGTGTGTGTGTGTGTATAAGTGAATTTTAAAGTATCTTTACCTTTTTCTATCATTTATATTTGATTTTCCCATTATGTACAGGACCCTGGCTATATATATATGGTTGATTATCATGAAAATGAGGTGTTCATCAGCTGAGTAGTCATTGTCAGAATGAATGAATGACCTTGTAGATGGAAGCCAGCACGGAGATTGGATTCCAGACAGTTCTTGCTGTTTCAGAGTTAGGCCTATCATGTTCACACTGGCCTGTCTCTATGGTAACCTCCTTAATGGGTGTTAGGGGCTGCGTCCTAAAACGTTCACCCATTCACTCTTCACCGTATGGGGGGGAAAGAAAGCCATATGATGTGGTGTTGTGCAAAGAAAATACCATGCAGTTCAGAATTCCCGTTCATAACATTGGATAACCGGATGATTTCATTCACTAGGTTGGGCTTAATAATTCTTCACAAACTGGAAACCTTTTTAAAAAATAAAAAAATGGCACACCTGTGGAAATATTAGACTATTCCTGATGGGAACTGTGAGTTTGTCTGCAAACCGTGCTGACCTGGAAGCTCCCGACCCAAAGCTAATCACATCTCGTTACATCGTTGTGTCCACAGGTGTTATAAGCAACCATATTATAACCGAGCACCTCACAGCGCTTCTGGGTTCTCTGTGTTCTTTGCGTACATTCACTGGATATCAGCCTAATGAACTCAATTAAAGAAAGGGAAACGGATTCGCAACCACACAATGCTCAAAAATGTCACATTTTAATTGCTTTCCTTATCTTTGCAATTGATTGTTTATTATCAAAAGGAAGCAAAAGACAACCCCGGTCCTTATTACTCTTTTTATGAAAATTAAAATGTTAAATCTGACACATTCACCAGCCAAGAGGCACAATTACTTTTTGTATTCCATTTAAGACTTTATGCTCTTGCTATTTCCTGCACCTATCAAAGTAGCATCTATAAATTCAGTCATCAGTACAGGAGAGGAACCATTAAATATCTCTGCCTGAAAGTTGCCTCTGGGCAAAACTACAGCAAGCTAAACCGGCCTATTCAAATTCTCGTTGCAAAGATATAATGAGACAAGGCTTCTCACAGAGTCCCCACCAAGACTGCGATGATTTGTAGACATGCACGTGGCTTAACCCGACGCTCGTGACTTAAAAAGGACTTATCTCGTGTTTCTTCAATAAACGAACTATTATGTAGAGGTCAGGAAATCATGCAATCAAATTTTGATCTCAATTAGCTGTGACCTTTCGCAGACCACACACACACACTGTCATGGCTCGGCTGTGTGGCAGGCAGGATGAGGACCCAATCGCAAAACTCACACACACGGGGATGAACTCAAAAACACAGCTTTATTGCTGGCCACGAGAAACAATACAAAACTAAACTGGGAAAAACTAACATAAAGCTCACCAAGGAACACAGGGGAATCACACACAGCATGAGGGAGAACACGACGCCGAACAGAGGGAGACTCAGACAGAAATACACAGAGGGTAAACGAGGAAAGTGGGCACACACGGGGAACACAGGTGACACTGATAATCATAACGAGACAGGGCGGGGTGAACTGAACATGACATGTAGAGGCACAGAGGTTCCGACAGGAGGAGAGAGAGCACGGGGAAAACACAGACATAACGGGCTGGGGAAACATGAAACAACCACAAAGGGAGACGAGGGCTCATCAATACATAGAGGGCACACAGGGGGGAGAGAGCCATGAAGGGAAAACACTTAGGGAACAACACAACAGGGCAACTCAGAAGACATGGCCTAAATAAGGAACGAAATACAAAAATACAAGGAACTAAGAATACTGGGCCCACATGGCCCAGGACCATGACACACACACACACACACACACACACACACACACACACACACACACACACACACACACACACACACACACACACACACACACTCTAACACACACACACACACACACACGGAAATAAGGAAGCTCTTCCAGAGCATCCATCCCAGTGTAGCTTACAGTACAGTAAATAGCTGCCAACATCAGTTAGCCTGCCAATTTTACATGACCCCACATTATTAGCAACCTGCAACACTGGATGGAAATGCTGCGGAGACTGGGGTGGATGGATAGATTGAACTTGGCTGCAAATAGAAGGTGGGACGAGTGTTTGTGTGGTAATAAATCTACATGAAGGCGATAAAGCCAGTGCAGTGATGAGAGCCTCCTTTTGTCGGAGATGCCTCTGTAAAAATGACTAAAGATCAGTGGCTTCCCAGTGGCCGGGTCTGTAAAGCAAATGGAGAGAAACCTGACCACCCTTATTGTTGCACTCACGACTAACTGTTTACTAATTACCAATTAGGATTTGGTTGCACAAGCAGTATCATAGCTCTTGAAATCAAATTACCCCATGAAAGCACCCAGCGTACAGTCAAGTGATAGATCATCTTGTGCAGTCTCACTCTGATCTGAATATCTAATGGGCTAAATTAAGTTTACAAACCCACTTAACTCTTCCTCACTTGTCTGAGTTGTGTGAAGGTTTGTTGGGTTACGTTTTGAACTCTGCGCGCGATTCCAGTTGAAAGAGGTGCTAATGTTGGGTAATGGATACCCTGATGTGCGATCATAATAGATATCCCCTAGTTCATACATCCCAGCTGTATAATGAGGGCTACTCTACTGTACCATACCTCCTCGAGCCTGTCTAGCTCCCTAATTAGGAGCAAGCTTTGGTGACTCGTGCATGTGCGCGCATGCTTATGTGCTTATTCGTGTGCTCAAGAGTTGGGAGTTCGCCTTGTAATCGGAAGGTTGCCGGTTCGAGCCCCGGCTTGGACAGTCTCGGTCGTTGTGTCCTTGGGCAAGACACTTCACCCGTTGCCTACTGGTGGTGGTCAGAGGGCCCGGTGGCGCCAGTGTCCGGCAGCCTCGCCTCTGTCAGTGCGCCCCAGGGTGGCTGTGGCTACAATGTAGCTTACCATCACCAGTGTGTGAATGTGTGTGTGAATGGGTGGATGACTGGATATGTAAAGCGTATTGGGGTCCTTAGGGACTAGTAAGGCGCTATATAAATACAGGCCATTTACCATTTACCATCTAATTGCAATTGGTCAAAAATGAAGGTGTGTAAAACAAAAAAAAACAAAACAAATTTCAACACACTCACCAGGCAACTACATATAAAAAAAAAGTTATTTCATTTATTTCTTTTTCATAGTTGCAGTGAGGTCTGCAAATGTTAGTCAGGAACTGGTTTAGTCTATAGTTCACAAAAAATTTCTCAAAAAGCTTCAAGTTATTGAAGTATAGTTTATTCAAAAATGAACAAAATGTGTCTCATCAAACCCAAAGTGTTAGTAGCACAATTTAATTAAACTACTCAATCTTCTCAATGACTTTTGTATCTTTTTTGGGTTTAAAGTGTTCTAAGTTAGCTTTGCTAACTTGCTTTAGTTTGTGATCTTCTTCCAATCAGATGTTTGCTTTAAATAGCAATTATACTAAACATGAGATTATATTGTTACAAGGTTGCATGAGCCTTTGTGACAATATCCCCCCCAAAATGAGTTCATTAGAAGTAAAACCTTGTTTCTCTATTTGCAGTTTTTATGTGCTGCTGTTTTGCCAGAAGAAACTTGGTTTTGTGAAATTCAATCCAGTTTTGATTCCCTTTTTCCAAACAGGACAGAGAAATTTTATTTAATACTTGTGTCAAATATAAAAACATGCATGACCTTTTCATAAAATATAGATTATATGTGCACGCACACCAGTAGTCCCTTTTGGGTCTCATCGGTGTGTGTGTGTGTGTGTGTGTCTGCAGGCTCACTTGTGGTGAGTATCCCACCACAGTTTTTGCCCATCGTGGAAGACCGGTGTTGAAGGTGCGACGAGTTTGCTATCCATCACCCCTAGAGACAAACAATCACACTGCACCTCATAAATACTGGCTGTTAATCCAGCCATCCACATACCAGGTCCAGGAATTGAACTCGACTCACTTGGTAGCCCAAGGCTGAATTGATTCGCGTGACTTTGTCCTTAGCATGATGCATGCCTGATGTATTGTGGCTCACCAACTGTCTGCCAGCCTGTCTCTTTCTTTCCAGTGATACCTCTGAGCTTGGCTTTTCATGGACCCTCCTTGTATATTCAAATCTGCATCTCAGTCAGTTTATTCAAAAATGCATTTCCTGGAGATATTTCATCATCAAGTCTGTCCCAGTGTCTCATGCTCCGTTGTCCAAATATTAAAGTAGGCTACGGGATAACGGAGGAGGCAAAGCTGGATAGACAGAGTGACAGAAAGACAAATGGGTCCAGCTTGGTTTCTTGACATTGCTCCTTATTTTTAAACCTGGCACAGATGCTAAGATTTAAGACCAAGTTAGTGGCGGTTATTTTTAGCTGGCCATTTTTAAAGCGCTGTCATCTTGTTTGTAAGGTGTGTGAGAATATGCCTGTGTGTGTGTGTGTGTGTGTGTGTGAGATGTGGAAGGTAGTGCTGTATTTCCTGGTGTTTATGTGAAGTATATATATAATGTGTCGGGAGGCTTTACGGAGTGTGTGTTCCTGTGTGCATGCAAACCAGTGCGTACGTGAGTTTAATTGGGAAGTGGGGTGGGTGGGTTAGTGTGTGACATGGAGTGGAGCCACAGGAGTCTGATTTATGTCCTTCTGGCCACTCATCGATCCCTCGGCCCGGTGTGAGACTGAGTGCATTGTCAATAATCTTAGCACTTTGTGGTATTCCTAGAATTCCCAGACCTCCTTTGCTCAGGCCAAGGTGTGATGCTGCAGTAAGCCATCTTGTCCAAGATCAAATAAGAGGACGCGGGGCCTGGCTTCAGTGCATTTGATTGTAGGGTAGTGTAGCAGTGAATATATCACTTTGCTGGGGCTGTGCTGTTGAAGAAAATAGAGACTTGCCTCTATTGTTCGTGCAAGAGGAGGTAATTTGGGCAAAGCCCCACACGGGTCCCTAGAAGCTTGTAACATTTATATACTGTATGTGTTTTTAAGTGTCCCGCAGACATTTAGCAACACATAGACGGGGTCTATTATGTATTGCTCTGTGTCTCTATCTAGACCATCCATCCCCACAAGTGATTATGCTAATTAGTGTTCAGTGTTAGGAAGGTTACTTTTAAAATGTATTCCGTTACAGAATACAGAATACATGCCCCAAAATGTATTCTGTAACGTATTCCGTTACGTTACTCAATGAGAGTAACGTATTCTGAATACTTTGGATTACTTAATATATTATCATGCTTTTTACAACAACGTGAATGTACTATTGCTGTGTGATTTATTACTATTACTGAAGGTCCGCGACTCCGAACTGTAGTAAAGGGACCTCTGACTAATACGGCGGGGTCCCTGTCGGCTCGTAGCCAAAAAATAGCTTTACTTTGTTGTGTGGGTCAATTTTTCTTGCGAGAGACAGAGAGAGGCGTTGAAAGGCTGCTCCAACGGAACTTATTGTTTTCGGAGGAAAACACGAACACGGTGTACAGTCGAGTCTTAATAGCTTACTTACAACTGGGCTCGTCAGGCACTCTTCTTGGCTGCAGTGGTTATTATTATATTTACATGCTTCCAGCTCCCGTTTTTCCTCGACGACAACTCGTACCTTTCCACTCGCCTTTTTCTCCCTCCTCGCGCTCACAGACACATAACGTGTATGGCAGTGCATTCTCCCTGCAACACGGACTATACTGCCCATGATGCTACATTCTTTAGAGCTATGCTTGTAGCATTCTGCCTGTTAGCTTAGCACAACAACAACAACAACAACAACGAAAAGGTGCTCTCTCACCCAGGAAACACACAGTCGCAGAAAGAGAGAGAGAGAGCGTCGCCCTGTAACCATGGCAACCGTAACGCTGCCGCCTGGAACGAAAGAACGTAGCTGTCAAACAAAACCCAAACAGTCCTGACCCGCGACAAAATTAAACAGGAAAGTACCGCAGTGTAATCCATTTATTTCAACAAAGTAACTGTATTCTGAATACCACCTTTTTAAACGGTAACTGTAATGGAATACAGTTACTCATATTTTGTATTCTAAATACGTAACGGCGGTACATGTATTCCGTTACTCCCCAACACTGTTAGTGTTTGATCAGATGATTAAATTAAAACTCGATTCATTCAAAGAACTAAATGCTCAGAATACATTTGTGTCTGCTTGGCTGCTCGGCTTCGCACAGCACAATTCCCCTTGTGTCCTAGCCACTGGAGGAAAGGATGACCGGAAAGGAAAAGGGAAGAAACTGTACAAAACTGCCTCTCATTTTATTCAGGCAGGCGTACAGAGGGAAACGAGGACTGTAATAAAGCAAGCCAGGGGGGCTGAGGGAGAGTAGAGGAGGAACGGAGAGAAACAAGGAAAAGGAGAAAATAAAGATGTGTGTGTGTGTGTGTGTGTGTGTGTGTGTGTGTGTGTGTGTGTGTGTGTGTGTGTGTGTGAAATGTGTGAGTGTGCCGGGGGTGGGGGTGCTGAAAGGATCCCGGCTGTGGTCCCCTAAGTGTTGAATAAACATGCTTGATTTAGGGAAATGGCTGTGATAAATGTTTAATATGATAAGTCCATAAAGACGGTCAAATGAGTCTGGAGTATTAAAATGAGTACGGCACGCAGCAGCAATCACAGCAGCTTTGGAGGGGGAGTAGGTGGTGGCGGTTGGAGGGCCTGATAATGGCAGGCAGAGCTAACAGGATGAGAGCAGCCAGCTGCTGTGACATCCACATTAACACACTCTACCAGCTGCTGGTCACAGACATCTCTTGGACAAAACAGGGACAGGGGTATGTATCTTAAAAGGGTAACCGAGGCAATAATTGTATTATTACCTGTGCAGTATTGGTAGCAATAAAATCACAAGTGTAAAGCACTTCTCAAAATCGAGTTCAGGAGGGTCGCAAAAAAGCTAATAAGGACGCTGCAATCAGCTGGAAGAACAAGGCGGGCTTCAAATGATAGTGCAATTCAAACCAACGGCTCATTTAAAAACACAGAAAAAGGCTGACAGAACAGGAAGAAACCAAAAAAAGCATATGTGATACTGAGCATGGGCGTCGCGTTAGCAAACAAACATCCAAATGCTGATGGTGAAGATATCTGCAAATCGTGTTCGCTGGCAACAAGTTTAATTTGTTTTTCCTTTCAGTGTCAACTCCTGCAGAAGTTTGCTCATTGTAGCTGCTTCCTTCTGGCTATGTTTAGACACCCAGAACCTGCATTATTTCCTCAGAGCTAATATCGACAATCAGTTTTCTGTGGTCTGGATTTAACTATCTCTGCTGCACCTCCTCTGTACGTAAATCGAATTGGTTATGTGAGTTTGCTGATGCTTGTGTTGTGAAATCAGGTGTTTGCTTTGACTTCTAAGTAAACAGAAAAAGTTTCCTCTGCATATTTTGCACAGGTGTGCCATGGCTACCTAACAGATTTAGCTGGCACAGATAAAATAACAAAGCCTGAGGGCCAAAGGCTATCTGTGTCAGGTCAGCCTCTTCAGAAGCTTCTCATATACCCCTATGAAACCACCATGGAGCTCCCTAGGTACCATCCAGGTGGACAGCAGTTATGATAAATCCAACAGCAGCAACTTTTCTGAAGGCCCTTAGACTTAATGCTGGGTGACATAATAAGGTTGCTTGTCCAGTATGTGTGATATCTGCTTGTCTAACTGAGGTTGGGCCTCTGGTAGACTGAAAAAGCATCTGTTCAGTGAGAATGTTGCTGCTTAATCATGTTATCAAGAAAGGCAGTGTATGTTGACCATTAGATTATTTTGGAGGTGATTTGATTATATCCAGTGAAGGCTCAATCAAACCTGTTGAATACATACAGACAGTCTTAAAGGATAGAAGATTATGATGTCTATTTCTGACAAACCTGGGCCTGACTGTTCTATAAAGTCATCATTATAAATATAGAGCCATAGCAACGCAGACTCTTCGATGAAGCTGGACTTACTTCTTTAAAGGATGTATTTGCATATGTTTCTTAAGAGAATGGGTTACTGATTTAGCGATGTATTTTTTGAATAAAAACTGTGGCAGAAAATACACAGTTATGGTAAAAAGAAAGCACATCCTCTTTAAATTCTAAATTTTTATGTAACAAACATAATAATCTTGGCCACAGCCAATCTTGCAATTAGGAAAATACAACCTCAGAACCTCAGACCTTACACTGCGTCATTATTTATTTAACAAAAATTAAGCCAAAATGTAGACAAAGTGTGTGAAAAACTAAGTACAACCTTGTGGCATCCACAAGAATTAAGAGGGTAAGTAGAAGCCAAGTCCTGCTAGTCAAATGGACTTGATTAACTGATCATCAGAGCATGGGAGGCCCTCTATGAGACAGAAGGTTTGGCAGTTTGATGGTCCGGAGCATTCAGGTGTGTGTTAACATGATGCCACAGAGGAAAGACATCAGTAACTATTTTAGACGAAGCAACCGCTGCCGTCTATTAATCTGGGAAGGGCTATAAGGCCATTTCCAAACAGTCTGAAGTCCATCATTCTACAGTGAACATTCAAGACGGTTACCGGTCTTCTCAGGAGTCAATTTCCCAGCAAATTCACCACAAGGTCAGACTGAGCAATGAGAAGCTGAGAAACTGCAACAAATCCTTCAATGCTACATGTCAGACTTTACAGCCCTCAGTTAGCATGTTAAATGTTAAAAGTTCATGACAGTACAATTAAGAATGAACAGGTCTTTGCTGTCCCTATTCCTTGTTTGCTAATGTTTGCTTTGCTACTGCAGTTTACAGTTGTGCTGTATATGTCTGTACCCCCCCCCCCCCCCCCCCCGTTTTAAATCAATAAAATGTTGATCACAAAAAAAAAAGAATGAACAGGTTTGGAAGGGTGAAGGCAGGAGAAGACACTGTCACTGAAAAGGACATGACAGCACAGCTAAGAAAGTTGCAACAAGCTCACAAGACCTGTGTAACAATGTCCTTTAGACAAATGAGACCAAAGTGGAGATTTCTGACTGTAATGCACAGTGTTGTGTTTATAGAAAAGCTCCACAGAGCTGCTGGAGATGACTGCGGCTTATTCTGCAGCCACAGGGCCTGGGCGCCTTGCAGCCTTTGAATTGATCACAAACTTCTTTGTATACCAAACTGTTCTACAATATACCAAACTGTTCTACAATATAAACCTTAATATTGACAGATGGTCTACTTTCTTTTTACCATGACTCTAGGCAAGCAGAACAATGCTACCGGTATCTTATAAGTGAGCACATTACATATGTGTAGTAGCACGAGTGAGAAGTTATTGTATTTAGATGAAAGGATGGAGTTATTATTCAAATGAGCAAGTTGGGTTAGCAAGCTACATCCATAAACATCACAAAAACAGATACCTGCTAACTGGTGCTAAGTGCCAGACTAACAAAGTAGAATAATTTCACTCACCAATACTGGAGTTAAAACTTTTTAAACTTCTACCAAAAATGCTCCAAAAAAGCAGCAACAGCTGTGCTGACTGGAATTAGCCTAGCTAATCCTAGCAGAGCGCTACGTAGCACCAATTAATCAAAGTTTTCTAGCTAGCTAGAAAAAATCTCCAAGATGGTGCGGCCACGTCCAGACGCCTTCCTGACCACTCCGCTCCGACTATCTACTTTTCTTGTTTTTTACCTATTTTTTGCTCTGGTTTTCATCCCAAAATCCTCTAGTCTTATAGTTTACGACAGCGGATCCCTTATAAACATCGGTGCCAAGGTTGCACATCTAATCTTGGACACTTTTAAACCCGACCCTTCCTGGCCGCCAGAGATTCTACGCGGCGCGGAGAGCAACAAAGGACGGGCCGCTCATCCAAGGCGCAGAACAAAGAAGCGCCGGGGGAAACGCGCTGGTATTAGGAACAGACTGAGACAGCAGGCGCATCGCGCACCACTGCCGAGTATCCTACTGGCCAATGTACAATCCATGGAGAACATGCTCGACGACCTAAGAGCAAGGGTCACCTTCCAACGTGACATGAGGGACTGCAACATTCTATGCTTCACGGAGACATGGCTGACCCCCACCGTGCCGGACCAGGCCGTAACTCCGTCGGATTCATTCTTTGTGCTCCGCGCGGACAGAACGGCAGAGTCAAACAAAACCAAAGGTGGTGGAGTGTGTTTCATGATAAACAGAAAGTGGTGTGATGCCAGGAGCATTTCTACTCTCTCCAGCGGCTGCTCGCCACATCTGGAGTTCCTGAGCATTAAGTGCCGCCCTTTCTATCTGCCCCGTGAGTTCACCTCAGTCATCGCCACGGCGGTCTACATCCCACCCCAAGCGGACACAGGTATGGCTTTGTCCGAATTACATGATGTGCTGAGCTCGCTTCAAAACAAGGACCCGGGCGCAGCCCTCATTGTAGCAGGAGACTTTAACAAAGCGAACCTCAGACAAGTCATGCCAAACTTTTACCAGCATGTCTCGTGTCCAACGAGAGGGGATCGAATTTTGGATCACTGCTACACGCCATACAAGCAGGGCTACAAAGCTGTCTCACACCCGGCTTTTGGGAAGTCTGACCACAACGCCATCTTCCTCATCCCCCAGTATAAACAAAGCATACGGAGGGAAGAAGTAACCACGAGGGAGGTAAAACGGTGGAGTGCCCAATCAGAAGCTACACTACAGGACGCACTCAACGACGTCGACTGGGACATGTTCAGAGCATGCGCAGTCGACATCAACGAGTTTACGGAAGTAGCAGTATGTGTTAGATTTGTATTGTTGATTGTCATTTATGCTTAGAAATATTTAACCACATATGCTTAGAAGTGTATAATCATTTGTAGATTGAAAGAAGCTGTCTGTAACAGCTCTGTGTAGCATGAAGGGGGAGTGCGTTCACTCCCTCTACAGAGTGTTCGGGCATAGATTACACACCTCCTAGGAAAGGCCGTATCTTCTCTTGCTGATATATGGTATAGCAAACACACGTATATCTGTTTAAGTATAAGAGCCTTTTGTTCAGATGGACCGCTAGACTCCTGGCACCAGCTTTGGGGAGTCTTCACAGGGTCACATCTGAACCTCACACACACACACACACACACACACACACACACACACACACACACACACACACACACACACAGTATTCTTTGTTCACATGTATACCTATGTAAGATGTCATATGTTAATGACCCTATGCATATTCATGTAACCACAATAAAAGGAGTGCTATGGGGAGCCTGGCTGAGAGTCTGACGGGGGCTAGGTGGTGGGACGACACTCGGCCCCAGCCAGATTTCCCTCATGCATGAGTAAACCAGCCTGCTTGTGTCTTGCTTTGCAGTGTAATTATATTGTCTTCAACGTTCCAGCGGATAGGTACAAGCTACAAACCTATCAGTATGCTTCGTCAATATGCTAGCGGAGGAGATTATCCCCACTGCGAGAGTCACCACATTCCCAAACCAGAAACCGTGGATGGACAGATCGATCCGCACTGCAGTAAACGCCAGGACCGCCTCCTACAACGCGGGTCTCGCCACTGGCGATATGAGCGCCTGCAAAGCGGCCTCATACGGCGTGCAGCGCGCGGTGAGAGATGCTAAACGCCGGTACCGGGAACGTGTGGAGTCCCACTTCCACCAGGGCGACACACGGAGTATGTGGCACGGAGTACGCACCATTACGGACTACAAAGCCAAGGACACTGCGCTGATCAACGCTGACTCTGCATTCACCAACGAGCTGAATCAGTTCTCCGCCCGTTTCGAGGTTAGCCAGGTGGCTAATGCTATCTACCGCCTGACTACCGAGGACAGTGACGTCATCAGCGAGAGACCGGTGCAGATCGCGGAGCATGACGTCCGAGCGGCACTGAGGAGAGTGAACACAAGGAAAGCGGCGGGGCCAGACGGCATCACCGGCCGTCTGCTGCGCTGCTGTGCTGACCAGCTAGCAGGTGTGTTCACTTACATCTTCAACGAGTCCCTGGCGAAGTCTGTGGTCCCCACATGCTTCAAAAGATCCACCATCATCCCTGTGCCCAAGAACAGCAAACCCTCATCCCTGAACGATTACCGGCCAGTTGCACTGACCTCGGTAGTAATGAAGGTGTTTGAGAGGCTGCTGAAGAACATCATCTCCTCCTCCATCCCAGACACCACAGATCCGCTGCAGTTCGCCTACAGATCCAACAGATCCACAGAGGATGCCATCGCCCACGTCCTACACACCACTCTCAGCCATGTGGACAAGAAACAGGGTAACTATGTGCGAATGCTGTTTGTTGATTACAGTTCAGCGTTTAACACAATATTGCCCTGCAGACTGTTCACAAAGCTGAGGGATCTGGGACTTAACAGCCGTCTGTGTGCATGGGTGTTGGACTTCCTCACTGGCAGAACTCAGGTGGTGAGGGTGGGCAGGTGCTTCTCCAACAGCATCACCATCAACACAGGAGCACCTCAGGGATGTGTCCTCTCGCCACTGCTCTACTCCCTCTACACTTCAGACTGTGTGGCCACCCATGGCTCCAACACCATTGTGAAGTTTGCTGACGACACAGTGGTGTTGGGTGCCATCTCCAACAACGATGAGGCGGCCTACATGGATGAAGTGAAGAATCTGGCATCGTGGTGCCAGGACAACCACCTCCAGCTGAACGTCAGCAAGACCAAGGAGCTGGTGGTGGACTTCAGAAGGGGTCAGCACAGAGACTACAAGCCCATTATCATCAATGGAGCTCCAGTGGAGAGGGTGCAGTCCTTCAAGTATCTTGGTGTCCACATCTCCTCAGACCTGACATGAGCTGCCCACATTCAGGTCCAGACCAAAAAGGCTAGGCAGCGCCTGTATCACCTACGACAACTGAGGAAGTTCAGGGTCTCTTCAAAGATCCTCAGGATTTTCTATACAGGCGCTGTGGAGAGCATCCTCACACAGAACATGACATCGTGGTTTGGGAACAGCTGTGTGAAGGACCAAAAAGCTCTCCAGAGAGTGATCCGTACAGCAGAACGCTGCTGCAGGATTGCTCTCCCCCCGCTTCAGGACACCTACACCAGGAGATGCCGGACTAGAGCAGCGCAGATACTGAAGGACCCGTCCCATCCAGGCAACAAACTGTTCCAACTTCTGCAATCTGGTAGAAGGTTCCGCATCTTCCGGGCAAGGACAGAGAGACTCAAGAGAAGCTTCTATCCCCAAGCCATCCGTGCCCTAAACACACACACCCGCCCTCTCACATCATCTATAATTGACTGAGTCAGGACTCTTCCAGACACTAAACCAAGGCACAATGTACATTTCAATTCCTTTAATTTTAAATATGTTTATATTCTGTAAAATATCCTGTAAAATAGTCAGATGTCTATTCATATTAATGTACAGAATTCACCTGCTTGCTGCTACTACTGCACATTCACCCAATGTATATACTATATATATATATATATATATATATATATATATATATATATATATATATATATATATATATATAATGTTTTTCCTCTACCCCCCCCCCCCCCCCCCCCCCCAATTTTTTTGCACATGTCGAGGAGCGTGTCAGGCTACATTTCACTGTGTGTTATACTTGTATAACTATGCATGTGACAAATAAAGAACCTTGAACCTTGAACCTATTAGATTTCTACTAGTGGAGGTTTTTATTCATCAGCAGCAGCAGCAGAGGGAGCTGCTATAGTTTGCTACGGTATAATCTCTCATCAGATTCACTTGCACTCATCACCATCAGCAGTAGCAGCAGCATAATTTAGACATCAACGTCTTTATTGCTTAGTTATACTAACTGAGAACCAGTCCAGGGTCTCTGGCTTTCCCTTGATGAGACAGCCAGCCACTCTGGCCCATTTAAGACATGAAAATAGACCAGGGAGGAGGAGGAGGAGGCTCATCTGCTGTGGGGGCCTCGTTTTTAGAGTTGCCCGCACCTCCTAGACATCAGAGGACTGATCTGTCGGTGTGGATCAGCAGCTTGCGTACAGCCAGCCCTTTCTGTCACAGCCCTGCTTAATATTCATGAGAGCAAATTGGAATACAGTCATTTAACTTCCATGCATGGTGTATTGCCTCTGGCCAGATCAGATCAGTGGGAATGCTTACTCACAGTGGACTCCCTGGCCCTGGCTGGTTATCATTTCCCTGTATCAGAGCTCCTAGCTCTATACATAGCTCTACACATATTGCTTTCAAGTTCGTAGACTGATATAAAGAAAAAAAAACTTACTTTGGTGAAATATGATTTTCATCCATGGTAATCAGATTAAATGAAATGCAGTGTACCTGTACAGTGTATTTCAAATTTGGGTCACCCACAGGTCAAGGCCCTATTTTTAGCTGCTGGGAATAAAGCTTGATCACATGCTCGAGCGCTGCCTACATCACACTAATGCTACTATCCATAAATGCACAGAGCAGGAATTTGTTAAGGTTGAAAATTGCTTCCGCTGTTAGTGTTGAATGTGAGTGAGCCAGGTATGATCTCCACATCCCAGGCAGACATGCCCTGAGGGCACAGAGCACAGAGCTGCTTTAATTACCCAAGGTTCCTGCTGTCACATTGTCACTATGAGGTACCCGGTGCCACGCTACCATGCAGTGCAGAGTCCCCATGCTGCGGTGGCGTTGACAACTCAGACAATAGATCTGCTCGCTCAACAGATGCAACACAAGTGCCCCCTGAAATATGGGAAGCTGAATCAATCCCACTATCTCTCTGATTCTCTTTTTGCCCCTTCTTGTTTGCTTTCTGCTGTTCTCTCTTCTTCACATGTCACAGAGAGTTCATGACAAAAAAAGCTAGCAGCTGCATAAAAGATGGAATATGTTGGTGTGGGATGAGAAGTCCCATGTGGCACTGGGACCATTCATCTTAACTTGCAAGGGACACATGAGAGAGGAAAACATCACACAAAAAGTGACTGTAGCATGTTTTGAGCATGTGTCAGGCTGAAAAATAATTAAGTGGTGAGTCAAGGACTTCAGGACCTGTGGAATCAACCATGTATACTAATCTTTATTACCTTGCATTAACACTGATTCACTGTTTACGTGGCTCTGCTGTGGATGGTAACAGCCTGTCAGCCGATCAGTTATGCTGTGAAAAGGAGCACAGCTATGGCTCATAATAGGTGTTGTTTGCTGTATATACAGTAATTCTGTAGGAATGTTACAGCTTCTCTGAAACAGATCATCAGAAGGTCAAACACTCAATAAACAGATTTTTCTAATAGTTTTTCAGTTATAACATTAAACAGACAATAGATTACAACAGCTCTGCAAGAAATGACTGTATAGTTATGTTTAAATATCTGTGTGGCAGTCTAACAACAGACACACTACCAACCTTTGTCGTCCCATTAAAGCAGATGGCAATAAACAAAGAGCTAATTTTCCCATATCTTACCTTCCCAATAAAAACCTTTAAACTTTTACGTGATGTTTTTATGTGTATAATGCACATAAAAAACACTATAGAATGAGGACACAGTATAACACAATACAAAATGGTGCTCTAAGGAATATTTTTATATGGTCAATGGGTTTTTTAGTAATAAACTCTCCAAAAATGATCACCTGTCGCTACACACCACTGTTGTGTCTTGCATCTTATTGTTTTATGATGGATAACTTCTGTTCACTCTTCACGCCTCTTTAGTTTTACAAGAAAGCTCTTCTAAGGGGAAAAAATATGTATGCATATTGGTTCATAACCAAACAAAAGATGGAGACAGCTGGCATCTAGCTGGTGAACTTAGTGTAGCATTTAGCACGAGCGGGTGGAGACCAAAGCAGAGCTAAAAGGAGAGCCTCTATTGGGCTTTTATGACTCAGAATCACAAACACATCTCCAGATGTAATAAAATGAATGATAATATTATTCCATGTAAGTCAACCGTTTTTGCGCCATGGACCGGTTTATGTCCAACAATATTTTCACGGGCCGGTCTTTAAGGGTTTGTAGATAAATACAAAAAAAGAAAACCAGCACCGCTACCAAAAAAAAAAAGATTTATTCATAACACTCGGGAAAAGACCCAGGGAAACCGAGTTAACGATAAAAATGATAAAAAAAAAAAACCAAACCCTGATTAAAAACCGATAAAACCCCCGAAAACCATAAATTTTACACCCAAGCCTCAACTCTCGTGGCCCGGTACCAAACAACTCACGGACCATTACCGGTCCGTGGCCTGGGGGTTGGCGACCGCTGATGTAAGTAATAGTGTGATTTTATATGTATTTATTTATTTTTGGTGATATAGTCGCGTTTGATGTGTTTATATACGTTCTTAAATATTCTTATATGCTTATAATGCATTTCACACACAAACACTTCATACACATACACTTCAGCCCTGTAGAGATTTCTTTATAGCTTTGAAAGTCTTAAAAAATAGTAAATAATGATAGTTTTTAACATTATTGCTCCAATATCTGTCTCATTGCTTCCTAAACCAGTTGCATAAACAGTGGGAATTACAGAAGTGCAACGTGTAAACAAAATACAATTGAGCTAGCTATAGGAAACTGCAAGAATAGCACTCAAAACTATGACAGTAAGCACCAGATTAGCGAATAAAAAGCTTACATTAAAAAGAGGGTAAATATTAAAAAAGTTCTTGTGATAGTTAAGGTTTACATAAAACAGCTTCCCTCATTCCTCCTGTCCCTCTGAAGATCCCGAAAAAAAAAATCATAGTCAATTATAGATGCATATAATGCATTATTGAACAGTGTCATTTATTTCACCTTTTACAGTTGAGCTCATGAAAAATTATGCCAATTACTGATTTCCTCCAGGGCAATGTAGTAAGTGGTTGGACCCTGAGGCCATTTGTTGGGGCATGACTTGCTGCTCTTTGTGAGGTCGAGGGGAGTGATGTACATGCGTCATCACACCATTTTGCGGTCTGGCTCCTGAGTTTAGTCAATTAGGAAAACGAGCAGTGCAGCGATATGCGCACTTTCACCAGAGTCCATTTCTTTGTTAAATTAAATCAATCTCACTCAGCCAGTCTAAATTGAATAGCTCTCACCTACTTTTAAATGTGAAATAGGCGAATATCAAAACAGCCGTGGCATAAATCCTAATCCAATTTCTCTGATGCTCGCGAAGAATAGAAGCTTTTCAAGCAACTGCACACTTCTTTAATCTATCTTCTCTCGAGACATTTTCTATTGTAACATCTTCAAGAGTCAATTAACTTCACTTGAATAATTTGATCGGAAAACTTTGAAGTGTGCTAGCTGTTTGTAACTGGATTTTTTTTTAAATTAAGAAAAAATATTATGTGTATTTTTTAATTTCGTTTAAATAAAATTGACAAACTTTCTTCACTTACTTCCCCAAATCCAATCAATTGAAGTTTACAAAATATGACGTTTTACTACATGCATACAAACACCTCATTCACAGCACAAACTGTCTTTAGCATAATCAGCTGTGTATTTTGGATTTCACATGAGGGAAATTCTCTGCTGGATGAAAACGAACCAAAGCAGTATGTTTAAAATATCTTGACATGAGTTATTTTAAAGTGTCTTCTCCTTCTCACTAACCTTGAGCACCATCAGGTGAGGCTGAACCCCCCTAAAAAAAAAAACTACAACCACCACCACCACCACCTCCGATCTGTATTATCAACAGAGCACTGAGAAGATTGATACTCCCAGTGCCAGCTGGAAAAAGAGAATGAATCAGAATTTAATATGACTTTGATGTATTATTTTCATCTTAGCCGGTGCCACAGACCCATCGAGAACCCGGCGCACAATCCCACAGCGTCTTAAAATATTTAAATTGGCTACAACTTTTTGATGTTAGAGACTGTACAGGTATATGAAAGTTTCTCTGCTGGGAGCATATATAGTGCACATTGCAGAAATTTTATTTGGACCACCCACTCTTAAAAAGTCAGTCTTTCTATAAACGCATATGTGACATTTACACAATCTGCTTTATATATTGTTGAAGAAACTGTATATGCAATATATATTATAAGATATAAACTATATAATACACTATATTTAACAAATACCTATTTTTTCACATATCTGAGAAACATAATGAGTTGTGTAAACATCTTATCATCCCTTTAAACAAATGAATCTGCAGAAAATATTTTGCATGTATGCATATGGGCATGTTCTAGGACAGGCAGATAACATATTGCAGACAGGCAGCAAGCAGAATCACGTATTGTATAAAAAAAGGGATGCAGACATTGATTGATTGGTACTTGCTACTTGTGGGCTGTACTACAGTCTGAGTAACAGCTGACATGTTAAAAACCATAATTACAGCATCAAAAATGTGTTTTCTATAAATATATTATTTTATTGTGTCTTACATTTTTCCTCACAAAGGTGATTAGAGCCCCCTAAAAGCTATAATGCAAGCCATATAAGGCACTTTGCTCCTTTTTGGTAATAAAATTTAGGCTGCATTCTTGCCAACAGGGAGACCAGGCAGGCATGGTGAGATATTGCAGTGATACCTGTGATATTACAGTCTCAGTAGAAAAAACAGCATTGTTTAATTTGACATAACAATTGATATGATTCTGTTTTTTAAACAAATGTCACCAGTGTGTTTTAATACAGGAAGAATAAACAGCTACCACCCCATTTGTGGGTTTCTAGCTAGCTAAAAAAACAACAAAAAACAACTAACTTTGTTAGCCTAAACATTTTAATCTAGAAGTTTCAAATACATCTAAAATGAGTGCACTTTTTTGACATAGTTTTTCGCGGGTTTGAATGCTACTAATATCAGTGTTAGCTCGTTTATTTTGTATTTTATTTTAAATTAGCATTAGCCTTTATGGCGCTAATTTAAGCTAACATAAAAGATAAGGTTATTTTCGCCATTTATTCATATTCCTGGGGGGAAAAAACTCTTTCACTTGCTGTCTATTTGCAGAAGCACAGTTTACCCCTCATAATATAATATTATTTAAATTATTTTGTAAGAAAAAATACATTTATAAGAAAATACTGTAGTGGGGGGGGAGCAATATACAGAACACTGTTTCATCTAAGCTTAATGTAGCAAATATATAGCTTTATAATCTCACAGAAAAATATACTGTCTGTTTGTATTTTGATAAATAGTTATCCTGCCCTGAACTACAGTCAAAACATTTAAATGAAATGTCTGTATAGTTTTTTTTAGTGTAGTGGTGTAGTGTACTTTATATAACATTGAAAATATAGGTCTCTGTCCAACTTTTCAATATATCTGCATATTCCTTTCTCAGGAGAAAGGCTCCAGCAGTGATCCTTACCTCCATAATAATTTTTGTGTGTTGAATTCCTAATCTTCAAATGAGTGTTTTGCATGTGTACATGTGCAGGTCAGTGGAGTGTCTCATTGCTAGTTCAGAGCTACTGGAGCAGAGAAAAGGATGGAAATGTCTGCAATTTGAAACCTTGTTAGGAATTTATGAAGTGCTAAAATGTTTTCTCCCCAGAGAGGGTCCAAGCCAGCTGCCAGTGCCACTGTAAGCCATTTACTGCAGAGCTTTGCCACCAGGCTGAGGCGACAAGGCATACACACACAAATGCTGTATTTTTGTCTGAAATACAAACAAACTGTCTTTTCACAGAACCTCAGATCGTAGACTTCTGCTGCCTTGGCTTCTTCACTCTGAAATCAAACAGCTGTAGATTTATATGCAGCTAATTGAGCCAACATTGACATTTATTACCCTCCTATCCTCTTGAGAATGCTCCTGCACTAACTACATTTAATGCCATTCTCTTTACAGTGATGCCAGTTTAAACCGAAGCATGAACATAATCACGGCCGTGGACCTTATTTCATAATTGATGGGAGTTTATGTTAATTTAATGTTCCCAAAATCCCAGGGATGGGAATACACTGATGAATCTATAACTGCTGATCATGAGCAATGAATAAGCAACACTTGGAGTCAGAGATTTTTAACAAATACTGATTCAATCTTCTTCATCTTAACTAATTTAAATTGATACTTAAATATCAAGAGCTTAATATCAAGAGCTTATTTATCAACTTATGTTAAGGTGGTGCTTTCAGCAATAATTACTGCAAAATTTAAAAATGAAAGACTGATAAATAAAATCAAAACCACAGATTGTGATGTTCTCCTATTTTTTTTCTTTTCCAGTTTTCAGTGAAGACCTACATTCCAGCTTATACTTTGTCAATGCATCTCTGCAAGAGGTAGTATTTGCCAGCACCACAGGGACCTCTGTGCCCTGTCCTGCTGGGGGTGCGCCGCCTGCCTCGCTGCGATGGTATCTGGCTACCGGCGAGGAGATCTACGATGTCCCCGGCATCCGTCACGTTCACCCCAATGGAACCCTCCAGATCTTTAACTTCCTGCCATCCAGCTTTAGCAAGCTGATCCATGACAACACGTACTACTGCACTGCCGAGAACCCTTCTGGCAAGATTAGGAGTCAGGATGTCCACATCAAAGCCGGTGAGTCTCCAGATAAGGGTTTGAAGGACTTGTTGTTATTGTGATGATGGGGGAACTTGCATGAGTATGAATTTAACAGACTGAGTGTACAACAGTTGTAGTACTGATAGTGTGTTATTTTTTTGTAGTTTAGTGGTTAAGTCCAGCAAAGGTCCAAAATCTTACAATAATGCTGCTTAAAGGCTTAGAGCAACTAATGATTGATCTGTAGGTATAGATCAGACAGTTGCCAGGCAGAACCCTTGATGGTCCAATCCCAAGTTGTTCTCAGGACATGCAAGGTCACTTCTCTCTTTGGGAAGAAACTTAAGGTAGCGCTTTAGATTAGGAGAAACTGGCCTGATAATGTTGGACTTCAATGCACAGCTTTTGGAACTAGTCTACTGGAAAAGGCTGGACTTTAGTGCAATCTGCTATTGCCCTCAGTGATTGGACAGGGCAGTGTCGGACAGAGGTGGGCATACTTGTATCATCCAAGCTTAGTGCCTGAAAACTGGGGTTTTCCCTAGTGTCAAAAAAAGAGATCCTGACTGTAAAGCACAAAATAACAGCTCTGAGTTTCTGGTAGTTTCTTGGAGTCCCTGAGTAGGGTGATGGAAGTGGCCCAAGTTGGAGACACCATTGTCCTACTGGGGGACTTCAGTGCTCATCTGGGCAATGACAGTTAATCTGAATGATCTGAATCCAAGCACTGTTCTGGCATTGGAATATTTGTCCATAAATAACACCACGTTCACGCATAAGAATGTTAACCAGGACACCCTAGGGCATAGGTCAATGATCAGTTTTGTAACTGTATCAGTAGATCAGGTGAGTGGAGGATGCCAGTTAGCCCAGCCATGCCTAAATGTATACTGAGGAGGTGCGTCCCACCTCTAGTAGAACTTCAGCAGCATTCTGACGGAGGCTGGGGGTCTGAATAGCCCATGTTATGCACCTCCGTTGATCTGTTCCTACATAGCTACAAGGAGTTGTGTAAGGTGGTTGATACCTGCTGTGGACTGTGTTCTCTGAAACACAGATAAGATTAGAAGTTCATGCTATAACATGCACCAGTTTTGTAGTTAAATTTTTTTAGGTGAAACTTGTGTCTCTACTTTAAGCTACACTTTCCACTACCCTGGAAAGTGTCCCTTTCTTTGCAATTTTATACCATAGATCTGAACTCTGATGCTTTCTTTGATGGCAGACCCAGTTTGCTTCACCCTAGATGTCTTTAAAAAAATGCACAATAATGTCATTTTTTTGCCCTGTAAATGAGACGTGCCTTTTAATTCTGTTTTTTAATTGTTCAATAGTATCACGGGAACCCTACACAGTCAGAGTGGCTGACCAGAAGGCTATGAGAGGGAGTGTAGCCGTGTTCAAGTCATCTTCTTACCTGTTTACTGGCTGAGTCTGCCATTACTGGGGCTCTGCAGCTCTATACAGCTATGTCCTCTCACTAGCCAGAGGATGTTGATAACTGTCACATTGAATCACTGGGCTTCTCTTTCTTGTACACACTCCACCTCAGCCAACGCCATTTTGAGTCCAGCAAGGGGTAAAGTGGGACAGTTTACATAGCATTACATACCAATGACCTAGTTTACCCTCCTTATTTGAATCCAGTGGCACAGCGGGATAGCGCAACACACCAGAATGTTCTGTAGCTTGAATTTTTACTCAGGTTAAATGGGATGCTTATCTCTTTGATTGCTCCATGTACTGCCCGCTGGCTGATTTTGCTTCATACTGTGGCGTTCAGGGACCTGTAAGTGAACACTTGATGTCATTTGACTGAAGGCAGAATCTGGGACGGTGTTTTGGTGGCATTTTAAATGTGTGTGCTCAAGCATGAAGATGTGTCTTCTGATCCATGCCAGCGACTTATTTACTCGAGGTTACTCGAGTTACTCGCTGCAAGCTGCTGGTTGAAGACATTGCCTAATGTCACGGAGAGCGAGCAAATACGCAGCATGCAGATATGATTAGGTTCCGCAAATGAAATGAATCATGTAGACAAGACCCAGAGATGATGTTTATCTTAAGTGTGACTGAAAAAACAAAAGCGGCCATGCAAATGAAATACTTTTACGTGTGTTCTCTAGATCAAAAACAAAAGTTTGTTGTCCTGAATTAGAAAATACATGAAGAACGCCTCTGCATGTATAGACCAGGAGTAGTATTTGTGCCATTTCTGCAAATTAAAATGCAATGTCTGCCAGTTATTTTTCCAAATCAGCTCTGATACAGTCCACAGTGATGTCTGTGCTTTTTACCGCAGGCCAGACGGCCTATAGAATATGCAGTGAAGTTTTGATGGATTATATTGTACACTTGGTGTTCTTTTGAGTTCTTTCACGAGTGTTCAAAAGAACAACGATATCGGATTGTCTGTGTTTACTCCAATAAGTATTGCAGCAGGCGAGTGCTGTCAAAAGCATGAGCACACGGTCAAAATCACTGCTGCTCGGTGATAAATATTTGATGGTAGATTCTGATGCATGAGCGGATTCACCGCGCACTGTTATGGAGAGGGTATGTTTACTCTAGGAGGGTTAGGAGGTGTGTGTGTGTGTTGTGTGCTCGTGTTTGTGCGTGAGCAAAGAACAAGAGTGAGTGAGAGACACCATAAGGATACCAACCGGGCTTGACAATGGCAGGGGGATGCAGTCTGGCCCAGCCTAGTTTTCCGACTTTTTTTTTTTTCCACAGCCCTTTCCTTTCTTTTATTCAGTTTTACATAAAAGACGATTTAGTCTCGGAGGACACAAAATAAAGCTATCCCACCGCCTCACTGAATTATTAATCTCAGGTTTTTGTTGGGAGCGGTAACATCAAGTGCACTTCTCTACCTTTGCACGGTGCATCAGAATTAGAAGAAAGACACATCTTTTATAAGATATTTCTCTGAATAGAGGCTGAAATAATCAAAATGGTTAAAACATTGTGGCAGATCATGGTGATAAAGACCTGCGGCTCTGAAACATCTAAGCTGATACCAACAATGTACTCGCTGCTTAAATGTTCAGGTGTGAGTTTTTGCCTTTTGAGATCTCTAAGTCGCAGAGAGGAAACTGGCTCAAATCGCAGCTGCTGACATCTGTGGAATATCCAGTGATTCACATTAGGGTCAAAAATAGATGCATAATTACAGACTAGAGCTTGTCTTAATTAATCAGCTGTGATTGAAAAGTTAATTACAATATGAATTACCTTTCAGAACGAGGACTGCTTAGTAGTCATTTGAAGCGGCCTGTTTTCAATGTGAATGAGCATGATGCAAGCTCACCGGGTCCTAATGTTGCCACTAACATACCATTAACCCGTCATGAATTTTAAAATGGATCTCGCAGCACGAGCTTTCAAATGGCCGGCTCCGATCGCCTCCTCGCCGCTTTTGATAAACAATTGACAGAGCTAATACAGAGATGAAAGGGGTAAAAAAATATGAAAGGAAGGAAGGTAGAGTAGGGAGGGGAGGAGTTGAGCTGTGTCCTACTGTGGTCCTGCCAGGATTTTATATGATGGACCTTTATTTGAATGCACGTGTGCGCTCCTGTTGTCTTACTACCTGTGTGCACACATTCATGTAAATGCAGAGCTTTTCTTTTTTTTTTTACACACCCCGGTGTGTTTGCATGTCAAGTGCCCGTGCTTTTTGAAAAGGGTTAGTGTGTGTCTCTGTGTTTTCTATCTACCTGCCTTTTGTCTCCTATCATTCATGATATGAGGCAGCTTAATGAGCTGGGCGGCCTTGGTTTCAGACAAGAGCTTCTGCAAAACCAGTGCTTAAACGCTGAATGAGCTGCAGAGAACATGTTGTCTCAGAGACCTTGTGCTCGTCTCTAGGATGCTCATAGTTACCTATGTTGTGCAATTTGAGCACAAATTCGCCCTGTGCTTGCATCGTCAGTCGTGAGCTGAAATCTGTCAAGTCTTAGATTAGTTCCTCTTGTGCCTACCGTGTACAGACCAACTTCTTATTGACTGTTCTTGCGCACTATAGATGAAGAGGGAACATTAGCCCAAAGTTATCATGCTGTTGGTAAGAAAGGATGCACACAAGATAGCTCTCAGGGTTTAACTTTTGTTTTGCAAGTAGAGGCATCAAACTTTGAAACTGAAAGAGCAGAATTTTCGGCGTAGTGCCTAGATGTGAGTGTTTAGATTATGTAATTGGATCCTTTCTTTAGGTTAATAAATTATAATTTGACTTGTATTTCTCAATAATGTCAGATTGCTGCCTATCTTGGTCTAGGATGTTGTCCCAAAAAGCATCAGAATCTTTCTTTTTAAAGATTGTGCCAAATCAAGTTTAATCTATAGCACATTAAAAAAACAGCTGTTGGTGAAAGTGCTATGCATCTAAAATAAAAATAACATGAAAATACAGGACAAAATGACAAAATGAGTTTAAGAAGGGAAATGTTTGATCAAGCACTTGGCAACAGTGGGAAGAAAAACTCTCTTTTAACAGGATGAAACACACGCGCGCTTGTTTTCATATCTTAGTGAAGACATCTAATTGACATAATGCTTTCCCTAGCCGCTTACCCTAACCATTAAAAATGGAACATGGTTCTCAGCCTAAACCTAATCAAATTCAAATTCAAATTTTATTTGTCACGTACACAGTCATACACAGTTGTCAGAGTTCCTGGGTCGTTGACCCAGTGATTTCAGTTTGTTCATGTTCAGTTTAGTTCGCCACATTAATGTTCTCACTTCCTGTTTTTTCCCGTGTCAGCTTGTCTCCTGTGTCATTAGTCAGATTATGTTCAGCCCTGTACTCACCTGTTTCCAATCATTGTCATCATTCAACCTGTGTATTTAAGTTCCTCGGTTTCACCAGTTCTCTGTCGTGTCATTGATGTACATGTGATGATGTCGTTCAGTTCAGTTAAGTCAGCCAGCCATTCAGTCGTCCAGCCAGCCAGCCATTTTCTACCTCTGTTCTGTTCATCCACTTCTTATAATAAACCTTCACCAGTCTTCACCTACCTGCGAGTCCTGCGTTTGGGTTCCTTCCTCCTCGCCTCCACACAACTACTGACAGAATGACACGACCCGTGCCACGAAGACACGCTAGGAACCCAGCGGACTCGGACCTCTATGAGCGGCAGGAGGTAGCGCTCTCCTTGTGGGCAGAAAAACTCAAGGAGAGACAGCGGCTCTTCGCGGAGCGAGAGCACGTCTTCGAGGGCACTCGCTTGGCTCTGGGCGGGCCTCGGAGACGCCGCGTTCCCCCACCTGCTGCCTCACCTGCACCGGAGCATCTGCCGCGGAGAGTGGACGTCTCACGCCGCGCTTCGGCTGCTCCCTCTCTCGCCACTCTGCTCCACGCTCACACATCACCTGCCTCATTCACCGGACCTTCAACCTCGCCACGGCACAGCGGCTCCGTCTTCCACCTCGGCTCAACAGAGGCTCCCGTGCCAGAGGCTCGGACGTGTACCCCGCCCGCTTCTTCCTCCCGGAGAGATCGGCGCACACGCCGCCATAAAACGGACTACTTTCAGCCACTCCCGATGGTGAGCTCCAGTGACTGTTTTTCGCACTCACCATCTGATTATTCGCTCAAAACGCACAATAACCCCATCTCTGATTCGTGGGATGTTTCCCTCCTGGAGGATTCTGTGGACTGGGAAGATTTGTTCTGCTCTGCTCTCCCAAAGACTGTAAATAGTGGTGGCAGGAAAACCAGAACAATCCCCAATAAACCTGCTAACATCACACACCCAGTCATTATCTCCACTCCCGTCAGTCAGTCTACCCCCACACCAGTGCCAGCTCCCAGGAGGAGGGCAGCTGCGACCCAGTCTACCGTCACACCCGCCTCGGTTTCTCGAGTGGGGGTGACTGGTGTCCAGCCACCTCCCGTGCCTGTCCCAGCGCCTAGGCTGAGGACGGCCAGGATACAGCCTGACCCCCCTAGGGACTCAGCTGAGGCTCTCCAGCCAGTGCCCTCACGCTCTGGAGGCACGAAAGAGCTAACCGGTCCACCTACTACTTCACCCCTTCTGTCAAGGCTCGGCTGTGTGGCAGGCAGGAGGAGGACCCAAAATGCAGGACTCACAGGCACGAGGGAATGAACTCAAAAGGGCAGCTTTATTGCTGAAGAGGCAGGACATAGGAAATACAAAACTAAACTGGGAAAAGTAAACTAACACTCGGAGAGAGAGACACAGGGAAATCCACGCAGCATGAGGGACGACGTCACGCTGAACAGAGGGAGACGCAGACAGAAATACACAGAGGGTTAACGAGGAAAGTGGGAACACACGGGGAACACAGGTGACACTGATAATCATAACGAGACAGGGCGGGGTGAACTGAACATGACATGTACGGGCGTGAGAGTCACAAAGTAAACAGGAAGTGCACAGAGGTTCCGACAGGAGGAGAGAGAGCACGAGTAGAACACCAACGTAACAGGCAGGGGAGACATGGAATAAACACGAAAGGGGACGAGGGCTCATAAATACATAGAGGGCACACAGGGGGAAGAGAGAGCACGGGGAGAACTTAGACATAATGGGCAGGGGAAACATGGAATAAAACATACAAGAAAACTAAGAACACTGGGCCAACATGGCCCAGGACCATGACAGTACCCCCCCCTCAAGGGCTGGCTCCAGACAGCCCAAACACAGAAAAACAAAACCAAACAGAAAACAACCCAGGGCGGGCGGCGGGGGCCCAGGACGGAGGGCTCGGAACAGAAAACAACCCAGGGCGGGCGGCGGGGGCCCAGGACGGAGGGCTCGGAACAGAAAACAAAAGAAGAGCACAGCAAACACCGGAGCCCAAGAAAACAACCCAAACACAAAGCAGTTCAGGGGGCCGACCATGCGGAAGGCAACGGCGGAGACGTGGAAACAGTTCAGGAGGCCGGCCGTGCGCAAGGCAACGGCGGCGACGTGGAAACAGTTCAGGAGGCCGGCCGTGCGCAAGGCAACGGCGGCGACGTGGAAACAGTTCAGGAGGCCGGCCGTGCGCAAGGCAACGGCGGCGACGTGGAAACAGTTCAGGAGGCCGGCCGTGCGCAAGGCAACGGCGGCGGTGAAGGAGACGACGGAGCAGTTCAGGAGGCCGACCGCGCAGGAGGCGGCGGCGACGATGACAGCGCTGGTCCGGGGGCCGGCCGTGCGGAAGGCGACGGCGGCCACTCAGGCGAAGGCGGTCCGGGGGCCGGCCGTGCGGAAGGCGACGGCGGCCACTCAGGCGATGACGGTGCAGTTCAGGGGCCCGGCCGCGCGGAAGGCAGCGGCGGCGGCTCTCCAGTGTCAGGCGTACTGGCCGAGGCCCGGTGGGCACAGGACCAGTCGAGACGGGACCAGGCGAAGCACAGGCTGAGGCTGCAGCGGACGAAGGCTCTGAGGAGGCTGCAGCGGACGAAGGCTCTGAGGAGGCTGCAGCGGACGAAGACTCGGAGGCAGGACCAGACGAGGACGAAGACTCGGAGGCAGGACCAGACGAGGACGAAGACTCGGAGGCAGGTCCAGACGAGGACGAAGACTCGGAGGCAGGTCCAGACGGAGCTGCAGAGGCGGAAGCCAAAGCTGGACCAGAAGCACAGGCTGAGACTGGACCAGGCGTAGCAGAAGCACAGGCTGAGACTGGACCAGGCGTAGCAGAAGCACAGGCTGAGGCTGGACCAGGCGTAGCAGAAGCACAGGCAGAGGCTGGCCCAGGCGATGACGAAGACTCGGATGCGGCTGGACCAGGCGACGACGAGGCGGTCGCGGATGCAGCTGGACCAGGCGACGACGAGGCGGTCGCGGATGCAGCTGGACCAGGCGACGACGAGGCGGTCGCAGATGGCGGCTGGACAGGCTCCTCGGGCCCTCCAGCCGATGCGGCGTGAGGCTGAACGGGCCCCTCGGACCCTCCAGCGGAGACAGGAGGCTGAACGGGCCCCTCGGACCCTCCAGCGGAGACAGGAGGCTGAACGGGCCCCTCGGACCCTCCAGCGGAGACAGGAGGCTGAACGGGCCCCTCGGACCCTCCAGCGGAGACGAGGAGGTGCTGGCCGGGCTCACTGGAACCCCCAGCGGACGAGGTAGATGGCGGCGTGGGAGCCGCGGAGTCCTGGATGAGCTCATCCGAGCTTCCAGCAGGAGCTGATGTAGAGCCAGAGAGGTTTGGGACCCCTGGCTGAATGTTAAGCCGAACAGAAGACCGTATTGCTGTCGGGGACTGGGCCAATGGTTCAGGTGCGAGCTGAGCTGCTGGACACACGGGGACCTGAGCTGCTGGACACACGGGGACCTGAGCTGCTGGACACACGGGGACCTGAGCTGCTGGACACACGGGGACCTGAGCTGCTGGACACACGGGGACCTGAGCTGCTAACGGTGGAGAAGTAAACGACTGCACAGGGGACTGAACTGATGTCTGTAGTAACGGTGGTGGTGAGAGTGGAGTAGGTGGTGGAGTAGATGACTTCACAGGAGAATGAACCAGAGGTGAGTGCACAGGAGACTGAGCTAGAGGTGGTAGTGGTAGTTGAGGGGAAAGTGGAGCTGGTGATTGAGTGGATGACTGTGCTAAGGGATGCTGCACTGGGGACACTGGAGACTGCACTGGGGACACTGGAGACTGCACTGGGGACACTGGAGACTGCACTGGGGACACTGGAGACTGCACTGGGGACACTGGAGACTGCGGTGATGGTTGTAGTGGAGGTGTAACGGGTGGAGGAGTGGCTGAAGTGGCTGTGGGTCGGGCGGCTAGTGGCTCAGCTACAGGGTATAGTAACGGCAGGGCTATGGGTTGAATGACTGACTGAGTAGCAGCCTGAGTGGCTGGGTGTAGTGACGGTTGTGGTGGAAGAGAAACAGGTGGTAGTGTGGATGATGGAGCTAAGGGCGACTGAGTGGCAGACCGAACTGATGACTGAAGCGATGGTAGAGGTGAAAATGGAGCTTGTGGTGGAGTTAATGGCTGAGCTAGCGGGGACACAGGAGACTGAACTGAGGGTGGCTGCGAGGGAGCTAACGGAGCTGTGAAGGGCTGCGAGGGAGCTAACGGAGCTGTGAAGGGCTGCGAGGGAGCTAACGGAGCTGTGAAGGGCTGCGAGGGAGCTAACGGAGCTGTGAAGGGCTGCGAGGGAGCTAACGGAGCTGTGAAGGGCTGCGAGGGAGCTAACGGAGCTGTGAAGGGCTGCGAGGGAGCTAACTGAGCTGTGAAGGGCTGCGAGGGGGCTGACTGAGCTGTGAAGGGCTGCGAGGGAACTGACCGAGCTGGAAGTAGCAGCGAGGGAGCCGACGGAGCTTCTGGTAGCACAGCAGGTGAATTAGAAGGCCGAATGTCCGGCTGTGGGGTGGCGCGTCGGCGGCGTGAATGCCGTTTCTTTTTTGATGATGGCTCTGACGGGCCGAGCGGCTCCACATCCGGCCCTTCAGGCAGGTGGGTAGTAGCAGCTGGGGGATGAAGGTGGAGCTCGTTGCGGATTAAATCCTGTTCGAGTGGGTGGAGCGCACTGAGTAGCCAGGGAAGACCAGAGATTAAACGCTGTAGTTTGGTTTCCACAGCACGGCGAAATTCCTTTCCCTCATGTTCGAGCCACAGATGCAGGAGTCTTTCCACGGAGTAGATAATGTCCAGACGCAGTTCTTCAGGTGGGTTGAGTGCTGCTGGGTCCATATCTGGTGACGTCATACTGTCAAGGCTCGGCTGTGTGGCAGGCAGGAGGAGGACCCAAAATGCAGGACTCACAGGCACGAGGGAATGAACTCAAAAGGGCAGCTTTATTGCTGAAGAGGCAGGACATAGGAAATACAAAACTAAACTGGGAAAAGTAAACTAACACTCGGAGAGAGAGACACAGGGAAATCCACGCAGCATGAGGGACGACGTCACGCTGAACAGAGGGAGACGCAGACAGAAATACACAGAGGGTTAACGAGGAAAGTGGGAACACACGGGGAACACAGGTGACACTGATAATCATAACGAGACAGGGCGGGGTGAACTGAACATGACATGTACGGGCGTGAGAGTCACAAAGTAAACAGGAAGTGCACAGAGGTTCCGACAGGAGGAGAGAGAGCACGAGTAGAACACCAACGTAACAGGCAGGGGAGACATGGAATAAACACGAAAGGGGACGAGGGCTCATAAATACATAGAGGGCACACAGGGGGAAGAGAGAGCACGGGGAGAACTTAGACATAATGGGCAGGGGAAACATGGAATAAAACATACAAGAAAACTAAGAACACTGGGCCAACATGGCCCAGGACCATGACACCTTCATCCACCTCCTGATCCAGCTTTTCACGCCCTCGCAGTATCACTGGTTAGGCTAGCTGAGGTGTCCCCTGCTCAGGCACCAGCTTTATTAGCCCAGGCTGCACTGTTGTCCCCTTCACTAGCTCACTCTTTAGCTCAGCCATTAGCCTCACCGACCTCTGTTTCTCCATTGGTCTCCTCAGTCCAATCTGTCCTCTCACCTGTAGTTCAGTCTGCGCCTGTCCTCCAGTCACCTCCTGTAGCTCAGTCTGCTCCTGTCCTCCTGTCACCTCCTGTAGCTCAGTCTCCTCCTGTCCTCCAGTCACCTCCTTTAGCTCAGTGTCCTCCTGTCCTCCAGTCACCTCCTGTAGCTCAGTCTCCTCCTGTCCTCCAGTCACCTCCTGTAGCTCAGTCTCCTCCTGTCCTCCAGTCACCTCCTGTAGCTCAGTTCCCTGTCCAGTCAGTCCAGTCGGCTCCTGTTCCCCAGTCTCCTCCTGTTTCCCAGTCGCCTGTCCACCATCCTGTTCGGTTCCCAGAGCCAGCTGTGAGCTCTCCTGCTCCTCAGCCAGGGGTCTCCGCACCCGCTGGCCCGGCCGCTCCTCAGCCAGGGGTCTCCGCACCCGCTGGCCCGGCCTGTCTCCAGCCGGAGGCTTCAGCTTCGCCCGGTCAGGCCTCAGCCTCGGCTTCAGCTTCGCCCGGCCCGGCCTCTGCCTCGGCTGCACCCACGCCCGGCCCGGCCTCTGCCTCGGCTGCACCCACGCCCGGCCCGGCGTCGGCCTCTGCTTCTGCTCCGCCTGGTCCGGCTCCAGCCTCAGAGCCTTCGTCCTCGTCTGGCCCGGCCTCAGAGCCTTCGTCTTCGTCTGGCCCGGCCTCAGAACCTTCGTCTTCGTCTGGCCCGGCCTCAGAGTCTTCGTCCTCGTCTGGCCAAGCTTCAGCCTGTGCTTCGCCAGGTCCGGCCCCGCCGTCGTCTGGTCCTGCCTCGTCTGGTCCGGCCCCCGCATCGCCGTCGTCTGGTCCTGCCTCGTCTGGTCCGGCCCCCGCATCGCCGTCGTCTGGTCCTGCCTCGTCTTCGTCTGGCCCCCGCATCGCCGTCGTCTGGTCCTGCCTCGTCTGGTCCTGCCTTGTCTGGTCCTGCCTCGTCTGGTCCTGCGCCCTCCGGGCCATGGCCGGCACGCCTAACACCAGAGAGCCGCCGCTGCCTTCCGCGCGGCCGCCCCCCTGAACTGCTCCCTCGCCGCCGCCGCTGCCTTCCGCGCGGCCGGCCCCCTGAACTGCTCCCTCGCCGCCGCCGCTGCCTTCCGCGCGGCCGGCCCCCTGAACTGCTCCTTCGCCGCCGCCGCTGCCTTCCGCGCGGTCGGCCCCCGGACCTGCGCCGTCGTCTCCTTCGTCGCCGCCGCTGCCTTCCGCGCGGCCGGCCCCCGGACCGCCTTCGCCTGAGTGGCCGCCGTTGCCTTCCGCGCGGCCGGCCTCCCGAACTGTGTCCACGTCGCCGCCGTTGCCTTCCGCACGGTCGTCCCCCGGACCGGCTCAGTGGTCGCTGCTGCCTTCCCCGTGGCCGCCTGCCTGTACTGTCTCGTCTCGGCCTCAGGCCACGTGGCCGCCCCTGTCTCTGTGTGGACTCCGTCCCTCCGTCCTGGGCCCCCTCCGCCCGCCCTGTTCTGGTTCTTTTTCGTTTGGCCGTCGGGTGCCGGCCTTTGAAGGGGGGGGGTACTGTCAGAGTTCCTGGGTCGTTGACCCAGTGATTTCAGTTTGTTCATGTTCAGTTTAGTTCGCCACATTAATGTTCTCACTTCCTGTTTTTTCCCGTGTCAGCTTGTCTCCTGTGTCATTAGTCAGATTATGTTCAGCCCTGTACTCACCTGTTTCCAATCATTGTCATCATTCAACCTGTGTATTTAAGTTCCTCGGTTTCACCAGTTCTCTGTCGTGTCATTGATGTACATGTGATGATGTCGTTCAGTTCAGTTAAGTCAGCCAGCCATTCAGTCGTCCAGCCAGCCAGCCATTTTCTACCTCTGTTCTGTTCATCCACTTCTTATAATAAACCTTCACCAGTCTTCACCTACCTGCGAGTCCTGCGTTTGGGTTCCTTCCTCCTCGCCTCCACACAACTACTGACAACAGTACGATATGTAGTGAAATGCTTGGACAACTGCTCGTGACCTAAAGAAAACAAAAAAGGAAAAGGCTATGAATAAGATAGGAAATAAATATGAAAAATTAAAAAGGGTAAATTTAACTAGGAAGGAATAAAATATAAATTAAGGTTAAAAATGAAATAACTGTACAACACAAATTAGAATGAAGGGTAAATTTAACTGGGAAAGAATAAGATAAAATATATAAATTAAAGTTGAAAATAAAATAACTGTACAACAAAATACACAATACACAATACACAATATAGAACTATATAAGAATGTATGAAGAAATCTAAATATAAATAAATATATACACAATAACAGCAGCTGTACAAGTATTAACCGGAAATGAAGAATATAGTGACCAGTGTTGTGCAAAAACAATGTCCAGAAAGTCCAGTGTGTGTGTAAGAACCATATGTGTGGGTCAGTACTGTGTGGTGGTGTGATTGAGAGACCGTATCGCCTGCGGGAAGAAGCTCCTCCTCAGTCTCTCTGTGTTGGTCTTCAGGGAGCGGAATCGCTTCCTGACCTCAGCAGAGAGAACAGTCTGTTGTTGGGGTGGCTGAGGTCCTTCACGATCTTCTTGGCCTTGGTCCAGCACCGCCTGCTGTAGATTGAGTGCAGGTCAGGGAGCTCGGAGCGGATGGTGCGCTCAGCTGACCGCACAACCCTCTGTAGAGCTCGTCTGTCCTGCATGGTGCTGTTCCCGAACCAGGTTAAGATGTTTCCCGCCAGGATGCTCTCTATGGTGCACGAGTAAAAGTTCCTGAGCACCTTGGAGGGCAGTTGGAAGTCTCTCAAGCGTCTGAGGTGGTAGAGACGCTGACGGGCCTTTTTCACCACGGTGTTGATGTGACAGGACCATGACAGGTCCTGCGTGATGTGAACTCCGAGGTATTTGAAGCTGTCCACTCTCTCCACTGGGCACTCGTTGATGACGGGGGTCTGGTAGTTCCTCTCCTGCTTAGTGCTGAAGTCCACTATCAGCTCCTTTGGCTTACTGATGTTTAGAAGGAGGTTGTTCCTCTGGCACCAGTTCTCCAGATTCCTAATCTCCTTCAGGTAGGCCGTCTCGTTGTTATCAGAGATCAGGCCCACCACGACGGTGTCGTCAGCAAACTTGATGATGGTGGTGGAGCTGGTAGTGGCCACACAGTCATATGTGTACAAAGAGTACAGCAGGGGGCTCAGAACACACCCCTGGGGGGCTCCAGTGCTGAGAGTGGTGGAGGCTGAGACATGTCCGCCCATCCTTACTGCCTGTGGTCTGCCAGTTAGGAAGTTGGAGATCCACTGACACATAGATGAGCTGAGTCCCAGATGCTCCAGCTTGGTGGTGAGTGTGGAGGGAATTATGGTGTTAAATGCAGAGCTGTAGTCTATGAAGAGCATTTTAACATAATTCCCCCTTCTAGTGTCCAAGTGAGTGAGTGATGTGTGGAGGAGATGAGAGATGGCATCGTCTGTGGAACGATTTGGACGGTAAGCGAACTGTAGTGGGTCCAGTGTGTCTGGTAGTGAAGAAATGATGAAGTCTCTGACCAGGCATTCAAAGCACTTCATCACTACTGAGGTGAGGGCTACAGGGCGATAGTCATTGAGAGAAGCAGGGTGGGGTTTCTTCGGGACAGGAACAATGATGGACTCTTTGAAGCATGTGGGGATCACCGACTGAGATAAAGAGATGTTGAATATCTCAGTGAACACAGGAGCTAGCTGAGGATACGACCTGGGATGCCGTCTGGTCCTGCTGCTTTCCTGGTGTTCACTCTTTTGAAGGCTCTCCTTACTTCATGCTCGGAGATGACGAGCACGTTTCCGGTGCTGGCAGTATCTTCCTGTCTGCAGCCGTTAGCGCCGCTAGCACTAGCATTGTTGGAGACCTTAGCTGCAGCCTCGAAGCGAGCATAGAAAGTGTTCAGCTCGTCTGCCAGAGTCACGGCCGCGTTTGTCATACCAGTTGTTGGTGCTTTAAAGTCCGTTATTGTCCTTAGTCCCCGCCACAGGCTCCTAGAGTCACTCTGTTGGAGTTGTGACTCTAGTTTCCTCCCATAGCGCTGCTTCGCCTCTTTCACCGCCCTCCGCATGTTATATGACGCGGCTTTGTACGGGTCCATGTCCCCCGTTGTGAGTCCCGTGTTGTAGGCAGCGGTGCGGGATCTCAGAGCGTTGCGGATGGTTTTATCCACCCACGGCTTCTGGTTGGGAAACGTTGTGATAGTCTTTGTCTCCACGGTATCATCCGCTAGTTTCCCGATGAATCCCACAACCGCTTCCGTAAACACGTTGACGTCATCGTCGGAGCTGTTTCTGAACATGATGATGATAACCTAACCTAATGATAACCTAATTGTAACCCTGACACTAAAACCACATTTTGAGCCTTAAAAATGCCTTTAAACTTGTGGGGACGGGCATTTGTCCCCATAAGTGACTGTTGGTCCCCACAAGTATAGTGCCAAGCCAATTTTCTGTCCTCAACAAGGACGTCTAAACATGTACACACACATACACACACACACACTGACGCTAAAGGAGATGGGGTGCTTTTTCTTTCTATAGTATGTTTCTCTGTAAATGTGCTGCTTCTGAGTAACTATTTCTATTTTTAACAGCACATATTTGTTGTGTGTGCAGCTTGTGATGTTGTCACATAAGGAGTGTTTTGGGTTGGTGGGCTAAGGCCACTCTCTCGTAATAAAAAAAGCAAAAAGCAAAATCAATAGTTGTGCGCATTAATCACTCTGCTGCCACAGAGAATTATGGGAACGCGAGCTGAAGGATGCATTTTGTGCATTTGCGACTTATGAGTGCTGCGTGAAGGGGAGTTTGGGGAATTGGAACAGGACGAGACAAGACCCTTTTAGCAAGAAGTGAGGTTAGCGCGGAGATGTTTTCTTGTGTACACGCATTGTGCGCGCAGTCATCTCACTGTTGCCTTGTCTTAGCTCGCTGTTGGGTGGCATTCACACCGTGTTATTTTGAAAGCTTTGATGTTTGAGGCTTTAAAATAGCTGGGATCACATTTTCATCTTGAAGGTTCTTTAATAAGCAGCAGTTTTTGGATGGTTCAGGAACATTTTTACGCTTTGTACATTATTATTTGGATTCAGATCTTCCTTCAGCACAGAGGAGAGATAAAGAAAACCTCGCTCCCCTCTGACTTTCTCTTTGAGCTTCCACTGTTTGAAGTCTCCATCTTAGTTGTGGTGAGGGCTTGAGGACGTGATACATATTTGATAAGGATCGATAGAAGGGTTACTGAGACTGAGATGGAGGGAAATCAATCTTGGACTGGGCTTCCCAAAAGCATCTTAAACCTAAGGTGATCTTTGAAGAATCCAGCTCTGGAGCTGATGCACAGACTCGTACATTCTCACAGAAACACAATGCAATTTTAAAAAAAGTTCCTTTCATGTCCTCTCTTTTCCTTTTTCTTTTTTTTTAGTTCATCTGTTGAACAACTGTTTCACTGATGTTCATGTTTTATATTAAACCGTCTACTGACATAATCGCTATGCACATAAAACAATAAAGCAATCTGTTTAGTGATGGGGGACTGAACAGCAGGCAGCGTTCTGGCACAGTGGCTGTGATTCCCAGCTGATACTCCATACGGATAGACAAAATCAACAACTGTTGAGGCGGGCATTCTTCCATCAGTGTTTACTAATAAACAGTAGCAATATGGCAGCCATTAGGCTGTTTAGGCTGAGAATGATTAGGGTGGTGATGGCTAGGCGCAATGGGAGACTGAACATGCTCTCATCTTTAATAGGCAATTTGGCTATGGGGGATGCCGCTTTGTTTTTGACTTGGCCTGAAGACAGAAGCTTAGATAAGCGCTGATTTGGAAGAGTGTGCTGCGAGTGCAGTGATCTCATTTTAGGAAATTTGTGTTACGGAGGCCAGTGCAATCTGCTGAAAGAAAGTGTAGACTATCAAGATGACATGCAATTTGAAGTTACTGTTGATCTTATACGCATTGTCTTATTACCTTAACAAATAAGACAGAAATAGAAAGATGTAAATAACTTAGCTTTTTTTCCAGAGAAAAGTTAGAAATTTAAGTTTTGTGGTTGAAAGAAGCTCATCTAGAGGAAAAGGTCCATCCTGCCTGAGCTTTTGGATTACTGTAGAGCAACGCTCGGCTGAAAATGGACTGGATCCGGGCCAGAACTAGCCTGGTGTCGGGCCAAAACACAGATTAGTAATAAGCATGGTGTGAGCTAATTACAGCCGGAACAAGCAATTAATTTCTGTTTATAAACTCTCCTGTATGTGGGCTGCTGAATGAAATGGCTGCGTAGGTGCAAGCACCCTGTGCTCATGCATGTGTCTGCATGTGTCATGCATGACAGGTGGTGGGGTTCACGGAGGAATGTGTCCATATGTTCCCAGCTCAAGCACTGGGATAAATTGAGACAAACTGGTGTGCTCAGTCACATCCCATAATGCAGCAGTGTCTGATCCCATCTTAAGTGACTGATTAGAGTAAAAAAGGCACTTAATAACTCAAATTACTCTGCTGACCTAATAGGGATTTTTCACTCCATTTTTTTCTCTCTCTCACATCTTCCATCCAATCAAGGATTAATACGTGCTCTTATTCTTCTCCCAGGGTGGTAAATCTGTAAAAATACAGTAAATCACATTGAGCCTCTTTAAACTTTCACACAGTGCCTGGGAGCCCGTGGGCCCCATTCTGGGCATCTGTAACACTGATTAGACATGATCATGGTTTCAGAACACCTGCAGTGGACACCAATCAGAGAGTCGGAGAGAGGGATCTAATTTTACAACCAAACACTGTGTGGATGTATAAGTTTGTCTTAACATCCAGCTATAGCTTGTGAAAACACTACTGCATCTTCCCGAGTTATGGAGCTTTGGGAGCTCTCCGTGTTATCTCAGCTCAGGTTTAGTTGCTACAAATGTTACCGGACAGCCTCTGTAAAATGCTTGGGACTTGAAAGACACGTGCTCTGACCAGGCAGGATTGCCATTGAGTTGCATTATGGAAAATAAGAATCAGTGTCTGGGAGGCAGAATTTCCCTCTCGGGTCGATCAAATTTGACTAGACTTTGTTTCTTTTTCTTTTCTTTGCTGTGTCTCCTCAAGCGTTGACCTGTTCACGTTCATCTGGGCTAGCGTTAGGATGCATTTTTGCCACGCGCTAAACAAACATAGTTTTAGAAACTATTACATGTTGTTGCATGCATTTTAGCCCCAGACTTTTTCTGTTATAGGATTTCCATTTTCCCCAATAAAGGTGAAGATGTGAAACTAATCCTACCCCAAACCCTTAATACAGTGACCTGGTGAAGCCTGCTAATATCATCAGAATATTTTAAAAGCGCAAATTTTAAACTCTTTTGCCAAATAATAAAAGAAAATGAACCCGATTGAGCTTATTGGTGGCTTGAACATTAATCAGTGTTTGGGACTAGTGCAACAAATATACTATCGTAATTTTTATCACTGTTAGTCGCTGTACTGTTCTTTTTTTAATGTTCTTTTTGGTGCCAAGCAGCTATAACTGGTCACTTTTCTTCTGATACAGCTTTGTTTTAGCCATTCCCCGAACACCTGAGATGTCCAATTACTGCACAGTTTTAGCGCATCGTGCAAGTTTGAGTTGACTTCACCGGTGACAAATGGACAAATCGCTCTCCAGATTGAATCCATCACAAGTAAATGACCAGCTGACTTCACAGCAAGGTGACCCTCCATCTTTTCCTTGATGTATGAGGCATCAAGCATCATTATTTTTCTTCAAGGCTCGTTTTCTTTCCTCTTGCCTCTTCTTTGGCATGAGCCTTGAGAACAACACTTAGACACACACAGACAATCACACACTCGGTATACTCGTGGCCCGTCTTTGACCTCACCTTGTCATTGTGCAGCCAGTGACTAAGATCCAAACACCCAAACTCCCGGTGGACTGCTGCTAAGTGGCTGTGGTGAAAACAGCGGGTCTGCTATGTCCTCACTGTGTGCTAGCTGTGTGTCTGTGTGCAATTAAAAGCAGACAAAAACATTTATAATTAAGCTTCCTGTGATATTACCGCACTGAATTAATGATTTCGAGATATGTGGGGGACTTCTTGTACAAGAGGTTCTTAAACCTGAGAGGACGCGTCGTACTGAAGCATTAATGGCGCTGTGCGTGTACGTGGCCAGTCAAACTGTCATTTGCAGCAGTGACGTCACGAGGTGACAACCACGGGCAGAGTGGCCTTTTGACAGACGCAGCCTGTAATCTGCACATCAGCGTAGGAGTTGAGCCAGCCTATCACAGCCGAGCGCCCATCGCCGCACACGCTTATCACCTGCGTACAGCTGCTGTTGCCCCTTTGAGGGAGCGAGTGAAGAGGATGGAGAGAAAGGAAAGAAAGCACAAGAATGAGCCCCTGAGACAGAGGCTGATTTGTGTTGTGTCGCAGCACATTCTCGCCTGCATCTTTCTTTCATACAGTTTCTAAGGTGTGCGTTTGAAGAAGCATTTTTCTGGATCCTATAATCCACATTTTTTCCCTCCCATTTAAGGGTCGAATGGAAGGAAAGTCTTTGTGTTTGTTCTGATTAGTGCTGCATCAGCCCAGCAATAGTTAAAAATGTGATTCAGAGTGGAAGCATGCTTTGTAGCCCTTGCGAAATGAGAAAGGAAAGAGAGAGAGGAGAGATAAGCTCAATCTGAATTGATTTTCGTGTTACTTTCTGCTGTACTTGAGTTTCCATAGCAACGTGGTCAGGTTCCCTCGGCCTCCTAGGGCAAGTGTAATTGTTGTCTATTTCTTCCAGCAAACTTTCCTTTCCTTTCCTTTCCTTTCCTTTGTCTTTTGTCTCTGAAAAATGGAAACATACTGTAGATAAAATGGTTCTTGGGTTTCTTTTTTGCAGCTGGCTGAGACAGAATAGTTGTATTAATAGTAGCACAGTACCGCCATCCAGCCAAAAAAATTCCATGTTCTCTGAAAGGGAGCTTTGGAAATTGCTTAACAATGTAACACTTAAGTTTATCCAACTACTCTGACTGAAATCTCATATATATTTAGAGGCAGTAGCTATGTTTCCCCATATAAGGCCAGTGCATAAATTATTATAATGCCCCTAAGACCAAAGTCCCAAACACCGGTCTATTCAAATATTGTTTTTATCCATCCAACTGTCTAAAACTCAAAGATGTGCACTTTACTTTAAGGTTTAATTTAAGAAGCAATAAAGAATCTGCACAACCGAGAAAGTCTAAGTGTCAAGATCGTTTGCAGTCGCTTGTCATGCGTTTTGATAAATGATGCATCGGTTATCAAAACAGATGAATTTCTCTTAATTCACGGTTAATGAATTTCAGCTTTAAATGGGTTCAAAAGGTAAGTGTTTTATTATTTCCTTTGCTTTATGATTTATTGCTGTATCTATAAGGCTTGTCAGTGATTTACAGCTCTTTGCTCCTGTTGTCCCCTGACTGATTACCATAATATAAGAGCTTTATTTTCAAAAGAAGCTCAGATATAATCAGTGAAAATGGCCGTGACTGAACCTTTGCAGAGTTTAGATTAAAAGAACAAAATGTGTTCACGCACAAATTTTGAAGACGGAGACAGACAAAGGAAGCGAGGAGGAAAAGGAAAAAAAAAGAGTAGCATAATCCTAAACTGAGTTTGCTGCACATCATCTGATAGATGCATCTTTAAAAAATAAATTAGATATCAGAGCTCTCTGTGAGAGTCCAGTGATACACTGCTGTGCACATAACGAGGCCTTCACAGCTGTTTGGAGTCTAATGGCTCAAAGAGGCCTTGCCTCCTCAGCAAGAAGATATGGAATGCATCTCGGGGCATTTGATTGCTGCTGATCGAGAAACATTTACATTATGGCTTTTAGGACATTATCGAAGAAAAATGGTCCAAAAGCTGATGGAGCTGAGGTCAGCACTCTGACTGTATTTACAGTATATTAGAAAGTGCCTGAGGGAGGCACAAAAAGTCTGGATGTCTCCGCAAAACATGCTCACCGATATCTAGGTTAAAAAAGGTGTATATGCTAATTAATACACATTTCCCCCAGGGACGGTGGGGAGGCCATGCAGACAATCAGAAATTGCCGTCATAGGCTAGAGTTGAGCCGAGAGCTTTATGGGGAAATAAACCTTCCAAATATTTGCATACAGCAAATAGCTGGAGCCTCGTGTCGTATGTTTCCAACAGCGCTGCTGCTACGAGGCATCAGTCATGAGCTGGGGCTCAGTCTGAGAAGCTAAGTGGACAATCAGTGTTTATCCAGTGGCATATGTTAATTGGCTTGTTAGGCGGAGGCAGCGCCTTGTCTAATCATGTGCTTTAATGCAAATCCAGTTCGCGCAAAGTTCAGCCTTCTATTGTTTTAGCAGCCATATTCCATTAAATCCAAAGGTGTGCACGCCTGTGGTTTACGGTACAGCCAGCTGTACAATACAAAATGGCTGTGCCTATACGCGAACAGCCTTCTGGTTCAATGCTCGTTTTGTTTACTTTCCCGTTCCTGCTCTTCTCTCCTCTCTCCATCTTCCTCTGTTAAAACAAGTGGGAAAAAAAATGAAAAAGGGGAGACATGTTTTTGTGCATGCCTGGCGGACAGATAGGCGCTGCATAACTAGCAGTTTCCTCTGAAGTAGAGAGAAATCTATTTGCTTGTAGAAGCTGCTTGCATAATCCTTTAGTTACACTTGCCAGCTGTGAGCAAAGATATGGCGCTGTGGGATTTGGCATGAATATCATTGGGAGGACAAAAAAATGAAACTGATAAGTGTTTGTGCATAGGGTCCTTTGCATAATCCAGGATAACCCACAATCTGAGTTTCCCAAATAGATGTAGCGAGAAACCATTAATGAGAGCATATTGTTTGAAAAGAGAGCACATTTAAAGATAATGTGCACATTTCAAAAACTCTGAAATCAGAGATTAGGTTTAATTTGCTTTTGATTATTGGAAATTTTCTTAAACCAATAAATTTTGAATATTCTACTCAAGAAAAAAAATTAAAATAAAAGAAGGAAGGTGTTGTCAAAGCCATAATCTGTGAGCCACGTATACAGTGCAGTCTGGTCTTTTTCTGGGTAACACCCTCATGAACACATTGTGGCCAAGCTAAAACACCTCGTCTCCCTTTTTCTCTCTTTGCTCCATATCCTTGTTTCCTTCTGTCTCGGTCAACAGTGTGCACTGCAATAAAGAAAAAACACATCACTCAACAGCTTTCAATACATCTGCCCAACCTCTTAGGGTATTTGTTTGCTCAGACTCCGCTGCCCCGGCACCTGCATTTTATACTTCTCTCTGCGTTATCGGACTGTAATAGACAGCTGCTGAAAGCTGGTGTGAAATATCTGTATGCTACAGTGTGCAGACCCTGATTCGCAGAGGCCTATAATATCTAAATAATGGGATGAAACACTCTCGGGTATGAAATGTTTACATATTTTTCCCCTTTACTGGCATAATTTGTGAAAATCACTTGATGTACCGCCTAAAATTTAGAGCCACCATATCTGTAGCGGCTCAATCTGACGATGAATAAGCAACAAGTAACAGGATGTAAATAATATTTTGCCTCCAAGTTAATAATTGCTCAATTTAACAGGGAGAGTCCTTTGGTGCAATATGGTGTAGCTTTGTTTCTTCACAGCATCAGCACTGTAGACGCCTAAAATGAATCAAAAATGATCACTAATGTGCTTTAAGCCGTCTCTAAACCACAGCGCAGCTTAAAGTTATAAAGATGAAACTGGTTTAGCTTTTTTCATGATATCTGTTGATTTCAAAAAATGTATTATTGTCAAATTAGTTAATAACGTTAGCAGCATTTGTCTTACTGCATACAATAAAGTGTACATTTAAATAGAAAGAATCCACCTATGAAGATGGCCTCAGTTTTCACAGTTTCTGCAACATGGCTCCCACTGTTTTGTCTTCGCTGTGTGTTTATAGTCTGTCTCTCATTCCCATGTAACATTAACATTTCATTATCCAGAGGAAACAATAGAAATATACAAAAGGAAAAAATAATGGAAGTCTCCGCATCCAGAAAGGTTAAAATATTGATGGGGTTGCAGGTAAATGACTCAAAATCTGAGCGAGAGGATGAAAATGTGGGCTATAAGGAGAGCGAGCAAGGCGAAGAGGGGAAGACATCACTTGTAAAGCTGGGCTCTGAGGGGGCTTGGGCGCATAATCAATGAAGTGAAGTGTGTGTGTGTTGTATCTGTGGCGTCGAGTCGGCTTCACAGAAGCCAATCCTATTTTTACAGGGTAGACAGGTCTGTTGCTATGCTCTTTGAGAAGGTCTCCCGCAGCTTGGAAAAAGACACAGATTCAATTGATTATTGATGATTTGATCCATTATACACTCAAAGGAACGTGTTGACACCAGCAGAAATAGACTCTGTACTTATTCATTTCTTTTTAGGGAGAGGTGTGAATGCAGGGAAGACACATGCTGTCTAGAAAAAGGTGAGCATGACGAGCTCGTTTTAACTATTTATTAAGTATTTCATTATTTACTTCTAAAACTCTCAGCTAAAGCGTGTAACCGGTTCAGTTATCGGTTTAAAATGTTTCGATAAAAGTGAAATAAAATCATGTGATTGGATTTTGGTTGAAAGCACAACATTAAAAGGTCGATATCAGAGTGTCATTGTAAGCTTTGACTCAAAGAAAAGATGTTTGTCTGTCTCTCTTTGTGGTAAACATGTAGCTAAACTGATGCTTAAGTGATTAAACATACTGTACAGGCGGGATTATTGTTCACAAACAAGTCACTCAGATTGCCTCCTGTGTGTTTTTTTTTTCTATTTTATGTCATCTTGTCCAGATGTCATCTATTAGACATCAGATTAGGAAGAGTGGTGTTGGATTAGCCAATCCGGAGCCAGAATCATCTTAGATTAGATTATAGTATATGGACATTTGGGTCGCTGCAGTGGCTCTGCTCAGCCAAAATAACATTAAGTCAGTGTTACACTGCTAGACACTACACAGACTGTAATCAGCAGACGAGCAGAAGGAGGATGACGGCATTACACAGAAGGATATAAAAAACAAAAAAATCCTGCTTTTTTACAACTCAATTACAGTTTGCCAAAAGCTGCCCAACTTCACCAGAAAAAAAAATCAACACTGTTCTTTTCATAAGGGGGTTAAAACGGCAGATGCCCACGTAGCCTCTTGTGGTTGCGTGAACAATTGCATGTAAAATCTTAGAATTTTCCAGATGGTTAGTTGTGTGGCCACCGCCACGCCTTATCAGGAAACCCATACAAATGTTAGACAAGCTTCTGGTGTGTGATTTAGTTTGTGGAAGGTGCTTAAATGTAATAATAATATTGATAATACTAAATAAAACTGCCTTTAAATAACAGCTACAAACAGGACGTGAACCCAAGACTCGTGTGCTTCTACATCCAGTAAATGTGAACTCTTTGTATTACCTCACCTGACTCCTAAAGGCTTCCTGGCACAGAGTCTTTTTCACCATCTGTCTCACAGAGGCACTAGACCAACAAATCTGCCCACCCTCACGTCCCGTATGTCATTTTAAGATTCATCAGCACTAGTGGCATTTTGTTGTTGAGGGATATGAGGATGTATTATGGAAAAGTCTACAACAATAGCTTTCCTAACAGGAGGTGTCCTCAGACTGCAGAAAGCCCAGAAATCTGAGCGTGTGCAAAGAAGGTGATCAGGCCTTCAGTACAGACAGCCCTGCTAATAATAATGGTTATTTTCTCCTCCTCCTCCTCTCCCGCTTTCTCTTTTCTCAGTGTTTGTGCCCAGGCCTCCTGGCAGATAGATGTGCAGAGATTACACCTTCTAATTGGTGCTAGCGGCTGTGGGACAGTGTGGTTCACTGTAGTTTAGTGCTGTGTAGACTGGTTTTTATGTAGTGTGGATTTGTAGTAATGATGATAATGACTTCAGAATGGCAAATTTGCTGTTTAACAGAAAACTGCACTAAAGCATGTAAAGTAATGAGATCACAATAGGCTAAACAAAAGTGTGCATTTTTTCCATTAGCAGATTTTTGTTCTTTATTATTATTATTGTTAACTTTCGTAAGTGCTGGTAATGACTGAGTAGATCATGGCCTTTATTATTGATTAAATCATGGTTCAAAATATTAGTAGAAGTGGACTAACATTCCAGTCTTATTTAACATGAACAATTTGCATAAATAAGTATGAAACAGTTTTTCTCTGTTTCACAGACTATCATCTACCATTGATCATTTCTTAGGTATTTATTGTTTCTTGTTTGCATTACATGCAGTTTGTGCCAAACCTGTTATTATATCCTTCTGGCTAATTTATTACAGAAGCTCTAAAAGGAAGCAAAATTCATTTGATACTCTACTACCTGGAAAATGTAGTTACAGCATATCACTTTTCTGAGGGGTTAAAGTTTCTCTAAAGCAGGATGAGACAATGTTTCAAAGGAGCTATAGTGGTAGTTTTGTTAGCTTGTATTTTATAGCCATCTTTTGGTTTCTGCAAACACATATTGAGGTTTGACACTTTGTCTATACTTTGGAAGTGAATCAGGCTGCACAAATTACCTGACACAACTCACATGATGAATGATAAAGTTGTTAATTTGTGATATAATTGGAGATGACACTGACCTGGCTATGGGACGGCAATGCTATCTCACTCCTTTGAATCTGAGGCTCTTTGTGTCACTCACAAAGTGCGGAGAAGTGATAGATAACGATCTCACAATGAAACAGGAAGTGTTGCTTTTCTATTAGCTGCACATTTCGCAGTGTATTCATCTGCAGGAACACGACATCCACACGCACATACATATGCATGCTCTATGTCTGCCATATGCCATTTATGAACACAGGCTCTGTGTGACGCCTCTCCCTGTGCAAGTGTATCTGTGTAAGTATGTGATTCTGGTTGCATTTGTCACTCTTTTTTCCTGGGGTGTGTGTGTGTCAGGTCTGATTAAAGTTAACCCCTGTGAGGCGGCTGGTGCACCCCTCCTCTGTCTCTCCTTCTGCTCTCCCTCCACTCTTCCGTCCCTCTATCACTCCATCCCTGGTCTCCTTCCTCCTGGCAGTCTGACAGCACAGGAGAATATGCTCCCTCAAGGTCTCACCCTCCCTTTCTGGCTCCCGCGGGTGCCGTTTCCGTGGAAACAGTGTCAGAGTTGACTGGGTGGGTGCAGATAGATGGCTGCCCTTTATCGGACTACACCACTGGTCCATTAAACGCTACCAGGCAGGACCTGTGCACACACACGCACCCCTCTGTTCTCACCCTGAATGGACCGTTCCACCTGACACGTGTGAATATTAGTCGGCCCAGGCAGAGTGTGTGTGTGTGTGGTTGTGTGTGTGTTTGTGCTTTCTTTGTCAGTGTGGATATTGAATGTCTGTGCTTATTACTGCCTATGTGCAGCCTGTGCATGTATGTGTGTGACTGACTGGCAAAATCTCTCATTGAACTGGACGTATTTGGGGAGAATTTCTGTGCAAGTGTCTTCCTTCCTCTCTGTCCTTGGGAAAGAAACAAAATGGAGACTGTTTTTTTTTCCCTTGCTTTGTCTCCCTCCGCTCGAAATGATGTAGCAAAGACAGCCAGATCCCTCCACAGCTAGCTTTAGTGAGAGTGAATGCGACCGCTCTGTTTAAACAACTGTATTATTGCACTCTCATAAACATGACTGGAGTAATTGACTGTTAAATTATTTAAATGCAGACAGTTGCAGTTTGTGTTGAGACCACACATCAGCAGGGAGCAACGTGGACAAGCCAACACAGATGCAAAATTTCTTAATTTAAAAAGGAGTTGATGGAAAACACCTGGCTCTTTGGATCTGGCTGGAACATCAAAATATACATATTACATGAATTAAAACCTATCATGTATCATTCAATCTCCTTTTGTTCCCACATTGGTGTTTTTACTCTTCTACAGTTGATACTCTACACCTTATACAGCTACGATAAACCAGCCTCGAACCAAATGCAGCTGTAGGCTCATGAGTAAAAACCTCCAAATGAAAATATGTCTCAGTTTGCACATGCTTAAAGCCAATGAGCCCTTACTGGAAAGAAACATTTGCAACAACCTTAAATGATCTGAAAACGTTTAATATCGAAAACATGTCATTTGTAGAAAATTATTTTACTATTTTGCACACCCGTTGGAAATGGGGTTCCCAGGCACTAATCTGAGAACCACTGACCTGACCAGTTGCATTGCACCAATTGCATATGAAGTCTTGACTCAACCATGTTTTTGCCATATTTGAGTGGCAACATATTAGAAAACTTTAACAGGGACGCAGCTTATCAGTACATAACATCCCCCACCGCACCCCTCCCGACACAGTATTAAAGTAATTACCTCATGCCAGATCCCGACTGAGTTTAGTAGCATGTGATAATCCATGTAGGCGGCATATGGGAGGAGGGGAATTAGAAGTCCAGAAGAAAATAAAGAAATTAAAGCATCCTGGTGGCTTTCTGCAGACCTGTAGGAGGGAACACTCAGCTTCTCCATGTCACTCCAAGGGTGGGTTTGTGCATGCATGTTTGGGAACGTTTGAGAAGGAGTGACATGATTTGTAACTGTGTTAAGATATTTTTACATCTGAAGAGGGGTGTTGCATGCCAAGTAATTGCGTACCAGACAGATGGTGTAATTAATTACTAGGGGTGCAACGATACACAAAATTCACGGTTCGGTTCGGTTCGATACTTTGGTGTCACGGTTCGATATTTTTTCGATACAAAAAAAATGTTCATGCCTTTTTAATTTGTCATTTATTAAGATTATAAATATATATTTTAACTCAAAAGTACAGTTTTTAAATTTAACCCTAACCCTTGTGCGTGTTTTTTATTTTGACAGCGAATGCGCACCTGCGGACCACTTATGTGCAGCCCTGGTTATTTAGCTCGTCATATTGCAGCTACAGAAATTCTTTTGTCCATGAAACCATAAAGCTGCACTTTCTTTTTGCCTTATAGTCTGATTTGTCATAACTTTTCCGTTTTGTGGTAAGCTTTTCTTTGGCTGTCACTTCTTCACCCTGACCTGTCTTATTTGGCTCAGCAGAACTAAAATATATATCCTGCTGCTTTTACACACGCACTCACATAAGCTCAGCGATGCTCTGCGCGATCAACCTCTCACATGTTTAAGCTTGCTGCGGGAGATTTCACTTGTCATGTTTGCATAGTAAGCTAACGATTAATAAGACGATGTCAGAGGAATTGGTGCGCAAATTATCATCACTCACAGATCAGTGCTGTCGCTCTCTATACACAGTTCGCACGATTGTGTTAAGAGATTTTTCTACATTATACAATATAACCAAATCTCTATAATACAATATAATCAAGTGTGCCTTATATTTTGTGTGTTCATATATTTTCACATAACCAAGCTTATTGTTAAGGAGAACATAATGCATTCCTTACCTCAGTGTGTGATGTCAGATAAGCATGATATACTTCTGCATCGTTATTTTCAGTGTATGTGTGCAAGGTCAGATAAGCTGAGATAATGCCTGACCTCTCCCTTTTCTGTTAAAAGAGGAAGTACTATGTAACCAGTTTTACCCTATAAATAAAGAACCAAGCCTGCGCTCAGTGTGTGTGTCTACTCAGAGGCATTCACCCGTGCGCACGTTTTCTAATACTCTCTGGGTCGGTCTGCAGTGTCTTATATTTTCTTGCTTGTGTTTGAACAAATGTCAACCCCTGACATTTAATTGGTCCTTCGAGCCGGATAACTGACTGTTATTTTTAACGTCTAGTTTTCCACAGACGGTGTTCATCGGATCCTGACGTCGTGACGCCTGCGCTGGAAAAAATCTGTGCACAGTAAACAAGAAAAACCGGGAGCGTGAATTCGATCTCCGGTCAGCGTCTTATACAGGCCTTCATGGCTCCAGGACCCGATGAGCGCCGGATTCAAAACGCAGCGCCACAGTAAGGTGAATATGAAACACTGCATTCCATCAAGCGCTAAAATACGTTGATATTGAGATTTTCCTTTAAAATAGTGTGTAAACCTGGTTAGCGCCGACAGATCTCAGTCCAGAAGGGACTTAGAGACAAACAGGCAAGAGCGAAATTCTAGAAATCGCTGTTAAAAGTTCCGGTTGCTCTGGGAAGCAGCTGTAACGGAACGAGTTCCGGTCGCTCTGGGAGTGGCTGCAACGGAACAGGTAGAAGGTGTTACATAAAAATACGGAAAATCTCAATAAAAATTATAAAAACGCGCTCTTATTGTGTTAAAAAGAGGAGTGAGTTGTCATTTACGACCCAATACGTGGTCGAACCGCTCCTAAAGTTGTTTTCCTGTGTACACTCACGAACTGGTTGGACTGGGAAATCGGTTGTGCGTCATCACGTAAAATCAATAACCGCTCTCTCGAATAGCGGGAAAGTAGAAGCCTGTTATTGATAACCGTCCCACTCCTTCGTACCAGTGAAGGTGTCACAGTTCTGACGTAATTAGTTCAAAATGGGTAATTCTAAAACTAAAGTAAAATTAACAGCAGATGAAGAGTGGTTAGAAAAAAACTGTTCAAATGCAGGAATAATCAGTGCAAAAAGGTGGAGAAATCCACATAAAATATATTGTCCAGCCTGGCAAGGCAAATACACCCCTGACTCAATAAATGCTTTAAAAGCCGCTTTGCAAAAAGAGCTATATGTGGAAAAAAGTCAGAAGAAAAAAGCAGAACGTCTAGCAGAATGGCATCTTTTCAAAGTGATGATGACAGACGTAGAAGACGTGATGAATGACTAGTACGAGAGGAAGGAAGTGAAACAGATGAAGCGGAAGTTTATAATATAGAACAACTGCTGCTAGGGTCAGAAGCCAAACCAATAGTTGTAATATATGTGAACGGTGTGCCGTTAAAAATGTTTTGAGACACAGGAGCTTGTAAAACTGTTTTAACTGTAGAAGTCCCAAATGTAACATTCTCAAAAAACACTATAATTGTGAAATCAGCCTCAGGACATGTGACAAAACAGCATCTAACCGATCCCCTCTTTATGTCACATAGAGATAGTGGCCGTGGCTGCAAAAATCAGTGCATTTATGACCCATCATGCCCAGATTGTATGAAATAAATAAAAGGAAATCATTCACATGAAGACCTTTTCTATAAAAAAAAAAAAAAAAAAGAGAGATGCATAAGGTAGATTAAGGCTGTGTCATTGTTCAGCCAAGGAAAGTATGTGAAAAGATAAATGTCTCCATCTTGGAAGTGGGTGAGACTGCAGCTCGTCCACAGTCCTTGATGGATACAAAATAAAATATAATAATAAACTACTTGGTTCGACATGCAACAGAGAGAATGAATGTGACTGAAGGTTGGATCTGAGATGAGGCAAACAGAAGACCAGTCTAAAAGTAGGCACAAACCTGTTCAGAGAAAAAGCAAATTTGTACAGATTGGATGAATTATAAATTATCTGTTTGCTGAGTAAGATGATCCTAACTATTAAATTGGCTCAGTAGTAGTATAGTGATATACACTAATAAAATATTGTAATATACTATTGTCATTATATAGACAGAAAAAGATGATAATAATTAATAAAAATATAATACTAATATTGACAAGAAGTATCCTAGCCAGTATGATGTGAGATGGACAATTGTTATGAAGTAGTCTGCATCAAGCTTAAGGTTTGCTCAAACTCAGTATAATGAAATATGAGATGAAGAAAATAAAAGCAATATCTAAACCAATTAGGTGCATAGAGGCACTTAACCTGTTTAAAAACCTGTCATTTATCCTAGATAAATATTACTGCGATACAGAGCACATCTATAATAACAACTAATAAGCCAAACCCTGTAGATAATAACTAAACCTACAGGATTATGAAGCTGAATTAAATGTGTGGACACCGCTAAGTTGATGAGCATGTTACACATTTTCTTTTATTTTTTATTTTTTTATTGGTTTTTTTAGAGCAGAGGCTGCATGCTATTAAAAGCCAACACATGCAGCTGTCTGTGAGCTCAGTTTCCCCTCACACTTCTGCTTTGTTTCTGGCAGCATTTTTCTTTGTCTTTTTGTGTCCTGACTCATGTATGTTTTTGTTTTGTTTGATTATTTTGTTGGTTTGGAAACAAATTTGTGCCAATACTTGTGGATTACGGTGACACATAGTGATTAGGCATATGATTTACAAATGCCCAGTTTTTTTTTTTTGGGTTTTTTTTTTGGTTTTTTTTTTAACTTTTAATTGCAAAGCAGGGAAACAGCAGTCACCAGCATATACACACACAGGACAAAGATGCATCTACATGTATAGCAGGACGTGGGAGGCAGAAAGAGAAAGCCAACAGCAATATTAATAAACAATGAAAAAGGTTAACAATCGTCCCTTTGTTGCCAGGCTAAATCCCGTAAGCCCGATTTCAACCTCTGAGCAGAAGGAGTGTTCAGGTGGGCCAAAAAAGGGTCCCATATGCGATAGAAAAGGAAAGGTTTGTCCTTAAGTGCTGTAGAGAAGGCTTCCATTGGCATGATACATATCACAGACTGCAGCCACTGGTTGACAGATGGGGCCTTATCAGAAATCCACAGTACCATAATGCACTTTCGAGCGTAGTGTAGCAGTATGTGAAGGAGATCTTTGCTGCGAAAGCCGGCAGGTAGCTCATCGTTCAGTCCTAACAGGCAAGTCCTTGGACCCAGATGCAGTCGGCAATTAAATATAGTACATAGCTTGTCTATGAGTGATCTCCAAAACTGTAGAATAACAGGGCAGCTCCACAGACAATGAAAAAAGGAACCAACAGCAGACTGACATTTGTTACAGAGATTAGGCAAAGCTGGAAACATTATGTGTCTCTTCTCGGGTGTAATATAAAGCCTATTTATAAGTTTAAACTGCCTTTCCCAAATAGAATTAGATGCCAAGGCTTTAAAAGGACGACAACACAACTCATCCCAAGCTTCAGCATCTATAGTGCCTACGTCTGATTCCCATTGGCCCTTGATTTTGTTAGAGTTATCCATTCTAAGATCAGACAGAATGTTATAAATCTTTTTAGTGATACATTTTAGTTGGGTAGTTTTTACCATGAGTGATTCTATAGGAGAAAGACCAAACCCTCCATTCAAATCCTTCAATTTAGAAGTAATATAGTGCTTTACCTGAAAGTACTTCAAAAAATCCTTATTGGTCAGACCAAACTTGCTTTTCAGTTGATTAAAAGTAAGAAGAGAGTTCTCATGAACAAGATCTCCCACTGTATTAATCCCTTTTTGAGACCAGTCCGCAAAACCAGCCTGAAGACCAGGTAAGAAGTCAGGGTTTTCATGAATAGGAGTAAGAAGGGAGAAACAATTATAATATCCTTCCAGGCGCCTGACTTTGCGCCAAATAACGAGCATATTCTTTAGCACCATATTATCTTGTGTTAGAACTGTGGCTTTACCTGAGGAAATATATAGCAGGTTCCGCAACGGAATGCCCACAAATGCCCAGTTTTAGAACTGTGAGCTATGAGCAATGCAAAGTTTAGGAAAAAAAATATATATATACAAAACAAAAAACTTCAAAGTTTGAAATATGTAAGATGTGTGAATTCTTTGAAAAACTAGAAGGTATCTAAAAATGCCTCAAGTGAAAATGAAATTCTCTAATGACACTCTGATAGTTAGGTCAGCATCAGGGCCAGAAGGCCTGTGAAACCACAATATCCTTTGAGTGCAGAAGCAAAGGAAGGAATTAGGCCAGTAATAGCAGACATGCAGAAAGCAGGTATTCTCGTGAAAACTAATAAAGCCACGTGTAATACACCAATTTTTCCAATAAAAAAGGCCAATACAGGAAAATATCGCCTAGTTCATGACCTATGAGCAATAAATGAGGTAACAGAGCAAATACCTCCAGTGGTTGCAAATCCACACACCATTTTAAATCAAGTAACACCAAAGGAACAATGGTTCTCGGTGATTGACCTCTCAAATGCATTTTTCTCTGTTCCTTTACACCAAGATTCACAGAATCTATTTGGATTTACTTTTGATAATGAAAAATACACGTACACCAGGCTACCACAAGGATTTCAAAACAGCCCAACGCTGTATGCAGAAGCTTTAAAGAAATCAATGTCATCCTGCTCCCTCCCTGCTCCAGGAAAATTTCTGCTGTATGTAGATGACATATTGATTACAGGTCATACACAAGATGACTGTAAAGAAAACACAATGACGGTTCTGCAACATCTGGCAGAACAAGGCCACAAAGTGTCACAACAAAAGTTACAATTGTGGAGCAACAAAGTGATCTACTTAGGAAATGTACTAACAGGCCAAGGCCGCACCCTACTAGAGAGCAGAAAGACAGCAGTGCAAAATGCACCAAAACCGATAACTAAACAGCAAATGATGAGTTATTTAGGCCTGTGCAATTTCTGTAGATGCTGGATTCCAGAGTATGCACTGCTGACCCAGCCACTACAGAACCTCATTTATGGTAAAGACCTAGCATTAAAAGACAAAATACAGTGGACCCCAGAAGCAGAAAAAGCTTTTATTGATTTAAAAATAGCATTGCAAACATGTACCGTCTTAGCATTACCAGACTATGAAAAACCTTTTATGCTCCATGTCGATGGTAGTGCAGGGTACATGAAGGCAGTGTTAACTCAAGCTTTTGGAGACAAACAGCGTCCATTAGCTTTCTACTCATGTAAACTTGACTCTGTAGCTGCCGGATTACCAACCTGTGTCCAGGCTTGCGCCGCAGCCGCAGAGGCGGTTAAAAAATGTGCAGACATTGTTCTGGGACATAAGTTGACCATCAAAGTCCCACATGCTATGACCGCCATTTTGTTACAAGCTAATCTATCTTTCCTTACACACACCAGACAATTGTCTTATGTGGGGATTTTACTTTCGCAATCACACATAACAATAGAGAAGTGTGGCCAGCTGAACCCGAGCACACTTTTGCCGACCCCTCTGGATGGAGAACAACATTGTTGCATTAAAAAATTAGAGGAAGACACAAAACCTCGCACTGATATACATAGTTCTCCAAATCCCAGTTTCAGTAATGTTTTTGTAGACGGCTCAGCGTCAAAAGACATTTTCGGTAGAAATTGTGTGGGTTACGCGGTCACAACTGTTGATACAGTGGTAGAGGCAAAAGCTCTCAGTTCCTCAAACTCTGCTCAGAGCGCAGAACTGACCGCGGTCATTAGAGCATGTACACTGTACAAAGGTCAAAGTGTTAATATTTACACAGACAGCCAATATGTCTATTCAGCAGTTCACCATTTTGCAAAAATATGGCAAAACAGAGGAATGACAACTTCCACAGGCAACCCAGTTCAACATGCAAACCTTCTAAAAAAGCTATTAGAAGTGATAACGTTGCCAAAAGAATTAGCACTATGTAAATGTGCAGCTCATCAAAAGGATGACACAGAAATAACAAGAGGAAATAACTTTGCTGATAAAGCAGCCAAAGCAGCTGCAGAAAAACACATTGATGTTTTAACAACAGAAACCATAGATTTAATACCACTAGAGATACTAGCAGATGCACAGAAAACAGCATCACTGAGTGAACAAAAATCTTGGTTGAAAGATGGAGCAGAATTAAAAGACAATCTCATGATGTGCAATGGCAAACCAATCCTTCCAAAATCTTTGCATAAAACTGCCGCATTAGTGACACACTCGCAAACTCATGTGTCATCAGGAGGGATGATTCATATACTTAATAAACAATTCTACACAAAAAATTTTGAAAGTTCAGCAAAAGAGTTTATTAGAACATGCATGATTTGCCAAAAACACAATGCTCAGGGAAATTTACGACCAAAGCGAGGTCGTTTCCCTACACCTCCACACCCATTTCACACTATCCACATGGATTTTATAGAACTAAATGAATCTCAATCCTCCAAGTATGCACTTGTGATAATAGATGTATTTTCCAAGTGGCCAGAAATATACCCAGTGAAAAAAGCAGATGCAATTTCAGTAGCAAAATGTTTGTGCAACCATTTCATTCCGACATATGGCATTCCAAGCATAATACGGTCTGATAATGGCACACATTTTGTAAATGAAGTAATAAGTAAAGTCTCTGAAGCTTTAGGTTTCAGCATAAAGCATCACTGTGCATATCATCCACAAAGTGCAGGATTAGTCGAGAGAACTAACGGCACAATTAAACAGAGATTGAGAAAATGTATGGAAGAAACTAAAAAACCATGGCCTGAGTGTTTAAGCTTAGCTAAGCTATGGATGAGAATAACTCAAGGAGCAGGTGGTCTGACCCCATTTGAAGTCATACATGGCAGACCATTCCCTCTCCCAATAACCAGTGAGCCTATTAATAAGTCCATCACAGAAACAACGATGGCAGAATGGATGACAAAACAGTTTGAGAATAAAGAAGTGATATTAAGCAGTCAACTCCCGAGTGATCTATCTCCAGTCTCTTGCAGGTTGAACCCCGGTGATTGGATTCTGATTAAAGTCCTCCAGCGAAAAAACTGGAGTGCTCCGCGGTGGGAGGGTCCATTCCAGGTGTTGCTGACTACACCGACAGCTTGTAAGATAGCTGAAAGACCTTCGTGGATCCATCAAAGTCACGTGAAGAAAGTGTTTGCACCACAATAAGACGCCAGTTCCCCCGACTCCTAGGTGTTCCCTGGTGGAGGAAAGGGCTGTTTGGGTATATCCCGCCTTTTTGTCTTCTCGCCAGTGGTCTACTCACCTGGAGCCCGGGTGTGCCTGGTCGCCCTGAAGAACAAACACATAATAAAGAGTGACCCATCCCACCAAAGAGAAGAACCAATGACAACACCAGGGACGCCTGAAATAGAGGAAACCAGCCCAATGAATCCAGGAGAAGAAGAGCCACCAGCCCCAGCCCCAAAGCTGTTATGCTTAAGTGCTTGTCACTTTGAACGGAAACGGCTCATGTGTCGCCTATTCTGTCTGATGGCCGTCATCTTGATGATGATGCTCTTCTGGCTGATGCCCAGCGGAGCCCCCAGGACAGAACCAACTATTCCCCATCTCAAGAGGTGGACCCATGACAATTCCCATCTAACTGAAATGACTCAAGAGCACATTCACCCTTGGATGAACAATGCCTGGTACCGATACCTATACAATACAATAGAGACTTTAGACTATCGTTTTGGACTGTTTTTGAACGCTTCCACCCGCATTGACAAATCACAGAATGAAGAAATTGATGCAATCCGCATCACTGTCATGCAACACCGAGTAGCTTTAGACATTATTCTTGCAGAGAAAGGAGGTCTCTGCGTATTGTTTAACATGACATGTTGCACCTACATACCTGACAACATACACTCATTAAACATGACAAATGCTTTGAATGTTCTGAAACAACTGAGAGACGCTCAACAACAGGACTACGTAGCCGATAAGCAAGGCTGGTGGGACTGGTTGCTGAGCGGCTCCTGGAAATCTTTGCTGATTAAAGGCCTGTTGGCCCTCTGCAGTATGATGTTACTATTTTGCATTTTTGCTGCTTGTATTATTCCATGTCTGAGAAGTATGGTGATGAACATGTTTAACCGTACTTTAGGAAATTATGTCCTGATCCAGAGAAATGTTGAGGATCCCTTTCGCCAGTATGATATGCTGAACATGGAGGAAAGAGTGGAGAATCTCTACTCTTAATGGAGCTGTTGTTTAAATACTTCACTGAATGACATGCAAGTTGAAAATGTGATTTAACAAGTGACTATGCATTGATTTAAACCTGTGAAATATATTAACATCAGGAGGGAAATGTTAAGAGATTTTTCTACATTATACAATATAACCAAATCTCTATAATACAATATAATCAAGTGTGCCTTATATTTTGTGTGTTCATATATTTTCACATAACCAAGCTTATTGTTAAGGAGAACATAATGCATTCCTTACCTCAGTGTGTGATGTCAGATAAGCATGATATACTTCTGCATCGTTATTTTCAGTGTATGTGTGCAAGGTCAGATAAGCTGAGATAATGCCTGACCTCTCCCTTTTCTGTTAAAAGAGGAAGTACTATGTAACCAGTTTTACCCTATAAATAAAGAACCAAGCCTGCGCTCAGTGTGTGTGTCTACTCAGAGGCATTCACCCGTGCGCACGTTTTCTAATACTCTCTGAGTCGGTCTGCAGTGTCTTATATTTTCTTGCTTGTGTTTGAACAAATGTCAACCCCTGACAGATTGCAAATTGAAAGGAAATTCAAACACGATTTCAATATGTCACATATTGACGGTGGCTCACCGATGCCAATGACATAATTACCCAGCTACATTTCTGAAAGAATGCAAAAGCATTGACATATATTTTTCCTTCCTACAATAGCCTGACGGGCAGGGCAGAGATAGATTTTGGTAGCCTGACTGAAAAAAATCGCTAGCCCCGGGACGTCGGGCTAGCGATATTGCGAGCCCTGTATCTGATTGAGGAATCACTCATCTTTGGAAAAGAGAGTTTATTACAGAGAAATGTCTCTTTCCAAAATAAAAGCTATACTATCCGCTTCTTCTGGGCTATATTCTCAGCAGCATATTAAACATATAAGGAGAATCATGTGCTAACAGCTGTCTAAATGACTCGGCTAAAGTTAGTAGCATGCTTGCTTGTTTTTGTCTGCTTTCACTTGTCTTTGCACTAGGATGATGTCGGCGTAAATGTGCAGTCATATTCGTTGTGTTCCCACTAGTGCTTTCAGGTTAATCTCGTTGAAATGACGTTAACGCCACAACACGGCAAATCTCCGTTAATGAGCTACCGCCGATCGCCCCGTGCATGGGGCTAGACGGCCAACACGTTAACGAGCTAACTGCGCTAACACACTAGTTCCCACCCATGTAATTGAGCATTGCGTGGCACATCCAACATACTGTTTTACTTTAGTCCATGACTCGCTTACCTTCAGGGTCATACGTCACATGAAAACCAAAATAATTCCAAACGCCAGATCTGAATGAGGGTGGGGGAAGTCCATGTTGCAAGGAGAGCTTAACTTCTGTCTCGCTAGCTTGCCCTGCGCTCTTCCTTCTGACTATGCTGTCTGTGTTGAGCGCTCAGTGGATCTGCACTCGACAGTGCAGCCTAGGCGGAGTAGTCGAACGCAGATTCACTGAGCGCTCAACACAGACAGCATCGTCAGAAGAAAAGTTGATAAAATAAATTACAAATTTTGTATTGTTCGATACATATGCGTACCGAACCGAAAGCACTGTATCGAACGGTTCAATATCGATACGAATATCGTTGCACCCCTATTAATTACATTATTGGAGACCGAGTGCGTGGCTGTATGCTGTGAAAAGAGTCATCATAATATCACAGAAAACCTCAGCGGTTTGATAATGAGATGATGAAAAAAATCAGCTCCATATTGTCAGAATCACATTCTAATGTGGATGACCTCCCCCACAGAGACTTTGTAAATTGATTGAACTGCCACAGAGCCCGTACTTTCGACAAATTCTCATCCAATTTCACCTCCTGTTTTTTTGGCACCGGGGTATCTTTTCCTAGTTGATTTGCATCAATAAACCTCAGTAAGCAAGGCATTGTAATGCCTAATTGGGCGGTAATGAGCTGTTGCATTATGCATAGTGCTGAGGTTCAAGCTTATTAGTTGCTTGGTTGCCCATAACATTTTCCTGTCTTCTCCGCGCTACTTCAGTGTTGCATGATTGTCAATGCAATCTCCCTTTTCTCTCTCACCTCCTTTTCTCCCTCTCTATTTCAGCCCTATATGTTCTCTCGGTCCCTCTCCCACTTCCCTCTCTCCGCTGTTCTAAAAATAGTCTCCTATTATCCAGGAGGCTTGGGCCATGTACAGTTAGGCAGCAATCAGCATGGCGGCCATGCACATAACGGTTCACAATAGCTGTCATTCCACTAACGCTAGCTAATATAATTCTCTGTGCATTACAGAACCCTGCTGGACCGAACAGAGGGTTATAGTCCGTGCTAATTAAAGGTCCTGTATTTTTCTAACGAGTTAATAGACAACCCCGCGGTTGAATAAAATCTCTAAACCGTTTTCCACAAAATACCTCACAAACATAGCTTTTTTCAGAGCTATCCTTTTGTGTCTTTACTTTAAATGCAGATGTGCTGCTGCTCACCATCATTTGTGTCCAGAGGAGAATGCAGTCAGTATTTAGGGTCCAGCTGCAGTGCTAGGAAGTTACTGCCACTTTTTTTTTCTTTTTTTTTTCTTTTTTTTTTCTTTTTTTTTTTTTTTTTGCCTGTCCCATTTGGTTCTTTAGCCATCAGAATTGTTGTCTGAAGACCAACAAGGATACCCAATGGATTTACTTTGCCAAATGGATCGTCGTGGCATTGCCGTATTGGTCCATTTGGTCGATCTTTGTTTTTATTATTTATTATATTTTATTTTCAGATGTTACAGACGGGACAGACATGAGTGAGGGATAGGAAAGGGAGAAAGAAAGAGGAAGGAAAGGAAAAACAGAAGGGGAGAGGGACAGTGAGAAAGGGGGGGGAGAAAAAAAATAAAAATCTCCTGGATCACCTGTTGAGAGAAAAATAGAAAACAAGCAAAAAAAAAAAAAAAAAAAAAAAAGCAACATACTAAACACAACACCATCGCATTACTCTAGCTAAGTGTAAACAGCAGTAAATACTAAATATTCAATGTTGTTGTGCAGCACGTAGGACAGATGTGCTTCGAAGTAGTAGCCAAGAAAGGTGTAATTTAAGTCTACGAGCAGTGAACACCCGTGTGCATACCTGTGTGGATCAGCATGCTTGCATTCCAAAGGTTTCTCCATGTAACGATCTGCTAGGGAGTGTGGGGGGGCCACAGCCCCGTCCTCCAGGGTATGAAGCAGGTATGGAGGAGATCAATACCTCTCCTCCATACTCTGGAATAGCTCTGGTGATGCACGAGTAGTTGAACTTTTGACGTCCTCCCATTGTCCTCCATGCCTTTCCCTGTTTACATTTGTAAATATTAGGCTCAGGCAATGTGCTTGCAGAGTAAAATGTATAACTGTGCATCTCTGAAAAATGTTTATATGCTTGCAAACAGCCGAATATTTGCAATCTAATCCAGCATTCTCCGCGATGGACATGCTGCAGTATATTCGATAGGTTTGATCAAATGGCCTTTTGACACAAAAGCTCATTTGAAAACCTTTGATATATGTTGTCTTGTTCTTGTCAATTGTACATAGCCAGTGCTGAGTGAATTTATGATATGGGTTTATGATAAGACACCTTTTAGTCACTCTAGCTTTCTTCTGAGGTTAGCACATCAATTCTTTTAAACAAGGGTCTGAATCTGCTTCTAAGATAATTGTTGATCTGTTTCTCTGCAGTGCCAAGGGCTTCCAGCACCACCGAATGACCAACGGGGCCATGAATGTTGAGATTGGAAACCCTGCCTATAAGATCTATGAAGGAGATCCTGATGATGATGCTGGGGAACTTCTGGACTCCGACTTTGCTTTAGACCCAGACAAGGTAACAAAGCTTAAAAAAGCCATTTCATTACAAAATATCTGAAAATGCCTGGTAGTGGCTAACCATGCAGATATTTCCACATTTATGAGTCCTTTTGTGAGTTTTTTTTTTTTTTTTAATGAATTGGTTTTGGTTGTGGAATCATTATAGACAGTAAATAGACCCTTCTTTGTGATCTAAAGAACACTGGATGAAAGTAGCTGGGTTTCTCAATATATTCCTGTCCTTTGGACGTCTAGTGAAAAACAGTTTTGTCTTGACTGATCTGTAATCACTTTTCTACATTTATATCCAGTTTTTTGCCATCGAGATCGCCACAGTCCAAATGCAAAAGCTTTAAAGCAAGACTTAGGAAACCAGTGGGTGTCATTATGGTATTTACTTCTGGCATCTGTAATGAATTTTGGAATGAATATTGTTAGAATTATGTGAATCATATACTTTAGTTCTGATGAGTGGCTCCATAGTCTCATGGTTTACACGTTGTGGCTCGAGTGGTTTGTATACAGATCGATGCTTGGGCAAGATACTGAACCCTGAGTTACCTCTGTGTGTGTGAATGCATTCAGCAGATAAAAGCACAGTATGAAGGCACTATATAAATACCATTTCTTTTACATTCACCTAAGAAGTGAAAAAATCTCCAGTTTAATCCCAGCTGGAGACAAAAATCCCTTGGGGGTGTCAGGAACGGAAATCCACTGTGAGTAAGGGGAGCAGCTGAATAAAGCTTTTATGCTGGAGCCCTCATGGTCACTATATTCAAACACTTTTCACCACAATCATAAAACATCAAATGAGGAATTGTCCATAAAGTCCTGAGTGCTTAAAAAGAAGTTGCAAGTTCTTCACTGGAAATACACCTACTGGTTTGTTGGGGGCAGATGATTAGTGCCCAGACTTTCAGAAACAAATAACCAAACACAGAAAACATAACAAACCACAAATGTCTGCCAGGGTTTCAGCACTGAGCTGGGAAACATCTTGTTATTTATGCGAGCTGAGCCTATTTGAATAAGCAAAATACTGCTTCTTTCACAATATACCAAATCTTTTCATTTCTTTTGCCTGAGTCACTGAGAAATTTTCTTCACTCCGCAGCCCACCAACTTCACGAACCCAGTGTATGCCACCCTGTACATGGGTGCCCACAACAGCTGCAATTCTCTGGCGAGCACTGATGAAAAGAAGGAGCTCCTCTCCCAGGTTGATGAGGACATGAGCGACCCCCTGGCATAGACCTCGGCATGGACTGAACTCTGCCAACATTGCCCTGCCTCGCCCAACCTAGAGCCAGCGAGCTCTCTCATTTTATGCCTTTACCAACTGAAAAGAAAAGCAACGAAAAAACATAAAAACAAGAACACTGTATAAAATGTATAAAATGAAGAACTACTTTTTTAAAGTGATTGCAGTATTATATTTTGTTCTTTGACAAAAAGGAAAACAAATCCTCTGGTGACGGAAAAGAAACCATTTTATAGACATTTTATCCAGTTCTTTTTCATTTTGCTCACTTCCTCACAACTTCTCTCTCTCACACACACACACACACACCTTTCTCACGCATTCAGCCACTACCTCTGTGCAAATGTAAAAGATACAAATGGCAGTGGAACAATTTTAATTTTTTTATTTTTGTATAAATTGTGTAGGGGAAAAGAGAAAAAAAACATTTTTGTTCCATCCTAGAAAATGTTGCCAAGTCTTCGTTGTTCATGAAAGAGAGGAGATGCGTCAGTGCTCACCACGAATGCTTCCTGGATGCTGGTTCACATTTTGTGTATATGTATGTTTGCTACTGGAGGTCTTAGAGGGAAAGGCGAGGTGATGTTTAACTGCACGTGTATGCACAAGAGACTCGGCATCTGATCTGTTGTTGCAAAGAGCTACATTCAAGTGATTGTCTTTTACCTCCTTGCACAGACTAAAGTTACATATATATATATATATTATAAATATATATATTTCCATATATATGAACCTATTAACAAAGTGTCTTGAAAATATACCCAGGAATACAAACATCAGTAACAAATAGCAGTCTGTACTTTTTAATGTTTTTCTTTTGTTTTTTTAAGTCATTGTATAATTGACATACTTTGTGTCACCGATGAATGAATCATGGCAGTGTGTTAGTGTGCGCTGGATGAAGATGATTGTAATTAAGTCCACATTCCAGGATGAAAAAGCCTGGGATGATATCCGTGGCCTTGGATTAGCCTACTGCAGGACACCCTGGACAGGAGCTGGGGCTTTGTTCTGAAACTCTTCTGGAGTAGAGACAAGCTTCTGTGAATTTCCGGTCATCCTCTAAAAAAAAAAAAGAACCTGCGACCAGTAATTAGCCGAGAACGGTTGCTTTCAACTTTTGTTCCTCGTCTTTTGATTGTAAACATACTTTCAGGAAAGGCCAGGGAGACCGTCTGATGGTACGTACTTCTGTGGGAGGTTGGATTTTTTTTTCTTTCCTTCACTGTATGTAATTACATGGACATGTAATTTAGGTTAATGCTCATTGTTAAGTGCATTCTCAGGAAGGAGACTGATCGGCTTCCTGATAAGCATTCCTTTCTCCATTCCTTTGCTTTGCTGCTAACCATCCGGATTTTTAGTCTGGGAAGTGTGGCTCTATGTCTCACTGCTCACCGTATTGCTTTTAATCACCTCAGCTTGTCAGCCATACCTACCATATCACTGCATGGTGCTCACACACACAGAGACACACTTAACCAAGAGGAAACTCTGGCTTTAGTCCTCAAATGTTAACAGTATTCATCACATTTTTTCTTTAAATTCTGTTTTTTTTTCTTGCTTATTTGCTTTTAACATCCTGCTCTGTTAAATCGCCATGTAAGTTGGAACAATCATATTTCATTTGGAGAATTTCTTTAACTGGCAAAAACCCACGTTTGTGGTTCTGATTGTTTTGTTATAATTCGATTTCTGTTTGATATAAGGAATTAAATGGATTTTTATAGTAGAAATGTACGATGGCCGTGTCTGTCATTTGGAAAGATGGAGAGGAGAAGCAGTCTACTTCATACTTCAGTACATTAGAAAATAGCCTCACTTATCATTAAAGAATGAAGAAATAAAACACAAACATGTAGAAAGCACTTGCTTGGATGTTGCTTAATCTGGAAAGGCTTCTGAATTGTAATGAAAGTCTTTGGTCTTGTTACATAAATCATCATATTTATTAAACAGGAAGTGTTGTCTTTCAGTCAACAGACAATCCCAAGAATAGCTTTTTCTTAAAAAAAAAGTATGTTTCTTTTGATTTCAATACACACAAGAATAGTGTTTTATACAATCTTGAGCCAAATTTAAGTAGTGTTAAGATGTATTGCTCCCTTTGTGCCAATGTCATGCAAGTCTCTAAAGCTGTTAGGAGGAATAATCTGTATTAAAACGGATAAGAAAAAGAAGCTTTAAATGCACTTCATCCTTCATCTGTTAATACATTTAGAGCAGGCTAACCAAACAGCAAGTGTGCCTTTGAAACAGTAGTCCACCTGGAGTCTCCTTCATGCGTCTGTCACCTCCTAACTGTCACACACGGTGTGACAGGAAGTGTTGTCAAGGCACGTAATATTCTGTTTTTAACCACCACTTGGTCAAGGCACAAAACTCTGGGGACTCTCGTGTCAGCTGTTCTGATGTACTACAGGTAAAAAGGAACTAACATACCTTTAAGCTTTTTTTGTGCCTTCAACTTGCATATTGTTGTCAGGATTATAAGGCTAATGTTATATTACAAGGCGGTAAAAAATACAATCTTTACCAAATGAAAGATGTAAAATAAACAAATTATGGCTGACTGACGAGAAATAACACAAAAAGGCACTTCTTAAGCGGAACATCAAACTTTGGAGTAATTTGGTTTGTCTAGCTTGACAAGAAGAACCAGTACAGTGATGGTCTTTGCTCCCAGATACAATCAAAATAAACAATATTAAGTCTGATTGAAAGCGTCTCGAAGACTTGGCGTAACGCTGCGAAACAGTCCACGAATGTCTGTTATGACATCGCACCTCCTCTGTTATTTGCAGGAGGCTTTTGCAGGTGTCTTAAAGGCAGGCGTCCCAGCAGCAGCAGAAGAGTCGGCAATTTATCTTGGCTGCCTCCCAGTTTAAATCCTGCTATGACTGCGTAATCTTCGGATATTAATGGGTTTTAGGAATGTCCACATTAAGATCCACATGCTAGCAGGCACTTGTTAGTGAAAGCACAATTCCTCCTCCTTAAAGTGGTTGTAAAAGGGCATCCATAAATAAATAAATTACCGGGCTAAAACAAGGGCTTTGTCCTGTCCTCGCTTTTCAGTCTTTGTGATCTGCAGCCTCAGGGTTGAGATGCGCCACTGGGACAAAGGGAAGGGTTACAATAGGAAGGGGACTATAAGTGACGAATAAGTGGTTTAGGGTCTCTTCCAACCGCTCCGGATCAACGCGTCCGCTCGCAGGAAAGGCTGGTTTCGGAGATCTGTGAGTAGGCATGGAGAGGGGGGGTGAGAGACAGGGGGACACACATGTTAGACGACCAAGAGGTCAATCTGGACATTTGCTTCTGTTTACATCTCAATTTCTTAAGAGTGTTTTTAAGCAAGAAGAGCAGAGGATGTACACTCAGTTCTCACTTTATTAGGTACACCTAATTTATATCAGTTGTTCCCTCATTTCTGTAAATGAGGTTAAGCTAAAAAAAAAAAAGAAAATAGGAACACCTTACTGTATAATGCAGTACATGAAAACAGCACCACAAACCATATTTCCTCTTTTTTACAATGAAGATGAAACTATGAAAAGTTGCCTTTATTGCAGGACTGTTGTTAGTCTGCATTAGTTTGAGCTCCCTAATAAACTGACAACTGAGTGTTTATTGTTATAATTTTCAAATCCAGAAAATCTGGAAACACTTGTGCAGTTAAAACTTTGGGTTAAAGCTGAAATTGTCCATAAGAGCTACAAAATTAGCAAATGTGGCAGGAATGCCACATTCCCATAGCCTTGTATTTCAACTGCTAGAAGTTGTGCTTCAAAACGGAGAAATTCAAGGCTTTGAGACGATGATTTTGGCAAATCAGTAACACTAAACAATGAGGACGTTACAAAGTAACCACTCTGGTTACGATACAGTGGTCAACAAGCTCTTGAGTTTGCAGATTACCAAACAGGATGGCTGTCACAGAGGAAACAAAAGTGTGGATACAGACTGTGTTCACGTAAGTTTGATTCTGTTTTCTTCTAGAGCCTGTTGACCAAATAGCTGTTGAGCACACCGCAGATGACATTTAGCACAGACAAACATGGCGGACGCTGCCGACAGGTGAGAGGTAAATAAACAATGGACAACATGCAACACGTAACAGGAAGGGGTGAGGATGATACTCATTTCTAAGGAAAAAATTTGACATTAATACTAAAAGAAAAATGCCACTGGTGTTGCTTCTGAGGTGGGCTTTGTAGACACTTAAACACCTGAGTTCATATTTTAATGGCTGTTTTAAAAGCAGGTAAGTTGTTTCTTTTTAATACTATGCTGACTTCTTCTTTTTACAAGTTCAACTTTGTGTTGTTTGCTAGCAAATTTTATAGTGTTCTAAAACTTGTGTGTGTGTGTTTCTTTGCTTGCAACTGAAGCACTAGTTGAAGCAGCTGACATCACTGTAGCAGCACACAGGAGCTGGAGGGCCAAGCAGGCCGGCTTTCAGCCAGGCTACCTTTCTTACCCTCTCCTAGGAGTGGGAAATACTGTCATTAATCTTCTTTTCAGCTGGAGTACAGGACGGTACTGCAAGCGTGTCAACATATTTTACACACAAAAACATATTGACACTCAATGCAACTTTCTCAGCTCCAGGCAAAGAGGTTTGGCTGACTCCTATCACCAGACACCTGATAGGAGTCTTCTCAACACAAACAACCAGTGACGGCACGAGTTAGTCATCAGTAGTCATAGTTGAGGGTGGGGTGGGATGACAGAAATCATGCTGCATGCACATGGAGGTAGTGGTAGTGGGTTGCGAGGGAGGGTGGGGGGTTCCCTCATTTCTGTAAATAAGGTTAAGCAAAAAAAAAAAGAAAAAAAAGAAAATAGGAACACCTTACTGTATAATGCAGTACATGAAAACAGCACCACAAACACTTCCTCTTTTTTACAATGAAGATGAAACTATGAAAAGTTGCCTTTATTGCAGGACTGTTGTTAGTCTGCATTAGTTTGAGCTCCCTAATAAACTGAGGGTGGGGGGTTCAAAATGCGTATGAGAGAAACCTGGTCAACCTTGGCATTAAAGGGGAAGGGCTAGCAGTTGGCATCGTCACAGAGGTTGGCTTTACAGAAGAAACGTGAGCCGCGTTTAGCAGTGCGGGCCTTGAAGGGCACGCTCTTCAGTACTGGGGGGCAGGAGGCGGACGAATAGAAAACATGTCACACCTGAAACACTGCCCTAAGGGGGAGGGGCAAACCTTGTGAAAGCCGGTCCGTTGCCATGCGTTTACATGCGTTGTTATGGATTATCTGTCCGTTGCCATGCATTTACATGCGTTGTTATGGGTTAACTGTCCGTTGCCATGGGTTACCGGTCCGTTGCCATGGGTTACCGGTCCGTTGCCATGGGTTACCTGACCGTTGCCATGGGTTACCTGTCCGTTGCCATGCGTTGTTATGGGTTAACTGTCCGTTGCCATGCGTTTACACGCGTTGTTATGGGTTAACTGTCCGTTGCCATGCGTTTACACGCAACGGACAGTTAGCTCATAACAACGCGTGTAAACGCATGGCAACGGACAGTTAACCCATAACAACGCATGGCAACGGACAGTTAACCCATAACAACGCGTGTAAACGCATGGCAACGGACAGTTAACCCATAACAACGCATGGCAACGGACAGTTAACCCGTAACAACGCGTGTAAACGCATGGCAACGGACAGTTAACCCATAACAACGCATGGCAACGGACAGTTAACCCATAACAACGCGTGTAAACGCATGGCAACGGACAGTTAACCCATAACAACGCATGGCAACGGACAGTTAACCCATGGCAACGGTCAGGTAACCCATGGCAACGGACCGGTTACCATGGCAACGGACCGGTAACCCATGGCAACGGACCGGTAACCCATGGCAACGGACAGGTAACCCATGGCAACGCGTAACAACGCATGGCAACGGACAGTTAACCCATAACAACGCATGGCAACGGACAGTTAACCCATGGCAACGGTCAGGTAACCCATGGCAACGGACTGGTTACCATGGCAACGGACCGGTAACCCATGGCAACGGACAGGTAACCCATGGCAACGCATGGCAACGGACAGTTAACCCATAACAACGCGTGTAAACGCATGGCAACGGACAGTTAGCCCATAACAACGCGTGTAAACGCATGGCAACGGACAGTTAACCCATAACAACGCATGGCAACGGACAGTTAGCCCATAACAACGCGTGTAAACGCATGGCAACGGACAGTTAACCCATAACAACGCATGGCAACGGACAGTTAACCCATGGCAACGGTCAGGTAACCCATGGCAACGGACCGGTTACCATGGCAACGGACCGGTTACCATGGCAACGGACCGGTAACCCATGGCAACGGACCGGTAACCCATGGCAACGGACAGGTAACCCATGGCAACGCGTAACAACGCATGGCAACGGACAGTTAACCCATAACAACGCGTGTAAACGCATGGCAACGGAGAGTTAACCCATAACAACGCGTGTAAACGCATGGCAACGGAGAGTTAACCCATAACAACGCGTGTAAACGCATGGCAACGGACAGTTAACCCATGGCAACGGTCAGGTAACCCATGGCAACGGACCGGTTACCATGGCAACGGACCGGTAACCCATGGCAACGGACCGGTAACCCATGGCAACGGACAGGTAACCCATAACAACGCATGGCAACGGACAGTTAACCCATAACAACGCATGGCAACGGACAGTTAACCCATAACAACGCGTGTAAACGCATGGCAACGGACAGTTAACCCATAACAACGCATGGCAACGGACAGTTGACCCATGGCAACGGTCAGGTAACCCATGGCAACGGTCAGGTAACCCATGGCAACGGACCGGTTACCATGGCAACGGACCGGATACCATGGCAACGGACCGGTAACCCATGGCAACGGACCTGTAACCCATGGCAACGGACCGGTAACCCATGGCAACGGACAGTTAACCCATAACAACGCGTGTAAACGCATGGCAACGGACAGTTAACCCATAACAACGCGTGTAAACGCATGGCAACGGACAGTTAACCCATAACAACGCATGGCAACGGACAGTTAACCCATGGCAACGGTCAGGTAACCCATGGCAACGGACTGGTTACCATGGCAACGGACCGGTTACCATGGCAACGGACCGGTAACCCATGGCAACGGACAGGTAACCCATAACAACGCATGGCAACGGACAGTTAACCCATAACAACGCGTGTAAACGCATGGCAACGGACAGTTAACCCATAACAACGCGTGTAAACGCATGGCAACGGACAGTTAACCCATAACAACGCGTGTAAACGCATGGCAACGGAGAGTTAACCCATAACAACGCGTGTAAACGCATGGCAACGGACAGTTAACCCATGGCAACGGTCAGGTAACCCATGGCAACGGACCAGTTACCATGGCAACGGACCGGTTACCATGGCAACGGACCGGTTACCATGGCAACGGACCGGTAACCCATGGCAACGGACCGGTAACCCATGGCAACGGACCGGTAACCCATGGCAACGGACAGGTAACCCATGGCAACGCGTAACAACGCATGGCAACGGACAGTTAACCCATGGCAACGCATGGCAACGGACAGTTAACCCATGGCAACGGACAGTTAGCCCATAACAACGCGTGTAAACGCATGGCAACGGAGAGTTAACCCATAACAACGCGTGTAAACGCATGGCAACGGAGAGTTAACCCATAACAACGCGTGTAAACGCATGGCAACGGACAGTTAACCCATGGCAACGGTCAGGTAACCCATGGCAACGGACCAGTTACCATGGCAACGGACCCGTTACCATGGCAACGGACCGGTAACCCATGGCAACGGACCGGTAACCCATGGCAACGGACAGGTAACCCATGGCAACGGACAGTTAGCCCATAACAACGCGTGTAAACGCATGGCAACGGACAGTTTACCCATAACAACGCATGGCAACGGACAGTTAACCCATGGCAACGGTCAGGTAACCCATGGCAACGGTCAGGTAACCCATGGCAACGGACAGTAAACGCATGGCAACGGACAGTTAGCCCATAACAACGCGTGTAAACGCATGGCAACGGACAGTTAACCCATAACAACGCATGGCAACGGACAGTTAACCCATAACAACGCGTGTAAACGCATGGCAACGGACAGTTAACCCATAACAACGCGTGTAAACGCATGGCAACGGAGAGTTAACCCATAACAACGCGTGTAAACGCATGGCAACGGACAGTTAACACATGGCAACGGTCAGGTAACCCATGGCAACGGACCAGTTACCATGGCAACGGACCGGTTACCATGGCAACGGACCGGTAACCCATGGCAACGGACCGGTAACCCATGGCAACGGACAGGTAACCCATGGCAACGCATGGCAACGGACAGTTAGCCCATAACAACGCGTGTAAACGCATGGCAACGGACAGTTAACCCATACAACGCATGGCAACGGACAGTTAACCCATAACAACGCGTGTAAACGCATGGCAACGGACAGTTAACCCATAACAACGCATGGCAACGGACAGTAAACGCATGGCAACGGACAGTTAGCCCATAACAACGCGTGTAAACGCATGGCAACGGACAGTTAACCCATAACAACGCATGGCAACGGACAGTTAACCCATAACAACGCGTGTAAACGCATGGCAACGGACAGTTAACCCATAACAACGCATGGCAACGGACAGTTAACCCATGTCAACGGTCAGGTAACACATGGCAACGGTCAGGTAACCCATGGCAACGGACCGGTTACCATGGCAACGGACCGGTAACCCATGGCAACGGACAGTTAACCCATAACAACGCGTGTAAACGCATGGCAACGGACAGTTAACCCATAACAACGCGTGTAAACGCATGGCAACGGACAGTTAACCCATAACAACGCATGGCAACGGACAGTTAACCCATGGCAACGGTCAGGTAACCCATGGCAACGGACTGGTTACCATGGCAACGGACCGGTTACCATGGCAACGGACCGGTAACCCATGGCAACGGACAGGTGACCCATAACAACGCATGGCAACGGACAGTTAACCCATAACCGGTCCGTTGCCATGCGTTTACACGCGTTGTTATGGGTTAACTGTCCGTTGTCATGTGTTGTTATGGGTTAACTGTCCGTTGCCATGGGTTAACTGTCCTTTGCCATGGGTTACCGGTCCGTTGCCATGGTAACCGGTCCGTTGCCATGGTAACCGGTTCGTTGCCATGGGTTACCTGACCGTTGCCATGGGTTACCTGACCGTTGCCATGGGTTAACTGTCCGTTGCCATGCGTTTACACGCGTTGTTATGGGTTAACTGTCCGTTGCCATGCGTTTACACGCGTTGTTATGGGTTAACTGTCCGTTGCCATGCGTTTACACGCGTTGTTATGGGTTAACTGTCCGTTGCCATGCGTTGCCATGGGTTACCTGTCCGTTGCCATGCGTTTACACGCGTTGTTATGGGTTAACTGTCCGTTTACACGCGTTGTTATGGGTTAACTGTCCGTTGCCATGCGTTGTTATGGGTTAACTGTCCGTTGCCATGCGTTTACACGCGTTGTTATGGGCTAACTGTCCGTTGCCATGCGTTTACACGCGTTGTTATGGGTTAACTGTCCGTTGCCATGCGTTGTTATGGGTTAACTGTCCGTTGCCATGCGTTTACACGCGTTGTTATGGGCTAACTGTCCGTTGCCATGGGTTACCTGTCCGTTGCCATGGGTTACCGGTCCGTTGCCATGGGTTACCGGTCCGTTGCCATGGTAACCGGTCCGTTGCCATGGTAACTGGTCCGTTGCCATGGGTTACCTGACCGTTGCCATGGGTTAACTGTCCGTTGCCATGCGTTTACACGCGTTGTTATGGGTTAACTCTCCGTTGCCATGCGTTTACACGCGTTGTTATGGGTTAACTGTCCGTTGCCATGCGTTTACACGCGTTGTTATGGGTTAACTGTCCGTTGCCATGCGTTTACACGCGTTGTTATGGGTTAACTGTCCGTTGCCATGCGTTGTTATGGGTTAACTGTCCGTTGCCATGCGTTTACACGCGTTGTTATGGGCTAACTGTCCGTTGCCATGCGTTTACTGTCCGTTGCCATGGGTTACCTGACCGTTGCCATGGGTTAACTGTCCGTTGCCATGCGTTGTTATGGGTTAACTGTCCGTTGCCATGCGTTGTTACGCGTTGCCATGGGTTACCTGTCCGTTGCCATGGGTTACCGGTCCGTTGCCATGGGTTACCGGTCCGTTGCCATGGGTTACCGGTCCGTTGCCATGGTAACCGGTCCGTTGCCATGGTAACTGGTCCGTTGCCATGGGTTACCTGACCGTTGCCATGGGTTAACTGTCCGTTGCCATGCGTTTACACGCGTTGTTATGGGTTAACTCTCCGTTGCCATGCGTTTACACGCGTTGTTATGGGTTAACTGTCCGTTGCCATGCGTTTACACGCGTTGTTATGGGTTAACTGTCCGTTGCCATGCGTTGTTATGGGTTACCTGTCCGTTGCCATGGGTTACCGGTCCGTTGCCATGGTAACCGGTCCGTTGCCATGGTAACCAGTCCGTTGCCATGGGTTACCTGACCGTTGCCATGGGTTAACTGTCCGTTGCCATACGTTGTTATGGGTTAACTGTCCGTTGCCATGCGTTTACACGCGTTGTTATGGGTTAACTGTCCGTTGCCATGCGTTTACACGCGTTGTTATGGGTTAACTGTCCGTTGCCATGGGTTACCGGTCCGTTGCCATGGGTTACAGGTCCGTTGCCATGGGTTACCGGTCCGTTGCCATGGTATCCGGTCCGTTGCCATGGGTTACCTGACCGTTGCCATGGGATAACTGTCCGTTGCCATGGGTTACCGGTCCGTTGCCATGGGTTACCTGACCGTTGCCATGGGTTACCGGTCCGTTGCCATGGTAACCGGTCCGTTGCCATGGGTTACCTGACCGTTGCCATGGGTTACCTGACCGTTGCCATGGGTCAACTGTCCGTTGCCATGCGTTGTTATGGGTTAACTGTCCGTTGCCATGCGTTTACACGCGTTGTTATGGGTTAACTGTCCGTTGCCATGCGTTGTTATGGGTTAACTGTCCGTTGCCATGCGTTGTTATGGGTTACCTGTCCGTTGCCATGGGTTACCGGTCCGTTGCCATGGGTTACCGGTCCGTTGCCATGGTAACCGGTCCGTTGCCATGGGTTACCTGACCGTTGCCATGGGTTAACTGTCCGTTGCCATGCGTTGTTATGGGTTAACTGTCCGTTGCCATGCGTTTACACGCGTTGTTATGGGTTAACTGTCCGTTGCCATGCTTTTACACGCGTTGTTATGGGTTAACTGTCCGTTGCCATGCGTTGTTATGGGTTAACTGTCCGTTGCCATGCGTTTACACGCGTTGTTATGGGTTAACTGTCCGTTGCCATGCGTTTACACGCGTTGTTATGGGTTAACTGTCCGTTGTCATGTGTTGTTATGGGTTAACTGTCCGTTGCCATGGGTTAACTGTCCTTTGCCATGGGTTACCGGTCCGTTGCCATGGTAACCGGTCCGTTGCCATGGGTTACCTGACCGTTGCCATGGGTTACCTGACCGTTGCCATGGGTTAACTGTCCGTTGCCATGCGTTTACACGCGTTGTTATGGGTTAACTGTCCGTTGCCATGCGTTTACACGCGTTGTTATGGGCTAACTGTCCGTTGCCATGCGTTTACTGTCCGTTGCCATGCATTGTTATGGGTTAACTGTCCGTTGCCATGCGTTTACACGCGTTGTTATGGGTTAACTGTCCGTTGCCATGCGTTTACACGCGTTGTTATGGGTTAACTGTCCGTTGCCATGCGTTGTTATGCCTCACCTGCAGCGGAGCATTCGCCGCGGAGAGTGGGCGTCACAGGCCAAGCTTCGGCCGCTCGCTCTCCCGCTGCTCCGCTCCTCGCTCGCCCGCCAGCCGTTCTACTCACCGGACCTTCAACCTCGCCATGGCACAGCGGCTCCGCCTACCACCTCGGCTCAATGGAGGCTCCTGTGCCAGAGGCTCATCTGTTTACCCCGCCCGCTTCCTCTACCCGGAGAAAGCGGCGCACACGCCACCGTAACATGGACTGTTTCCAGCCACTCCCGGCGGTGAGTCCCAGTGACTGTTTGCCACCTTCCTCAGTTGACTCTTCACATCAGATAAATAATAGACGCCTCTCCGATTCATGGGGAACATCCCTCTTGGACGACAATGTGGACTGGGTAGACTTTTTCTGCTCTGTTTCCCCAAAGACAGCTCAGTTAAAGACTGTAAATAGCGGTGGCAGGAAGACCAAAACACTCCCCAATAACCCCGTCAGTATCACTCACCCAGTCGTTGTTTCCACACCCGTTTCCACACCCGTTATCTTCGCCTGAGTGGCCGCCATTGCCTCCCGCACGGTCGGCCCCCCGAACTGCCTCCACACCTGCTTCTGTTTCTCAGGTGGGGGTGACTGGTGTCCAGCCACCTTCCGTGCCCGTCCCAGCGCCCAGGTTGAGGGCAACCAGAACCCAGCTTGACCCCCCTGGAGGCTTGGAAGAGCTAACCGGTCCACCTGCCACTTCACCTCTTCATCCACCTCCTGATCCAGCTTTTCATGCCCTCGCACTATCACTGGTTAGGCTAGCTGAGGTGTCCCCTGCTCAGGCCCCAGCTTTATTAGTCCAGGCTGCACTGTTGTCCCCTTCACTAGCTCACTCTTTAGCTCAGCCATTAGTCTCACCGGCCTCTGTTTATCCATCAGTCTCCTCAGTCCAGTCAGTTCACTCACCTGCTGTCCAGTCTCCACCTGTCCTCCAGTCACCTGTAGCTCAGTCTCCACCTGTCCTCCAGTCACCTGTAGCTCAGTCTCCACCTGTCCTCCACTCTTCTGTAGTCCAGTCTGCCGCCCAGTGCCCTGTAGTCCAGTCGCCTCCTGTTTCCCAGTCGCCTGTCCACCATCCCGTCCAGTTCCCGGACCTGCAGCCACAGCACCCAGAGCCAGCTGTGAGCTCTCCTGCTCCTCAGCCAGGGGTCTCCGCACCCGCTGGCCCGGCCGCTCCTCAGCCAGGGGTCTCCGCACCCGCTGGCCCGGCCGCTCCTCAGCCAGGGGTTTCCGCACCCGCTGGCCCGGCCGCTCCTCAGCCAGAGGCTTCCGCGCCTACTGGCCCTGCCTGTCCCCAGCCAGAAGCCTCCGCTTCAGCCGCGCCCGGCCCGGCCTCTGCCTCAGCTGCACCCGCGCCCGGCCCGGCCTCTGCCTCAGCTGCACCCGCGCCCGGCCCGTCCTCTGCCTCAGCTGCACCCGCGCCCGGCCCGGCCTCTGCCTCAGCTGTACCCACGCCCGGTCCGGCGTCGGCCTCTGCTTCTGCTCTGCCTGGTCCGGCTTCGTCCTCAGAGCCTTCGTCCTCAGAGCCTTCGTCCTCAGAGCCTTCGTCTTCAGAGCCTTCGTCCTCAGAGCCTTCGTCCTCAGAGCCCTCAGCCTCAGAGCCCTCAGCCTCAGAGCCTTCAGCCTCAGAGCCTTCAGCCTCAGAGCCTTCAGCCTCAGAGCCTTCAGCCTCAGAGCCTTCAGTCTCAGAGCCTTCAGCCTCAGAGCCTTCAGCCTCGCCTGGCCCAGCCTCCGTGCCTTCAGCCTCGCCTGGCCCAGCCTCCGTGCCTTCAGCCTCGCCTGGCCCAGCCTCGTTTGGGTCTGGAGCTAAACGGCCGTTTTCTAGACCGCTGGCTAGGCCACTGGCCGGGCGCCATCGCCGTCGTGGGCGGCCCACGGACCCTCTTCGCCTGAGTGGCCGCCGTCGCCTTCCGCACGGCCGGCCCCCGGACCGCCTTCGCCTGAGTGGCCGCCGTCGCCTTCCGCACGGCCGGCCCCCGGACCGCCTTCTCCTGAGTGGCCGCCGTCGCCTTCCGCACGGCCGGCCCCCGGACCCTCTTCTCCTGAGTGGCCGCCGTCACCTTCCGCACGGCCGGCCCCCGGACCGCCTTCGCCTGAGTGGCCGCCGTCGCCTTCTGCGCGGCCGGCCCCCGGACCCTCTTCTCTTGAGTGGCCGCCGTCGCCTTCCGCACGGCCGGCCCCCGGACCCTCTTCTCCTGAGTGGCCGCCGTCACCTTCCGCACGGCCGGCCCCCGGACCGCCTTCGCCTGAGTGGCCGCCGTCGCCTTCTGCACGGCCGGCCCCCGGACCCTCTTCTCTTGAGTGGCCGCCGTCGCCTTCCGCACGGCCGGCCCCCGGACCCTCTTCGCCTGAGTGGCCGCCATTGCCTCCCGCACGGTCGGCCCCCCGAACTGCGTCCACGTCGCCGCCGTTGCCTTCCGCACGGTCGGCCCCCGGACCAGCGCTGTCATCGTTGCCGTTGCCTTCCGCACGGTCGGCCCCCGGACCAGCGCTGTCATCGTCGCCGTTGCCTTCCGCACGGTCGGCCTCCTGAACTGTCTCTGTGTGGACTCCGTCCCTCCGTCCTGGGCCCCCTCCGCCCGCCCTGTTCTGGTTTTTCGTTCTTTTGGCTGTCGGGTGCCGGCCTTTGCGGGGGGGGGGGTACTGTCAGGGTTTCTGGGTCGTTGACCCAGTATTCTTAGTTCATGTTCACTGTTTATATTCTGTCTGCTTCACCTCCTGTTTTATTGTGTTAGCTTTGGTCCATGTGCATTATGTTCCGTCCTCTTCCCGTTTATCATTAGTTCATTATGTTCAGCTGTGTACTCACCAGGTTCTAATCTCTCATCACTCAGCCTGTGTATTTATGTCCCTCAGTTCAACCAGTCCAATGTCGTGTCATTGATGTTATTGTGATGTTGTTCTCGCCGCTGTTAGGTTGTCCTCTGTTCAGTTCCGTCAGGTCAGCCGGTCAGTTGTCAGTCAGTCGTCCAGCCGGCCAGCCGTTTCCTACTTCTGTTCTGGTTGTTCACTCCGTTGACAATAAAACACCAATCTTCACCTACCTGTGAGTCCAGCGTTTGGGTCCTCCTTCTTTCGTCCACGACCTCATCCTGACACTGACTGACAAGCACATTTCCATTTTTTCCCATTAACTCAGATATGGGAAGAAATTTGAAGAAGTGATGAGATAAAAGAGCCTGGGAAGAAATAGACTGGTGGCTCTGCTTCTGAGTGTGTGTGCCTGTTTATTCAAATAGAAGAGACCAGCCCTGCAGTCTGTTTCATCCTTATTGACAAAGTTCTGCTGCATTTTCCTATAAAGTCCAATCAGTGTAGAAAGGATTTGGAACAAGTCGCTGATCACATTTCATTTTTTATTTTTTCTTTGCTTTAGTTAGTCTTAGTTATTCTTGTGCAGCTTGTTAGTTTTCAGTTTGTCTGACCTGCAGTTACCATCTACATGCTTTATTTCAGTAACTTGCATTCAGTGGAAGATCTGAGTAACAAACTATTTCCATTTGATGCCTTAAATGCCGTCTATTGTTTTACTCTGTCTTGAATTTGGTTGTCTTAACTCTGTAATCACAGGCATCAGAACTGTTGATACATGTGGTCCTGTAGCTACTGTAAATTTTAAGAGAGCAGTTGTATTTGTCCATGTGGGTGTACAGTATTTATTTGGACACATGCTTATATGCTTGCACTGTACGTGGGTCCTACCAGCGTAACTGTGTGTAGTGAAGCGTGCATGTGTGTTACAGAAATCATGGCACTCTGCGACAGCTGCTACATAATCAGATTACTACTGCTTCAATTTGGGTTGCTTTATGTGTGTCTGGTCATTTGGGCCAGACCCATCTCTTGAGGCAACAGCGGTAGGTCTGACAGCATGTGTGGCCAGGATACATTCATTCAATTTGAGTCTGTTACCTTCTCTGGACTTCAGAGAGTCTAGAGACAAGGTCAGTGCTCGCACGTGTGTGTTAAAGTGTTCACATATGTGCTACATTTTTGGGTGCACCTGGTTCAGAAGGTATCTAAACCAGAAGAGCTTAAAAGGAAGCGTAGCATGTCAGTGTGTCACACAAGCTGTGCTTTTACATATTCTGCTCCATTTATTGCAGACACACCAGCCTTCTCATCTTTCCCTTTCATCTTTCATTTTCCACATTCCTCCTCTCATTCTCTCTGACTCTTGTTGGATTCTCTAAAGCTAATTAATGTTGAAAAGGACATTTCTTTTAGCAAAGTCCTCCAGATGCTTTTTGGCTTTTACTTGGGGCCATCTTATCACACCAGATTCTCATTTCTCAGGAATTAATTTAAAATTTTCTGCCCTTTTAATTTTTACTGCTGAGTTCAGTGTGTGTGTATTCACCAACACAGTGCTGTGAAAAAGTATTTGCCCCCTTCCTGATTTCTTAAATGTTTGCACATTTCTCACACTTGGATGTTTCAGGTCGTCAAACGAATTTAAATATTAGACAAAGATAAACCGAGTAATTGCTCAATGCAGTTTATAAATGATGATTTTGATCATTAATGGGAAAAAAGCTATCCAAACCTACCTGGCCCTATGTGAAAAAGCTATTGCCTCCTAAACCTAATAACTGGTTGCACAACCCTTGGCAACAAGAACTGTAATCAAGCGTTTGATAACCGGCAATGAGTCTTTCACCTCACTGGATGAATTTTGGCCCACTGTTCTTCACAGAATTGTTTTAATTCAGCAATATTCAAGGGTTTTAGTCCGTAAACAGTCCATTTAAGGTCATGCCAAAGAATCTGAATCTGATTTAAGTCTAGAATTTAACTCTCCCACTCCAAAACCTAAAATATCTGTTTTGTGAGCAATTCAGGGGCAGACTTGCTGGTGTGTTTTGGATCGTTGTCCTGCTGCTCAACTCAAGTGTGCTACAGGGGATGAACTGATTGTGGGACATTTCTGGTCCTAAAGCAGCAAAATCAGCTCCCAGACCATCATACTACAACCACCATATCTGACTGCTGGTATGATGTTCTTTTTATGAAATGCTGTGTTAGTTTTATGCAAAACCGGACTCAAACCATCTAAAAAGTTCAGCTTTTGTCTCATCAGTCCACAAATATTTTCTTGGACATCTTAGGGATCATCAAAATGTTTTTTGTTAAATGTGAGAAAAGCCTTTGTACTGTTTTTGGTCAGCAGTGGTTTTCTCCTTGGAACTCTCCCATTTTTGTCTCTTTCTTATTGTTGAATCATCAACTCTGATCATAACTGGCCTAACCTCTTGGACGGGTCATCCATCTGCTCTTGGAGTAATTTTTGTAGGTCGGCCACTTTTGGGAAGGTGGTTCATTGAATCCCAAAGCCTTTAAAATGGCTTTACAGACTGACAGAGGTCAATGGCTTTGTTGCTCAGCTGTTTCTTTACATCAGGGCATGATGTGTTGCTTTTTGAGATCTTTTAGCCTCGGCCTAGGTGTGGCTCATGAAATTGAATTCAGCTGTCCAAAAATAAAATGTGGTTAATCACAGATAATTTATGATTAATTTACTGGGAGGTTTATTTTTTCTTTACACAGGACCAGGTAGGTTTGGATAGCTTATTCCGCTTAATGAATGAAATGATGATTTCTAAACTGCATTTTGGATTTACTCAGCTTATCTTTGTCTACTATTAAAATTTGTTTGTCATATATAAGTGTGAGAAATATTAAAAAAGAACAGAAAGACATCAGGAGAGGGACAAATACCTTTTCACTGTATTATACACAGTTTAATGGCAGAAATTATACATTGTGTCTTGGAGCAGATGATATTTATTTGGACAAAGTGAACATCTTGATTGATGACTGCGCATGCTTTCTGTTTTTATTTGTGGAAACCTTTAACCCAGGTTTCAGCAATTAGTAATGCATCATTATGAGAGGAAAGAAGTCAGTACCTGTCTGCATAGCATCTTAGCATTGTTTTAAGACATAAAGTATCCAGTGGCAGCTCTATCTCCGCTGCCATGTTTGATCTTAAACAGACTCTGCAGAAAAGGAAAGAGAACCGGTGACCTCAGTCAAACTATACTTCTGGGACAGCTGGTTGCCCCTGTGTGTGTTTTACCCCGGTGTTCGTGGGTATTGTTTCTACCACAAGGGCATTTTGTCACCTCCCAGCTGGTCTTATCAGAGTCTTGCAGAGCTATGTGGTCTCGGAAAGGTCACCCACACCACAGGAGGCAGCAGACATGGATACACTTCGCACCCCCCACTGTGTTGTTTTCTCTGTCTCTTCAACTTCTGAAGATGGCGAAGACCATCTTTCTTTGGTTTTATTGGGTTTTTTTCTTTCTGTGTGTCGCGTGTTCATTTTTCCACACAAGCGAAGAAACTCGAGGCTGAGGTCAGAGGTCGACATCACAGTCTCGAGGCTCCAATGACATTCCTCTTGTTTATTGCAATTCCTGCGACCTAGACCAAGTGAGACAGACATAAGATTGAAGGATTGCACAAAATGTCCTCAACTTCCTCATTATCTCCTTGGCTGCTTATGCCCTCATGTTGAGCTGGCTCACTCTGCTTCATTACTGTAAGGAGACTATCTTAAAGGTGGAATGGCAGGCTTCCAGTTGGCTCTATCAACCTGTCAATCACTCCAGTCTAATCTTAGCTCTGCCCCTCAGTGCTGCCCATCATTTCCTGGCACTGTGGAGCAGTGAGCAGATTCTAATTCCCCTGAAATAGATAAGGATTTTAATGGATGGCCTACTCAATTATGCAATGGTGTTTTGTTGTTTACTTTTGGTGGCAATACCGCACCCTTCTCTTTTCTTCTTTCTTTTTCTCTTAGGCCAAATAAATAACTTTCACCACTGAGCTAGACCAGCTTGCAAGGCATATGCTGCACAATGCACGTATTAAAATGGTAATGGATACTGTTGAAAGGCTTCTTGTAAACACACACATACACGTCTGCACACACGCGCGGTGCTCTCTGCCACTCTGCCCGTCATTCTCTGCTGTTCAATCAATCAATCAATCTTTATTTATAAAGCACTTTTCATACAGAAAAAATGTAGCACAAAGTGCTTTACATAGTTAAAAGCAGCCCACCCCACCCTCCAACTCACTCCCCACACTCTCAATACACATATATCCCCCCACCCACATACACATACACACACGCGCACACTTAAAGAGTAAAAATTGGGCTGGGCTCGCATGAGCCAAGTGAGGAAACATTATAACAGAGAGCCGTCTGCACCGGGAGCCGGTCACAGACCGCAGCCTCCGGGCTGGGCACACAGCCGGAGGGAGGCAAAGGAGCCCCCCAACCAGGCTGAGAGGACCCCAGAGACCCAGCAGTCACGGTCAATAACAGCCCCGGTGCAGAGAGCCCCCTCCGAGGAAACACTGGAGATATGCCACAATAGGTTATATACAGGGTAAAATGATAAAATAAATAAGAACGGGTTACAATATAAATATAAATAGAGTAGGAAGATTAAAAAATGGATAAGAATAAAATCAATAAATATTAGGTAAAACCTGAATTAATAATAAAATAACAGGATAGAATAAATAAGCATAAAATAAATAAACGTTAGGTGAAAGCTAAATTAAAAAGGTGGGTCTTGAGCCTGTTCTTAAAAACATGTACGTTCTCTGCTGCCCTGAGCTCCTCCGGCAGGCTGTTCCACAGACGAGGACCATACCACTGAAAAGCTGCCTCTCCGTGAGTATGTGTCCTGACTTTAGGGACAATCAAAAGGCCAGTGCCAGAGGACCTCAGGGTCCACGAGGGTTCGTATGGTAAAAGCAGATCTGAGAGATAAGAAGGCCCAAGACCATTAAGACATTTAAAAACCAATAAAAGAACTTTAAAATCGATCCTGAAACACACAGGGAGCCAGTGCAGCGATTCTAAAACCGGTGTAATGTGGGCCCGCCCTCTGGTCTTCGTCAGCACACGAGCTGCCGAGTTTTGCAAGAGTTGTAAAGTTGAAATATTCTTCTTAGGAAGACCAGAGAGCAGGGCATTACAGTAATCAATGCGACTGGTAATAAAAGCATTGTTACGGCTGTGGCCATAAGAACACTGTGTGGGCTGTTTGTTCTGTGTCTCTTTACTGTGTTTAAGACTCTTTACAGGTCCCTCCCCTAATGAAGAGTAGTGAGCAGCTGATTGGACCATGGAACAGGTGACCACATTCAAAAAGCCGCTCTGACAGAGAGAGAGTAAGACTCTTTACAGGTCCCTCCCCTAATGAAGAGTAGTGAGCAGCTGATTGGACCATGGAACAGGTGACCACATTCAAAAAGCCGCTCTGACAGAGAGAGAGAGAGAGAGTGTGGAACGAGCGAGTAGCCTGACAGCCGTCGCAGTCCTGACCCTGGTTTTCCCAGCCTGTGTTTATCTTGTGTATTTGTGGGAGTGTGAATTGTAAAAGCCGCTCCCAGTGCATTAGCTGAGAGCTTAGGCACTCGTGGGCTGAAGCGGAAGGGGTGAGCTGCCTTTTCTTTTGGAATCGTTTTCTCCTGTTTTCTTGGTCAGGGAGCGAGGGATAGCTCTGTCATTTGTTTGTTCTTTTTTCTTTCTTAGGGTTTAGTTAGTCTTTTCTGGTGGGACTTAGTTGGTTTTGTTTATTATTTTGGCCTGGGCTCACCCTGGAGCTATGCTTCTTGTCCTTAAATAAAATCACTTTTTTTACTCACAACTGGTTTGGATGTTTGGCTTGGGAACCAGGGCGGGGATTTGTCTCTCTCTCCTCCAACCTTATGTGCGTCCCTACCCGCCTAGACTAGGGGCGTAACATAAATGGGGGCTCGTCCCTTTTCGTTCGTGTGATTGGTTCGTTTCCTTTTTGCGTTTGTGGTGGGGGGGAAACGTCGTGCGCGAGTTTTGCGGCTCTGGAGTGCGCGGATGCGGTTGGGTGTCTGCGGAGTTGTGTTTTCCTTTTTCGCTTTGCTCGTGATGTCGTTTGACATGGATGATTTTGCGCAACGTCCCTCCATTGAAAAGTTGGAGCGGTGCACAAAAGCAGATCTGTTGGTAGTGGCTAACTTATTCAGGGTGGATGTTCCGTTGAATGCTAAGAAGGCGGAAATTAAACACTGTTTGGTGGAGAGACTGGTGGACAGGGGAGTGTTTGGGGGGCAGAAAACCTCGCCGAGTGGGTCTGGGAGTTTGGAGACGGCAGTGGGGGCGGAAGCTGCTGGGGCCGTCCCGAAGCCTTCCAAGGGGCGGATGCCGTCGGGGGCGGAAGCTCCTGTCGCCATTCAGTCTCCTGTATTTGACCCGGCTGGCCAGGTTGGGGCGGGTTTGGTGACGGAGGATCTCAGGCTTGCCCTTCGCTTGAAGGAGGTGGAGTTGGCGGCTAAGGCTAAGGAAGTCGAGCTCATGCATCTCCGCATTCGAGCTATGGAGCTTGATCGTTCTCGAGCGAGTGACGCTGCTCCCGTTCCTGTAAGTACACTCCCCGACACTCCCACCATAGACCAGTTTAACGCTAGCAAACAGATTGTTTTGGTACCTCCTTTTAGGGAAGGAGAGGTTGACTCATATTTCACTGCTTTTGAGCGCATCGCAACCACTTTAAAATGGCCAAAGGACGTCTGGAGTCTGTTGCTGCAATGCAAATTAATAGGAAGAGCGCAGGAGGTCTGTGCGAGTCTTTCTATTGCGGACAGCTTGGATTATGAGGTTGTCAAATCCACTATTTTGCGGGCTTATGAACTTGTCCCAGAGGCGTATCGACAGAAGTTTCGTGCCTGTCGCAAGTTTGATAGTCAAACGTTTGTGGAATTTGCACGTGAGAAAACTGTCTTATTTGACAAGTGGGTGGCTGCCAGTCACGCGGAGGACTTTACTCAGCTAAAGGAGTTGATCCTGCTGGAAGAGTTCAAGACATGTCTCCCTGAAAACATTGTCGTGTATCTTAATGAGCAGAAGGTGGGGTTACTGTCTAAAGCCGCGGTCTTTGCCGACGAGTTTGTGTTAACTCATCGTGCTGCACTTTCGACAGAGCGCCGTGAGTACACTTCCTCACCTCGTCCTGTCAGAAGTTATAGGGTTTCCCCTAAGCGCCAGACACGTTCTGCTGCTATTCCTATGTCAGATCGCAAATGTTTTTATTGTCATGAAATCGGGCACCTCGTTGCTGCTTGCCCATCACTACAGCGCAGGGAGCAGGCCAACACGGTGAGGAAGCCGAAAAGTGTGGGTTTCGTTCGTTCTATGTCAGCTTCCACTTCACCTAGCAATGGAGTGGGAAGTGAAGGCTTTGATGAGAGCTACCGCCCTTTTGTGTCGGAGGGGTTTGTTTCGTTGAATGAAAAAGAGGAGGATCGGGTGCCGATCATGATTCTGCGTGACACTGGGGCCGCGCAGACTCTTATTTTGAAGGGTATTCTACCTTTTTCTGATGACTCTTTTTGTGGTTCGGATGCTCTTGTCTGGGGTGTAAAAATGGATGTACTGCGTGTGCCACTGCACAATGTGTTTCTTCAATCGCCGCTCGTTTCGGGTTCGGTACCGGTTGGCGTGCGCGACCAGTTGCCAGTGCCCGGAGTTGCGATGATTCTGGGGAATGATTTGGCTAACGGAAAAGTGTTTTCTACCCCGAGAGTGGTTGAGATACCGGTGCCTGATATTTCATTACCTAACCCTGTCGCTGAGGAGCATTCCTCCTCTGTTTTTCCTGCTTGCGCGGTAACTCGTGCGCATAGGCGCAAGTACGGTGACGTGGATTTATCTGATTCTTTTCTCTGTGCTGGTGGTGGGCCGGAGTCTGAATCTGAAACCCGTGTTCCACTGACGGGCGACTCTGAGGCGATGCTGCCTATTAGCCCATCAGTGACACCTCAACTGTCTTTGGAAATCAACAAAAAGGAGTTGGTTTCGGCACAGCAGAGTGACCCAACTCTTGTGAGTTGTTTTTCCGCTGCCAACTCTAGCGACCAGTACCCTCGTGTTTATAGTGTCGAGGATGACGTGTTGATGCGTACTTGGTATCCGCCTACAGCTGGTGATTTGGGTTGGAATGTGTTTAAACAGGTTCTGGTGCCTCAACAGTACCGACCCAAAGTTCTTGGTCTTGCCCATGACAGTTTTTCTGGACATTTAGGTATTAGGAAAACCTATCACCGCATTCTGCGTCATTTCTTTTGGCCAGGATTGAAGAATGACGTTGCTCAGTATTGTCGTTCTTGTCACACCTGTCAGATTAGTGGTAAGCCTAACCAAGTCATTCCACCCGCTCCATTACACCCTATTCCAGTTTTAGGGGAACCTTTTGAACACATCCTCATCGACTGCGTTGGTCCGCTCCCTAAAACAAAATCGGGTCACCAGTACCTCTTGACTCTGATGTGTGTTGCTACCCGTTTTCCCGAGGCAATTCCGTTGCGCACCCTTAAGGTTAAACCAGTTGTTAAGGCATTGGTGAACTTTTTCTCTATTTTTGGTTTACCAAAAGCTGTTCAAACTGACCAAGGCTCTAATTTCATGTCTAGGATTTTTGCTCAGGTTTTGCAGTCACTTGGCATTAAACATCGGAAATCTAGTGCCTATCATCCGGAGTCGCAAGGTGCGCTCGAGCGGTTTCATCAGACATTGAAATCGATGATGCGGAAATTTTGCCTTGAGTCTCAAAAGGAGTGGGATGAGGGGTTGCCGCTGCTTCTTTTAGCAGTGAGAGAAAGTGTGCAGGAGTCGTTAGGATTTAGCCCTGCTGAGCTGGTGTTCGGTCACACAGTGCGTGGCCCCTTGCGATTGCTTAAGGAGAACTTCCTGTCCGACACTGTTGCCCCTAAGGAAAATGTGTTAGACTATGTGAGCTCTTTCAGAGAGCGTTTGCATAAAGCGTGCGCAATTGCACGGGATGCTCTCAGTGCAACACAAGGTAGGATGAAGAGGAAGTTTGATGTGAAGGCTGTGCAGCGAAAATTTGAGGTTGGTGATAAAGTTTTAACACTTTTACCGGTCCCTGGATCTTCCCTCCAGGCCAAGTTCAGTGGTCCATATACAGTGCAGGCGAAATTGAGTGACACGGATTATGTCATCGACACCCCAGAGCGAAGGAAAAAGTGCCGTGTGTGTCATATTAATATGATGAAGCCCTACTTTGCTGGTGGTGTGTCAACAGTTGCGACTGTGGGGGTGCTGGTTTCCGAAACTCGGTATGACCCAGTAGGTGACGATTTGGTTTTCGGTTGTGCTGTGGGCTGCGCACGACTTAGGAATTCTGAAATCCTACGTGATTTAAGGTCACATTTAACTGGGGTAGACGATGATGTCCGAAATGACGTGTGTCGGTTGATTGAAAATCATCCTAATCTTTTCTCGGACACTCCATCCTGTACCACCGTGTTGGAGCATGATATCGATGTGGGGGACCATCCTCCAATCAAACAGCATGCCTACCGGGTGAATCCCACTAAGCGTGCTCTTTTCCAGACAGAAGTCTCTTATCTGTTGGAGAATTGTCTTGCTGTCCCTAGCTCTAGTGCGTGGAGTTCCCCATGTCTCCTAGTGCCTAAAGCGGATAAGACCCCACGGTTTTGTACAGATTTTCGGAAGGTGAACAGTGTGACCAAGCCTGACTCCTATCCTCTGCCCAGAATGGAGGATTGTGTTGATAGGGTCGGTTCTGCGACCTTCGTTACCAAGCTGGACTTGTTAAAGGGCTATTGGCAAGTTCCCCTAACATCACGTGCGGCCGAAATCTCTGCTTTTGTTACTCCTGACCATTTTCTCCAGTACACTGTCATGCCTTTCGGGTTGCGCAACGCTCCCGCCACATTTCAACGGCTCATGAATATCGTGCTGGGCGGCGTCTGCAAGTGTGAAGTGTATTTGGATGACATTGTCGTCTATTCAGACACCTGGTCAGAGCATATGGAGACACTCACTGATGTGTTCCATCGCTTGGAAAGGGCATCCCTCACCCTCAACCTCGCCAAGTGTGATTTTGGTAAAGCCATGGTAACGTACTTAGGAAAGCAGGTGGGTCAGGGGCAAGTGCGCCCTATCTCGGCCAAAATCCAGGCCATACTGGATTTTCCTGCCCCTCAGACTAGGCGTGAGCTTCGCCGTTTCCTCGGCATGGTGGGCTACTACCGGAGTTTCTGTCAAAACTTCGCGGACGTGGTCGCACCTCTCACTAGCCTCACTAGTGTGTTGAGACCTTTTGTGTGGACCTCTGCGTGTCAGAGTGCGTTCCGGGCTGTTAAGACTCTCCTGTGCAGTGCGCCAGTGCTGGCCGCCCCTGATTTTGCACGCCCTTTTAAGTTGGAAGTGGACGCCAGTGCAAACGGGGCAGGTGCCGTATTGCTGCAGGAAGACCATCATGGTGTGGATCACCCAATCGGCTATTTCTCAAAGAAATTCAATGTCCATCAGCGAGGGTACAGCACGATTGAGAAAGAGGCCCTCTCTCTGCTGTTTGCATTGCAGCATTTCGAGGTGTATGTCGGTGGCAGTCCCTCGCCTGTGATTGTTTATACCGACCACAATCCCTTGGTATTCCTAATGCGGATGCGGAACTCGAACCAAAGGCTGATGAGGTGGTCCCTCCTGGTGCAGGACTTCAATTTGGAAATCCGTCATAAAAAGGGCACAGAGAATGTGTTAGCGGATGCCCTATCCCGTGTTTTCCCTTAAACATGACTGTCCAAAACATCTACAAAGGAGATGTCTTTGATTTTGGGAAGGGGGGTGTTACGGCTGTGGCCATAAGAACACTGTGTGGGCTGTTTGTTCTGTGTCTCTTTACTGTGTTTAAGACTCTTTACAGGTCCCTCCCCTAATGAAGAGTAGTGAGCAGCTGATTGGACCATGGAACAGGTGACCACATTCAAAAAGCCGCTCTGACAGAGAGAGAGAGAGAGAGAGAGTGTGGAACGAGCGAGTAGCCTGACAGCCGTCGCAGTCCTGACCCTGGTTTTCCCAGCCTGTGTTTATCTTGTGTATTTGTGGGAGTGTGAATTGTAAAAGCCGCTCCCAGTGCATTAGCTGAGAGCTTAGGCACTCGTGGGCTGAAGCGGAAGGGGTGAGCTGCCTTTTCTTTTGGAATCGTTTTCTCCTGTTTTCTTGGTCAGGGAGCGAGAGATAGCTCTGTCATTTGTTTGTTCTTTTTTCTTTCTTAGGGTTTAGTTAGTCTTTTCTGGTGGGACTTAGTTGGTTTTGTTTATTATTTTGGCCTGGGCTCACCCTGGAGCTATGCTTCTTGTCCTTAAATAAAATCACTTTTTTTACTCACAACTGGTTTGGATGTTTGGCTTGGGAACCAGGGCGGGGATTTGTCTCTCTCTCCTCCAACCTTATGTGCGTCCCTACCCGCCTAGACTAGGGGCGTAACAAGCATGCATCAGCATCTCCGTGTTGGCCCGAGAGAGAATAGGGCGGACTCTGGCTATATTTTTTAGATGATAAAATCCAATTTTGGTCACATGTTTAACATGTGGGATAAAACCAAGCTCAGAGTCAAAAATAACGCCCAGGTTTTTCACTTGTAGCGAAGGACATAGTGAAAATGCCTCTAATTTAGACAAGAGTTTCTCTCTCTGAGCCTCAGGACCGACAATTAAAACTTCAGTTTTGTCCTGGTTAAGCTGTAAAAAGTTTTCTGCCATCCAAGATCTTATATCCAAGATACAGTTAAAAAGGGCATCCATTGGTCTGGTGTCATCAGGAGACACGGAGATGTACAGCTGCGTGTCATCAGCGTAACTGTGGAAGTTCACTCCATGCCTCCTGATGACACTGCCGAGAGGCAACATATACAAATTAAAAAGTACAGGGCCTAGAACCGACCCTTGAGGCACACCACATGTCATTTTATGGATCTTAGAGGAGCATGTATCCATACTCACCATAAAAGATCTGTCAGAGAGATAGGAAGTGAACCAGTTGTGTACAGCACCAGAGAGGCCCACCATGTGTTTTAGTCTGTTTAAAAGAACAGCGTGGTCTACTGTATCAAAGGCTGCGCTTAGATCCAGTAGCACCAGGACTGAGAGCTTTTGGGCGTCCCAGTTACATCTAAGATCATTTAAAACCTTTAGGAGAGCAGTCTCTGTGCTGTGGTTCACCCTAAATCCAGACTGGAATATCTCCAGGATCTGTCTATCATTGAGAAAATCAGTAATCTGAGTAAAAACAAGTTTTTCTAAGACTTTACTTAAAATGGTAAGTTGGATACAGGTCTGTAGTTATTAAAATCATTACAATCCAAATTGCTCTTCTTCAGAAGGGGCCTCACCACTGCCGTTTTAAAGGCAGCAGGGAAGACACCCAACTGAAGAGAGCAATTCATCATGTATAAAAGCTCAGCCTCAAAAAATCCATAAAGTGTTTTAAAGAGTGAAGAGGGGATTGGATCTAAAAGACATGTGGTGGGTCTCACTGTGGAGAAAACCTTCTGAAAGTTCTCAGCATTAACCAGGACAAAGCTGTCCAGTGTCTCCTCAGGTACAATCGAGCCCTCAGATGTGTTTACAATCATATCGCGATTAGATAAAATATCAGATCTGATGGCGCTGATCTTTCCCCTGAAGTGGTCTGCAAACTGCTCACAGAGCGAGTCTGTGGGGGTTCTTTTGGAGCTGTTAAAATCAGGGTTAAATAAATGATCTATGGTGGAAAAGAGGACCTTGGGATTATTTTTGTTAATACTGATTATTTTGGCGAAGTATGAATTTCTTGACTTCCTTAATGTATTATTGTACATTTTAAGTTGCTCGGAAAATATTTGATGGTTGATATTATTTTTATTTTTCCTCCATCTCCTTTCTGCTGCCCTGCAATTTCTTTTGAGTTTTTTGACTTCTTCGTTTCTCCAGGGTGATGCATGTTTTACGTTAATCTTTTTGGTGGTGAGTGGAGCAACGGAGTCAAGGCTTTTCTTCAGTTTGCTGTTAAAATAACTAAAAATCAAATCGCAGGGTGCAGGTAAAATCACAGGGGGGCATTTGACTAAAACCCTGGTAAAATTTGCAGCCACTTCAGAGGTCAGATAGCGCCTCCTCACAGTTCGCACCGAGGTCTTCCGCTGAATAAAACCGGTGATGTTAAAAAACACACAGTAGTGGTCAGAGACAGCCAAGTCAACAACAGAGGACACGCTGGTGGACAGCCCAGCTGTTGTCACAGTAACCATCTCACCTTCCCTTCACAGTCCCGCCCTAATGAGACCACTGGAGGACACGGAGAGGGAGAGAGCAGCAAGGGGGTGGCAGAGAGATGCAGACACAGAGAAAAACAGACATGTATCACAGGAAGATGGGCAGCATGGAGGCAGGGTTGCCATTGTCTTGTATCTGCTCGCTGCACACGAGAAACCCTCTCTGTCAGCTACCGTTCCAGAAACAAAAGCCACTGCCCAGCCAGCAGCATCTGCTGATTACACTGTCTGCTCATGACCACACCACAAGTTCAGTTTGCTGGCTTGGCATTTCCATGTAAATCCAATAACATTATCGTTAATAGATAATTACCCCGCGCTGCATGATTTGTGACCGCAAACACAGATTAAAATTCAATTAAAGGTAAAAGTGTGCGTGGGTGCTGCCTGCTCTGCTTTGCTGAGTGGCTCCATTGAAGCTCAATGTCATGATTCGGCTGTGTGGCAGGCAGGAGAGGACCCAAACGCAAACTCACAGAGACAAAAGGTAAACTCAAAAAACACAGCTTTATTGCTGGCGTGGAGTGGGACACGAAAAACAATACAAAATAAACTAAACTGGAAAAACTAAAGCACAAGGCGCCACAGGGAAAAATCACACAGCTATGATGGAGACTACGACACTGACAAAGAGAAACACAGGGCTTAAATACACAGAGGGATAACGAGGGAATGAGACACAGAAGGAGGGCACAGCTGGGAGAAATCAGGACTGGACGAGACAGAGACGCAAAACTAGAAACACTCACATGAGGCATGGACCTTCAAAGTAAAACAGGAAGTATCACACAGAGACGCGAACTAGACACAGTGGAGACAGCAACTAAGAAACAGAGACAAACCATAAGGCAGAGGTCTAAGAACCAAAATACACAGAGGGAAATACTCAGCTTTGAACACAAGAGACTAGACTAGAGGGAGTAACAAAAGACCAACCATGAGAACATAATGCACAATGCAGGGTGACAGAAAACAAGAAACTCAAACATGCAAAGACACACCATAAACAGAACAGAGGGGGCACAGAGAGACATGAAGGGCAGGGGAGACTTAACATGGGTTGAAACACAAGGGGGAACTAATAAGCAAATCAACATAGGAGGCCTAATGAGCTAAACATACTATAAACATCAAAATGAACTAAAACTCAAAACACTGGGTCCTAAGACCCAGGATCGTGACACTCAATGAATCACATTCAGCGATTATATCTAATGTACATGTGTATAATGCACTTGAATTCATTTGAAAGAGGCAGTATTAAAATAAATGTGTGAGGGTGTTTTGGTTTTTTTTGAATCTCCGGAAAACATCGCTGTACACAAATGCGATCGACGTCACATGAAGGTTGATAAACAAATAGATACAGCCAGATAGGGAGAACGTGTTGGAGCAGACCAGCAACGCTCATATTAACATCTGTTCTTTTATGTACTTTTAAAGTCTCTCCGTCTGCTGCAGCATCATAAAAGCTCTAAATGAAGTGAACGAGGCCTCTGGGCTCTGCACAGATTGGCCCAAGAATTTCATCTGGGAAAACACATCTGCCAAATGTTACAGTAATAAGCAGGCCGCTCGTACGGGCATATGAGTGTGTGCAACAGGTTCAGAGGCTCTCATTTAAAGGCATACAGTGTGCTCATATGAGACCAAATGTAAGGCATGCAAAAGTACAACGCATGCTTATTCTTGTCAATGAGATATACATGCGCTTTGATTACACGTGTGCATGTGTGACTTTTGAGGATCCTCTAACGCGGGGTGTGTGACCTTTCACCATGGTTATTAACCAAGAGATACCATTAAATGATATAAAAGTTCTGTCCTGCGTTTTTTTTTTCTAAATAAAAGGACATTTTCAGAGAAATTAACAAAAACATTTTGTCTTATAATTACAGGACAGTCTGGCCAATGTGCTAGCAGAACATTTTCTGTAACTTTACACATTTATTTCATACAATTTAAGCCCAGAGAGTCGTGTTGATAGATTTATTTTATTTACTACAGAGATGTGTTATTGAAATTGCACTTATTATCCTTTATTAAAATCTCTCAGGGACTAAATGTCTAGTTAAACTTCTTTAAACTGAAAGAAAGGAGAATTTAAATCAAAATGGCCTATATGTGGCCTGTGGTGTAAAATGAATATGACGTCCCTGCTCTAGCAGGTTCAATCAGTGACATCAATCAGAATGTGTCACATTTAACCATGGTATGGAGCTGTTCCCATCTTATTTCTGTGCTGCACTTGTTAGGGGGAGATAACTGCAACCCTAAACTAACAAACCGCCCAGCCAGGAGCCTTTCAGTCAGTCATAACAGCATCTTCGAGCTACATGCATGTCCTAGTGTGATTTAGCAGATTCGGCCTCGTTGTGAGCCCTCGTTCTTTGTTGGAGCCGTTTACATAATAGCAGATTTGGGTTTTATGAGGTGAATGTTAGATAACACACAATCATAGTGTAGTGTGATTTCCAGTCTTTACTGTGGCTTCATATGTCAGGACTTACAAAATGCTGTTGATCAGCACCGCAAATTTGCCTATACTTGCTCCAAAGATTTGCATAGATTTCCTCAGCTTCACTGCCAGTCTCACATATCCAATGATTGTTGAATATGTGATGTGATATGTGATTCCCTCTTCTTTTAGAGGCAGTCCATAAACATCTGGGAACTGAGGAGACCAGCTGTTAGATTTTGGGGAGAGGAATGTTGTCTCACTCTTGTCTGATACAGGATTTTAAATGGTGAAAGGTCTGGACCGCAGGCAAGCCAATTCAGCATCCGAACTCTTCTCCTATGAAGTCATGCTTTTGTAAATATGCAAGGCCTTCCTTGAAAATTGTAATTTGGATCGGAGCACATGTTGCTCTAATACCTGTATATAAAACCTGTATTTACCTTTCTACAGCGATGGTGCCTTTCCACATGTTCAAGCTGCCAATTTCAGAACTTTAACCTGTATTTATGGATTTCATTTTGAACTGTGTTCAGACAGCGAATTCTGGAAGCATTCCTGAAACCATGCAATGATTTCCATCACATAATCATCAGCATCTGGTATTGATTTTCAGCCTTGTCCTTTGCACACAGAGATTTCTCCAGATTATCTGAATCTTTTGATGATATGATGCACTGCAGCTGATGAGATATTTAAAGTTTTTACTCTGTGGTGAACCTCTGCTCATCTTTACCTCTGTGAAGCTCTGCCTCTCTAAGATGTTCTTTACACCCATCATGTTACAGATCTGTAGTCTTTTAACCTAATTAGTTGCATTATGCATCTCCAGCTGTTTCTTTTAGTACCATTTACTTTTCCAGCCTTTCGCTGCTCAGTCCCAACTTTTTTTGAGACCTGCTGCTGTCATCAAATTCAAAATGAGTTTTTATGGGTTTATGAGATTTGCAAATCATCGCATTCTGTTTTTAGTAATAATTTGCTCACGCACGCGGCATTTACACAAACGTGGACGGTGCACAACACGACATTCACATTATCTGTGTGTATGATGACTATCCTGACATTGCTACAGTCCTCACCCAGTAATACTGTTCGCTCCCAATCAACGTCCCTTGTCAATATTTACTATCGTCTGCCGGTACATCAGCCGCCTTTGCCGTGTTCTCGTTTCTCACCGTCAACTTAATTAGTCACATCTCTCGGTTTAATTACATCAAGTGGAAGGAGGTTGCAATCTCAAGTAGATCAAATTAAGCTCTATGCAAATGCTGGAGTGTCTCGTTCCAGGTTTCTGTGGCAACAATGTCTCTATCTTCCTTATTTCTGTTGGGAGGAGTAATGCAAAGCTTGTCATCAGTTGCTAAATGAAATCTTACACTGGAAATCACTCCTATTAGGCAGGTTAAGTGGTTGACTGTCTGTTTAAGTTTCCACTGAGAAGTGACTAATCCCCGCTGTGTGTGTGTATGTGTGTGTGTGAGAGAGACCGAGAATGAGAGAGGGGGACAATATGAGAATGAACCAGCTTAGATTTGGGAGAAAACATCAGAGTTACATCATATTTGACTAATCAGCACTGACAGCCTGTACAGAGATGATCAACTTCAGCAACTTTTCAGCATCACTGGCAAGTAAACTAACCATGTATCGTTTTCTATCTTGTTCTATCTCTCAAGATACTGTAAGTAAATGTTTCAGGATAGTATAATGTCATCAATACAAATTAACACTGTGCTATCAAAACACAGCCGAATCAAGTTTCAGCCTGTGGTTATACATTTCCTACTAATGTACTTGTGTGCTGCACTTCCTCTTAAACTGCATGGTCATATTGACACTTTAATCAATGCATTCCTTAAAGGGATTCTTAAAGCAGTAATCTAGTGCTGCTCAATGCTGCACTTCACTTGCTTAATGCTTCAAAAGTTGCTAACTTTGTTGTTGTGTACGTGTGGCAGCACGCTTGCACCGAACAAGATTTCTGCAGAAAATGGCAAAAAAAGGTCAAAATGTTCCATGAATCTAAACAGACATCCAGAGCTGAGTGATAATTCTTATAGATTATTGTTAGGTTTGTGTTAAATCCCAAAATAAAACTTAAATGTAATTCTGATTTATTGTTTGCAATAGAAAAATATTAATCTGATTTGATTTCAGTACAAATTAATTATAGGAATAATTGACTGTAACTGTGTTTTCTTTTTTATTTCATTTTATTTTCTCGCACAGCCCCCATTAAAATGTAACATTTTTCCGTAGTGGTTACTGGGAGCTGCTGGCCGGTCTGTAGGCCTGTGCGTCTGAGGCAGTTTTATTCCTTAATATGAAAGAAAAGCAAATAAACTGAACCTTCTGTGATGCTGCTGATCACAAATTTGATTTTGTTTTATAATGTAGTTGAACTGTTTTTCTGCTGCGCTGAACTTTTATCCTTAGTGCAACTGTGCTTTCAGCTACTTTAGCAACCAATCTTTAAGTAATGCAATGTTTCTTAAGTACAATAAAAAAATTGTGAGCTTGTGTGGAACTGGATTTCTCTAATCATTCCCATCCACTGTGTCCCATCGACTCCATCACTGAAATTCAAGCCAAGATTTTTGTAGTGTGATTTGGAGTCTTTACTGTGCACCAAGATTTCTGTCTTGCTTGTGAGCCACAACTCTTACTTCATCAGCCCCCTTCCCATTCCTCTGTCCACTCTGCACTCATGTGGGAAATGCATAAACTATGTGATATTGACGGACACGGTGCACAGGCCTGCCGGACAGTTATGCAAGGATAATGTGAACTGAAAGGTCTTCTGTGTACATTTTCTTTTATATTATAGCCCTGTGACTTATCTGACTATGTGTTAAATTATTGAAATTATTATATATATGCGAAAGTTAAGGAATCTGAAAGAAAAAACTATAGAAGACACCAAGGTAATTATTCCAGATTACATTTTGCTCATCCTGTTTACATGGGACTAAAGTATGCCATGTAAAGGGCTTTAATGTGCAACACATGCTGTGCACTATTGGAGAGATTTTCATGATCATTTGTTGAGGTTATTGTTTTGGTGGACATGTGGTCCCCTGTAATCCCTTCCCATGAAACAACTGTCCATTGTTCACTCATAACCCAGATGATCCCAAACATTAAATGAAGCATTAAGATAAGATAAGATAAGATAGAACTTTATTAATCCCTCGGGTGGGTTCCTCTGGGAAATTCGACTTCCAAAAAGCACAGCAACGACCGAAGCCAGTACAAAACACTTTAGGGGGTCAGCAGTTTTTGCACCAGAGACACAGAGAAAGCTGACTAACCTCATTTTACCCAAATCTCAGTAAAGACAGTGATGGGAATATTCAAATCAAAACAGAAATAACAGTTACGACAGTGACTGTATCTCTATGTTATTTAAAAGGCCTGCTGTATGCATTTCTAAACACATAACTCGAGGTGTTGCACATTGATTTAACTCTTCACAAAAGGTAAACTGACCAAACAAACAAACAAAGAAAAAAAGAAGAAGAAGAAAAAAGCAAAACTGCGGCATAAAGCAAATCAGCCAACAGCAGAAACCAGTCAGCCTTTACTTTGCTATAAAATTTCTCAGTTGGCCCAAACCAGGAAGTGCAGCATGGTGGTTGGAAGAGTAAACATGAACATGACTGAATATCGTTCCTGCAGTGTGACTTCATTATTGATTAAAACAATGAAAACACACTTTGACTGAAAAACACTCACTGTGCATGTTAATGTTGTGAAAACTGTCCTATGTATTACCAAAGCCTGCATTGGTATCGGATCGATCCTTTGTTTCTGTCCTCTAAGTTCAGTATGTAGTCCAGTTAATTATGTCAAATAAATTACTTTTTAGAAATAAAAAAAATACACCTCAAACATGCACTATGCAAAATGTCTGAACCTTTTTGTGTTGACTGTCATGTCTGTTTCATTTATAGTTCATTTAAACAACAGAAGTTGACCCTTTAGAGACAGGCATATTTAAATGGATCCAAGCAAACCCAGGTTCCAAATTCATGAAAAGCTGAAAGGTGTGTTTTGTTGTGTTAACTAATTATTGTGGAAAGTAAAAATCAGTGATCAAGTGGTTATTAAACCCCAGTCCCACAGCCTGCTGCTATCTGGGAAGTGGCTCACTGCTCTACCACCAGATTTTGGAGCACCGTCTTTCCTTTTTACCAGATTCATCCTTTGGTGGCACAAAGTGCTACAGCTCTTATTTCATTGTGCAGTCTCCAAATCCATAAATACAGTAACATGATCCTGAATCTTAAAAACCTAATGGAAAATCACCAAACATATTTCTTTGAACTTTTTTTGTTTTCCTTTTTGGCGGTGGGAGTTCACATAGTCAGTCATGTAATACACTTTTTTAAATTTATGAAATGAGTTGAAATAACAATAGAAATGCATACTCCTCTGTACAGTAACACAGAGTCCATCGTCGATTGCCATCAGGCCAATCACGTTCAGTGTAGTGTGTAGCCACCATCCGAAGGCCCATTTTGAGACAGGAAAAGTTTTGAATAATAGCTGTACTGTAAATATAATGATCTGATAATGTAATACAGTTTAGTAGTTCTGTTATATGTTCTTCCCACATATTTAAATTAGAGTTGAATGAAAGGTGTGGACCTGTACATAAAACATAAAACACAAAATGTACAGTTTAGTCTGCAGCCAAGATGATAAATTATGAATGTGTTACTTGTGATGAGGTTTTTATGTAGTTGCTAACTAATACAATTGTGGTTAGTGTTTGCCTACAATCCTGTCATATACCTGTAAAATAAAGATTTATCTCATGTTGTTACAACCTGATGATACACTCTCTTGGACCTGCTGTCTGTTAGGTTTTGTATTGTTGATTGTCATTTATGCTTAGAAATATTTAACCATATATGCTTAGAGGTGTATAATCATTTGTAGATTGAAAGAATGTCTCATCCTAGGAGGTCTGTAACAACTCTGTGTAGCATGAAGAGGGGAGTGCGTTCACTCCTCTACAGAGTGTTCTGGCGTGGATCACACACCTCCTAGGAGAGGTCGTATCTTCTCTTGCTGATATATGGTTTAGCAAACACACGTATATCTCTTTAAGTATAAGAGCCTTTTGTTTTGATAGATCTGCTAGACGCCTGGCACCAGCTTTGGGGAGTCTTCACAGGGTCACATCTTGATCTCACACACACACACACACACACACACACACACACACACACACACACACACAGGCAAGGTAGACGTCATATGTTAATGAACCTATGCATATTCATGTAACCTCAATAAAAGAACAGTGGTACGGGAGAACGGACGAGAGCAACTGGGGTCAAGCGAAGGAACGGCGTTTGTCCGGTCTCTCCCGTGCACGAGAAACATGAAGAACTTTGCCTACTTCGTGTCTTGCTTGCTGTGTAATTATATTGTCTTCAACGTTCCAGCGAATAGGTTCAAGCTACAAACCTACCACTGTCCTCCATACATTACCAATTCCATTTATGCATTAAAAAATATTCTGAATGCCATATAATGTATATTAAATCACATATTTTCTCTCTACGAGATGATAGTTTAGACTGAAGTAAAATCCTCCTCTTCATGTGTAGTACTGAAGCATTCGTTGACACTAAATGGCTTCCATTACCGATCAAATAGAGGTAATTTGTGTCACAATCTGACATCGGTGACGGGCTGCATCTGGCCGTGCCCAATCTGTACACTCAGATGAGCCAGGAGAGGCAGAGGGGGGCAGGCAAGGAAGGAGGAAGAGAAGCAGACAGAGGAAGAGGAGAGAGAGAGAGAGAGCGCGGGTGCAGCTTTCTCAGACAGCTGGTGATGTGCAGCTGTCTGGGAGGCTGGATTACTCCCTAAAGTCTGCTCTCTGAGGGAGAGGCGAGAGGGTGACGAAAAGAGTGAGAGAAATAAATAGAAATGGAGACTGAAATGGGGACAGAGAAGCAGAGTGATGGGGCCTGGAACAAAGGGGATTTGGGCGGGCAAAGACGAAGAAAGCAGTACAAAGCAAAAGAAAACAGATTTAAGTTACTGAGATGGAGGAAGAGAGCGACGTGAGAGAGATCATCAGAGATAAACAGCAGACAGGGGAGGGATCAAACTCATTAAATCAATCCCGAATGTGTTTCACCGTCTTCATTTGAAAGGTTTCGAAAATGTGTTTCAGTGAAGTTACGCTTTACTACAGGAAACAGTCAATTTTTTACTTATTTAAACCATACAGCTAAATTCTGTGTTAACGTGAGTACCCCTGTTATTAAGGTGTAACCTAAAGAGGTACAGTTTATTTACACATATCTCTGATAATACACCAGCACATTAAACCATCATTATAGGAACAATTAACCTTTAAAAATCCTTATTTAAACAGCTTCTTGCACTGAGATTACAAACACATACACGTGACCTTTAAATGCTCTGACAAAATATGGATTTTATTTATAGAGTTTGAATGGCCCAGCATTTAACCCCATTTTCCCCAGTTCAGCGTGAATTTGGTGATATGACATACTCCATGTGCATTTGAGTCTGAAAGGTCATTCCTGACTTCTTGAATGCAGCAGCTGAGAAAAACAAGGTCAATTAAACGGTCCACAGGAAATTTGATTGCATCATGTGATTTACCTGATGAATGGTTCCTTCTTCGACAAAAAAATACAGTTAATTCACTTCATATAACAGAGACGAAAGGCTTTAAAATGCTTTTGAATGACTCTTTTTTTGGATTTATATTAAATGTGTATACTGAATATATACTGTAGCTTACTGACCGCTGAACATAAATGTTAAGTCTAATTGTTGAATGTTTGTCATTATGCTTCTTAAATTTGTAAGGTCTTAGTTCAATCTATAGGATCAAGACATTCCTTTGTCCCTGACCACCTCTCCAGCCACTCTGTGCTGGGGGAGGATTATTACACATCCCTTGCAAAGATTCTGTTTGATGTTTGGTAAGCTTCCTGCCCTTTGTATGGCTTCACTGTGTTATGCATGGTGAACCATACATTGGGTGTGGGGGAGGTTACCCTCTTTATGACCAGGATGTTGTTAGAAACAGCAGATGCATACAGATGTTTACACATACACACACATAGTGCCTTGTCTTAGAACCATTTGGGGGGTTTTATGGTGGGCGTTGCTTCGCTGTGATGTGTATTGTGTGAACTGTTTTCCCAATAAAAGGCAGCAAGCGGAGGCCGTCATTGGGGTCATTGCGGTAGGATTCAGGAGTGCTTTCTGAGACACCGGCTGGGGCCTCCCTTGCTAGCAAGTAAAAGATGTTCGTCTTGTTTTTGTCGTTAACGAGAATAACTTTCACAGACCCAACAACAAATATGTGCATATATCCCTTTTTGACATTTACAGATTCACATAAACAGCAGTAATTTTAGCTCTGTAATTCATAACATATGCTGGCTTTAAATAAACCAAACAAATATAGACCCTATGGTTTTATTATCTTGTCCAGTCTGGTTTTATGTCTGCAAATTAGATCACTTATCTCACTTTTCATCGTGTTGTCCCCACGCACTGTGGCATGTATAACTGTCAAAAAGAAAGAGAAAGTTAAGGAGGCGAGATGAGCAAGTGTCTCTGCAAGTGCATCGTCACGTTAAGCTAATTTAAAAATTCCAACCAACAGTGAGAAATATCCTCCTTCAGTTTTTGATGGATCAGTGTGGCCACCACATGCGCACACACATTAGTTTGAAAGCATGCATAAGTCCAAGCATGAACTTTTGCGAGGACGCTTCAATTAACTAGAAAGTGCATTTTCTGAAGAAACTGCAGTGTGAATGCTTGAATCTGAATGTATGCACTGAAATGAATTAATTGCTGAATTTAATAGTGATGGGATTTCCGGCTCTTTTTAGAGATCCGGCTCTTTCGGTTCGGCTCACTAAAAAGAGCCGGCTCTTTCGGCTCCGAACCGGCTCTTCAGATTGTTTTGTTGCTTTAATTAATTTATTATTAACAATAATATAAAATTATGCACAAAAGGAATTACTAACGTAAAAAAAGTGGTTTTATTTATATATGTTTATATATAAATATATGCGGTGACACCTAGAGACAAAACACGTACAAACTCCAAAACACATTTCTAGCATGAACTGAACTTCCAAAGCAAAGCTACTAGATCACTTAAATTACACAATTGAAAGCATGTATGTATTGTTTGTGTATTCATACACAAGCACTCATATATATTCAAATAATTTAAAAAAAAGTTCATTTACCTGTTACTACCACACATCAAATCCGGTCGTTGGTACTTGCTGGCTTGTGTAGCCACAAGATAACAAAAGCTCAACAGTGCGCCCAGCATCCTGGAGCACTTCTGTTGTCTTTTGTACGTGTTTTGAGTTTTTATATGCTTCTAAGTTTTTACGTGCTTATGAGTTTTTACGTGTTTTGGAGTTTGTACGTGTTTTTACGTGTTTTGGAGTTTGTACATGCTTCAGAGTTCGTACGTGATTTGAAGTTTATATGTGCTTCGTCTCTACGGGCCACCATAAATATACTTTTATTTATTCACTCCACATAAAATGTAATAAATAAATCATATAATACAAAAACCAACTATTCACATTTCAACTTTTAACTATTTAAATTTTCAGCTTTGTGTGACTGAGGAAGTGACTTTCAGAAGAGGAAGCATGGCAGACAAGAGAAGTGCAGATTTGGGTAGGAAATTTATAGTTTAGTGATATGTTGTTGTAAGGGGGTTTTATGCTGAATGTAAGTATGTTACAGAGCATAAGGGGGTGATTTTTGTGTGCAAATTGTGTGGTTATAATGAGACTTTCGGTGTATTGAGGAGGTGAAATTATGTGGTGGCAAGACTTGTGTGTTTAAGGTTGTTGAGGTTGTTGTGGTGATGGGTTGATTCTGTCAGTTAGGTTTGGGTTGTTGTTTTTGTTTTTAATAGAGGGAGTTTTAGGAAACATGGACATGTCTAAAAATTGGGCCCATTATTTTGTAACAGTGCACTTAAAGAAAACCTGTCAGGTGATTTTGTTTTGTTTTTATGAGCTAACAATCAGCTCTATTTTTTTTTATTTCTGTTTTAAGCAGGCCTGCAACAGTGAATAACGGCGCTGAAAATTCTCGGGAAGAGCAAATATAAGGCGGCTTTCCAGATTACAATTGGCTGAGGAAAAAGCTACCTGGGGACAATTCAGGTCGTAAGTCCCTGTAAAGAGGATTGTATGCGAGTCAATCCAGTCCAAAAGCATAAAGAAATATTTTCCTATGGAAAATAAAAAAATGACTGAGCTCATTTTGCTGAGCCAGTCTACCAAATTCTCAGTTTTCATGCCTGTGGAGTTAATTATATGGACGTGGTGACAGTGAAAGACACCCTGTACTTCTGATTTTCAAACGAACCTTCTGAGACATTTTAACAGACATTTTAACATTGGAGTCTATGGAAGAGTTGGAGGGAGGAGGCTGTGCATTGGTGACATTTATGGAAGAACCATAACACCTAGTACAATAGTAAACACATTGGATGAAAGAGGACAGCGATGGCTACGTTTTGAGGGTAAAATCATGCCTGTAGAGCAAACACTGTGGACACAGCAGCAGTTTTAAAAAAGATTTTAAGATTAATTTTTTTGCTCCTCTCACTCTAGCAGTTGAGCTGTCTCACTCTAGCCCCAACATTCCGTCCCATACACACCCATTATAAACTCTGAAACGGGTGAAAAAACATCATGAAACTTAAACTGGAACTGAAGAAAAAGTATAATAGATATTGAAAAGATAAATACAAGTTGAATAGTTGAATGTCTTGTCTTTTAAAAATATAAATGTTAAAAATGAGAAAAGTAGAAGCACACTTGTCCAAAAGAAGAGGAATCTAACGGTGTTTGAATGGTTTTTCTAAGTTGAACAGTTTTGAAGGAGTTAGCGTCCAAAAAACGTACGGAAAAATAATAATAAAGATTCAAAGAACAATACTGTGAATGCTTTTCAAGCATTTCAGGGTTTTTATCGGTTTTCAGCGTTATTTTGTTATCGTTTTAATCGTTAACTCGGTTTTCCTGGGTCTTTTCACGTGTGTTATGAATAAATCTTCTTTTTTTCGGTACCGGTACTAGTTTTATTTTGTTGTATTTATCCGCGACACCTTAAAGGCCGGTCCGTGAAAATATTGTCAGGCATAAACCGGTCCGTGGTGCAAAACAGGTTGGAGACCGCTGGTCTACAGTACATGTAGAGTTTATGGAAAAACAAAAACAAAGCAACGACAATGAGCTACTTTCAAAGTGCAAAGAGAACAGGTTGGACATGTGAAAGACCTGATGCCATTATGTTACAGCCATCCATGCTTCTGTACCAGACGGAATCTCACTGAGATAAGAATAAGAGCTCCAACTTCTTAAGGACTTTCTCTGTGTTTATATAAAAGTGCAGGCACTATAAGAAATGATAATGAAACATCTTCAAGTAAGATCAGTTTTAATGCTGTCCCTCTTTCGACATTTGGTTCTGTTTGGAGCCTGCTTTACCTTACGACAAGGTCCTCAGGATATCATTTAGACTTTTATGGACATTGGCAGGCTGGGAGGCGGCACACTTGCTCAGGCTTGGCCCCATCTGGGCATAAAGGGCTTGGCACAGGTTGGCGGTAGCACCCCTTACGCTGCCGCCCCGGCCATGAATGGTGCCGCTGTGGGTAGAGGTGCCCAAGAGGTGCCAGAGCAAGGGCAGCACTTTCTGCTTTACCATCTGGGGCTTACGAGGGTAGAGCTCTGTCACAAGATCTAAATATAGAAGATGAGAAGCAATACACTGCATTTAGATACATCAAAGCAGAAGCTGATTACAGTGCCGAAACTAGGACACCAGACATACCTGCGACCTTTTCGATAAGGTTCACCTTTGCCTTCCCGCTTAAAAACTGAGCCTTGGCGCAAAAAGGCTGAAGGAGAAGTATGTTGTCTGTAGCAGGCAAAAAAATGAAAGTCAAATTAAAGCAATTTTTTTAACCAAAACTTTCTCCTCTATTTTAATGCTCAAAGTAAGTACCTATATTTAAGATGAGTGCATTAATAGCTCCAATAGCAGCAGAGCAGATAGCATTGCTCTTTGAGTTGAGGTGATTGTCCACGATTGCTGGGACCAGGATGTTGACCACTTAGGACAGCTTGTCCTTTAACAAGTGGATGATTTTCTGTAAAGACTCCAGGGCATACAAGTTGACCTTGCTGTTGGACTCCTGCAGCCTGGCTCTGAAGGCATCAAACACCTAGAATTAGGGAGATCAGAAAGTGAAGGATAAACACTTTGTCATTATAATGAAAAGACCACAATGTACATAAAGACATACTAAATGGATTTGGAGAAAGAAAAATGAAAACATTAACCGGGAATATACTGTTGATAACCATGTTTGGGTTGTTTTGGCAGTCAGCCACTAGCTGGTCGATGCCTTTGATCCTCTCTCTGAAGTCCTTTGAAGCCAGCAGATCCGAGATCTGCTTGATGTACTCAGTCTTGTCTGCAAAACTCTGTGTCTGAGATCTACAGCTGTAATGGCTGTGAGACTCCCTGTATATAAAATGCATCACAATTCACGTGTTTTCCATATGTATTACACATTTGTGAAAAATAAATTTGCCTTAATGGGCCACTCTGGAGCATTGGTTGATATCCACACCCACCTGTTGGTCTGGTTGAGTGGCTCTCTGTTGAGCGATGAGGCTCTGACTGTACCGCTTGCCCGGGAGGGAATGTCTGCCTGAGTATCTTGAGGCATCTTGCCAAGACCCTAACCCCCCCCCAACAATCTCAGAGTTAGATGCCTATATTTAACTTCCAGCCAAAACACCAATTTTCCTGTAAACATAAAGACAAAGGTACCGTACCTTTGTTTTTAGAGTGAAGACGGTGTCTCTGACAGTCTGCAGGTCTTTCGTAGGGATGTATTTCTCCAGGATCTTTTCAAATTCTGGGTGGGAAGACAGGGACAGCAGCATTCGACGGCCAAAGTTGTCACGGCTCGGGGCAGCGGCCGTGTGAAGAGTGGAAAGGAGGACTCAAACGCAGCGCTTCCTTAGATGTGAAGGTGATTTATTGACAATACTGAACATAAAGTGGAGATGGCAAACAGAACTAAGGACGAACTAAACTGGGAGAAACTACACAAAGGGAGTGGCAAACCTGAACATGAAGGGAGAACAGCAGGGAGAGCACGCAGGGGATTCACCGGGTATGAACACAGACGACGCGACGAGGAGCAGAGGAAAACACACACTATAAGTACACAGAGAGACACTGGGAATCACACACAGGTGGGGGAAACAGCTGGACCTGATTAACCTGACGAGACAGGGGAACACTAACACCAGGGACCAATAGAGGGAGCACAAACCCAGAACCCAGTATCTAAAATCCCAAACACAAACCATCCCAAAACAGCCACGAATAATCATGAAAGTAATAACAATAAAGAACACAAACACAAAGTCACTGAGTCATGGCCGTAGGACCATGACAAAAGTACCTTTGAGGGGAGAAGGTGTAATATTATCTCATTTGTTAAAGTGGCACTTTGGGTTTGCAGTCCAAAAGCAACGGAAAAGCATTTCTAAACATATTTTAATGAAATGCAAGGTAATTACAGTACAGTGACACCAAAACAAATAGTGTCAACAATAACAAAATCAATTCCAGCAAAACCAAAAGTAGATTTGGATTGTACTATATCCTTTTGATGGTCTAAAGCAGGGGTGTCAAACTCAAATACACAGTGGGCAAAATTCAAAACTGGAACAAAGTTGCGGGCTAACGTTAATATTTATTGAAATATATTTATTCCTTCAGATATAAGAATGAATCTTTTCTTATGGACTCAAACAAGTTTTGCTGAAAAACTGAATATGGAACAAGCAAAGCATAATACTAAACAATATATATATTAGCTGTATAATACCAGTAGGCCAGCTCTGATAGTAATTTGGTATGGCTTCGCGGGCCAAATGTAATTAGGCTGCGGGCCAAATTTGGTACCTATGGTCTAAAGACTTTTAAAATGTCTCAAATTTGACATTTTCCTCCCACTGTTATCTGTTATTGCTGAATGCTTTTTATTGGCAATGCATAAAAATATAATCTCACCATTCAAGCAAATATGAATAAGTTGTAAAGAAGTTAAAACACAAAAATTAAATGAATTAATATGAAAGTTTTTTTTTGTTTGTTTGTTTTTACATACCTAACTTCTTGTGAGGAGTCTTGTGCGAGTTTGACCACGGCAGGTAAAATTCTGTCAGTGAGATCTTTAGCCCAAGAAAGGAGACGTGCAGCACCAACCTTCTCAACCAAATTAGCCAGATGTTGAGCCATACATTTCCTCACCACTGCATTAAACATCAGAGTAATATATAGCAACACTCTTCATCCACCGCTGAACAGAGTGTGACTAACCTTAACCTCTTCTGGACGTGGGATGATATCACTGTCTTGGTGACTGCCAGACACAGCGTTGCTGTGGATGCCCACTGAGGGATCAGTGGGGGGTTTGAACGATAAAAAACCCTGCTCATGTGGTAAGAGAACTCCTGGATGGCTGGAGGACACTGCAGTGCCAAGCATGCCTAATAAGCATGAGGGAATAAGATGACTAATCTTTTAGCGGTTTAACTGTGATCATGCAGGAACCAGCAAATTTATATTTATAAGCTTTATTTAAAAATACATCCAGAAAGCAGCTGTAATTTATAGCTAGTTGAAAATGTGTAGTTTAAAAAAATGGATGGGAGAAATAAAAGATATGTTGTTGAGTCCTTTATTTAAAAAACAAACCAAGAGCAGCACTGAGCTACATCAGCTTAGTAACACAGCAAAAGCCTGGACAATCAAATGATAACTTGTATCCTTTACAGATCTGAAACTTACCTCTGCCAACTACTCCTTCAGACATGTCCGTGCCTGGTGATTTCCTACTGCTGCTGTGACTATGGGATCCTGAACATCAAAAGAGATAAATAATGAGATTTAATTATTTAAGCACACAAAATGCTATTAGAAGGTATATCCAATATAGCACTCTGTTCTCATCGATGCTAGCTGACCTTTGGGATGCTTCTGAGCTTTTAAAGATTCATGAAAAGCTGGTCCGACCAATGGAGGGGATGGTACCGTTTTCTCTTCGTCAGTTTTGATTATGCCATTGGAGTACGTAACTCTCTGCCCAACCACACCCACCTCAGATGAGAATTCATCTCCCTGGGACAACACTTGGGAAAAAACAGAAAACAAAAATGTAAATAAATAAAATAAAATAAAAAAGACACACGGCAATGCAACAACTGGGAAAAACCTTTCTCTCCTTTTCTACCTTGAAGGCTGCTGAAGTCCGAGGACACAGAAGACCTCGGTTTTGCAGAAGGCACTCTTGCAATGTGAGGTTTCATTCCTGCAGAGGCAGAGTTTCCAGGGCTGGTGACAGTTGTGACAAGTGAGAAGTGATCATGAGAAACTGCCTACCATTCAACACATCATCAGAGAACACCTAAAGACTACAAAGTCAGAGCTTCTTAAAACTGTCAACATGATTAAACACAACAGGCAACATATCCCATATCCCAACATAAGGTCATCTTTATTAATAAACAAACACCTTCCTGTTACATTTAATATAAAAGATCACTTAATAAGCACATCTTACCGGTTACTTTTTTGCCTCTGGATTTCACTCTATAACTAGAAAGTGCATTTTCTGAAGAAACTGCAGTGTGAATGCTTGAATCTGAATGTATGCACTGAAATGAATTAATTGCTGAATTTAAGTTAAAAATTTTGAATGAGATGAAAAATACAGAAATTTTCGCCTGAAAACAAAAGTGCTGAAGTGCTAAAAGCTGATATCCACACAGAAGTTGGAAAATAGCTGAAAATGTTTTAAATGTAAATTAGAAATGATGACATACTTTTTATTTATAAAAATAAGGTGGCAATAATAAAGCTCATTTGTTACTTTTGTCTCACTGACCGCCAATAAATATCACAGGAATATTCTTTTTTTTTCAGTTAACAACTGCTAAGGCTAGCGTTAGCATTGTTGCTAGCATTAGCATTGAAGCTAGCGTTAGCACTGCTGCTAACAGCAAAACGTCATAAACCTATATAAATGATAGCGAAGGTTATTCTTTTTTTGCTTTCTTTATTCTTTGAACTCTGTTGAATTTGATTTGTGAGTTTAAATGTCAAACATGTATTTTTATGTCATAAAAATAAAACAGTGCATACTGAGTGTTTTGTACCTACCACGGCAGAGAGCAAAGCAGAATGACGACAGTTGGTGCAGTAATTGTTTAAAGACCGATGAGGCGTTCAGGTGGTGCTTGGAAATTTGAGCATCAGTTTGAACAGCAATATTGAGCATATATATATTTCTCTGTCATAGAGAGACAGAGGAAAAAAATACACAAGACTCATCAGCATACAAATTGGTACTTTTTGCCTGAGTATAAGCGAATGAGTGACATACAGAGAAAGAGGGCAACTGGCATTAAACAAGCAAATAAAAAGTATGTCATCTTGAACTGTTTTGTGGGTTTTATTTTAAGACTACTTTGAGTATTGTTAAGGTTCAAAAATTGAGGAAGGGTACAAGAGGTGATCGAAAAATAACCACACTGGTCCGGCCGGGTGAAGTCAAACGAAGATTTTAATTCACACGTGGGAAGATCACTGGAAACAGCAATTGATCTTCGACTTACTAAAGCACAAACAATTATTTTATAACATCAGGGTTTGTTTACTGACGCCCCTTCATGCGTCACAGATACATTTTATACATACGTCAAATCAACACCACAATGACCTTTTACACAGAACATCATCTTCTATTTTCATGGCTGGCACTTCCTGTGTACCTTTCAGTTCTTGTCCTACTCCTCTTTCTTGCCGAGACACCAAGAAACGGTTCCTCTTTTACCGAGACATGACTAATCTCTCTCTCCTCTAAATAAATCTAACTCATGTGTGTGTGTGTGTGTCACGACCTCACTCAGCCTCGATGTCACCTCTCGCACTTCTGACCTTTTACCAGACCAGAGGCTCACTGAGACTATGTATATGTCATCTGCTAAATAAATGTTTTAACCAAGAACCTCCACTAAAACCTTAATATAAAATGACCTGATATAAGTGTTTTGTAAGCATGTATTGCAATTCCTTCTATGTTCTAGTTTTCCCTCAGCATGTATCACCTGAACAGTCACGTCAGTGAAGCTTAAGACCTTTAAAGAACCTGAACATCAACTCAAATAAGCACAGATATGCAATATGTATAAAATAGTTATAACTGCACCTGGAATACAAAATTAATATAATAACTTGTATGCATAAACATCTTAAGGCCATCTTAAAGCTATCTGTTACATTGTTAAAGCAATGATCATACTGCAGATTATATTATGCTGGTAAAATACTTTTTGTTCATCCCCACAATCCCCCTTTCGACCTCTGGCACACCAGAGGTCGATACATATGTTGTCGTTCACTCCTCAGTCCACTCAACTGCTTCCATATCCATCATTGGCATCATGGACATAGGGGCCACCTCCCCAGGGTCCACTGCCTTTACAATCACCTTCTCTACCAACCTTCGGGCACAAGGAATGAGACAACAACCACAAGTCACCAAAATACCCACCAATACAGATAGAGAAAACATAATTGACAGAGCAAGCCCCTTCCACCGTCCGAACACTGAGGTCATCCAGCTCTCCAGCGAGTTGTCAATTCCCGAGTGGTCATGCATGGTTCTAGAGAGACTCTTTAGCCCCTCCAAAGCTCGCGTCACTGAGCCATCTGGAGCTGTGTTATTCGGGATATAAGTACAACACTGATCTCCGAACATCGAGCATACACCCCCTTTTTCCGCCAACAACATATCAAGGGCCATTCTATTTTGGACCCCTACTAATGAGGTCGGACCCATCTGCTCCGCTAACCCTTCCATCCCGTCTCTGGTAAGGTTAGAGAGCCTCAGCAAATTATAGTGAACATAATTGATTCTGTCTACATTTTTGTTCGGGGTCACTGGAAAAAGAGCAGAAATTATTGGAAGATTCTCAAAACCCGCAGCTATTTGGTCTACGAGTTTATATTCATTCGGAACTCCTCTGGGGACCCCTATTGAGTCAATCCAGGTTGGCGAGTTCAGCCTAGGGTCATAAGCGTGTGTTCCCTCAATCCCGCTTTTGGACAGGATATGTCTTTTCCGCCTAGCTGCCAATGTGCGTGTGTCGTGCTGTAGAATGCTTTTTACCTGATTTCCAATTAGCATAAGAGGTGCTCCTAGTCTCACCATCGCGCACGTCCCCACACTTCCAAAAGAGTCTTGTGCCCACAATAATAATAAAGTCCACTTCTAGCCCAAGTCCCAATTAAAGTGTTGGGATCACTTACATTGTTTGTGGTTCTTCCCGTCTGGGTAACAGCGCACCAACTTGGGTCGATTTCCCCCACGTTATATATTACTTTATCTGTGGAGAACTTAAAACACGTATAATTACCTTTTTTCGGCAAAAATGGTCCTGCCTTTGTCCGCTTATCAACTGGAGGAAACAAACTGGATAACACAGTACAGTCTCCAGTACTCACCGCTCCTCTAGTCATTCGCAACATGCAATCATAACCCCACTTGTCCTCCGGATGGAGTGGAGCGGGCTCTGTGAACAACCGTGGTCTAGCCGAGGCACAAGCAACACAATTGGATACCTCTTGTTCCCTAGCATTTAGAGCTATCCAGTCCAGCCAGAGATTACTGTCACTGAACCCAGTGGCGCGCTCAATTAAATCCTGAGGCTTCAGTCTAGTGTAGTCCACCGCCAGGACTCGTCTATCCTTTAGTTCCTGTTCCTCTGGTACCACATATGACGACCCATTTCCCCTTTTTCCTGTAGAATTTACAACAGCGTTTATTGGGTTGTTAATCATGTGTATTTCCTTTTCTTCTCTAACTGGCTCTACGGGATTTACGGGATTGGCCTTTTCAAGAAAGTTAATTTTAATTAACCCCTTCGGGTCAGTTCCCACAGTCTCCACACCCAAGACTAAATACAAAGAGTTTTTACGCCGCCAGTTGCCCAGTGACACAGTCAAAGGATTCTTAGATGGACTATAATCTCTTTGGAGTCTTAACACGTTCTCTGACCCTTGTCCTGACGTTTCCCCATTTTCCCCAGTGTAACCCTTTACCTGATTCCAGTTCCGACACCAGTTTGCAAAGGGCCTACTCCCTCTTTCACAATGTGTACTTACTGCATAATCCCAACAAACCCACACATTATATCCTCTCCAACTACTATCTGCTCCTTCACAGTTTAAAACATCGCATAAATCAAAGGTGAATGAAGTTGTGGACCCATTAACATAGTTCAACTCTAAACCACCATATGTACTGAGGCACTCATCCCTTTTACCCGAAACCTCGCGTTTTGATCTCCTTTTTAGCCCTGTTTCAATAAACGGTTTCTCTTTTGGTGCTGGATTCAACTGGCCCCTGTGTTCAGACAATTCGCGGGGCCCTCCCTGCAAAATATAAACAAGCAAACATAGGGCCATTATCAATATCATTACAGTCATCAAACTAACAATCACAAGCAACATTTTAATCAGTCCTCTCTCCTCACGAGTCTCCGGTTCGCGGGATGGCATTGTGTTATGTATATTTGTACTTAGCATAAATTTTAAAACTTTGTTTCTGTTTTCCTCTTTCCCTTTTACTCTTTTTATTTAAACCACCCCTTTTCAAACTCTCAGTTTGTTACCACTCCTTTCTGTAGACGCGGCGATTTCCTCCTAGGCTGCTCTTCTTTCTTCGGCCTTCCAGGTGGACTACTGGTCGGCCCGTTGCACAGGTGAAGAGGTTTATTCTGCCTCTGTTCCTTGACACTTGCGTTCTTTGAAGACGAATTTTCCTCCACCAAGCTCTCGTGTGCGGGTGCACACTGCGACCAGTGGTACCAGGTGTCGCCTTTCCCTTTCAGCTGGACTGCTGTAGCCGTCCGGGCGGTCACCTCATACGGACCAGTCCAGCGGGGCTCCTTCCACTTTCGCTTAATGACCTTTAGCCACACTGCCTTTGCGTCCGGGACCTCTCCGTTCCCCGTGGGTCTCTCACAAGTGACCTGTTTTGTAAAGCTGGACACAAGAGCTTTCAACTCATTAAAATATTCTGCATGAGACCTGTTGCTTGTCCTGGGCTGCTCCACCGGGACCACTGTCCAGGGTGCTGGAAACTGTCTCCCAGTCAGCAGCTCGTAAGGGGTGAAACCTGTGGATTGGTTAACAGAACATCTTATGGTCATCAAAGCAATGGGCAGGGCTGCGACCCAATTTAGCCCTGTCTGCGCACAGATTTTAGCCAACTTGTTTTTCAAATTTAGGTTCATCCTCTCTACCTTTCCTTGAGATTGAGGATGATAGACCGTCCCGAACTTATGTTGCACTCCCAACATCCTCTCTACCTCTTGCAAATCTTTGTTCTTGAAGTGAGTACCATTGTCTGATCTAATTCTCTTGGGAAACCCATGCCTTGGAATGTAATGATTGATTAAGCACTTAATCACGCTTTTCGCGTCTTCACGTTTGGTCGCCCATGCTTCGGGCCATCCAGTCAGAACATCCACACACACCAACAAATACCTCACCCCACCTGGGCCTGTATCAATCATGTCGGTATAATCAATCACGACCTCTTCTCCTGGCCTTTCTGGCATGAGAAACTTACCAGCTTCAGGTTTTACTGCTGGCTTTGGGTTGTGTGCCCCACAAATTAGGCACGTTCTGGCCTTTTCTAGTATCATCCTTCTCAAATCAGGATGCCACCATCGGCACAAATTTCTCTCCATCTGTTTCACTCCCACGTGACCAAGCCCGTGAGCCTCATTCACCTTTTGTTCCGCCATTTTGGCCGTTAAAGCGGGACGCCCATCTGGCCCCCTCCACAAACCACCATCTTGCCAGGCTCCTTTGTTTTCCCACACCCCCTTTTCCTCTTGGGATGTCTCCTCCTGCGCCTGTCTAACTTCTTCCATGCTGTTAGTGCTAACCTCCTCTTCTGGGGTTACCTGCACCATTTGTCTCTGTCCTTTGTAGCCCGCTGCTTCCTTTGCGGCTTCATCAGCTTTCTGATTTCCTTTTGCCACCATACTGTCTGCTTGTGAGTGGCTACAGCAGATCTTAGTGGTCCTTCACATGCTAACCTGAACATTTTTAACCCCCTATTACTACCAATAACCTATTGCTATATCAATTTATAGTCAAGTATTTAGTTTATGAATTTGATTGACAGATATTTCTTTTTTGGAGGATTAATTTTCTTCTAAAGTAGGACAAGATCTATAAATACCATATGAAACCATGAAACAGGGGATATAGCTAACCTACTACTGTTAATTTACAAAATAATTTTATCAGCACTTTTAAAGCGCAGTCTTTAAACAGATTACTCAAACTGTGGATTGGATTGTATGATTGTATGTATTCACCTGTGAACTCTACATGTGCTTTAAGTGTAGTTTGTTATCTGAGAGCAGAGGCTATCCCTTGGCCCATATTTCCACTCAGCGTCTGCATGCTCGATGCCTTTGTTCCCTTCCTACTGCAAACTCTCAAAAACCTGACTATTCTTTTATTCGTTTTTCTTAATTGCTAATTCAGATTTAGGCCCTAACTTCAGTCACACGCAGCAGATGTTACAGGATTTCAGAGGCAGTAATAATGAGCCAAATTCCCCAAATTATGCGTTTTAACCTAAGTGTGCTGCAACTGACAGCTGAGTGCGCTGCAGCGTATGAAAGCACAGACAAGTCGACAAAACACACGCAAAGTGAGAAAACACCTTTACTAATTTGATAATACACACAGAGCAATTAGGGAAAAAACATGCTTCAATGTGAGAAAACACAATGAAATTCAGACAGACATGTTTCCAGGGGACACTAAAAAGTGACGTACACGCTTGGAAGCATTTGTTGTTGCTGTGGTGAATAATAAAGTTAATGAAGTCGTCTGTTCAACTGTGCTGTGAGAAAATGAGCTGCTTTTTTTTTTTCAGACCACATTTTTCAGATATCGACTGTTAACCCTGCAAGCGTTTCAGGGTCACGTGCTTAAGACTTCGCTTCGACTCTGCAAAACGGACCACAGCACACACAGCAACCTTTTCCCGTCTCCTCCTCAATTCGTAATACCAACACCCCAGCCTGCTACAGCAACCCCAGACAGTTTTCCATTGGTTAGCCCCAAGACACAGAGGAGCATATCTGTAGCCAACCTTGACGTGCTAAACTAGGACGCTGAAGGGGACAGAAATGGGAGGAGAGAGCAGGAGAGTAAGCGAGGGGAGGGGAGGGGAGAGGAGTGGAAGGGGGAACCTAATGAAAACCTGCTGGAGGAGTGGCAGAAATAAGGAAGTGAGGATGGAGAGCTGAGAGGGTTATGGCAAAGAGGGGGACGGAGAAAGGAGCAGTGGAGAGGGAAGGGAGTGAAGGTGGAGAGTGTGAGTAAAGGGAGGGAGAGAATAGGGTGGATGATTTTTTTTTTTGGTGATTTGTACTCCGGCTGCATATGTGCCTGGTCTCCATCTCCTCCATTCTCTGCTTCAAAACTGGAAAAATCAATACACCCACAGTCTAGTGTATCCCCACATGAACTGGATCATTAAAAATATATAATCAAACGCCCGCTCGTCATTTTTCATCACCATTACCATCATCACGTATCTGAAGAGCGCACAGATACCAGTATATCACCAACATGGTTGTAACAATTTAATAACCCAATCAATGGCCTTCTAATTATTTCAGTGCCACAGTTAATTGTCCAGTTAAAGCAGTCCTTCAGCCTCGACTCGCGCAGAGAATGGCACACGGAGACAGGCTGCTTGTTAACAAATGCACACAGCAGAACCGAAGCTGGGCTGTTGTAATAAGAATATCTGACTTCTCACATTCACAACTCAATCCAACTCAGGGTCGCAGTGTTGCCTAGTAACGATGGCACACTACTGACCTTATCTACGTGGTCATAAAAATGTATGAAGAAGCCCCCCCTCACGCCTTCAACCTCCTCCCCGCCAGCCTTCGCTTAGTCCTTCCTATAACCACACAACAACCTCAGAGCTCTTATCTCCCCTCTTTTACGAGTAGCAAGTAGCCAGGGGCCGAGCATCCTCTACACTCCCCCTAACCCTGCCGGGCAGCTCTGCGGTGGGTATTCTCTGCCCAGGAGCTCCTGTCTCTTTTTATACAGAAAGGGGGGGTGAGGAACATGAAAACACTTGAGCCTTCACAAAAACACAATGCGCTTGTTTCTGTGCACACTACATGCATGCAGAACACAACAGATACAACGCTGGTGGGCGTGAAGTGGGAGGCTGGAAGGATGCAGATTGCATGCTATGAAACTGATAGATAGCTGTAAGAACAGAGGGACACAGTCAAGCGCAAAGGAGACTGAATACCGCACTGCAAGGTGAGTCGGTGCACCAGCCTTCATAATAATATTCTTTCAGAGTGGATTTTCTCTTCAGCCTGCAGTGGGGGGGAAACAAGAGTGTGATATAAGTGTGGAAGAGTGTGAGAAAATGTGTTTAGTGGGAACAGAAATACAGTATCAGCACCACAAATATAGTTTATTGATGAAAGCAATTTGCCAGTGAGAGATGAGATGCATCTGATCTCTATCCGCTCGTGAGCCCCGAGAGCCGGGTTCAGCTTTTCTAATTGGGTATCGCCTTGGAGACGCCCATCCTAATTAGGAGACAAACTCCAGGTGTTGCACCTGACATCACCTCTGAAAGTCACAGAGGGAGTGTGACACATACTGTATAAACACACACATCTGCTCCATCTGCTGGCTTTACAATTAACGCAGCCAGGCCGGAATATGTCGAAATTCCCGCAGCAAACTTAAAACGGACAAGGGGAAGGTCTTTTTTATTCGGCTATGGAGGCAGACCATCGAAGTAATTGTTCTTTGTTTTTATTTTTATTTTTTTTTCGGGGGGGGCACAAGCAAACCTTTATGCTCATGTCTCACCTGAAAGCGATGGCATCTATGGGCAGATTGGAATGGATGGTTACAGATTTCATGCACTATGATAAAATTCCCTGTTAAATTACAGTGAAGTGCTGGAGCTAGATCTGCTAGCATGAAACTGTATACAATATATAAGCTGTGCAGTATGATACCGTCAGCTGTGCGATTGCCATTTCTTTTTTTAATTTAGTGTTCTTCCTCTAATCTCCATAAACAGTATATGACTGTAAAATATAGTGAAGCATTGAATAACTGCAACATTAAAAACATGGTAACAACCGCTGAGGTTCCCTGTGTGTCCTCGTTCACACTGAATTATTGTATTCCCTTTCTAAATTATGACATAAGGTGAGCAATTCCCATTGTCTTTAACTGCACAGTCATAATCCTGCTTTATACAACATTTTGACAGCCACCCTGAAGATGAACTCTGGGTATGTGGATGGATGTGACCAATCATTTGTGCTCTCATAACTGAAACAACCACCACAACACAATTAACGTTGTAAACATCCACATTCCTGCGAGTGCTGGCAGGCCTCTCATTTCTGATTTGAGCTGAAAAATCTACATAGTTCAGATTGCACACTACCTTTCTTGTTTCTCTGAGGTATCAGTATTTATGGGATTCAGCTGTATTCACCAAGACTGCTCACTACTGCGCAGAATTTCCTGTATTTACAGTGTGTGGTGAATAGAGTGAATGATTATAAGAAGAACCACTTCATTAAAGAGATCCCACTAGAGAGGAGAACCCCAACAGCATCTCAGTAATGAGGATGTCCACAGCCTCCCACTGCAGTCCGGCCCACAACTACAGCAACATCTGCTCTGTGGCACCCAACACATCAGGTGGGATCCGCTCTGTTTGAAAAAACACAGGAGGCATATGTATGCATATGTACGAGTTAGAGTAACTAGGGAGACTGGTGAGGGTATGAGTAGTGCCTTGAGGCGAGGAGCAGAAGGGTGGCAGGGTTTCTGACACGCCGTAGACTGTTTAGACGCAAGCCTCTATGACTCATCTACGTGTCACTAATGCTTTTCCTATGAATGAACAAACAGATACACTGCGGAGAGGCATCGCTATCACCACAGGGGGAAGAGTAAGTGTGAGTAGCCTGTGAGACTAGGATGAGACACCCTTAGTCATACTCCCGCCTGTCTGAGGAGCTAGAGTTGCTGTACAGTTACAAGTAATCGATCTAAAAAAAAATGAAACAGATCAAAACCAGCTGTCTTTTATATGGCTGGAATCATACAGTGTGGTGCCAGTGGATGAGCCGTGATGTATCCATGCACCTGTTGTCTGGCACGTCCCTCTCATCTTATGTAGACTCTCCTCATTTGGGCTCATCTCCTGCAGCAGCAGCTGTGAATATGTGCACCTTGTTAGGCGGTTGACAGTTCTGGCAGAAGGAGAGACGGGGAAGTAGCTTGTTATGAAGAACAGGCTAACTATATGTCAATCTCTGCCGTGCAGAGAAGAAACAAAAACAAAGATGTGCAAAAAAATCCTTTTAATCTCAGCCTAAATTCATTCTTAAAGCAAGCTACGTTGTATTTATTTAAATATTTGAGTCCACTAAACTAAAAGCTAATTGACCCCAGCCATTTTTTTTTGCTAATACACTGCACTGCTGATTAGATACCAAAAAATGAGATTTGTCTGAGAAACATGTGGACAGCCTGATTATGATGATCTGCCCCACTGTGATCCCCATTTACCGCTCATCCAGCTCAATCATATCTGTGCTGTAATTACACTGCATTCAAAATGCTAGCAGATTCAGCAAACCTCTGAGCAGCATTATACACTTACAGTGATTGGGCTGTCTGCAGGCCTGATTATTATAGCCCTGCGTGATGCTTTAAAAAAAATAAAAAGGATGAGAGCTGGGGTCACCGAGAAAGCAGCAGAGCTAATTCGGGACTTCACAGCACAATATTTATTTCTATGATCAACCTGTTTGATAGACCTGCTTATGCTTTAAAATAATGCACTGTGTCAAATTAGACTGGTAAGAGTAAGAACAAGTGTTCAGATGATATTTTGTGCAGTGTTAACATTTTTACAACATCCTATACTTTCTTACACTGTGGCAGCCGATAGCCAGTAATCTTTAGAAATAGTCATTTATTTGATCTTCAAATAGTTTCATTTAAGCTTCTAAACACGTTTTATGCTGCATTGATTTCTTAACAAAAGGAGAACTCACTCATTCACACTCACTTATGTCAAAATTGCCAAAATCCCAAGTTAATTATTAAATCAAACATGTACAATTTTGAAACCCTGTAAAAACAGAAAGCACTTTTTTAATTCCACATGGTTACCATCTACTTACTTTCTTTTTAGATGACTGTGCACTAAATATATTTTCACCTGCTGGTCAGGTAAAATCAGACATTTACATATCTGATGTCAGGCTCGAGGAAAGTTTGACTGGCTGTAAAAAAAGAAAAGAAAAAAAACCCCAGTGAGTTTAAAGCAGATTAATCAATAAGAAAAACATAATTTGTTACAATATAATTTACTTTAGAGAACAAAAATATGAGAATTTAATAAATATATATTAAATTCATCGTGGTAATTAGTTGGCATAATGTTACATTTAGATGTGCATCTGTGCTTAGACGTCGATGTTTGTTGTTGAGGCTGAGGAGGAGGGCTTGCATTTGAGACAATGTGGAGCAGTCTCCTCCTCTCATCAGCTGTAATGATCAGAGCTGTGAGGATTAAGTACCGATGTCCCAGTAAAGGAGCTTTGCAATGCCAAATGTAGGACCACTGGCTCCCCTAAGCTGTCTAATTTGCTCATCCACCAGATGCTACAGCTCTCTTAGATTGGATTAAAGGCACAAAAAGGGTGTTGAGCGCCTTGCTGTGGGCAAAGGTGGAACTGCAGGGAGAGGCTTTAGGACCAGATTAGAAACATTGAATTGGATATAAGACAGGCACATTATTAAAAATACACTTTATAAAAGTCATGAATGGGTATTTTGTCATAATTTACATTCTTTGATGAATCACTTTTGGTCTTTTTTACCAATGAGTCTTTATCTGATGGAACCTGATCTCTACGAAACCGAAGATTAAATAAAAGGAGTCTTTTCCATTAGATCTGTTTGATCTGATCATCATTACAACTCTTTAGCTAAAACTTTTAATTTGTAATTGGTACACTTTTTAACGTGTTTACAAATTTACAAGTATATGGTGGCTTTAAATGACATAAAGCTCCACTTCTCATTAGAAGACTTCATAAACAAAACCAGGTAGAGAGCCCTAAAAAGTTGTTAAACTCTTCAGTCAAAGGATATATAACATACCTCCTGATTTTCTGCATTAAGGGGTTAGTAGGCTACCAGACAAATGATGCATTAAAGCTTCGTCCTGTTTTTAAAACTCTCAGGGTAAGGAAATACCCCAAGGTCCAGGGAAGAAGAAATAGGAATTGTGCTTAAATGGGTCATTCACAAGACCCAGTGCATGACAAGCAGTCCACCGGAAAGATAAATTTTTGTGGTCACAGTAGTTTCCCACATTATTAAGGCTAATATAACTATAGCGATTAACTTCAATGAGGGTGTGAGACAAGCATGGGTGGGGGACAGGGAAAAGAGCCTAACATGTGACACTACTGTGCACTCATGAGGTATTCAGTGTGAGACACTGGTTGTCTGTGTGTGGAAACAGGCAGCATGGAGAAGACCTGTGACAGCGATCTTGCCTTCCTTTCTTACTCTTTCTCCCCATACGCTGTCAGTGCCGAACCGAAGCCGTCTCAGCTGAAACATGCACGTAAAGCTTTCTAACTTGGGGAATGAAGTCATGCAAAGTTGAAATGCATACACAAAAGTTTTGTTCCCTAATACTGTAGTGAACAGTTCACAAGTTGGTGGGTGGATATATATCAAATTATAACTTGTTTGACAAAGACAGTTTCTGTAGTTTTCCCTGTGTACGCCACCATCATGGGTTTTAAACCAATATTAAGTCTTTGCGAGGGCAGACTTTCAGCTTTATTTAAAAGTTGTTTTTTTTTTTCAGCAGTTTTTATACACTTTCCCCCATTGTAATGGGGACAAACACAATTGGACATTTGATCGACGGGCAGTTTCATTGCCAATTGAGGCCTGTTCCCTCGTTATTTCATGACAAATGAAGTAGACATAATGCTCCATGTTTACCCAAAGTATTCACTCACCCATCCAAATCATTCAGTTCAGGTGTTCCAATCACTTCCATGGCCACAGGTGTGCAAAATCAAGCACTTAGGCATGCAGACAGCTTCCAGCGCGGTACCGTGATTGGATGCCACCTGTGCATCAAGTCCAGTTGTGAAATTTCCTCAGTACTAAATATTCCACAGTCAACTATTGGTGGTATTTTAACCACTAAAAGCGAAAGTAATAGGCCACATAAAATCAGAGGGTGGGGTCAGCAGATGCTGAGGTGCATAGTACACAGACGTTTCTGCAGAGTCAATCACTACAGACATTTAAACTTGTGTTCTTTAGAATAAATCAAGAACAGTGCATAGAGAGCTTGATGGAATGGATTTTCATGGTCAAGGAGCTGCATTCGAGTCTTACATCATTAAGTCCAATGCAAAGTGTGGAATGCAACAGTGTAGAGCACCCCACCACTGGACTCAGATCAGTAGACACTGGCAATCTGACGGACAAGCATGGGTTTAGCCATTGCCAGGAGAACGGTAGTCATCTAACATGGATGAGAGAGCTTGGTGTGGAAGAGTTTCAAAGCCATTATAGCTGCAAATGGTACGCTGACATTATATTAAATGCTATGGATGAAGAATGGGATGTGGCTCAATTTCATATATGTGTGAAGGTAGAAGATGAAACACTTTTGTAATATAGTGCATCTGAACATGATTCAAGTGTTGGATTTGTGTTTCATAGCTTTTAATTGTAATTTAAAATATGGGAAGCCATCATTAGCCTGCAAAAAAACAAACAAACCCTAAAACCTAAGAGAGATAGGAAGAACTTCAGGATTGGCCAAATCAACAGTAAGGTTCATTCTTAAAAAGAACGAATGCATTGAGTAGCTCAGCAACACTACAAGGCCTGAAAGACCACAGAAGAAAAATAAAGTGAATGATAGGATTATTTCAATGCTTAAGAAAACATCTAACCAATAGGACTTGAAGAGGCAGGCGTCTCAACCAACCAAGAGATGCCCTCGTGAACGTAAATACAGAGAGTTTGCATGGTGCAAACCACTGGTTACACTCAGAACAAGATTATACACATAGCATACTTGGAGTGTGGTGTGCTAATAAAAGATACTGGACATGGGTTTTCCAATGCACAAGGCTGAGTACTTACAGGTATTTTTATTGTAGACTTTCAGATATACACATAAGTTAAACAATGGAATTAAGACTTCTAGTGAAAGCCTAGTTTCAGCGTCCTCAATACTGGTATAACTTGAACCGAGTCATCTTTGTAGAATATCTTCACAAATAGCAAGCAATAAACGAAGATATAAAAATGATGCTGTAAATTCAGACATTACCGACAAGACATTTTATAATAAACCTTTCCATAACTAGGCAGAGGCTCAAGCTGCTGGGAGGAAACAAGAATAGTGTCTTACACAATTAATTTGAACACATAAGACCTTAAAACTCGCAATGACCAACATATCAAAAACTCAATCCATATTCAAAAACAAGGCTTCAGTCTTTGGCCTAAATGCGCCTATTGCTCCCCGAGCAGGCAGTGAGCCACAGTTGTGTCTAATGGGTGAAGGTCCGACCACCAGGAACTCACCGACATCACCTCCACTAGGCCTGGCTCCAGGGTGGTGCTCCAGTATCCCATCCCTGGTAAGGTAACTGGGTCTCTGTTGCTCCCTACCTATAACCCATTTACCTTGGGAGACCCTACCAAGGGGAAGTTACCTTTGTAACTCCATGGGTTACTCAGGCACCAACTCATAACATAGCAGTATCTGCATGGGGGGAGAGAGACGAGAGTTTGTTTTGAAATCCAGGAAAGCAGTGGAGTCTAATACAAACGTGCATTAGGATTCACCACAAAGATTACTGAAAATTGTAAGCATCTTGTGACCCTTCACACCTTCTCAGAGGTCTGTAACACAAAGGATTTATTTTAGCCCTGATTCCCAGTGTTATGAGGGTTACACTTTATTGTTTCATTACCATAATGACTTATTCTGCAGATCCAGCTGCTTCATGTAGGTCATGTTTGAGTCACGAGAAACATGCATGAAACCACCTACAGGCCAGTTTTTCAGAGAACGGTATTATACCTCCTGGGAGATCCCTCAGATATCAGTGTGCAGACACCATAAGGGTCCAGTTGTTAGAATCTAAAGTTAGTGTGTCCCTGATGGAGCGCGGTGAGGAAAGGAGATTTTTATTTCTTGCATTTTTCTCCTCCTTTGAAAGCAATATCCTTATAAGCCACCTCCTTACTCACCACTAAACAGTTTAACACAGCTGATGTTGCAGCTGAAACTATGTAGCTTGCATGCCATGAGAAAAAAAAACACAATTTAAAAGAACATAAACCTGTAATTCTTCTTAGGCCTTAGTCTTACTCACCAGACTAAGGCGAGTGCTATGCTTTAGCAAATAGTTGGGTTTAAATGGACTAATACTTAGAGCACTGTTCCAGTTAAACACATTCATAAAGTGTTGATTACCAAAGGAAAGCTTAAATACTGTATTACACTGCTGTATTACACGGCTGAATGGCTCGTATTCATGCTTGGGAAAGCTTACAGTTTCTCATCCAGGTGATAACCACAATGGTGTAACATTAGGGTAAGTGAACCAGGTCGTAGTACAGGCCCCAGGTGACAGGGACAAACACATAACAAGAAGCTAACCCACATACACTACGTTGAACTAATATGTAAAGTTAACCTTTGTTAAGACACATTTAATTACATAACTGGACACCAGGAGCCAAGATACAGGGCACAGGTGTTTTATACTCTGGCCATGATGAGGAAGTTGGTTAGGGGAGGAATCAGAACTGAGGCTGTGTTAACTAATACTAGTCACTACATAAATGTGGAGCTGCACAGCAATCCCAATAACAGGATTTAAAGGGTGTTTAAAATGGGAAAAAAGACACCTGTTAAATTATAATATTATTTTATGCCATGTTATACCCCTAGTTAAAGATTGTGAATTATTATGTAGTTTTAGTTTGCATTATTCTCCTGAATTAGAAGAAGCGGATAACTATTGCATTAGTTAAACTGATTTGCACAATAACATTTTAAAAGTAGATAGATAGATAGATAGATAGATAGATAGATAGATAGATAGATAGATAGATAGATAGATAGATAGATAGATTACCACAAAAAGACAACAAAAGGTTTCGGGTAGATGACAGAAAAAACAATTTGTTCTGATCACATAAGTGAAGCAAAATCTTTGGAGCAGTGTGGGGAAATCTAATTACAGTCTTTTAAAAATGGGCACATGCCCCCCAGTGCTATCAGTCCGGTTTACAGCAGTCCAAGTTGTGGAAGGAAGTCATGCATCGTGGAATCACATCACTCAGCCTGATACCAGGAGTAAAGGATGTGGTAAAAACCTACAGCTCGGCAACTGCGCCTTCAAAATAAACCACTATTCGACTGGCTTTGAATTAGATGAGACACAAATGTCTTTACATCTGTCTAATAATAAACCCCTATTAGAGTCGCTATGAATTAAGAGAGACAGAAAACCTTTTGGAGTTGTCTTATCTGGTGTAAAATACAAATCTGGCAAATCAAACACTGCGAATAAGGGAGCGACTGAAAGTAGCTTTTAGAAATGCAAAAATTGCATAAATCCCATTCATAATTTATCTAACTTTACCTAGCGTGTTAAACGCCTGTTTTGTGTGGCCGTTACAACAGTTACGTGTGCTTTAACTTGAAAGCAACTGCCGGAAGTTGAGTCTTCTGTTTGGGCTCGCTTGGCGCCGTCGTAAGAGTAGATGGAGGTGAAATTTCTCGCTGGAAATCGATCGACAGCGGACAGTTCAGTGTCACTCACACCGCGGAAGCATGTCACCATGTACGGTGTCTTTTTGACGGTGAAGCGGGATCGTTTCCATGATGGCGACCGCAGTACGGGCCAGTGTGAAAACTTGAGGAGAAAAGTTTGAGCACGGAACAGGAGTCTTTTTCTGAGACTTTCTCTGTTGTTACTGGCGTGATAAAAAACAAAACAACAAAAAACTAACATGGCATACTCAACTTTCGTTTCGTTTGGGGCATTTGCTTTGAGTTTGTACTTCGGAGTGTCCTATTGTTACTTTTCCATACCGCTGAAAATATACCCAGGGAAGTACAACGTCTCATCGGATGTGAATTTGACGTCTCTTCGGAGAGTAGCGTTAAAGTCTGATGGAAGCGGTCTCTCTCTGGCCTCTGATCCCACCGGTACCGTGAACTTTCTGGACATGGTGAATAATTTGCAAGGAGACTCTGGGAGAGGCTACTACATAGAAATGTCAATCGGTACTCCTGGTCAAAAGGTAATGTAGCTCCTGAGCTGCTGTCTGTTTTAACTCTTTTTTACGTTTCTCATTTAGACTTAAACGCACCACTTGTGTCAGCTTTCCACTTTAATCACTGTATTTGCGCTGTGTTGTGTGTGTTTTGTGTTTTTGTGTTTATTTGTTTTTTCCTGGATGCATTTGTAGTGTGTTTACTGTGTATGTGTGAATAGGGGCTGGTCCATCCACCATGTGATCCAGTGGTCAGAAGGTGGGCTGGGTGTGTTTGTTTTGACTCAGGGCCATGGATACCCATCTATACAGCACTGTGTATTTAAATATGCTTTTAAATGTCTGTGTAGGTCATCTTGAACGTTTGAAAAAATAAGGCAACAGACTAGATCTCTATTACCCAAGAGGCTCCTTCATTTCTTAAAAAAAAAGAAAAGAAAGAAAGAAGTCAGGTATCTAATCCCCAGTGGAGGGTTGCCCCCTTTGGAAGTGGTCCTCAGGGTCCCTGATCCACTTGGTCATGTGAGTCGTCACATGAGTCAAGGTGGGAAGGGTGAAACTACTGTGAGACTTCACCCCACCACATCTTGTGACCTGTTGAGGTCACCTGATGCAAGGTGTGAGTGGAGATGAAGCCTTCATCGTAGGTGGATGATAGCTGGTGTCGTAAGCCACCACCAATGTTCAATCACTGACTCGTTTAACAGCCATATTTTTTTTTTCAAGCTATTAAGTCTATACTTCAAAATATGAGGTTTAAATTTACCCCTGCAGCAGAGGGTCATGGGAAGATAAGTATGTCTAGTACATTCTTACATTTAGGCTCGCCTGGGACCACGGAGGAAGGATAATATAGCTGTGAGGGTGCTTCAGCCTTATTATAGCCTAGGGGTCTGTAGACTAAACCCCCACCACCAACACCAACACTCTTTCTCTGGCTCACATGCACTCACATGATGCTGCCTGCGAGGACCAGTGTTTCTTAGCAGGCAGCTGACAGGGATTACCAGGATCCCAGGCAGCAGAGAGCACCCCGAGAGTTGTACAAAATAGCACTTGCTCTACAGCAGGGATATTCGTTGGCTGCTATTCTTTTGGTTGCAGAACTTGGAAATGCGTACCTGTAATTTATTAGAACGTCATTTTTATACTGCTTGTTATGTAAAGCGCCTAACAAGATCATATTAATAATTGAGGAGGACTAAATCTGGGTGAGCTGGAGCTCCCGTCACTATTAAAAATACATGAGGCTTTAAGGGTGGCAGCGATTTGCCTTTGTGTTGTAAAGTAGTTGTCTTTGAATTGGAGCTTAAAGCAAAGGTGAATTATCTCATTAGTAAGTTGACCTGTTGCCCCGGGGCATCTTGAGTTAAACAGATCAGAGCTTTTAAGACTCTTGGGCAGCACATCTCAGTTTCTCAGGCTCACAGAGGCTTATCTGCGCTACCTGCCATGTCGCTGAGGATAACATTGCAGCACTTGCCAGAGTACACTTCCCACACTTCCTTATTATCAAGTCACAGCGTTGTATGCTTAATGACTTTTGTCCTAATAGAAAAGAACACTTTATAGTGTTCCCCAAAGAAGAAAATTCCCCTTTACCCTTATTACTTATCATTATTCAACAGGTAAATGTATAACAACAGATTATCAATCATAAAAGTCAGTCAGTTAAGCAAATGTCATCAATGCATTAGCACTGGAACTAAGATTACTATTCAGTTATATTCAGCATATTGGTATTTTAAACATGTTTCTCTATTGGGAGGAGTATGTATGTGTCAGTGGTGGCTCACCTTTAGAAAACATTAAATCAGAAAGGGCGCAGTCTTTATGGTGTTTTTTTATTACAGCTGTGTGTTTCCTACTTTGTCAGAAAACTTTCTGTGCAGAGAACATTCACAAAAAGTTAATGACACGTTTAGGGGTTTGGCTATTGCCATTTAGTTTTTTGTTTCTTTGTTTTTTGTTGAATTGTTCACATTTGGGTGAGATTATGGAGTGTTTTTTTTTAAGGCTAGCTCGCTTGTTTAGCAGAGTGGATCCATATTGCTGCATCAAGCATTAAAACCACCTGAAAGCTGAACTTGATACAGATACCTGCTAAACAGCCATTTTTATTATTTGTTCGCGTTTAAAGTCGTTCTTGCACAATTTCCAGGATGTTAATATTACGGATGTGTGAACATAATTGTAGGCTCAGACTTCTTTAATTGGTTTATGATGCACAGTAAAGATAGAGGAAGCTTCACCTCTTGATCTTCTAGTCTTTTAGTGAAACCTTGCCAGCAGAGAGCCATCTGCTTTGGTTCAGATTGTTTATGCGGTGGCAAAATGTCGTGTAACTCGATACTATTGAGTTATACTCTCAATATTATTCTAACTAGATGATGATGTGATTACAGGGCCGCGGTGTTCAATGAGGCACTATTCAAATCAGCCACTAATTGCGGCGTCTGTTAGCATGTGGCACACACAGGCTGAGTGTTGGCTGGAGAGCCTCACATCTGCTAATTGGTACAAACAGGTAGCAGATGCACGCTGCCTCCATGGAGCTACCGCCAATTAGACAGCGAACGCTCAACTGCAGACTGCCTCAGCAGGGGAAGAGACTTGCCTGAAGCTCTGAAGCTTGACAAAGGGAGGATAGTGTGACTAGTAAAAAGATAGGTGGTGTGGGGATAAGGAGCTGCCCTTGCTTTCCCTTCTCGCTATTCTCCTTCACCACAGGATATCAGAATTTTCCAGTCAGGCCTGTTTGACTGGTTCAGGCCTTGTGTGAGTGGCCTGCTGCCATCTGCTAAGGTGGCAGAGGAGTTTTGGATGGCACAGTGACAGTGGTGGGACAGGAGCCAGCGCAATGAGGAGGAACTGATAAGCCCGGCTCAACAGGGGTTTCCCATGGCTGAGTGAACCAGTCGATAACATGTGGTTGATAATTACAGACCTGCTTTCATAAAGGCCAAATGAACCTGAGCATGCCGGTGGGATGTCGGCTACAAGGAAATGATTAATTATGAAAGTTTGCGCTCATAAGCAAACAGTGTAGCGTAATGGTCAACAATGGTCAACAAGCGTTTATCTGAAATGTAATTTAAGTAAACTATTGCCCGCTGTTGTGGTGCGCCTTAATGTAAAGGCAAACGCAACGAGGCGACAGTCGATCAGTTGTTGAAACCGCTGTTTACATTTGAACATGTCTAATGAGCTGCTCAGTTTTCATAGATTGCCACGAGTCTTTGTTGCTGATTCATCAGGTGGCGTCGGGGCATTAGGTTTATGACCCCCGCCTCGGTGGCGAATGCTTGCCAGCGAGTGTTAACATGGCCACAGCTGAAACATGAAGGTGACAGAAGTCTGCTGTTTATTTGTTCCTGTTCATTGACTCGATGCCTGGAAGACAACTTGATCTCAAGTGCTGTTAACTCGTCCCCACTGTTCACATGACACATACCAAACAACTGGTTAGGTCATACAGTCATGAAAGCAGCTTGAGGCTGTCGTGTTTGACTCTCAGATCACACATTCAGTGAACACTTACGTCCGAGGTGCATTGTTAATGACGAAGACCTTTCACACCAGTTTGTCCAACACTAGAACTGAACCAAAAGTAGTGCCGTTGCAACTTCATGTGTATCATTTCCTCTCATGTGTGCTGCTAAAATAATGTTTACAGACGTTATCAAAAATGTGTAATTAATTTTAGCTGCAACCAAGCTGCGTTTTCTTCCTCCAGAGAAAATGTCCATTTACGGTTCTATATGAATCTTTCAGATGGGCACGAAACGCCCCTAAAAGAGATATAACCTTCTTTATGTTCGGCTATTTTTATGGCCCATTTCCCTCTCATTGTTTCCTTGAGAACTGTTGTGTAATTTACCTTTTGTGTTTTCATGCTGTGGAGAAATTTCTCACATCTATCTTTCTCCCTTCTCCTCTAATCATATCTGCAAACAAACTTTAATGTCTTTTTAAAGCTTAAAGGCTTGTGAATGCATCCCACTGTGCTTAGCTGTCATTCTTTTCTTTTTTTCTTTTTTACCATGTGATTCTGGGGCCATGTAAGTGGGGGGAGGGGGGGTAACAGATAGCTGGAGTGATTGTTAAAACAAACTGTGCCTTCTGTTTTCCAGCTGAACATCCTGGTGGATACGGGTAGCAGTAACTTTGCCGTGGCTGCAGCTCCACACCAATTTATTACTCATTACTTCAACACTGCACTGTGAGTGGCTGGAATACTGCCTGCTTGCATTTTGTAATAACTGTAGTATAACATAGTAAATACATTCAGTTTTTGTTATATATAGCTTTGTAACTGTTTACATATTCTGTCTTCTTTTCTCCTGCTTTTAGTTCCAGTACCTACCGTTCAACCGGTCGCACTGTAGCTGTAAGGTACACCCAAGGCAACTGGGAAGGTGAGCTGGGAATAGACAGCGTCTCTATTCCCAGAGGCCCAAACGGGACCATCAACATCAACATCGCCGCCATCCTGTCTTCTGATGGCTTCTTCCTCCCTGGGATCAACTGGCAAGGCATCCTGGGATTGGCCTATCCTGTGCTGGCACGGGTACGGGAGATACTCATTTACAAGTTTGCGTAAAGTTATTAAGCAAAGTCATTGATTTCTGCCCAGTGTGACATTAACTAGTAAGAAGCTGTTTTACACTCTAATGAAAACAAAGACGACACTCAAAGGACAGACGTTTTGGCGCACTCATATGTGAATTGTGAAAAAAATGGGGATTTGATTTATTTCATTTGTGTTCTGTTCAACCGTTTTCTTACACTTGTCCAATTCAGGGTTGTGGGGGCCTGGAGCCACTGTCATAGGGTGAAAGGCGTGGTATACTAGACAGATTGCCAGTCTATCAGAGGATTAACAGAGAGACACATTCAGGTCTACAGCCATATAAAAATCGCCAGCTAACCTAACATGTATATCTTTGGACAGTGGGGAAAACAAAACAAAGTACCAGCTGGTGGATTTGAACCCAGGACCTTCTTGCTGTGAGGCAACAGTGCTACCAAAAGCACCACCGAAGTGACTATAAAAGCATTGATTACTAAAATAACATAACTAATTATATTGAGTGAATCCTCAGAGCTTGTCCGGACAGGCAACGTCATTCTCACTTACATGCCTCCCACTCCTCACATCACATATCAAACACCCTTCCAATTTAGCAGTCTACTTAAGCTGCAAATCCTCTGACTGCTGCCCTGAGTCACTGCTGTTTTAACCCCTGGAACAGCCCCAGCATCCACCTGTGTTCTCCGTGGGATATTTGCTCCTTACTCGTCAATTTCTTGGTGTGTCATATTTGCAGAATGTCATTTTTGGAGCACAAACACCATACTCTGGTTGAATTCTGTTTCTGTATGAATCGTTGCAAAATGATTTGGCTAATTAAAGTGCTGTTTTCCATGTATGTGGAATTAAACACAAACCTAAGGATGAGAGCAGAAGGAGGAAGCAAAACCTGAGAAAATGTGAACATGCAGGTTTCACAATGTGACAGCATTGCATGGCTTCCTGCTCGCCTCCATTTCTGTTAAACCACTGAATAACTTTGCGGTCTAATCTTATCTGAATGTCGTCATCCACTTTTCACATGAAAGAAGAAAACTTGTTTGTGATATAATTACAGGAGTGTGTGTTTTTCTTATAAAATGATGGGGTGAGGTTATGTTGTTGCTGTATTTTGTCATCTCTTACTTCCATCTCCCCTTATACCATAGATGTGAATTAATCAGTTTTCTTTTTTCAAAAGAAGAGCTAAATCAAGGTGCTTTACCCAGTGTCAGCTTTTTTTAACAGATTAATCTCGTCTTAATGGAGCGTTAAAGACGTCAGCGCAAACTGCACAATACGTACCTTCATTCTGCGCTGACTGCAACAACCTTTGGAATCAAATGTCAGTGATTGTGGAGCCGATACGCTTACACTGACCACTTTGTGCTATTGGCGACTCCTGAGTGCTGAGGTTGAACTTTCTTCCAGGCTGTTTGTCATGCATGACATGGTGACACTGTGGAGGAAAACAGGAGTGAACATATCACAGTCCAAACTGATGATACACCGCTGTCACATAAAAACACATTTCAGCATTTCCATTCAATAGAGCTGATGTTTGAGGTGATTGATTTTCTACGATGTTGTGTGTGAAGCTTTTACAATCTGTGTAGTTACACAAGCTAAAGGTATGAAACGCAAGTGTAAAGGTTTCACTCGATCAACATTATTTAACACCGTCTCGTGTGTCTCCACCAGCCTGACTCGTCCGTGGAGCCCTTCTTCAACTCCGTGGTGAGACAGCTGGGAATTCCTGACGTCTTTTCCCTCCAGATGTGTGGTGCTGGACTGTCAGCCGGCAGCGAAACAGACACTACGGGCGGCAGTCTTGTGAGTAGTCAGAAGTAACACCCCAAGGAGGAGTTTGATTAGATAAAAACATTGGTTTTAAACAGTCTTTATATTTTGGATCTCTGTCTGAGATTTTGATAGCTTGTGTGTGTGACCAGCACCTTTTTATAAACGTCATAGCTGATGTCCTTCATGTCACTGTGTTTCCACATTGGAAGGCCTTTCTACTTTGACTGGAGCTAATTAAGCTAAGATAGCATCCTGCTGAGAGCAAGTCTGTCGCCGTAATACTTTCGACCTTGGTGCCTCGCTCACCGCATCTCCATCATGTGACCCGCTGGTGCAGACAGATGGATAAGATGGCAGGGTGCTTGTGCGTGTATGTGTGTTTATTGACTGTGGTCTGTCAGAGTGTGGGCACGGGGATAAACATTTGCTAGAGTGTATTCTTGTTGGATATTTAATGTGGCACACTTGACCTGGTGATGATTGTGTGGTTTTATTCCTTCACAGTGGTGAAAGTTTCTGCCCGAACATCCACTAAGAATGTTTTAGGCCACAAGTCATATGCTAAAAATTAGAGATTCTCACACAAGTCAGATACAACGATGAAGCAACAACATTATATATCAAAGAGGTCAAAGGTCACAGGGATATCACAACGTTCTGTGAAGCACTTCTGACTAATATTGATTAGGATATTAAGTAGATCTAACTGTATCGATATTTGTAACAGCTGATTTAAAAAAGGTAAAAAGGGAGACGGTGGAAACACCATAGTTTTTCCACCACATGGCTCTCTGCCACTCCCTCTGTTAGCAACATGTTTGGAATGCCACAAACAAAAGCCGAGCAGAGCGTGAATGAGTACATAATAACTATCATAATGCACAAATAAGTACACATAACAAATGTTATGGAAATCTGTTGTTTGTGTTTTGAGTGTTTGGGAAAAAAAACAATTGGCCGATATGTCAGAATTAGATCACTAAGTATCGGTATTTATCTGTCTTAAGAATCCTATTCCTATCAGGCTCTAATTTTAAGTTTAGTTAGATACTGAAGTGGTGAAGCTAAACAGATATGTAAACTGCAACTTAGCTGATTTACTGAGGCAAAAAAAATAAAAGGCAGTAATTCTGGTTATCTTCTTCTCTTAGATAATGGGTGGGGCTGAACCAAGTCTGTATCGAGGCTCAGTGTGGTACACCCCTATAATAGAAGAGTGGTACTACCAGGTGGAGGTGTTGAAGCTGGAGGTGGGAGACCAGAATCTGAATCTGGACTGCAGAGAGGTAAAACTTCACGGTCTGAATCGCTTCTCTCACTGTCTGATCCTAACTCCACACTGCACTATTTCAAAGTGAACTGTAACTTTGACTTGGAAGTTGACTCACAGCACTTGATTAACTTGCTGTGTCAAGGTTAAAACACTGAAATGTAAGAGAAGCTGAGTAGGAGTGCTGCAGAGCAGTGTAATCCAGTTTGTCTGCTTGTGAAAGAACTTCCTCATTTTATATTCTTTTGTTTGCTCAAGGTCCTCCATAGGAGTCCGTTGCAGCGAGAACAAACCCTACCGCACGTCACTCTTTCTCTCTTTCTTTCAGTATAACATGGATAAAGCTATAGTCGACAGTGGGACGACTCTGCTGCGACTTCCTGTCAACGTCTTCAATGCATTGGTAGAAGCCATCATACGCAGCTCTCTGGTATGCTGCCTCCGCTCCACAGACAATGATGAAACATGTTGTCAGAGCAAAGATATGCAGGGGAGAATAGCACACACTCACTGTTCAAGGACGTAGTAGCTTTAAGTGGAGGGATCGAGGGTTTTTTTTCCTGTTATAAAAATGTGTGTGTGTGTGTGTGTGTGTGTGTGTGTGTGTGTGTGTGTGTGTGTGTGTGTGTGTGTGTGCGCGCTCCATGCCTTTGTTTATTTACCATTAGGCTTTGCACATTTCTCACCTTTTTGGAACTGCACACAAACAGTTCCCAAGGTTAATTTGAACTTGGAGGCAACATTTTCAATTAAAGCAGCCACATCCTTGCAGATGAATACATCCATCCATCCATCCATCCATCCATCTTCATCCGCTTTATCCGGGGCCGGGTCGCGGGGGCAGCAGCCTAAGCAAAGAGGCCCAGACCTCCCTCTCCCCAGCCACCTCCTCCAGCTTATCCGGGGGAATACCAAGGCGCTCCCAGGCCAGCTGAGAGATATAATCTCTCCAGCGTGTCCTGGGTCTGCACCCTTTTCCGGCTGAGAACCATGGCCTCAGATTTGGAGGTGCTGATCCTCATTCCCGCTGCTTCACACTCGGCTGCGAACCGTTCCAGTGCGAGCTGGAGGCCCTCACCCGATGAAGCCAACAGAACCACATCATCTGCAAAAATCAGAGATGAGATTCTGAGGCCACCAAAGCGAAAGCCCTCCGCCACTTGGCTGCGCCTAGAAATCCTGTCCATAAAAATTATGAACAGAACCGGAGACAAAGGGCAGCCCTGGCGGAGCCCATCACCCACCAGGAACGAGTCCGACTTATTGCCGGCAATGCGAACCAAGCTCTTGCAACGGTTGTATAGGGATCGAATGGCCCGTAGCAATGGGCCAGACACCCCATATTCCCGCAACACCTCCCATGCTATCGTGCATAGATGGAGCGCTTTAGGTTGAAGTTGTAAAATGTTGCTTTTTTTGTTTCTTTCTTTGTTTTTTTGTTTGTGTGTGTCAGCCGGTACATAAAGGTACATAAAGTGCATGAGGCAGTTAAACAACTCCTTGGTGGCAGAGCCCCTGGTGTTGATGAGGTCCGCCCCGAGTTCCTGAAGGCTCTGGACGTTGTAGGGCTGTCCTGGTTGACACGCCTCTGCAATGTTGCGTGGAGATCAGGGGCAGTACCTGTGGACTGGCAGACCGGGGTGGTGGTCCCCATCTTTAAGAAAGGGGACCGGAGGGTGTGTTCCAACTACAGGGGGATCACACTCCTCAGCCTCCCTGGGAAAGTCTATGCCAGGGTGCTGGAAAGGAGAGTTCGTCTGTTAGTCGAACCTCGGATACAGGAGGAACAATGCGGTTTTCGTCCAGATGAATACAAAGTAGGAAAATGAAAGCAGAACATCAAAACTTGTTTTGGTGCTATGTTGACCTTCTTTTTCTGTCTTTATCCTTTTTATCCTTCGCACTGTCTCTTTTCTGTCTCTGTCAATTTCTTACTGTGACTGTCTTATTTTCTTTTTCTCTTTCCTCCTGTGTTTTTTTGTTTTTTTTTTGTTTTTGTTTTTAATTCAGATCGAGGAGTTTTCTTCAGGGTTCTGGGAAGGCACCAAGTTAGCATGTTGGATGAAGGGAGAGAACCCCTGGAGGTTTTTCCCTAAGCTGTCCATCTACCTGAGGGCCACGAACACCAGCGAGTCGTTCCGCGTCACCATTCTGCCTCAGGTGCCAGGCACATATATAATCATATAATCATTCCTTCTCTAGAGCTTCCATCAAACAAAGACAAACTCATCTCATCCTCATTTCTTGTCATCTCACAGCTTTACATCCAGCCAATCACGGACGTTGACGGCACGCTGGACTGCTTCCGTTTCGGGGTGTCGTCGTCAACAAATGGCATGGTGATCGGCGCCACTGTTATGGAAGGCTTCTACGTAGTGTTTGACCGCACTCAGCGGAGACTGGGCTTCGCACTCAGCAGCTGTGCAGGTCAGGGTTCATACTGGTGCCACTTACTGCAGTTACATGTCTGTAAATATTTCGCTTTTTATGAGAAACTACAGCAGAAATCCTAAAGTACAGAGTAAACCAGACATCAGCTAATGATAACTTACTGACAGGCAAAGTCCTAAAGTCAGCCACTTTCAGGCTCCCTGACCAAGAGCTCAACACAGTGTCCTGTTCACTGAGATCTAAACGTCAACGGTTAAGCCTTCAGTGGCACTTCCTCATAGTTCTGTGGAAAAATGAACTTTGGCCAAGCCTCCCTCCCTAATACTAAAGTACAAAGTTCATTTTTGTTGTGTACTGAGCAAACACTTTTGTAGGCTTAAGGTTGGAGGCTTGTGACAGCATTTAATGTCTAAGCAGGGCAGGTAAAATAAATAAGAAAGTTAAATGCCATTGTTTAAAAAAAAATGATGCCTGAGCCCGTCATCGAAGACTACGAGCAGCAGTGTGCTTGATTAAAAAGCTGGGATAAAGTCTGGAGCCTGGCTGTTTAATGCTCTGTATGTGAGAACAAGAATTTCAAGACATCCTGAAGCCAATGTAAAGATTATAAAATAGGAGTGACGTGAGCTCGCTTGCTGCAATGTGTTAATGGTCTGTGTCATTTGGAGGCATGAAAGAGAGCATTTATCTAAGCAGGTAAACAAGGCAATAATTGTGCATGAATAATTTCTTCCAGTTCCACCAAATTCAATTTAATTTTATTTTTATGGGCTAAATCACAACAACAGGAACCCTCAAAACGTTTTATATTGTAAGGTAAAGACTACAATAATACACCGAAAATCTCAGCAATCAGATGACCCCATTTGAGCAAGCTCTTGGTGACAGTGGCAAGGAAAAACTCCCCTTTAACAGGAAGTAAATGTCAAGCAGAACCAGGAGGGCAGCCGTCGGCCATGACCGGTCGGCCAAAGAGACCATATTTAGCAATTTCTAAATGTTCCTTAAACGAGGAAAAACAGGAATGAAAAATAGATTTTGCACACTTTTAAAAGCAACAGTTGTTCAGTTAAATGTTTAAATGTTTAAAACGTTCATTTGCTCATTGTCAAGATAGCCTCAGCTAGCTCTCAGTCCAGCAAAAGTTCTCTTTACCTGTCTTTCCAGCTTTTCTCAAACATTAGCTCACAGTCACAGGTTAACTCTTTTTATTTGGCACTTGTTAAATTTGTATTGAATGAGGGCGTATGAGTGATGCTAACTTAATGCTGCTTTTTTGGTTTTATGAGATCATGTTATAAGACCTCTCTCATACGTCACTGCAGTGAGCGATGGGGTGGCTCTGTCAGAGATCGAGGGACCCTTCTCTGCAGCGGACGTGGCGGCCGACTGCTCTGGCGGCCCACTGAAGGAGCCTCTTGTGTGGATGATATCTTACGCCCTGATGGCAGTCTGCGCGTTGGCCCTCCTCATCCTGCTGCTCATGCTCATCCTGCCCTGCAGATGCGGAAACCGGAACGGTGAGATCACGGACGAGTCCTCGCTGGTACGACACCGCATCAAATGACTGAGAGGGCAAAGTAGAGCAAACCCGGGGAAGGGACAGTCGGACAGTGAGCAGAGCGCCTCCACGAGAGGCTGCACCGACCAGTGACACTCGACTTAGGATTTTTAGACTGGACTCATCAGCTTGGCCCACAGAGGCAGTCGCACAGACAGATCAACTGCCTCTGAAGGGGAAAAATCCCCAGAACAATTCTTTAAAAAAACAGCTGTTGGTGGTGAATTTGTATTTTCTTGTTGGTTTTTTTGTGGTCGTTGCCTTAATCCACCTACACAGGCTGGTGGAGGCACTCAAATCATAACTGGGCTTGTTCTAATTAAAACTGCTAAAGGTATTCTGAGAAATCTAGAACTTCAATAACACTAAAGATTAAAATTATTAAAGCAGTTAATAAGTATACACACACTAACCATCACAGCAAAGAACAGCTCAGCGGTGCAGACAATCACAGCACATCCAGAAGGAAGGATAATAACACTGATATCATCTCCATGCAAAAGGTGTTTTCTAGGTTTCTAAGCCTTATAAACCAAAAGTGCCTTTGTTTTTGGTTTTTTGGGGGGGGTTCAATCTAATGCCAACAACGGGATCTATTTCTTGGATCTATTTTGAAGTTTTCCACTCGTCTGTGGAGTCAAATGATTACCCAGAGATATTACATAAAAAATAAACTAATTAAAGTAAAGCTGCTCACTGGTAATAGGAAGAATATGAAAAGTTAGACTTGTGTTTACAGCGCCTGTAGTGCCTTTGTGGTCTCGGCTCTCTGCTAGAACAGTATCAGCAGTTTGGGACTTACTCTGCTGAATTGCACTTCCAAAGTCGATCAAAGTGTTATATAAAACGAAAGATCAATATTTCTCCTTCTGTAATGTAGTTTATTATTTTAATGTAGCTATACCCATTCTGTATACCCTCAGCTTTATATTTAAGTCTCTTTGGATGTGATTGTATCATCATCATTATTATTATTATTATTATTATTATTATTATTATTATTGTAATTATAATTATTCCAGATCTTTGCTTTCTGAGACTAGAATTCAAAGGGTGTTTATACTGCACATTTTATACAAATCATATACAGAAACACTTCAGCATTGATTTCCTTTGTTACTTGTGAGCTTCAGTTAACGTTCTAGCAAAGCAGACATTCCTGTTAGCAGTAAAAAAGAGATAAAGAATCAACTTATTGAATGTCATTTTGCAGTCTGTTCGCACCAGTGAAATAAGGTCCAAACACAGTCCACAGAAGATGCTGCGCCACAGTTCAGCCTCATTCAGCTTCCTGTAATCTGACCCAAGCTGCACTAACATGTCGGAAAAAATGTCAATTTGTGAGACTGTTTCACTGAAAGCACACTTGAATCTAAAACTGCTCGCTTATTTATGAGTGTATTTTTTCTGTGCCAAAAATTGTAAACTGTGTTGTAAATAAAACAACTTGTGACAAATCAAAGACATAATCGTTTTTAAATCATTTTTATTTCTTTTTGGATGAGAAATACAACAAAATAAAACGTACTTAAATGTAGCTTATAATAGATAAAGTAATTTCAAAAAGTAACAAATTATGAAAAAGGAAATGGCAATAATTCAATGTAAGTTTTTCTCTGTATACGTGTCGGGTTGATACCTCTGTAAACAGAAGTACAATTCATCTGGTTGTGTTTGAACATTATCTGCATGTAAGTTGCTAATAGCAAATATTTTTATGCTAACACAAAAGGTCAAGATGAATATAATTACTTCATAATCATCACAATATTAGAGCTGTAACAGTTATTATCTTGATTAATGGTTAAATGTCTCTCAGTGTAGCCTTGAGCCGCTCTTCATTTCTGCTTAATTTGCCAAAACACGTGTAAACATAAGTAGAAATACAGTAGATAAGGCAAAAACAGAGTTTGTACAATTCTAACAAGCTTGAAAGATGATGTATGTCACCACCTTTACCCGGTTTTAACACCGAGTGAAGACTAGGTCTTTTTTTTTGGATGTCTTGCTGCATAAAACCTTTAACAAAAGGCTGTACTATATTTTCTAAAAAGCTGTGACTGGCTACAGCTGTTTTACCTTTATTTAAGAAAAAAATAAGAAGCAGTGTCATTGTGGTATTTTAAAAAGCTGTAGCTTAATGCTACTTGATGTCAGTGTTGCTAAGCATACGGCTGAAACGTACACTGATACAAATGATTGATTAGAACAACTTTTAGTTGCCACTATATGAGCTCATCATTTGCAGAGGGACCTGTTGCTAGTTTAGTCTCTCTGACTGTTTCTGAGAGTAAAGTACACAAGTTTCACGACTCAAGGTGTGCTTGGTAATTTTGATAGCTATTGAAACGGTTGTGGGGCGGAAAGTGGCTTTAAAGAGCCTTCGCGATTTTTGGTGATTAAAGTTCAGTCATTTAGTTGCTTTACTCCAGCCCATTCACTAGCTGAGACCACATCCTCATGTAGGTTTGGTATTTCTAGTAGATAATTGCAGATTGCACGAGCATGAATTGAGGCTGCTGTTTGGGGGAAGGCCTCAGAGGGGACTTCCGGGTTGGGCATATCCCGATGTGCTAATGAGAGGTGAATGAAGTGGAAAAAAAGGAAGTGTGTGGGGTTGTTTATAGACTGAGGGCTGTGAAATTCAGATAAATGAGCCAGTACACACCCAAGAACCCAGCCCCAGATACTGAGAACCATCAATACACCATTGGGTGGGGGCACCAGCCACTGGCTGGGAAATAGGCCCCACACCTGGGGGAGCCTGACATGTTCTGAGAGAGAGAGGTGGAGTCTAAGACCTGACCTGAAACATAGATATTTACTGTGTAACCCTCCCCAAGACCTTCGGTGTCTACATGCAATTTAAAATTGAGAAGTGGGCACCGACACCAGAGGTGAGGCTGAATGAACAGACTCTGGACGCTGTTCAGTGTGCCCACCCCGAAGGCCCTATATGTATGTGTCATGAGAATGAAAGTAATGAGAGAGTCTAAACTGTGGAGGAAAACTAAGGTACAGGCAGCCATGAGGGGGGAGAGAAGGAGGGCCTCCCTTGCACCTCAGTGACACACCTGCATCCCAAGCCCCTGCGTGTGTGGAGGGGGGAGGAGCCAGCTTCCTCGCTGACCACCAAGGGCAGGGAGGCGCAGGCCCATACAGCCCATGGCTGCAGCACCATCGACGCCCAGGGTGACCCATCCGACCACCCCACTCTTTTGTCTCTTTTAGCTAGGTGCTGTTTTTAAGCTTATATGATTCACAACTCAGTCTTCAGTGGCTTAACAAAATAAAAACATTGCTCTGAAAATGATCAAGTACAAGTAATGGAGTCTAAATGAGTGAAAAAGCAGCCAATGTCCAAAGAAAAACCTTTAAAAACCTTCAGAAGACCTGGAGAACTATTGATCAAGACCACTTTATAAAAAGTAGGAAAGACAAGAAAGTATGCTCACACTTTGGAAGCAAAATATGAAGAAATGAGGAGAGGATCAAGACTTTTGCACAGTACTTTGTTTGCATTTTTGTTCCTTCTTTACAAGAAAAAAAAAAGCTTTGTAATCCTCTGCGGATGATAAAGGCGAAGGATACCAAAGACAATGAAACATAATAATGTCAGGGCACGGATTAACCTTTTGGCTTGTCAAACACTCGAACAAATACGATTAATCACACACAACACTCATATTAATATCCTAACTTGGCGTCAAGGCCCTGCTGTGATTCAGACATACGGTGTTTATCATTACATCCAGCCTCCAGGTCAAGCTGTACAACTCAGAGCACCAGATGGGTAAACCTTCTTATAACATCTGGTCCTCCAAAGAGATTAAATCAAAAGGTACATAAAGTGCATGAAATCACACAGAGCGAAGTTAAATTTGACTTTTAATCAAAGTCTAATCTTTCTTTATATTTTACACTTTGCCTGTTCATGAGTGCCATTACAAAATCTCAAAACGAATGAACCTTCATCTGACGGTGGATCCAGTCCGGGAAGTATGCGACGTTGCCGTAAACACCCGGTGCATCCTGCCCAGCGTGCTGTTCCCCCCAAATGCTGTCACCTATGAGCCACCATACTCCATCCATCAGGGACACCAGAGGGCCGCCGCCGTCAGCCTGAGACACAGTTCAGGAACAAACAAAGGGCAATACTAACTTACAGTGACTTTGAGAGGCTACATGAGGACTTTTGAGGACAGTTTTAGGTCTTTCATGGATTTCTGAGGTCAGTGAAAAAGCTCTAAATCATCCAAATAAAAGGGGATATAATAGTCAGCTGCCTCCTCTGGGCTCTAACTGTACATTCACTGCTGACTGTATAAGTGGATTGTTACCAGGCACAAAAACGAACAGTTTATTTAAAACGGTTGCTGCACACAGAACATAGTGCTGGACTTGTTTGAGAGCGCCGCAAAAGCAGTTACATAAGAGCATGAAAATGTTTTGGATTCTTTGATGAACAAAAACTGCTTTTATGCGACGGTCTGTTTGGACTGGCTGAACTGCAAACACTATTGGAGCGCATTGTTCTGAGTCTGCATTCAGAGACTCCATTCCCACTAAAACTGAAGCATTGTAACCTCGAGGTGGGTCACACTGTGGACCTCTGACACTCAAGGACACTACACAGCTAAACTGATTATCATATCCTGGGATATCCTGTTCGTGTAGGCGATGAAACTGTTGCACTCTGCAGCATCTATGAGAGACACCTGAGCCTCCATCAGGTATGGAAAGACAGAGTCTGTCAAAAAAAAACAAAACATAAATTAATATATAAAATAACGCTCACACACTCTCCTCTACGTTCAATCACTTGACAATGAGTGCAGGACTTTGATGCCATCTAGTGGTAGTAGGCGGCAATGAGCACCAATACTGATTCACTAACTACAGCTGCCTCACCATTTGCTCTGTGACCAAATCGTGTTATCCAGCACTTGTGATGAGCAGTGACTTTCAGGCCCACGTTTGGGAGGCACAGGTCCGATGTGCCTGAAGCCTACCAAGGAGTAAACATCAATGTGTGTCAATGTGTGCACTCTTACAGCCTCTCTGTACACAGACTGCCACTGTGTGAACAGCTTATTCACACAGAGGGTTATACTCAGCTGACAGCTTGCTAGTTTGCTAAATGTAACGCTTACTGAAGTAACAGTGCCAAATGCATCCACTGAGGATGTGCATCTTCCAAAATGTCAACAGGTCTCAACAAAAGTTATTTAAAACTTCTATGGATGCACTTTTAACAAAAACGCCTTATCCTAAAATATATGGTGCCATGACTGGCTAACAATGCCTGGTTATTAAGACTTCTGGTTGAGATTAAGGAACTGGGGGGGAAAGACAACTGATTAAAACATGTTAATATGGGATTAACTTTGCTGAGTCCAGCTTAGATTTATGCAGTAAATCTGTGGCTGTAAATCTGTATAAGACAAGATAAGATATACTTTACTTATCCCAAAGTGGGAATGCAGCAACTCAAGATTAGAAACAGCCTAAAAGTAGAATGAATATAAACACAAGCACAATAACATAATATACAATCTGGCAAAACAGAGATATCAAGATAAAACTACTATAAAGAAGCTAAACAGACTCATTGGCCACTTTATTAGGTACACATTTCAGCTGCTTCTTAAAGCAAATATCTGAATCATGTGATGTATATGGGTCATATGACAGCAACCCAATGCATTTAGGCATGCAAACGTGACAGGGTGCTGAAGTTTGAACTGAATGGAGAATGGGGATTTAATAGGTGATTTAAGGGACTTTGCACACGAGAGTTAACTCATATTACTCGTTACAATCAAATTATGCAGAAGAGCATCTCTGAATGTGCAGCACATCGAACCTTGAAGCAGACGGGCTACAGCAGCAGAGGGTCACACGGTCAGCTATTGACAGGAAACTGAGGCTACAGTTTGCACCTGCTCAACAAAATCAGGCAGTAGAAATGTTGCATGGTCTGATGTGAGCCAACATTCAAATAGCAGGTTCAGATATTTTCCTTTAAACCAGGGGTATTAAACATGAGGCCCAGGGACCAGATTTGGTCCAGCATTGACCTCAATCCGGCCTGCTGGATGGCGTTGGGAAAAGGAGGACATAAATGTGGGAATTTTAACTGTATTTTCACAAGTTCTACAGCTTTAATAAAAAACAGTACACCAAAGTAATTAACTAATTGATTTCTGTAACTTTATACATTTATTCTTACAATTTAAACCCATGCTGACAGATTGTTTTAGTTTACTAAAGCAGCATTTCTTCACCATGTAAGAAAAACTGAGAAATAATGTTGAAATCACCCTTTTTTTTGTCCTATATTAGGGTCTCTCATTTATTAAATGTGTAGGTAAAATTTTTAAACTTACAGAAATCAGATAAGATGAAAGTGGGCTGTATGTGGGCCGCAATATAAAAGACTGGTTTCTTGAACATGGCAGTGAGTTCACTGAACTCAAATGATCTCCACAGTCACCACATCTCAGTCCATATTAAATAATAATTAATAACTTCAATTAACTAAAAGGTGATTAAAATAATGTAATGAAGGGGCTCATCATAAGCACCTGTTATGTCCAAAGGTTGGGAGAGCCTCATAAGAGCAATGTCATTTTTCAGGGTCTGGCTGTTGTAGCTCTCATGAGTTATAATGCGACGCACCGAGTAAGCAGGGTTAAACAGAGGGCCTAATGGGTCCACTATCCCAGCATACTGCCCAGTCTGCAGGACTGGTGGCCCTGCAAAGGTGGGGGGTGACCAGCAGAGATTTGATTAAAGCTGGATCAAACCACGGTTACTGAAGGGTGGTGAAGGTGAAGGTGGAGGACTCACCAGGTCACACACTGAGCGGCGGTGACTATCCAGTAGGGGGAGACGATGGCTCCTCCACAGCGGTGAGAGCCGGCAACCTGGAGGCTGACTTGCCAGGGCACAGCCCCAAGGGAGGCCAGCTGTCCTGCAGAAGCCTTGCTGGAGTTCACCCTGCTTCCACAATCTGAAAAAGGAGGCTGCTGTTAGAGCATTCTACAGCTACAGGCTTTCAGAGAGACAAAACTCAATAACACACTGAAAAAAACCAGTGTGATTGCAAGGAAGAGCCTTCAGCTATCCTCAACTATGGAAACAACTCCCAGATTGGATTCAGGAGACAGACAACCTCCTGCTTTTAATATTAGGCTTGAAATGTTCTTTTTGATATGCTGGATGCACTCCACTACTACATTAAATCATTAGTAATTAGCAACTTTTGGTTCTCACTATACTTTGCCTGTCTTGTCTCTCTCTGCTCTCTTCTCTTTCGCCTTATCCCCAAACTGAGCCTTGTTCTGCCAGAGGTTTCTTCCTGCTAACAGTGAGTTCTTCGTTCCCACTGTCGCTCTCACTGAGGTTTGATATTGTAGAGACCCTACACTATTAGAAAGAAACCTCAGCTAACACACCGCTTTCTGTGATCCAGCACATGGTGACAGTGGGAAGGAAAACCTCCCTTTTAACAGGAATAAACCTTTATGTGTTTGTAATTCACTTGCCAGGTGAAAGGTTGGTGGTTTGTTTCCAGGGGGTTTACCTTATAATATAAAGCACCTTGAGGTAATTGTTGTTGTGATTTGGTTCATTTCTAAGAAAGTATAAAGACATACTAGTACAGTGCAATGTCAACACCATGTTGTTAGGACATGTACTTCTAAGGATGGGAGGAAAAAAGACATTTGGAATGAGATCAGGTTAATATCATATCAATATTAGCATTTTGACACAGGTTTATCATTACCAGCTCACTCACTGTAGGGCAAGTTGTTGCAGTATGGATGCCTGAGGGTTGAAGTTAGACTTCACTAGTAAGAATCCATCATTAGCATCAGCCCTTTGCTGGCCTGATTTAAAATACGTGCCCCTGTCAAAGCACAAATTGTAAAAAAAAAAAAGAGCATCGCTTGAAAATCGTTCACAGAGCAGCTTTTGTTTCATCTCGGACTGAACTAGCTGAGCATCTCACCTGATGTATCCGATGCTCTGGCAGCTCGCTCTGCCCTTCTCCTCGGTCCAGCCATGAGAACCAACAGATTTTCAGGCTTTACTCTGAGTTGAGTAGATCTGAAGCAGGAAACTGGAGCCGTGCAGCCTCACTGAGCACAAACAGCAAACACAAGCGATGACTTGGCATTTTGTCACAAGTGGAAAGTGGGTGAAGAGGCAGCCAGTTGAGAGTGAAGCACACAAAGGACTGGCAGTTAACAAGGAAAGATAAATGCTTCAGTCTACATATTATCTCATTATCTCATCATGAGGAATATGGATGATTCCAGAAAAAACAAACCTATAAAAGCATCAAACTGTTCCGTTGTATAAACTCTGACCTTGTTTTCAAAGATTGGAAATCCAGATGAACAGAGTTAACTTTCTGGGATTCTCTCACCTTCTTTTATTGAGCGTGCATCAAGATAACAACTAATGAGGCTACCTGGGAACAGGTCAGCAGCACCATTGGGCGTAAACAGAGCGTCACGACTCTGTGAAGAAGTATGGTTTTAGAGGATTTTGGGGGGATTTCATCATCTATTGACCATAATTCAGAGAAGTCTCTGTAGGGTACACAGTTGAAAGCTGGGTTTGACACCCCCAGGTGGCACTGCTTTAAAAGCAGGCATGATCCTGTGATATAAATCCCTGCAATTGATCAGTTATCCTAAACACAAGTGTGATCCAAGGTAAACCTCGAGTCATGCTGTTGTCTTCTCTTGGCTCCAGCTCAGTTAAGATTGGCTAAGGTGAGCTAAAAATCTGTTCTGTGGGAATTTCCATTTTTTTGGAAATCCCAGAGAAACTTCATCTGCTGGCTAATAAACAGAACGGATGATTGCATGGGGCACTAGAGCACACAGTGTGGGTAATTTACACATATGTGAAGGTCTCATTAGGGCTTAATAATATATTCAGCTTTTAGGGCAGCATAACACTTCCATGGAGAAGATGTCTTTTCCAGAGATGTCCTTAGTTTTGTTCATTTCTGCAAGACAATGCAAGGTGCCAGTAGTCCAGATGAAAAATGGACCCACTTGCAGTCCAGACCTGTCCCCCTTTGCAAATATTTTGTGCGCTATGAAACAAAAAATGCAACAAAAGAGGCTCCGAAATGAAATCTTGTCAGTGCGAGAATGGGAAAGCATTAAACTTCCCCCCCAAAAAGTCCACATTTCATTTGTTGTTTTCCAAGTTTTTCTTTTTTGGAAACCAGGTTCTTATCAGTGTGTTTCATTCAGCTTTATTGAACAAATCTAAAGGTGGAGGACAGAGAAGCTTTTTCTTCCCACCATGAAGCTGCTTACCACAGTTAGCTTCGTCCTGCCCTGCGGGACAGTCTGTAACCCCATCACACCACTGGGACTCCCACTTGCGGTTCCCATCTCCACATTTAATCCCATGAATACAGGATGAAGAAACTGGAATTGAAGACAGGAACCAGAAAAAAAAAATCAGTCTTCCAATCTCACTAATGTTGACTCAGTTCACTAAATAAATCCTTCACTTACAGTAATAGGCAAGGAGGACTCCAGCCACCAGCAGCAGCAGCAGCAGCAGCAAGGAGATGACAGCAGCAACAGTGAACTTGATGCACCTGTGTTTGAAATCTGACAGAAGAGCACTCACCGTGACTGGAAACCCACTCACACCCAGCTTCACGATTACATTTTATACACAGAACAGTTTCTAATGAGACTTTTTGTTACATGCGTCCAAATGACGTGCCTGGTATCTGTACAGTCGTGTAAAGTATTCAAACTGTATTAAAAGACACTCAAATACCTTTGTGCTTGGGGATGGAGGGACTGCTCTCAGGCGGAGGCTTCAGCGCCACATTGTGAACATACTGGGGTTGAACATCTGATTCGGCGAGCGCAGGAAGTTTCATCTTCTCATATTCACGGATGAAGTGAGGACAAGCGTCCAGATACTTTTGGCAGAGCAACAGTGTTTTTGTAAAGTTACAATACTTAAAATAAATTGAAAGCAGGTCTTCTTCTCAAGGCTGATTAAATGCAGATTAAAACTCACCGGATTGGTGGTCATTTTCGGTTTAATCATCTGTATTTTGAAAAAATTGAAATAAAATCCCCCTGTGATAACTCCAGCAGCAAGCTTTCACTCAGATAATCTCATCCACATCACTGCCAGCACCTCCGGCATCTCCTCCCAGGCTCCGCTCTGCTCATTCTCACATGGATGCGATCAAATAAAGAGTTTGTATGAAAACTGTCACGCCTACACTTCACACAGCATCAGTTTGTTTCCCTCCTGAGCACACAGCAAAGACAATGACGAGTTGGCGAGTCTAAACATGACACAGGTGTTATCTGCTTAAGTGTCAGAGCAGTGAGTGAGTACTGTAACGCCGAGTGTGCAGTGGAAAGGTACTGAAAACATGATGTATAGGCAGGTAGACACAGCGTGTTTCAGTGATGCAGTGGCTGAGCGACAAGAAAATATGGAAAGGATATTTTAAAGTGAAAATGAAATGCATTAATCAGGCCAGCATGCTTTTGGATTGACTGCTTTTTTATTTATTTAATGATACAGTACTCATTTGACAAAGCAGCCTTATATTCAATGCACAGGAAAAGAACAAAAACATTTTACCTGATAATAACGAACAGACATGAAATGACGCCTGGAGAAGGCTTTAAATGGTACTTCACATTCATACAGTCACTTAGCAACATTCACATTCATCTGGGTGAAACATAAAACATGCACAGCAAACATGTCAGCCTTCCAAACACACACACACACACACACACACACACACACACACACACACACACACACATTTATTTGGTCTTTTTTAATAATTTTTGTGATTTGGCTTGATTCCTAATGTTGATCTGTTGAGTCAGTTTTATTAGAGTCGTACAAAAAGGAATGAAAATTCCCACCTCTCTTTTTTTCAACCAAAATAAACTTCTTTTTTTTTTTTTTGCACTTTTTCCCTGATATCACTTTTTTCCAGTCTACACCCAGGCCTGCCATCCTGGGAAAAGTCTGCTAAGGTTTTTGGGGTCCATGGCTTGCTGGATGAGCAGGTTGACCTGTCCTCCCACGCTGAGCACCGTTCCCTCTTCCACTCCCTTGAGCTTCTCCTGCAGCCGCAGCAGCACCCGCTCCGCCACCTTGTTGAAGCTCTGACTGTCACTGCTGGAAAGAATATGAGGGGAAGAGCCTGAACACACACACACAAAACCTCGCCAGCTCCGATTCTGACACTTCTCTCCTTGATTACCTGGATTTACGGCTGTTGTCTATGTCATCTCCCCCCATAGTGGAGCTTAGCGTTGCGTTGAGCTCCTGCTGCTCGTCATGCTGCAGGTAAAAAGCTTTCAGGGGGTTCATGGTCCAGTCAAACAAAGGGTCATACAGCAGCACCTATTTAAAACGCACAAAGACACAGAAACTTACAAAAGCACTCCTTAATATGAAGTTATGGAATAAAACATAATATTTAGAGCATGATTTTACCTCCACAATAGTCAACAGAGCTTCTTGAGAACTTCTCATCACCTCCATCGTCTTCTCACAGCATCTGAAAGGGAAAGCAGGGTTCAGATTATTTATAGTGCTAAATGTTTAAAATGTCTAAATAGCAACAGATTTCCCAACATGAATCTTAATCTGTGGTCTGAGAAAAGATTAATGAGGAAGTTTGTTTAATGACACAATGTAATATGCTATTTCAAATTATAAAACTTTATTAATCGTGAAGGAAACTCATCAATCAATGGTGATTAGCTACTCATGCAATAAAAGGATCAGATCATTTTTTTATTATGTCCTGTAAAACCTCAGAATTGACAGGGGGTCGATTTTTACTGCAAGCCACTTTGCAACCCACCTCCACTTCAGTTTATATTTTCATGTCTGATTCAAATTTGTCATGTTGCCTGCCGTGCTCTGTCACAGAGTCTTTACTTCCAGTTTTCCATGTATGAGTATAAAAGGGCCTGAAGGTCCCAGACCACTGCTGACAAATAAGAGCAACATCTGAGCATAATCGTGAGCTAACCTCCTGAAAACTCCCTCCACTCCAGTGATGCCCATACCGTCCACAATGTCTCTGGAGAGTCTGAAGGGGACAGTCTCAGGGGTGGGGAGGATCTTGCCTTGCTCAAAGGCCACACCTTTAAAACATCAACAACAAAAACACACACAGTGAAGAAAAAGGGGCATCCACACTGGAGGAATAAAAACATTTTCTGAAACAAAGAGTGACCTTCTTGGTGTAAGAATACCTAAATCGATGTGCACCAGTTCTGCAGTCTGTTCGTCGATCAGTATGTTCTGGATGTGTCTGTCACCCAGACCCACGATGTAGCCAACTGTGGACACAAAACAGAAAACAGAAGGTTTGTTTTTACAATTACTGGATCGTCGTTTGGAGATAATATGAAATCTCGTTGTGTGTATATTTAATGTATATTTTTTAATTCTGTGTCATGACTGATAAATGTTTTCTTTCAACTCTGGACTTCAACTGAGAACAAAATGTTGACACGCTGAGGTGAAAGGTGGTGTTTTATGTACAAAGCAAACCGGGATCCATGAATCACCTTAATAATAATCAACACCAACACTTTAGTTTCAAGTCACATCAATTATATGTCGCCCTTCAGTTTGTGGCATCTTGTATTTACAGTACATAATGAGCTTTACTCTGTGAGACGGTGTACCTATAGAGGAGGTGGCCACACTGCGAGTGTAAGCCAGCCGCTTCTCCATCCACACTGCGGGATCCAGGAACCGTTCCATGCAGAAATACCTAAAGACCGGCCTGAACTTCGTGCACACCTCGTTGTAGGCCTGCAGCTTCTCGTCGAATGCAAGTCTCTGAGCGTCCTGCAGTGACAGCCCAACAAAAACTACAGCTGTGAGTTCTGAACCCATAGCAAGCATGTGTTGCCATGTTGCAAGTGTTTTCCTGTCAGCACCGCCATACCAACATCTTCCTCCGGCAGGCTAGGCTGGCCCAATCTTGGGGTCGGAAGCGTTTGTGAGCTCCTTTATTGGGCTCCACCAGAAACTCCCCGATGGGCACCGTCCCAGAGCACCACTCTAACACGCCACTGCGCTGTGAGAAAGGCACCACCTGGAATCAAGTATATGACAGATTTTTTTTAAGCAACGAAGGGAAAAAGAGATGAAAGCAAATGTGAAGCAGTGCCACAGATGTGCGTCTATCGGGGAACCTTGTATCGTCTGATGTTGAGCTTCCTCTTGCGTGTGTCTGTATTGCGCTGCAGCAGCATGGAGCACATGCTGAAGACCTGCTGCATCACTGCGTCCTGTCGCAGGTCGTCCTGACCCTGTTTGCATTAAAACACTAAAATCACTCACAGGTGAGGTGACCAAAATCATCACAACGATCCTTTATTTTAGTGCAGTTCAGTGTATTTGTACAGCCCAGTATCACGTGTGAGGGCTCAAACTGCTTCACAGCCATAGAAACAAGACAAGAACAGACAGACTGAGTTCTGTAGGACACTGGGAGTTTTATGACGTTTGCAGTCATTCATTTGTTAATGGCTGAATTCTTCAGTTGATAGTTCCTCTGAGTTTCAGGCAAGACAACTTTGGAGGAACTACTTTGAAGTTGAATGCAATTTAATGCAGGAGTGTCAAACTCCAGGCCTCCAGGGCCGGTGTCCTGCAGGTTTTAGAGCTCACTCTGGGTCAACACACCTGAATCAAATGATCAGTTCATTACCAGGCCTCTGGAGAACTTCAAGACATGCTGAGGAGGTCATTTAGCCATTTAAATCAGCCGTGATGAATCAAGGACACATCTAAAACATGCAGGACACCGACACTCGAGGCCTGGAGTTCGACACCCGTGCTTTAATGACTACATGTGACATGAATCTAGTGAGGTGGGAAATATCTGGTAAAAAGTAGTAGAAAATATTTGTGCATTTTGAATTTTCTGAATGATGGGGAAAAGGTGTAGAAGTACTGTAAGCTAATTCAAGAGTTTTTAAAGGAAACACAATATTGTACTGAAATGTACATGGGGAGGAGAATTTTTGTAAATCTCTTTGAGTGGGAATCACCACACAACTCACAACACAATGATATCACATGATATATGAAAGTTATCACCTCTTTTCAACCACAAATTATGTCCTCAGAGTAAAACTTTAATTCAATAAGATAAAGTAATTTTTTTGCTGCAAAATGAGACTTTCACACATATGGAACCTGCCAATGAAACCTGCTGTCAGAGTCTGCTGCTGTCTGTGACTGAATTGGGTCAAGTTGGCAATTACATGCAATCTGTTTTTGGTAATACAGTAAATAACTGTGAAAAACCATCGAAAACAGAGAGAATTCACATTTACGAGAAATGTGCAACCTATAGGAAAATAACCACAATACAACCAGCTGGTGGCCAAGTTGGGTCGCGTCTCCTCGAGTTGATGTCATTGACAAAGACTCATTCAGACTGATGGCAACATGTTGGCAATCTGTCTGCATTTATATATTAGACAGCAGCTATTTACAAACCTTCAAAGAGCTCTCTGAGAGTGACTGCAGTCAATCCAATATCCTCTCTATATATGTATATGTAGATAGACTGGCTATAGATACCAAATGAAACTGGAATGGAGGAATTGTGAGCCACCTCCTCTACATGGAGTGAACGAGACATTGATTCACTGATCCACACAACCAGGATTTACAGCAACGACATTGGAATGTCATTCGGATTGGAGAAGCGTAGTCGGATGGTAACGAAGAGAGGGAAAGTAGTCAGAACTGCCAAAAGGCAACATCGCTGACATTGAGGACAGCTACAAGTACCTGGGAATCCTAAAGGCAAACAGAAACAAACAGGAACAGCAACCAGAGAGTAAGGCAAGTCCTGAGGAGTCAGCTGAGTGGGAAGAACAAGATCCAAGCTATCAACACCTGTGAATACCTCTACTGAATACCTCAGGCAGCAGAAACACAAGAAAGAGGAGCACTCATGGAAGGACAGGCCCCTGCATGCTATGTACCACCAGCAGATAGAGGAAGTGGAGAGCATCCAGAAATCCTACCAGTGGACAAAGCTGAACTGAAAGACAGCACAGAGGCACTAATCATGGCAGCACAAGAACAAGCTCTGACCACAAGATCCATAGAGGCTGGGGTCTATCACACCAGGCAAGACCCCAGGTGCAGGCTGTGTAAAGATGCCCCAGAGACAATGCAGCACATAACAGCAGGGCGCAAGATGCTAGCAGGCAAGGCATACATGGAACGCCATAACCAAGTGGCCGGCTTAGTGTACAGGAACATCTGTGCCGAGTATAACCTGGAAGTCCTGAGGTCAAAATGGGAGACGCCCCCTAGGGTGGTGGAGAATGACCGAGCTAAGATCCTGTCAGACTTCCAGACACAGACGGGCAAAAATGGTGGTGGCTAACCAACCGGACATAGTGGTGGTGGACAAGCAGAGGAAGATGTCCGTAGTGATCGATGGAGGTATAGTGAATGACAGCAACATCAGGAAGAAGGAACACGAGAAGCTGGAGAAATACCAAGGGCTCAGAGAAGAGCTCAAGAAGTTGTGGAGGGTGAAGGTAACAGTGGTCCCCGTGGTAATCGGAGCAGTAGGTGCATTGACTCCCAAGCTAGGCGAGTGGCTGCTGACCTATTTTTACTCATGTGACTGAGGTGTTTGCTTGCCCTGAATCGATATAACACTACCATGCAAAACATAGCGATGCTGCGCTGTAGAGCTTTCTTTTCACCACCAAATCAAACACACAGTTTCAACTCTCCTGGTTTTTTTTCCACTTTCATCTTATTTTGTCAGCTGCTAAGTCAAACTCCCAGGCCGTATAATGCTGCTGACTGTTGTGAGTTTAATATTAATGCAAAACAAGCACACAGATACAAAACTATTAAGTTTCACCACGACTCTCCAAAGTGGTAAATCATTAGCCTTCAATTGACTGTCAAACGTGTCAGCAAACACAAGCATGCTCTCACACACAAACACACAGCCTGCTAAAGAATGTTTTCATTATAAAGGAGTGAAAGCCTGTTTGTCCTGGTACAAAAACAGGATTAATCATTAGCAATGGCCAAAGCTAAATGGAAAAAAACTCAAGTTTAAATTGTGAGCACCTTCCCGTCAGGGCTGGCCAGACTATAATGGCACACGAGAAGAGATTTGTTGAAAGACAAAAAAAACCCCGACGTCAAAAGCACACGTAAGACACGCACAAACGCACAAACGCTTACTTTGACCAGCTGTCTCCTGCTTTTGCCGTCAGAGCCGACGCAGTCGATGATCTTGGGCAGGTTGACTCCTCCGGCCAGGTGATAGTGTGGCATGAAGGACCTGACAGTCACCAGGTTTTCATAACCACCGGACGGATCCACCTGTTTACACGATAAATATGAGACAAATAATTCAATCAAACCAATCAAAAAATGACACCATACACTAAACATGGATCACCCCAGTAACACTTAAATAACAAAACTTTATATAAAGTCTGAAAGCAGCAAAGTTCTCTCTCTCTGTATGTTTTTAAGTTGTATTTTACCTTAATTTCCATTGTGGGGATGGTGACCTCCTCAAGGTCTCTAATTTGCATGATGGGCTGATCAGCGGGGATGGGGATGGCCTCTGAAACCAAACAAGGACACAAAGGATGTCTAAGCAGCGGACATTTAATGCACACAACCATAACATATACTCACGACCTCTGAGTGTGTATAACTGTAGAATGTTAGGTCTACTAGCAAATAAACAGCTGAGTGGACCTGAGCAACTATGAGCAGAAAAGTCTTCATCCCTTCATGACCACAGTGTACTGATCCTCTAACGGCTGCTCCCAGCAGGATAAGGCACCATGGCACAAAGCTCAAATCATCTCAAACTGGTTTCTTAAACATGACAATGAGTTCACTGTACTCACACCTTTGGCATTTGGTGAAACCAAAGATTCACATCATGGAGCAAAATCTCTCCAGCGCCTTGCTGAATCTGTGCCACGAAGAATTAAAGCAGCTCTGATTCAAAAAGATGATTCAACCCACTCCTAACATGGTGCACCTAATAAAGTGGCCAGCGAGTGAATAAAGCATAACTCACTCTTCTCTGTTTTGTGTCTGCTGGCATCCATGTAAGCCAGGGTGATGTAGGCATCGCACAGGCGCTCGATCCCTCGGATCATCTCAGCTCGCTTCTTCCTGATGGTGGCGATGATCTTCCGAGCGACATCCGAACGCTCCTGAATGAGGGAGAACATGTAAACAGTTTAAAAAAAACAAACAAACAAACAAACACACCAGGTGCTTCTTTTGTTTCTCATGTTACAAAATTTAACACACCCAAAGTTTCAAAACGCAACGCCACTGTCCTCGTTTAATGCAAATGTGTTAAACATGAGTTTTTTTCACCGTGACAATCGACGTGTCATATTTAAGCTCCGCATGATGGAGAGAATCGTGTAAAACGGATGGAAACATCACACTCACCAGATCAAACTGCGAGAGCTGTCGCGTAGCACTCTTAGACTGCCTGGACCTGCAAAAGTTTTCGTCTTTGTTGGCATTGACCAGGGCGAAGATGATAAAGAGCGTGTGGTGAGGGTGCTGCAGAGATGCTCGGCATATCAGCTATGAGGAGGGAGGAGTACAAATAATAAACTGGACGTGGCTGCAGCAAACCTTTTATATAATGCGGTTTCTGCTCACAATAATGAATAAAAGAGCCGCGTTACCTCATTGAGGACATCGTGGAATCCCGTATCCTCTGCGACGCCAGTTGCCATCTTGGTTCCCATGCGGGCGGCCAGCTGATACATGAGAGGCAGAAACTTGTAGGACGGGATCTGTTTCACCCCTTTCTGTTAACACAGAAACAAAAAGCTTTGTCAGATGATTATATTTGTAAGATTCAGTGCAGATATGTGAACGTTTTACTGACCTTCATCATCTCATTCACATCTTTAATGTCAGCATTTTCCAGCCAGAGGGAAGCCAGCCGGAAGACCCAGGTGTCGTGCTCCTCACCCTGCTCCAGACACTGGATGTAATTCTCCACAGCCTTACACAGAAAGCGCTTTCTGTCCGTCCGCAGGTTGGACAGGGCTTTTTCATCCAGCTCCAGCTCTCTTTGCACTTTTATTGTGTACCTGTGAAGTTGGACAAAGACAGGCTGGAAACAGGCCTTCACTTTTTCTTTGGTTGTAACTGGACCTCAGCTTAAATGCAATACATCGAGCTGTAAATGTGCAAATCAACCTGTTGGAGGTCACTTTATGCTCCTTTATCAAGCCCACTTCCTCCTTGGCCTTTTCCAGCAGGGCCTGTTTGTTCTCAAACTCAGACGAGTTCATGTATTTGTCGATGCTCTGGTACTGAGCGTCAGAGAAGCGGGCCAGAGATAAAAATGCCTCAGTCCGCTGGTTCTGGAGCCTGGAGTCCTGAAGTCCCGATTCCCCCTCTATCACCTCCACTGCCTGAGCAGAGATGAGACCTTTATTAATTCAACAGTACAGGGCTGTTCTCACATGAGGAAACAAAAATCAGGCAAAATTTACAGGTATCAACACAAACATTAAAAAAAAAGTAAAACAAGATTTAACCAGATGCACAAAAAAATGTCACTACAAAACTGTGACCCGATTCAGACGTATAAAACACACACAGACACACACATGAATTATTTAATTTTGTCTATATGAATCTGGCCAAAGGACATAAAGTGTAAACTTGCAGACGTTTAATATTTATGTCTTCGCCTGCTCCTAATTTGTCTGGACATAAATAAATTATTCATGTGAGGGTGTGTGCGTATGAAGGCCCGCATGCTGCCAGGCCGACGGGTAATAAACCATTCATTTCTCTAGGCGATCCCAGCTGTGTGTGTAGATTTTAGGGCGTTTGAGACCTTTAAGATTCCTGTTTTGGTCGCTCTTCTTCACACGAAAAGAAAATACCAGAAAATAACTCTTAACCGGAGCCACTTTGTTAATTCCAGGAACTATGGACACTCCACACTTGTGAAAACGCTTCAGATGGGTGATAACAAGCCACAATTCTGCCCTTTTAATCTTTTAATAAAGCTTCGACTGCTCATGCCAAAAGCTTCTTCCTACCCTCTCCAGGTACTTCTCCAGTATGACTCCAGGACTTTCCAGGCAGGTTTCTGCCAGCCAGTTACCACACAGCCTGAGGCACTCGGTGTAGACTGGTGCTAACGCAGGATTTAAATCCACCTGTGCAACACACATCAAACCAGCTCAATAACCCATCTTGGTATTTGGATTGAACTTAGCTAATCTTACTGTTTTGCATTAGTTACAACACAGTGTTATGTGTCCGTCTGACCTTTTTCTCTAGGCTGTGTATCATCTGTCTCAGCAGGCCCAGAGCCAGACCCTGCTCTCCCTTTGCCCAGAAAACCTGGGCCTCCTCCAGTTGCCACGACGACACAGGTAGCGACGCCAATGTCCTTCCACCGCCGGCATGCTGCTTCATCTGGTAGACTGCACGCTCTGCCAGCTGGATAGAGGTTAGAGGCAACCTTCATATGATATTCACGTGGTAAATGAAAGGAAAACAGTGCTTCAAACCTTCACCTGTGGATCTGTGGATGTTACCTGCGTGTTTCCGGCCTTGCGAGCTAACCGGCACAAGTCCATGAGATGGTCAGTGAGAACAGAGCTGAGGTACTGGCTGCTGTCGGGCTCTCCCACCCTGGACAACAGGGTGTGCTGGGCCACAGAGCGGACGGCTAGGATGGGTTCTACTAAAGCAAAGTCACTGTCAACGAGGAGCTGAGAGTGGTGCCGCCACTGGCTGTAAACTTCTCTCAGGATGAGGTCTGAGAAGGGTCTGATGTAAAAAAAAGAAAAAGAAAAAAAAGAGTTTAAACATGAATAAGTCCAGAGGAGGCGTCCCGTGTGTTACTGACTGTGTGGTATGCTTCTGCCTGAGTCACCTGGAGAACAGCTCTTTAACACTCTCCAGCTCTCTGACGCTCTGCAGGTTCCTGAGGGCTGGATACAGAGATGACACGGCCTCCAGACTGCCTTTGCGTAGCTCTTCCACCTCGGCACCCCTGAAGAAATGCATACGCGTTATAAAGCAGAAATAAAGGTGTCGTACCAGAGGGTAAAACTCCATATTTTGTCCACCGCACCTGGCCTGTTTCAGAGTTTCATCAAATATGGAGAACTCCTTATTCCTGAGTGCTTGCAGGGCACAAAACACAGATTCGTGAAAGCCAGGATTGGATTTCTCACTCCTGCAACAGCAAGACATTGGAGAAAAAAATAATTAGCTTCTAACTGTGAGATTCTAGTTGCGTTTCATGCAGCAGATGCTTCCCTCACCTTTCTGACAGCTCAAAATCCCACTGGGTGTTCCTCCAGGCTGCTTGAAAGCGAAGATCTCGCAGCTCAGCTCCCCACTCGACCCCTTCGCTCTCGAGACCCCTCATGTAGGTGGCCAGGATGCTGCTTAGACCGAAGTTCTGCAAACCCTGTCGCCAAAAGATTCAAGAAACTGTGCTAAAAGCTAAAAGATTTCAATCTAAAACATTCTTTGGAGGAAGTGGTTCGTCATAGTATCATTTCAATCATACCTCCACGATGCCCACTTGCCGAGTGACCTCGGGAAGGGTACAGTGAAGGTCGTAGGAGGTCAGGGCCCTTCCCCACATAGCTTCATGTTCGTAGGTGCGAATCCTGTGAATTCACGCGGCAAAACGGCATCAGCAGATCTGATAATGACTGAAGCCTAATGAGGAATAAGTGACCGTGTGAAAGATCTAACTGAAATTTTCTACCTTGTCAGGGGGCTGGTCATGGTTTCGCCACCACAGCCATACAGACTATCCGGCTCCCCGATGCTGCGATACACCTCGATCAGCAGCTCCTATAAATATGCAAAAATGAGAGGAGAACAAGAAAGTCTTTTAAAAACAGATAAAATAGCTGATGCGTGATAATGATGATACAACAAAATGCAAGATCAGCTTCGATGGCAATGCATTTCCTGGTTGCCAAAAGAGGCTGTCTTTTTTTTCCTCCCATTTTTTTGACCTGATGTTGTCATTTAGAAAACAAAGCAGCCTGTGTAACTATGTGTGCAGCACGAAGAACCAACCTGCAGACTGATATTGGTGTCTTCTATGCTCTTCTCGGTCAGGCTGGAGATCGTGAAGGTCTGGCTGTTCTCTTCGAAATTTATTTTCCGCGTTGCTCTGGAGTTGGTTCTGCAGTTACAGGAAATGAATGGATCAAAAATGAAAAGCTGGATAAAGTTATTTTTCCTGTTACTGTTTAAATGAAGCCGCTGCATACTTGCGACTTTCTTCCATGTTAGCTTTGATCTTGTCCACGTAGATCTCGGTGTACAGCAGGGCGGTGAAGTGAGCTGAGCAGGACTGAGCGGCTTTGGCCACCTCCAGGTAGTTCAGATCCAGCCAGAAGTTTGAGTCGCACACTGTGCCAAAGGATTTACTGCAAGAAGGCAAAGCTCTACATTCATACTACAGCAGGTTTACTGGGGCAGAGACAAGAGCAGGTCCAATCGAATAATATCTGACTACAAACCCGTCAGCTTCCAGTGGCCTCTGCTGGTGTCTGAGGTAGTCAATAACTGCAAGCATGGTACGCAGAGAGGTCTTATCATGCACGCCCTGGCTCGCAGTGTCGGACTCTGCAGAGAATAACATAGACCCTCATCTCAAAGCAAACAAACACTAAATATGATCTATCGTCCACTGTCAAAATATAAGGAACAGGATCAATAATATTTGTCACAGATTCAAACTGACCAGAGTCAGACGTGAGAGGAGTGGCGGAGCGACTCGAGGCCTGAGCGCTTCTGCAACAAAAGCTGAAAAAGTCCTGAATGTGGGAGGAGAGCAAGTCCCTAAACGACCCATCGGAGTCATCCAGAAGAATGGAGTGAATGATGAGAGGCAGTAACCTCTGACAGCAGTCCACCCACACCTAAACATGGAGAGAATAATGGAGCGACACAGAAGGAATAAGGTGGAGTAGGCTGCACTGACATTCAGTATATGACTACAAATGTTAACTAATTAAACACAAATTAAGTAATGTAGCCATTCGACTTCTACACAGCTCTTAGGATAACTCACCAGGCAGAGTGGTCGGGACAAAAGCAGAGCCTCACACTTGACCCCTCCGCTGTCCAGCAGCGCTGTGCACAGAGCCTTCAGCCAGCTCTTATGGCTGCCCGCCTGGGGAATCCAGAACTCCTGGCTCTTCAGGTTTCCTCTGGCCTCTGTGCTCTCCTTGGCAGCCACAGCAACCGCCTGACCATGGATGGCAGCCAGTAATCAGATGCATGAGCTTGCTGTGAGCTCCCGTGAGGTAACTTGCAGACACACGCACAAATATCTAAAACCCACCTTATTCTTGGCTGTTCTGAATGGGTTAAGGTAAGTCAGCATGGGGTCTCTGTTCCCTTTGTGTTGCTCCCAGAAGTCGACTCCTGACTGAGTTGCGAGGATGTTCTTCAGGCACTGAGCTGCTGCCTGTCTCACCTCGATTCTGGCAGACAACCACAGCACAGAGCACATCAGCTTTTCCATCATCATGAGTTAAAACCTGATAGCTACAGAATCTGAGGAGTCAGCGTACTGCTGTTGAGTGAGCGCGTCGTTCGTGCAGTTGAGGACGATGTACAGACACTGAGACTCGGTGGATTCGAAGAGGGAGACGGCTTTTTCATACAGGGGGTCTCTGCCATGGAGAAGGGCGATGTTGGACAAGTCTACTGGGCCCAGTTCTCCTAAACAGCTGCCTGCCGCCTCTGCAGCACAAGGACTGAGCTATGAGAGCACTGCCAAACGGAATCTTATCAAACTGTTGACATGGAAGACAACACAGCTTTGATTTGTTTTACCCTGAATGTCAGCTCCTCCAGGGTGGCCGGCTGCTAGTTTACAGAGCTGCAGCAGATTGAGGACCAACTTCACCAGCACACTGTCGCTCGCGTCGGCTAAAAAGGACGACACGGATGGAAAACATTTACATGCAATCGTTCTCACGCAGAAACCACTCTTCCTCCTTTAGCATCATACCGTGGCACTCTTTAAGAAGCTCTCTGATCTGTCCTTTGTTGTCATGCAGCTGTCTGGTGAGCTCCTTTAACCCCTCGAGTCTAGTCAGAGGTAAGGAGTCACAGGACGTCACTGACAGGAAGTGGGCGATCTCCTGCAGGGGGGATAATTAAAAATTCATTACTCTCCTTATCAATATGATGAGAGAAGATCTAAATAGACTTTTAAAGTGAGGAAATTATATTTACACATGTATTTGCTGCTTTTACCTGTCTCAGACTGAAGGTGCCAGCATTATATTTGAGTTTGTGCTGTACAGCCCGCAGCTCTCTGAATTCAGGGATATTAGGGAAAGGCTCCAACCCTCTGATTGCTTCCTTTAACGTCTGCTGATTTTCTATGACAAGAAACTGCAGCAGACTCAGCACCTTCAGGGCAAAAAGAGGATTCAAAATCAAAATCATGCACACTGAAAAGGAGCCACAGTTATTCTAAGACAAAGATATGAAATAAAGAAGAGTTTGTTATCAGCAAACAGTCCATCCTTCTGTCTGTGCACAAAAAGACCCAGATTGTCTTCCTCCCCTAACCCCAACCGCTCTCGGCAGATGAAGCCCCTCCCCAAGCCTGGTTCTGCCGGAGATTTCTTCCTGTTAAAGAGGAGTTTTTCCTTCCCACTGTTGCCAAAGTGCTTACTCAAAGGGGTTCATAAAATTGTTGGGTTGTTCTCTGTATATACTATTGTAGGGTCTACCTTACAATATAAACCACCTTAAAACGACCGTTGTTGTGATTTGTGTAAATAAAACTGAATTGAAACCAAATTGAAAAACAAGAAGTGGTATTCCTAAAAACTGTCTTTCCCATTTTCCTATCAAAATATTAAGAAATTATGGGCGGCCTAAAAGTTTTGAACTGTATGCTGTGTACTAAATACATTCAACGAACACCACGCTTTGGCATGCAATCACTTACCTGCTCTGAGATGGAGGGTCGGCTGGTCACCTGAGCAGTTAGAGTTCCAATGATGACCTGTAGGTGGCAGCCCAGAGCATCATCACAGACCTGCAGGGACACGTGACACACGGAGGCCAGCAGGTCACAGCACAGAGCGAGGCTGCGGGTAGAAACCTCATCACACGGAACTGGTCTGTGGACAGCAGGAAAACAGTGTTTATGTATGTACAGCACAATATGTGTGAAATGTAGAAAAACTGTTCTGTAACCTAGCCTAAAACCGCGCTACTAATGTAGCTAAGTTAGCTCAATTTTTAGCGGTATCGAGATTCCGGGTAATGCTAGAAAACAACAACAATCATAATAATGATAATAGCAGAACAGGAATAGTATAAAAAATGACTGATTTTTTGCTATTTTATAATATATATATATATGAAAAAGGATAACAACAACTTCTATATATACATATAAACACTTAAAAACAGCCATTAAGAATGGGAAAGGACCAATTTCAGTGATTACAAGTGATCAGACTTGCTTTGGTTTAAGTTATGATTTTATCTTGGCGTTACAAATTTTAAAATCACTTATTGTTTTTTATTTCTAGTGGTAACGTGTTCCACATCTGTGGGCCTTTAACTTTAATTTCATATAATATCATCTGATTGACTTACTCAGGATTCACACCAGTGTGTAAGTCTGCCTGCGAGTGCACCAACCTGCTGTTAATATGGTGAATGAGCGTGTAGATTATATCTCTGAGAACAAAGGCCCAGGCTCCACCCAGACCGTCCTTCACCTCCCTGAGCAGCAGGCTGACGAACAAATGGTACATGAGGAGGATGCGGTGCCGTTCGTAGCTGTTGGTCGTCTCCGCTGTTCTTTCGCACACGGCCAGCAGAATCCTCTGGATAGAAATCTACAGACAGATGTAACATCATTGCACATAGAACAGAAAACGGAACACTGTGACTATTATCAAAACAAAAAAAGTTTGACTGGGTGACGATATATGAGACATCATACCGGGGTTTTTGACAGAATGGCTACCAGTGACTTGTGGTTGGCACCGTGGCACTTGCTGAGGTAGTCCAGTGTAGCTTTGATGACATATGAGCTGAAGTATGGTGGATTTGGTACCGGGTCTAGCTCTCTGAGAGATATTAAACACTGATTTTGACGTCCATTTGTTACCATACTGAGTATTTAGATGAATGAACAGTAAAAGGAAATAAAAAAAACAACTACTAGAGGACAAATATCCCAATACCCAATAAAGCGTTTCAGGTCTCCTCTGTCTTCTTCAGCTCCACTTCCTTCATACAGAGTCATGAGCAGTTCCACTACAATGTCAGCCAGGTTACTGTGGATCAGGCTGTCGATTTGCTGTGGACACATGTGAGAAGGTGAATTTTAGAGTATATAAAATCATTTGACTATGGCTTGTTCAGCCAAGCGTTTGACCTTAATAACATTTTCTCAGATCTTAGGACTGACAAGCAAAAGTCTTGAGTACTGTCGATACAAGCTGGTGTTACCTGTTTACCCAGACAGCTGGCATCTTTGAGCAGGTCATACACCATGTTAGCCTTCTCTCTCTGCTGTGCAACCTGCGAGTCCTGGCCCGGCAGTGCAAAGTATGGCAAAATGTTGACCATGATCTTTGGGAAACAGTCTGCCAGTAAGTCCCTCCAGTCTTTGTCAAGAGACCTGCCGATAGACTTCACCTGCTCAAAGTCATCCAGGAAGACCAGGCGGGGGATCAGCACTGGGTAGGAAGAGCTTTAAGGGTATTGGAAAAGGATGCTCAGTCCTAATACACTTGATTTCAAAAAACACCAGCTTAATGTAACTATAGCAGAAGGAAATGTGACTCAGTGACGCAAAGATGAGCTTGTTTTCTCACTTATAGAACTCTTGGATTGTGTCATGATCCAGTAGACTGTAGGGGAAAGATCCAAGAGTGTAGCGGTCGTCAGACTGTCTCTGTGCGAGCCACTCGGCCACCAGGTAGTTCAGGTGAGAGCTGACGAATGTTTTTACGCTCCTGTAGCCCAGCGCTCTGGAGACACTGCACAACATCTGAGGTGAAAAAGAGGACAGGACAAATCATGTCACCCTAGACAATTACTAAACCACAGTAAATCAGTTTGCATGCTTAAAATATTCTCCTCCCTCTATTCTGCGCCTTGAAAAAGGAACTCCCATAAATCCACATGCAATAGAGTCAGTCGGAAAAATCCCACCTCTTACTGGCAGTAAAATGGCCCATAGTGACATACGGTGCAGTATTAATCTGCGTCAGAGTAGTTATCCAAAGCACGTGATACCTCACTTTTACAATGCATCAAGACCTTGTAAAAGCAAAATTGCATTCAAGTAGCTTGTTACCTTTTTAATGAGCTGCTCTTCAATATCGTTTTCTTTATAAGACTGAAAGAGTGCAAACAGGGACTGTTTTTCACACACGGGGCTACAGCACAGTACGACTGACAAGCTCTTGAGCAGGGTGGCCTTGCGGTTGAACATCTCGTCCTCCCGGTCCTCAGAAGAGCAGCCTCTCTGTGTGCGATTGCACAAACAATACGTTAGTCGGTGTGTGTGTGTGTGTGTGTGTGTGTGTGTGTGTGTACAATCGCAAAGAGTTGCTGACATGTGGTAATGCTGCTCGGTCTTACCGGAAGCTTCATCCCCTCCTGAGCCTTCAAGTAAACATTCTCAAAGGCTTTCTGCTGGTGTTTTAGTGGCAGCATCTTCTTCTTATCTGGTTGCTCTGAGCTCATGTCCAGAAACAGCCTGGAGACACAATACCAGCGAGCACATATTTATCTGTCTGATCTTGGTCTTGCTTTATGTTTATTAGTGGTAAAAGACGGAGGAAGCGTACCTCTCCACTGAAACGGCTACCAGCATGCGGACTTGGTGGTGTGCGTCTGCGAGGTGAGATGGAAGGACAGCAGACACGGGATGGTCTTCCTCTCCGTCAGAGGTTCTGATGCTCAGGACGGCCCACTTACAGCATGGGTCGGCCTAACCAAGCCGAAATGACAGCAAACGCAAAAGAACAAGAAAAGTCAAAAGCAGTGACAACGAGAGCTGCTGCAGTAATGGGACACTTTTACAGGCAGTAAAAACAGCAACACTGTTGCTTAATCGTAGATTTTACCTCCAGGAGAGCAACCAGACATTGCACTAAAGCAGCTCGCACAGATGCCACGCATTTACCTGTATGGCTCAGGAAACTGAAACGCAGTACAATAGGAGCATTAGTAACAGTTCTGACTACAATAGAATTTCTAAGAGAATTTCAAATTTCAAAATAAGGTAATTTTACACTTGACTTCTCTATCAACAATTGAAATCGTGTATGTAAATGTAATCTTTTTTAAAGAGCCGCCAGTTCATCTATTAATGGTGTAAAAACATGCTTCTAACCAGAATCCGGACACCACTTTCAGCAAGGATCCCTGCACATGTCTCATCTCCTCTGGCATGTGATGGGTTTTCCCCAGGCTCTTTATGGAGGGTAACAAACTCATCAGTACAGCAGCACAGATCTCCTGGTCCTGACGATACAGAGAGCACAGGTCCCTGTGAAGACAGCAACAAATACATCTATTTATTACCACAGACACATTAATTCACATTGTGCAGATTGAATGTGTCTAACAAATACGAGTAAGAGAAAGGTTCTCATACGCCAGAGGACGGAGCAGCGAGTCAAATTCCTCCGGGGAGAGCGAGTCCTCAGCAGGAAGCTTCTTCAGCAGGATGAGATACTGCAAGAAAACCAGATAAGATGAGTGTTTCTGGCTAAAGGGTTGCCACGGTGATCCTCCAAATTTGCTGCTGCCTACCATGTTGAGGTGCAGGGCTTTACTGAAGTCCATCTGCTCCACCAGCAGCAGCAGCTTGCGCCGCACTTCCTGGGGTTTGAAAAGCAGGCCGTGGACGGGCTGGACCGAGCCGCACTCGCACAGGAACTCCAACACTGCGAGGAGAGCCAGGTCCTGCTGTGCCAGATGATCTTCTGATAGAAGGCTTTTCGCACCTGCAAGGTAGCGAGCAATGTGTATGAAACGTGCTAATTTTTTATTTAGCTGTCTGTGTTTTTAAGAAAGGAACAAACCAGGAAAGGACCCGACATACCTGGGCCGCAGGAAGTGTCGGTGTTGTCTCCTTTGGGCCTGTGGTTCCCGTTGGTGCTGCTCTGGGGCTCTTCACCATCATCAAACAAGTCAACATCATGGCCTTGCTGAGTTCTGGTCATTTCCCACTCATCATCCATGGGGTCATCCTCATCCATGACAGCGACTCTCCTGGCAGCAGTGCTTATCTAAAGGGAAAAAGAAGAGAGCTTGATTTCACAAGCCTGCTTTTCACATTAAGGTTTTTCCTTTTGTGTCTTTTAAATCTGTGACATGCTCTTTCTGTCGCTTACCAACATTTTGCAGATTTCCGCCAGCTCGCTGAGGAGGCTGGCTGGCAGAATCATTATAAAGAAACCAGAGGAGGTGGGACAAATATTTTCCTGCAGAATGATCACAAAAGTAGTTAAAATCCACTGTCAATGCCTGACTTTGACTTTAAGAGTAATGATTGTTTTTCTAGAAGAAAAGCTTTGTCACCTTGTTTTTTCTGCTGGCAGACTGTGTGCAAAGCTTCATAACAGACCTCAGGGTGCCCATGGTCCCTTCCTCTGTCATTTTTACTTTCACCCCTGAAACAAACCCGCTGAAGTCCTGGGCGAGGGCCTATGAGCAAGAACAGCCCGAAAACTTTAAAGCTGGGGCTGATATTTCATTTCAACTTTCAATATGACAAACAAGGGTTCTCAGCCAGGCTGGAATCAGATTTTATGACTTTAGATAACTGATTACCTTTGCTTTACCGAAGAGCTGCGATCGGCAGGCCTCCTCCTCAGTCAGAAACCCAGTGGAGACGTAAGCTGCCAAAACAGCGGTCAGCTGACTGAAACAACGCACCAGACACTCTGGAGGAGTGGACTGAGACTGTCGAGGGTCCAAAACAATAGATGTCATTGTTTACCATGCAAAACAACATTCATACGCGCACACACATCCGACTTCGACTCACTTCAGGAGAGAAGCAGTTGAGTAAATTGTCAGCCACGCAGAGCAGGGACTGCTCCAACTTGTTTCTGAGGCCGGGGACAGCAGCAAACCGGCTGTCGGCCGACGCCGTCCTCGCCGACTGGTCAAATCTGCGGACTTCTGACGGCGACGTGTTGAAGCTGAACTGCTGGTACAGTCTCTCGATCTGTTCCAGGTTGTCTTTGGCATCAGAGGGTATTTGCTCTTGAGAAAAGGCACTTTGAAGAGAAAAGAGTTGCAAAGAGGGTTAGTTTAATTCCCAAATCTCAAAGCAAGAGAGGGCAGAGAGAGATGCAGTGCAGAAACTGGCTGTATATTACAGGTTATGGCTAGAAATTGTATATAGTAATAAAAGAGGTTGAAAAATAAAAGAATTCCCCTCACCTTTCTATGCCATGAGTACCCAGCAGAAACTTTAGGCCGACTCTGGCGTCCTTCAGAGTAAGAGAGACCAAGATGTTTGCTATAAGATTGTGAGGAAAGTCTCTGCAATTAAAAGAAAAGTTTAGGTTTTATCTTAAATACAAATGCAATAATACAAGATAAACTTTATTCTAGGAAAAAATCCAGAAACAAAGGAAAAATATGAAGTAAGGTTCAATTTTCTGAGTTTTGGAGTTTGTGCAAACAGAAAAAAGAATCCTATAAACAACACTTTTTTAACTGGAACATCTTATCTTTTGAATATAAAAGCACCTTCTACAAATATTAACATCAGTGTATAACCTGCCAACCTGCAAATGATGGGGTGAGGTCTGGAGCTGTCCTCCAACTCATCACTCTGGTCGCTCATCAGCATCCAAGCTATGAAGCTCTCCTTCAGATTAGGTGATGTGCCTCCTTCTGTGGCCCCCGCAAAGTCCCAGCCTGATGCTGAGATGAGACTTTTTGGGACCGGACACTTTAGCAGGGCCTGGGCAAGACAGAGTGCAGCACTCCTGCGTACGAGGAATCGAATCACATTAGTACCTTTTGTGTACTAATCTAATGTACTACTGTTGCAATGAAAAAAGAGAGAAACTCACTTGGACGGTTTGCATACAGATCCAGATAAAAGCTTCCAAAAGTCTCTGTCCACATTAATCAGTCCTCCCTGGATGATGGAGGCCAGCAGGTCCAGGCTGAGGGACTCTGTCGGGGACGAGCTGACCCCACGCACTGCCAGGCCCCATACCTTAACCCAGAGCCTTCCCAGCTCCGTCTTGTAGACCTGGGCTCTCTCTCGGTAGCGAGCCTGGCACCGGGCCACCTCCCTCAGACAGCGCAGCACATACACACCCCTCTCTCCCCTCCGCTGCTCTGCCAGGAGCTGGTGCAACACTGACAGCAGTGAGACCAGCTCCCGTCCAGGCACCATGTATGGGTACTTAGAGGTGAGCGCTGTGGTGATTTGCAGCCTGAGAGAGGAAATAAAAGACGGGAATGTCTTTATGTGACGCTGATAGCACAGCAGTCCTCCGTGTCTCAAGGCAGAGTTGATGCCCCATAAAATAAAAAGCAATAACACTGATTTAAAAGTCATTCTACCCAGTAATCATCTTTATTTAAATTGAAAATGTGTTTATATTATTTGTGCTGTGATTATCATACCACGGTATGACATCAAAGTCACTGTGCTGAGGCTGCAGATGCTCACGGAGGACCTCCCAGCCCATTTCGATACGCCGGCGCTTGCTGGCAGCTCCGTGGGTGGGACTGCCCATCTGTGTGGCTCTGATGGAGGCCTGGGTGACATCCACGATGTGGGTGTCACTGTCATCATTAAACAGCTACAGCAAAGAAACGTAAGAGCGTTTAAAGGATTAAATGTGTCCAGACACCCTCCTCTAATGAGCTTCCTCACCGCACTTTTGAGCGAAGCTGAACCTTGATGCGCTTGGTGCATACATGACGTTCGAGCTTTCTTACCTGGTGACAGATGTCAGCCGTAAGCTCAATGAGATTGTCTTTGACGGCTATGTGTCTGGTCCCCGTGACGTACTTCCCTCTGCTGCCTATGTGACCAATCTCCCCGACCAACGCGTTGTAGAGGTTGTACAGCAGACTCCGCCACTTGGACCAGTCCTCAGCATGTGCACCTGCAGTATGAGTGAGAGCAGCCACCAGTTATTGGTTATTTATTTAAGGATATTCAAATATTTATGTTCATGACGTTTAAATAATTACTGCCAACAAATGAATGCAAACCTTGAGTTCAGCCACAGCTTTGCAAAAGTTTAGATTTTTGATGTTTTCACCAGTGAAATTTGAAAGATGCACTGCGATCAAATTAAATTAAACTTTTTTACTTACCTACTGGTTTCTATCTAACATTCACACACACACACTCACACACCAATGAATGCATCAGCCTGGAATGCATCGGGAACAACCCGAGATTCAGTATCTTGCCCAGAAAGAAGGTTGGAAGTGGGAGCAGACAGGGATCCAACAACCAACCTTCCAGTCCGCTCTACCTCCTTAACCCCCCAAATGCAAACTGAGCATCAGAATGAGGAAGAAAGCTGATTTAATTACTTTGAATGTACCATGCTTGTTGTTGCAAGACATGCTGGTCTGAGTGTTTCAGAAACTGGTGATCTGCTGGGATTTTCCTACATAACCATGTCTGCAGTTTACAGAAAATGATCCAAAAAAGAGGAAATGTCCAGCGAGCGACAGTGGTCTAAGCGAAAATGCTTTTGTGATGTCAGAGATTAGAGGAGAAAGGTTATATTGCTGTAAGAGATAGGAAACTCAAATATGCCCTTCTTAAAACAAAGTAGTTGGATGGTCTTAATCAAGGTGAAGAAGAGCATCTCAAAATGTGCAAGACATCAAACCTTAAAGCAGATGGGCTACGGCAGCAGAAGACGAACCAGAAAGGAAGGTGTACCTAACAAAGTGTTTGGTGAGTGTAGATCCCGCGATAAAGCCTGGCCTCCGACCACTATTAACCACAAACGCTGGAAACCAACATTTAAAATGAAGTTTTAAAAAGAAGAACCTGTATCCTGTGTCTTGGCTCCTTTGGGGTGGTGAACACAAATCTGTAGGTTGAAGAACTCCACAATCTCCTCTTTGAGAGCTGGACTGGGCCTCATGTCTGCCCAGACGTACAGTATGGAAGGCAGAAGCTCCTCTCCCAGTCGACACAGCCTCATCCTACAATTCATGGCTGCAGATCTCAAGAAGATGTTCAGAGCTGAGACGAGGTGCTCCAAAACAGCCAAGTGTTTCTCCTGCCTGATACGATTGATACAAAGAATGCATAGTGTTTAAATTTAGCGACTAATACCGGAACATTTATTCAACGTAAATCTAAAACAGTGTTAAAAGTCTTCACCTGACATTAAGCAGTGCTTTGGAGAAAAAGCTGAACAGCGTGTCATTGAATCCATCGGTCTGCATGCAGCAGCCCTGCACCACCGTGTGGATCACTCTGCTCACCAAAACGTGGTTGATGGGTCTGGACGAGGAGTTGAACAAACCACAGTACAAGTCCAAAAGATCTAAGGATCAAGAATAAACACAGATCCATCAGTTCTTACTCTTGTCTGCTTCCTGATGTTTAGAAAATAAAACTCCAAATAGCCCACTGACTTTGCCACTGCTGTGGAGCGATGTCACACCAGTACTTGCGGACAGAGAGGATGTCCTTTACAAGGAGGCTGCTGTAATCTTCTCCATAGGCTGAACAGCAGTACGAACTCTGCAGAACCTCCAGCACATGTTTCAGCAGCTCACTGCACTTCAGACGAGGCCCGCCTGGAGGAAGAAGAGGACACTCTTAACTGCAGTCCCCACAGTTCATTCAATATGTTTTCTACTGTGTCTGATGAATTAATGAAAGATACTTATAAATATAAAGATATATGAATGTTCCCTAATTTATTACGACATACATTCACCCAAAACTGAAACATATTGCAACCTGCTCCTGCTCTTACGTTTGTTAGCGCAGCGAATGAAGTATTTGATCAGGCTGCATATTTCAGCCATCTTCTTCTGCCGCGTGGCCAGCGTGGTTGCTGTGACGTTGGATTTGCTTGATTGCATGCTTTCCGTCTCCTTTTGGACATAGCGCTGCAGAAACCTGATGCAATAAAATGCCAAGCAGAATAAAGAGCGTTCATTTATAGAAGCCACTTGTTCCGGTACATGTTAGCTAAAATCATTTATGAGTTACGAGCATGTTGCAGAATATGAAATAAGAACAAATACTTATTTAAGAACTTTTCAAAAGATGCAAAAAGGTAGAAAATAGTACCTTCTCTGGAAACACCTTATAGATATATACATTTGGTATTTATATGGTTGCAAATACTCTGAGGCAGGTTACCTGAAAACAGCATCCCATGTGAGTTGCTTGGAGGCTTTTGCTTTAGCTGATGAGTTACGATCCAGTTCCTGCACAATCTCTGGAGACCGGAGGAGCCGTCTGAAGCGCTCAGCTTCTTTCTGATAATAAAAACGAGATGAAATAAAAAGCATTTACACCGCACTGATTAAAACTATTTCAGGTTTAGTTAATTATGGATAATTCCCCACAAAATTCACTTCAAAGCTCTTTATACTGTAAGTTAAAGACCCAACGGTATTGGAGAAAACCCCAACAATCAAGCGACCCAATACGAGCAGGCACTTAGCGATAAGAAAAACCCCCATTTTAACAGGAAGAACCAGGATTTGAAATTCTGTTCAATAAATACATATAATGTGTCACAACTGAGAACTTGAGGGGCTATACAGACTATCAACATACCAAGATGACTGGCAGATCTTATTTTGTTTTTGTTGCTACTTGTGCCAGGAAAGTAAATAAACCTTTATTTTAAAAAATAACTGATTTTAGAGTCTTTCAGCTATTCATCGCACTGCCTTTGTACACTTATAAAGTGCAAAATTGATGTCGTGCAAGCCACAGGCAAATTGCATCTTATTTGCAAGTGGGCAGGACAGATGCTGATGCTCAGCAGATGTATACGCAGTGCAATCTGAGCTTCTGACTGAGTTCAATACTGTAGGGTAAGAAGAGCCGTGATTTGAAGGTAGTAACTAAAAGAAGTGAATTAAAGGATAACTGTGGTAGTTACTGGTGTTGGGCTGCTTTGCCATGATAACTGGACAACAGTGTTAGTTAGCATCCTGTTATTTTAAAATATGCTAAATAGGGAGTTGTTTAACCTATTTAAAGTGCATTGAATCGCCTATGAATTCATTTATTTGGACAACTGATAGGCAGTAGTTCGTCTTTTTCACCTTCCTCTCTGTAGCTTTGTCATTCTCGAGTGCTCTGCAGCAGGCCAGGAGATCATGAAGAGCCAGGCTCATTGTGCCTCACCGTATGTACACACTGGAGGGACAGGATGTTGACAAAAGTTATTCATCTGCTTTATGCCTACACTATTATTACTTAGTAGACAGTGTAGATTTCTACTATTCGACCCACACTTTATTCACTGCTTCACTGTTCATGCAAACTACTTTAGCAACATGACACTGGCAGATTAAGCTTTTAACTTCATTCACAAACGTCCATTCAAACACCTGCACTGTTCACTGACCTCAGATGACTGCAGCGATTGCAGTTACGGAGTTGTCACACGCGCAGGTGCAGATGTTAGCTGAGGTAAGGCACACCGCTACTGTACCTGCCATAACAACTTTGCCATCTTGTAGAGCCACACGCACGCACGCACACGTAACCCACGCATAAAATATTCCCGCCCCAGCAGCAAGGCTCAGCCCCTCACATCACTTCCTTCTCATGCCAGGTATTGAGTGAGTCCATTCACTTTTCTATCAGCATGAAAATAAACCTAATGTTTTTAATAGGTATGGTGTTATTGAAGTGGTATACGATCTGCTGAAGTCACGTTCAACCTATAAATTCAAGTATATATATGTAAAAAACTATAGAATGTTATCCAGATTGATTTTTTCTATTTGGACTACAACTACCACAATTCTAATCAATAGCTTGATCTTGGTACTTCCGGGTTATACGTGCTTGAGTTCCCCGCCTTTTGAGTATAGAAGCAGTATTGTGAAGACGTCGCCTTCACAATAATATCACTGACGTGGTTTCATTTCAGTCAGTTTTTGAGCTTCTCGGAGACTTTTTCTGAACATGGAGTTACCTGTTCACATTTGAGGCCGCTTTCACCAACAATTAGTCGGTCATGTTGCTACCGTCTGACGTCGCTCGGCTTGTTTTGGGTAAGTCTGGTCGTCCATAGCAGACGAGTAGCTGTGGGGTTAGCCAGCAATGACAGTCGAGTGTAAATGGGTGGCTTTAGCCTCACAGCCTTAACGGTTGATTGGGCTGCAGTTGGAGGGTAACTGTTACTGCTGACTGAGGTGCTACTAATGTCCTTCCGCTAGGGTACCTCCAAGAAGAGGGACTGTCAGCTACAAGCCAAGCTTTCATTCACGAGAGCCCCAACCTGAAAGAGTATGCCGAGCACACCACAGGAGATGGGACTATTCCTGCTTGCGTTTTTGTAAGTGTGCCTTCCTCCCTCTTGTAAGCCGCCTCCACAGCCTGTCATGATTACAGCTGACTGCATTTATGTTTAATCTTTCCTCACACAGTCCATCTTTGGGAAGAGCCTGACAACCATTTTAAATGAGTATGTAGCTGCTAAAACAAAAGGTAAGCCATTCAGAGGATCTCTTTAGTGTTTTATGACCGATTATTGTTCATATGTCATGGTTTGTTGCTGATGATTAGTCATATTTTCAACAGAGTCTTGTCATGAGGTTCCCGTCATGATGACTTCATTGTGGAAAAAGCTGGATTTCACACTCAACCAGATTAAGTAATGAACTTCACTAATAATTGTGTGATAGCATAGGATGCATGGGGCTGATTTTGAAAAATGATTTCTTATTGTTTTCTATTGTTGATTGGTATGTTGTTGTGAGACGAAAGATAAACATCTGCTGCTGTGTTTCTGAATGCTAAAACTTGGTGAAGTGAATCAATATGTGAATATTTTTCTGCATCTTTCCTTAGGTCATTGCAGAATTCCCCTGCTATATCAGCATGTCAGAGAAGTAAGTTTGTCAGGTTGTTTGTTTTGATGTAATGGGCTAATACATGGTGATGTAGCTGAAAGCATCAGGTTTAATGCATTGATGCATTTATGTAGAAATATACCTATAACGTAGGAACAGAAACTGTTTGAAAAGGGACTTCCCTAATCATGAGCTTATTGTGATTATAGTTGCCTGTTCCTAAAACCCCAGGAATTGGCATGTTACCCAAATAACTTCTGAATAAAAACATTGTCTATACATCAAATTGGGAAATTAGCACCATGATTACTTACAGTTGTCAAACAGTGCCTCAGCATTCAGGTTTTATATGTAACCTATTTACTTATCAGCCTCTGTGTGTTGCAGCACGTTCACGTGTTGGATTGGCAAACATGGCTAGACAGCAGGTCCTTGCCGTGGCTTCTGCGGGTGCTGTTGTCTGTTCATCGGTTTCTGAGACAAGCACCATCATCAGCCCAGCGCACACCTCCCACAGCATGCTTGCCCACTCCACCCCAGTGTGCTACAGTGGTCCGAACAGCAGACCAGCTTCTGGCAGTGGCACAATCCAGCATATTCATGACAGCAGCCGATTAATGACTACACCCAGTCAGTAATATAACACACAACTGAGTACAAATGCTAAAGTAAAGTAATGCTAAGATCACAGCTTTTTTAATAATAAATATTCAAACTTATTCGTTACAGGGGATTCACCCATGCAGATCATTGTTTCAGAGCATCGGCTAAATCCAGGCCCAATGTCTCCTGGTCGAAGGAAATGGTATGAATAGTTGTTAATGCTTTACTATAGGTGTTATTACATAAACATCTGTCCAGAGTGCTAAAGACAGACTAATCTAAAGTGGATGGAAAAATTAGCTTTCGTTGTACATAAATTGTGCATGGACATTGCTGTTACAATGACTTTACAGTATCACTGAATAAACCTTTCGCATTGCAGAAAATGTGACTAATGATTGCAGAAACAACAAACATGTATTTGGTGTGTTGCATAATCTAGAATGTTAGTGATTCAGTAGCTTTTCTTGCTAAGGGTTTGTCAAACTTCACAGGGTGTTTACTGTAAAATGACAGTTGTGATCTTGAGCACGAAAAAAAATGCATCAGGTAGGGATTGTGAGCAAGTTTGATTCATTTCTGACCAATCTAGGAGTAGTGATCCTTCTGAACTGTGGATGGAGAGGACATCAGATGCCATGTCATAAGCTAATTGGTCCTTTGGCTGGTTGAGCTAAAAAAAATAAAATGCTGATTGTAGTTAATTTCACATGACATTAATCAGTCACAAGGCTGTGTCACTGCTTATTCTAAATGACTCAATATTAGTATGTTGTTCCTTAATCTGCGCACACACCGAAAGCAATCCTCAGTGATATAGCCATAATCAGAAACCATAGAAAGTGATATTTGGCGACTTCAAGGGACTTCGACGAAAAGAACATGCTGGTGACGCACAGTCAGCCTGGAATATTGTCTGTGCTGGGTCACCCCAACTTCATTGATTAATTTGATCTTCAGCATGTGATATTTTTGTTTGACTTTATTGTGCTGTTATTGTTATTCCCATGGTTTGTTTAAAATGTTTTTCTGTTGTCTTCAGGGACACCCCCAGGAAGAGAAGTGGTGCTCCGAGTGGCTCCAGTGCCCCTAGCAGATCTGCTACAGCTGCTGGCAGCAGCAGTGCAGAACCCCAACCTGAAGAGGCTGTTGATGAAAACTTCCCTGTAAGTAAATGGCCTGGCCTGTATTTGTACAGCGCTTTACTCAGTCCCTAAGGACCCCAAAGCGCTTTACACTACATTCAGTCATCCACCCATTCACACACACATTCACACACTGGCGATGGCAAGCTATGTTGTAGCCACAGCTGCCCTGGGGCGCACTGACAGAGGCGAGGCTGCCGGACACTGGCGCCACCGGGCCCTCTGACCACCACCAGTATGTCAGTAATGCTAGGTTTCCTAATCGCAGAGAAAAGTTAAAGACTACACTTCAATCACATATTAACAAATCCACTGACATTGTTGTTTAAAACCTTGTTGATCTGCTGAATGGTCATATATCAGTCTGTGTCTCTAGATACAAAGAAAAATTACTTTATTGCATCAGAAATTACATACTCTCTGTTTCATCTCACTCTTTACAGCAGCTTGTGATACAAAACGCACGTGACAAGATACTGGGTGACAGGTCCTTACAAGAGAAACTTGCTGAAAACATCAACAAAATCCTTGCAAAGTAAGTAACACGATAGGACTCTTCATTTTGTTTGCACTTGGATGTATTGTGCATAGTTTTTGATAATGATTGTGCTGTTTCCTACTCTGTTTCATCACTACTATCAGTGAGCCAATGCCCCAAACATCAAAGGGTTCTTCAAGTACAGTGGAAACAGACCAGTCTATAGATGAAATACTAGGATTACAGGTGATTTGTTTTCTTAACATTTTGCTTGTAATGTTTTCACTTTTTCTGTGTAATTTATTATTATTTACTCACGTATACAGGGGGAAATTCATATGAGTGACGACGCCATCCATGACATTTTGGAGCAAACTGAGTCCGACCCAGCTTTTCAGGCTCTCTTTGACCTCTTTGACTGCAGTAACTATGACCTCATTTACTTTAATGTGTTTTCCTTTAAATAATGGTTCGCAAATGTCTGTAACAGTTTAACTAAAGAACTTTTTGTAAGACTTTTTATAAATTGATGTTTGCAGATAAAACTAAATTTGCAGATGGAGAAGCAGGAGATGGCGATACGAGCAGTAGTCCAGAAGAGACCGACACTGCTGGAACTACATCTGCAATCAGACTCCTTCAAAATATTGATACAGGTAGTCTGTCATAATCTAAACGTCGAAAAGGCAGCATAAATGTCTACAGAAAGTCTGGAAGGGGCTTAGAGGTGTAAGGCTGTAGCTTCTTGAGCTTCTAACAGTTGGTAAACTTTGTAAACAAAGTCAAAAATTGAAAAGTACCTATAATTATTCCTAATTTAAGAACTGAAATGAACTGCAGGAAAATACTAGCCATGACGAAGAGGTGGAGTGCACTTTCAGATAGTCTCTCCTGCAAGACATTCATGGTGTTGTTCACAGTAGTGTTGAGAACTGTGGGGAAAAAGAGAGTGGTTGACAGCTGGTTACAGGAACATCCCTGCCACTTGGACTTCATAAAACCTGGAAGCATCAGTTGTGAAATTATAATAAAAATCCAAACATTTTTCCAAGTTTAAATAACTTTCTATGAGAGGTCAAGCAGGTTATCATTTCTGCTAACAATAGAGACAAATGAATAATTGAACTCTGTTTCTATTTTCAGGTGCCACACACAGTGATTCAGCTGCTTCAGATACAACACCAATGACGGTGAAGACGAAACCTGGGCAAGAGCGAAAGACAAGAAAGTCCGCTCCTCCAACACTGTTAAAGAAAACAGTTCTTGGTCCCAGTGGCAGATCATCCAGGATTGAAAACAGTTCAGCCAGACTGATAGTGAGTCAAGGGGATCCCCGAGGTGTCTCAAGTGCTCCAACAAACTCAAACAGAAAAGAAAAAGATGCACTTTTCACTAACACTGTCAATGAAACACCAATGGATATTGATGAACCACTGAATACACCTCCCCCTCCTCCTTTGGACAGTTTGGCCACTCAGGAGCCTCCCGCAAAGGACAGCACTTCTATCGCGCCTGTCTTTGGTGAATCTTCCACAGATCCCTCGCCAGTGGACTCTTGTGCTTTTCCTGAGCCAGAGGAAACATCGGCCTCAAATATGAACAACCAAAAAGAACCTAAACAATCACAAGAGTTTAAAGATCAACCTGGTGCACCCGGAGCATCATCTTTGCCTCCCGAACAAGCTCAGCTGAACATCACTCCAGCGCCCGCCGCTGACCTACCTCAAATATTACTCTCAAACAGTGGAGGAGATACTCTACCAGTGTCTACTTTCTCAGTAATATCAAAATCTGTCTTAAAAACATCCTCTTCTACAGATACTACAGCTTCAGCAGCCTCACCCTCATCTGCTTTTATTGCTGCCCCATCTACGGCAACACCTGCCGCACCAACGTCTGCTTCTACCTCTGCAAGTCCAAGAGCTGCACATGCCTCACCCGCATCCTCGTCCTCCTCCTGTGCCCCCGTTGCCCCTCCTCCTGCAGCTTCAGTTGCAACAACAGCTGATCTGTTAACCACAAGCATCCCAAACACGGCTGCAACAGACTCCAGTAATGTCATGTCTTTGAAAATAATCATAAGTGATAACCAGGATGAAGGTTCTTCCAGCGACACAGCCTTAAACCAGGCAATTTCCAGCATTTCTGGAGACAAGATTCCCACCATTTACGTTTCCTCCCCAGCTAAGCCGGTGGGATGCCCTGAAACTCCAAAGGCCAACATGGATGAGGTGGCGCAGGCAGTTAGTGGATTACAAAGTTCTGAGGCATTTGCTAGTCCTCTGAGCAGCAAGGCTGGAGCAGTAACTGCATCTCCACTAACTGGAACGTCACAGGCCCAGCAGAGCTATATAATTCAACTACCCCTGGATGCAACTAACCCTGCCCTCCAAGGAGCCAGCTATTTCCTTGTAACAGAGCCCCCATCTACCGAAGCTGAAGGCAGACAGGTGGTGCTGCCTGCTGGTGTCTCAAACGGACAGTCTTTACCCACAAATCAATATGCGGTGACAACACCAACTCGCTCTACAAGTTACTCCACTGGTAAGAGACAGAAGGCTGCAAAACTGAGTCATCCCACAAACATTACATCTATAAGTGAATGTAAGGTAGTAAGCAATGTGCAGTGTGTATAACAACATACTTTTCCACATTATTGCACTGATTACAGTCCAAAATATTGAAAGTAAAGTTCTTTTGGCAAAAGATTGTAGGGACACTGTCGTTAAGCAATTTATTTATTTATTTTTGAGTTATCAATGGCAACAAGGCATGTCCCCATGTTTAATCTTTTTCCTTCACTTTCAATAACTTTCTCAGTATCATAATTATCAAACTATGACATCTGTGCTCCTGTTTGAAGGGTCAGCACTCGTCCTGCCATCACCCGTGAAGCCCATGATGCTTCCTGTTTCTGTTGTAGGACCGAATCCTGTGGGGAAAGTGCAGATGGTGTCCAATCAAGTAAGATCATTTTATTGTTAGTCGGAGCATGTGGTTTGCAGTTAAAAGCATTTCCTTTCTTACCATTTTAACCAGAATGATGGAGTGAGAAAAGCTTTATTTCTTTATTAAATGAGACACTTTCAGACCAAATTGGCTGCTAAGTAAACAAAACTGTCCAACTGTCCAAACTTTGCCACTCTCAGGTCAATGTGTTAACTTTATCTTGTGTGCAATGCAAACTGGTAAATAAAATGTATTATACATTGTATTTCAAAGGATAAACATACTCTTTAACCTTTACATACTGTTCATATTCTATGCTAGTATGGCTTGGGTCAGTTTTGACCCAGTCAAGTTTCTGTTCAATTTTGAATTGAAGATCTGTTTGATTATTGTTTATCCAAGACTTTCTGTAAGTAAGACATTCTGCTTCTACAAGGAGTCCCAGTTCACTTCACATGTAAACCACATTAACCCATTCATTGTTACATTTACAGCTTGTTGCCATACAGAATCCTGTATCAGTAGAGCAGACAGAAACTGTCCCGTCCAAAACTCCCACCGTCGCAAGCAAACAACCTGTAGCTGCTGGTAAGTTAAAGGTTAACCTGCTTCTCCATGGTGAAGATGTATACTGGCTAAAAATTATATGGTATCCTTTTTTGAATGCATCTTTGCTCAGCATAATGTTTTAATTTCACGGCCTCATTTCTAAATTCCAGGCACTGAGAAAAATCTGGGCAGTAAAGAGGTTCAACCTGTATCAGCTGGAAACACAGACCAGCAGGATGCAGAAAAAGGTGCCAGTCACAGGAGAATTTTATGTTTTGACTCTTCTGCAGACATTCAACCACAAACTGCTAAAACAACTACAACCAGCACAGCCATGACTGCAACTACATCCCCATCACCATCTATCCAGCAGACTGAGAAAACTAATACAGAGTCGGTTGTTCGAATAAGACCTACTATCCTGGGTGGCAACAAACCCAAGAGGAGGGTAGAAACTGTCAGATGTTTAGCAAGTCCGCAGGCTGGAGTAAGCTTAGTGAAGGAGCCCTTTTCTTTACAACAGTACCAGAAAGATTCTGCTAAAAAGAGCTCTCGCAAGCAGGATCATAACACCCACAAGCAGGAGTCTCAAAGTGCCAGTACCAGCAGTGCTGATGCTTCAAAGGTTGAGGCTGGAAAAAAGTCAGAATCAGAAAAAAGATCAAAATCTGTTGTGAGGAAATGCAGTCAGGATGCACATAAAGATAACTCAAAACCTAAGGATTCGTATAACTCCAAGTCAGAGTCTGATTCTGCACTAAAATCAGGAAGTAGGAAGGACAAAGAGGAAAGCAGCAGGAAAGAATCTGCAGAGAAGGTGCCTTTGAAACCACGTGAGGGACGTACAGAAAAGAAGACTTCCTCTCAGGAAATGCCAAATGTCACAGCTAACAAAGAGAATGAAATGAAGGGTAGCATGCAAGACCAACAACCTTCATCCTCAGCATCAAGAGACTTGAGCCCTCCAGCTGTCCCTCAGCCAGCATCTCAGAGTCAGTCCAAAGTTACAAAAACACCATCTAAAACCAGTTCTCTGGCTAAACAGGCAGCTGAGATGCTTCAGGACATTCAAGGGCTCAAATCTCCCGCGAATCCAGTCAAAGGGCTTGGTGCAAGCAGTTCAGACCTTCCTGGAAGTGGCAGTAAGCAGGAAGCACCTGCTGATTGTCCCAGGACTCCTCGACAGAAGGGAAAGGTTAAAGACGGAGAGGGTACTCCAAAGCATCTAATGCCTCCCAACACCCCAGATGTACCTGGCTGCAGCCCTGCCAGTGAAGCCGGCAGTGAAAGCAGCATTAACATGGCTGCTCACACACTTATGATTCTTTCACGTGCTGCCATCGCCAGGACAGGCAGTCCACTGAAGGACAGTTTGCGTCAGGAGGGGATAGGAGAAAACTCGCCTACTAGCTCGAAGAACTCAAAGAAACGCAAGCAACCTATTTCAGCATCAAGCCCCCCTCCAAAGAAAGAATCAAAACGATCTCCCACCAAAAAGAAAGACCGAGTAAGTACAGCAGCATGGTTTTTGTCCAGTCTTTTTTTCCTCTTTATTTTGTATTCAACTCTTTTGTGTTTTGTTGTGTAGTGATTATCAAAGGTGTGTGGACACCAGATGAACTTCCATTGCGTATCAGTCCTTTTTACGTGTTTATTATTTATTTATGGAACCTAATCTAATTTACTAAATAAAGTACACTTTGTTATTATGCCCAAGTACTTCATAGTCTCTTCAAAATATGCATATTTGGTACAATATACACTTGCAGTATGATGAAGGTGGAATGAGGTGCTTGGGCAAATACACAGCCAGTTAACTGGGTCCTAACACCCTGGCATCCTGTGCGATTGCCGGTCTTGCTTGTTGGTAAGCTATGTGACTGTTTTGAAAGCGTGACAAGTTTCTTGCCAAATATGAGGACCACTCAAAGAATCTTGACACTGCACATCTTTGGATCATCCAGCCTTAAACTTGCCAAGTGTAAAGTAGATGTTGAGTTGTTAAGAAAAGCAAAGCAAGTAAAGACAAACACATACACACGAAGGCAGATGTTTGATACCTAGTTCTGTCATAAAACTCTTATTTATTGCTTTCATTTTATTTGCAGGAAAGAAAGAAAATTATAGATTATTTCCCTGAAGACTTGGATGTGGATAAGTTCCTGTCTTCACTTCACTATGATGAATGAAACCGGACACGCCAGCAGGAAAGGACTGTCGTAACTTGTGTTACAATCCAGAAATAGAACAAGCCCTCTGATAACACAGTACATCTGGTTCCTGTTAATAACTTTGCCTGAGACATTAAAGTTGAAATGGATTTTTCAAAAAGTGTGGGAATTTTGGCAAACCCCCTTCCCTCCAGTGAAGGTGACATATCTCATGATCATGTTGCAACAGTAGCAAAGCAACCATTGCACTTTCGATTTTTTACACTTTTTACTCAGTAATGAACACGAGGACATTGATTTACACTCTGACTTATGTTGTGGAACAGTTTTGATTTTGGGCACTTTGGCAGAGTGGGTGTGTGTTGTTAATGGTCGACTCAAAGAATTGCCTTGGTCAATATTTGACTCCTTTGATAAATACTGGCCTATTTGACACCTGACAGGTCTGTATCTAAAATTACACTTTGGAATATGTTTCTAGCAGACATTTTTAAAAACACTGAATTATAGCTCCTGTTTTTGAGTTGAGAAACATTTTGTTATTTGAAAAATAAAAAAACTAGTGTAAATGTACGTTTTAGTAGCATAAACATGTATATTACCTTTTTTCAGAATCAGATGCTTTGTTGAAGCTGTTCACATTTGTATACTTGGCTTCATTTTAATAAAACAAAGAAAATCATGCTTGTTCTTTTGTCTACATTTAAAGCCATTCTTACTAAGTCCCTATAAAGACTAAAAGAACACGTGGTTTTTTTTGTTCAGTGTGAATGTTGTGTGAAGGCTGGGACAACACCACAGGATGATAAGGAAATCTGGAGCTCTAGAAAGTATAAGGTTTGTCAGTGTTGTCCTTTGATGGCTGAAAATGTTGAGGAAATCCTTCAAGAATGCTTGTGTCACATTTGAACTCTGATGTTCATAACCTCAGGCAGCCAGACTGATTTGTAGATTCTACTGGTGCCAGTGACGTTTAGGTGTACCGCGTGACTCAAGGTACATGCTAACCTATTGACCTTTCAGGCTTTGTCAGTGCTTAAAACTTTCCAAGACCATAGAAGTGTCACATATATGCGATAACATTAATATAGACCTGCAGGTTTATAGTGATAGTATAACAGTTACCACCTCCAACCCCTGTTTCGGCAAATCTGGCAACCTCCCATTGGACTGCTCCTCACAAGGAACGGAAATGGACTTTTACATCTATTTCACAATAAAAGTATTCGCTTATGAAGTGAAGCATGTGATTTCATCGTAAGTTATTATAATACTGTCATTACACCATGAATCGCTCCCACATTTACTCAGTTAATTAATTACAACATAATGTAAACAAAAACTTTTTCTACAGCCTTTTCCCCCCAGTGGTGCACAGTAGTGCTGGTTTTACTTTGACAGTGCCTGCGTTTGTTTCCGGGTAAAGAGGACAGGAACAAGGTACAGATGTCATGTAATTTTAACAAACATTCCCCTGTTTCTCTCCTGTGTAACGTGTGTCTTTTCTCATTACTACAACAGTATAGCGGCAACAAGTTGTTTTAGACGTTTCTCGGTGAGTAAGGGAACTCGTTATTGAGTTTAAACGCCTGATTTTGAGGTACAGACGTCACTAGCTCGGTCGTTAGTATTTTGGCTAGCCGGTTAGCATGTGGAGGGTTATGCACGTATTTAGCACCATATCTACTTACAGACTGACCTACGGAAAGACGACAGCTCACGTCAGCTGTAGCCTTCGCTCTCGTAAAGCAGTCTGTAATAGTTTCACAGTCGCCTCGTTGCTTTCTGTGCTATATCTCTGTCTTTGAATTTGAATGTCAGCTAACCGGCGTGTGAACGAAAGGTTCGCACTAACTGATAGTTTATTGGTTGACAGCTGCTGATAAGGAGTTCCAGTTTCTACACAATCCCTGCTGTAATCTCTTAGCCGTTCAGAAACGGGGACACGGGAAACTCCAACTCCTACTTGTCGTGCTCCTCTCTCGTCCTAGACTGCCTGACCTGCCAGACGGTGATTGACATGGCAGCTAATGGAGCAAGCTGTGAGCAGCCTCAGAAACGCGCAGGAGCTAAAGACAAACTGAATGGGAAATCCGCAGGTAAACTCTATCAGTTGTATCTGTTGTGTAACCTTTGACACAGAACTGCACCTATCACCTTATGGCATTCACGCTTTATAAACACTCACACTGATTCACTATGGGTTATTTTCACTTTCCATAGGTGCAAACAAGTACATTACAGAGTACATGTATTATGCATTTAGCATTACCAATTCAAGAAGTGGCAATAAGTGTTGTGTCTGTAAGTATTACAGAGTGTCAAAGTGATTTTCTTTCGTTTTATTCTCCAGACTTGTCATTAAGAGAGAGGAGACAGAAGGATAAGGAAGAGCGCCTGTCTCTGGTGCTATGGAGGAGACCTGTTACCACTTTGCATTACTTTCTCCTGGAGACGCTCCTTAAGCTAAAGGAGTGGACGTTTAAGTAAGACATTAAAGGTTTTTCCTGGATTCTTTTCTTAAAATGAAGCTGTCTCCTGGTTGGACATACCCTGTGATTTAAGCTGCTGTATCAAAAAAAAGTACTTATGCCCCAGAAGGTGGATTTGTGCATTTTATTGAGACCAGAGACACTTAAATTTAAGGGGGGAAAGAATGGAAGGGGATATGATTGTGTTTTCTTGCTTCCCGATTCAGGCTTTGGCAGCGGAGAGGCATAGTTTTCCTGTGTTTGGTGTTATGCTCTCTCTTTTCCATCGCATACTCAACTGAGGGAGAACACCAGCAAGTAAGCCTCGACTTGTTTTGCTTTCTTAGAGACGTTAAGAATCAGCTAATCAGTTATTTTGTCATCGGCAAGTTTAAAGGTTAACGATGAGTCACTTTTTATCCTGCTCGAGACTTTTCCAAGAATAAACTTTGCATTGTGAGATAATGCAGTGTGCACTGTTGTCAGGTAACCCTTGATCATGTAGTCATCTGTCTGAATGTTCTGTTTACAAATTCATCTGTGCAACGGTCTGTCACGGTTCAGTTAAAACACTACAGTCCTTCAGGGCTTCCTAGAACCAACTGAGAATGGCGTAATCATTTACCTAGAACAGCAGGTCAAACATAGGAAATGAGCAGGGGGAAAAAATAACCCAAGAATAAAGCAAATTTAAATATGTCAAAATCACAAATATTAATGTAAAATAAGGTAATGGGATCGAAAAACATATTGTTTTCATTGTAACTGTGCAGCAATAACTGTTAAGACAGAATTTCCCTGTAAACGGAGTGTAATGAATATTGGTCTAATGCTTTTTTAAATAAATAAACCAATGTAGTTATTAAACGCCTAAAAAAGATTAACTTTTTGTATCATTTATTGTAGAGGTGAGCAATGTGACACTTTTTAATTGTGTACAATCTGATTTGGGCACTTCATACAAAATACAAGGTATATGTTTTGCAAGAGCCAAATGAAGATTCTCTTTCTTATGTTTGCCTCATTTATGATTGTGGAGCCTTTCTCTTTGGCACATTTAAGTAAACCTTACCATCTTACTGGGAGTTTATGCATCAGTCGGACATTTATGGCATACGCACAATGTAACCTCAAACCACTCTGCAACTACTCTGAAAATCAGGCCTTAGACAGTAGCCACCCACTCTGTCCATCAGTCATTCCACATCAGCATCAGGAGAAGCGGCGATATGACTGATGGTGACTGACTTTTGTTTTCACTCTTTATAAACTTCACTCGATTATTTTTAAAGCTGACGTATAAATCATCAGTTATGGTCCAAATTTTCAGAATTCAATGGAAGCGAAAACAGGAAGTTGTGATTCAGGCCTTTTACACTTAAGTAACAGTGACTTCCTGTGTGTCCAGACAACACATGCAGACCTTATGTGATAACAGATATTCAGCTAATCCTGAAGGGAAGATTTTCACTCAACTTTTTAGATTTTACCTTGAAAGATCATCATCTGATCTTTTAGACGCTGGTGACTACCCTGCCCTTCCCCTTGTCTGATTTATGTATATAGTTAATTTTCTTCAATTTTTTTTCCTTTGCAGTATGTTCAGTATCTGGAAAAGAAGTTCCTATGGTGTGCCTACTGGGTAGGCCTTGGGATCCTGTCTTCAGTGGGCCTTGGAACTGGTCTGCACACCTTCCTTCTCTACCTGGTAAGATAGCATCAGCCGTATGGAAATGCAGATGCAAAATACCTTTACTGAAGTAAAGGTAGATAACAGAGGCAATAACAATGACATGGTTTATATTTAGACTGAACAGGTTTTATATGCATAGACAACAGACCGTTTTAGGCGTGAAACAGTACTCACTGATATGAAACAAAGCGTGGCTACGCACCATTAAGAACAAAGTGTAGTCATAGTAGGAATTTTGAGAGCAGGGATAGTTGTGAGTAACTTGCAAACTGGCAAAAGCTTAAAAACATATATTGAAAAATATAAATTTAACATTTGCAAAAGGAGCAGGGAATACCTGTAAGCGAGAGTCATTCAGCTTTACCTGTCTGTACAGATCCTACTCCCTGTCGTTATTTTACAGTTCAGAATAAAGCTGCTTCTCCTTTGTCACACTATGGCAGGTAGCGCTACGTGTTTGATTTGAGTTTTACACCAGATGCCCTTCTTCATGCTGGAATTGAACCAGTGACCTAAGTGAATGTGTAAACCACCAAACTGTGGGAAAAGATGTAACCATATTCCAAATTTGAAGAAATGTAATTTAATTCCACTTGTGTTAATCATTTCTGGTCTAGATTGAGTTAGCTGAGTTTTACTGAATATTGGCCTGACTAAAGGCTACAAAATGTAAAGAGAAATTGATTACCGACATTATCTGGTTGGTTATGCTCAGCATGGGTCAGAATATAATTTACCTTAACAGTTAGCGATTTTCTTACAAAAATGCTACATTTGCAGAATTCTGCAAAATCGCTGTCCGTTTGTTCCTGTACTCACCAGAGGATGGCGTCATAGTCCACACCGAGCCATGAGCCCTGTGTTTCTTCTAACGTCACACGTTTGTCACACGTCTGTCGAAGGCTTTGTGTGAGTGAAGTGTAATTTTCCCCTGACAGGCAGTCACAGAGTGACTGTCACACTGAGTCACCATGAACATGCGTCATTGGTCTTTGGTTGTGGCTAAAAGGAGAATTTAGCAAAATGAAAGAGAGGAAGAAATTCTCCACCAAAGTCCGCTTCAGGCTGATGATGTGGCTTCTGTGCTGCAGAACATGTGCCGATGTGGTTCAGCTGAGTCAGCCATTTCCATTATAATGAAATAATGGGAAAAGATGTAACTGTGACCTTCCCCTTTTTCTTCTTCTTCTTTTTTTTTAAAGAAATGGTGTACACTCCCTCCATTAATTCTTTACAGCTGTCTAGTGCTCTGCTTCTTTACATACTGTGTGCAACAATAATGACGTAGCAGCAGTGGCTCGTGCCATATACTCTGTGTGGGGTTGTGTATTGTGCTTTTCTTTTGCAGTGAGAATATTAAACAGCTCTGGTTTTCATAATAACTTGTCCTTATGTACCAAAAGTCAAGTCATGAAACATTGTGTCTAGACCAAAAAAAAGGAATTCAGATTACTCCACCGCAGAGGAGTTTGACTTGTTCCTCAAGAGATTGACTTCTTTTTTCTTTAATCACATTACAGTAGGGATTTGTTTTGTTTGGATAATTGTTCACCCTTATTTCCGTCAACATCTTGCATTCATTTTCATAAACTGTTGGGCACTAAATTATTTACCTGCATGGCACTGGCAGCAGCACAGGACCTCATGTCTGCTTGTGTATATATAGGACACTTTTATAAAGAAGGCATACTTCAGGTTTTATTTCCTTCTTCCTGGTCGCCAGAGATGCTATGTAATACCTGGATATCTGTTGATTACATATGCAGTCACATGTGTCACCTGTGTGACCCACAGTGATCCAAGCAAACTGATATTAGGGTCTGGCACCCAGCAATTTAATTTTCTTGTCTTTAAGTATAGCATAGGTTGCTTACGGTCTTTGCTGGTAGCTTTCCATCCTCTCATTTGGAGCTACTCTCCATCCTCCAGAGGTTTCATACCTACAGCCTATCTCTACCAAGAAGTTTGCTGATCCTTCAGCCGAAGAGGTTCTGTAGGCTCTTCTGCTTATTTTATAGTTTATGATTGTGTCTATTTGTGGAGGTATTTGCCTACAGAGAACCTACAGAGAGGGGCTTTCATCCAATTCAACCTCCAAAATCCCAACTGTGTGTTGCTCAACGTGGATGATGCTTTACATTAGTCGAGTATGATTGACAGTGGCGTTAACTAGAAATGGGAGAAGCATGAACTCCTCATCAATCCATACTCACTCATTAGGGGGCCTTATCCCTTTATGTTTGGGAACTGTTTGCACTTAAGCTCTTCTATAACACTGGCCTTATAGTTTGCCATAGGTTATTAGATTAAGGGCTTTTTCTCCTTAACTTGCTGTCCAGCAGACTCTCTGCTGCTGTTGTCACCACTCCTTCAGAACCACGACTCCAAACAGCTGATGAGAGAAGTCACTTGTCTGATTTGCCTTCTTTTGCAAGCCGACATGACAAAGATGCAGTGTCTTTACAACCAGGTGCACTTTCCCTCTGCAGGCCAAAGCCACGTGCATTTTTTCCATCTGTGGATGGTGGGTTGATATATGCACCTTAACTTGGGAGCAGGTGGTCTTAGTCATAGTTTTTTTTTATTTTGACAAAAATAAAATTTAGTTTTAGTTATAATTTAGGCATCTAAATTCTTTATTTTTTGAAGTTTTAGGCAACTAAATATCATAAGATTATCATAGAACAAATCTGAAGTTGATTTGGTTTACTAATTTGTAGGGTGTGAGAAGTTTGTTAACAAAGCATCTTCTTTTCTTTGATATCAAATGTGAAATATGTCCAGATATCTTCTTTTCTCTTCCGTTGACGTTTCATGTTTTGCCGCGTTTTCATATGAAACGGAGGACATGGGAGGGCCCCACCACATCCTGTTATTCGGTGGTAGATCAAATTGTGCCCGCTAACCTTGCTGCACAAGGAGATTTCTTTTGATTGGATAACCTCCAAACTCGACCTGCCTCGCTAAACAAATTAATCAATTGTGATTGCATCTCTTTTCTCCAGAACATTTTCATCTGGTTTTTATTTGTCGATGACAGTGTCGGTATATTTCATCACAGTTTTTTGTCCTCATGCATTTGTTTTTATGTAGTATTGTCTTGTTTTTATCAGGAAAAAACAGTTAAAGAAAAATATCAGTAAACAAAATGAACACTGTCTCGGACAGAACTCTTCTCTCGTCCATATGTCCCAGTTAGGGCTCACGGTAAACTTTGTGTTATTTGATACCATGTCAGCAGATTGTCATCGGTGTCGGATTGTTTTCAAGGAATTGCCCACATTTGTACTGAGGCAAATGCCCTCATTTTGTTTCCTCCAGAGTGTGGATTACATTCTCAGCCTTTTTCTTGTTTTCAAAGAAGTTCAAGGCTCAAATTCAGTGTTTTCCTTTGGTTGCTGGGGAAACTTACAGCGGCAGCTGCAGTCATCCCACTACACCTCATTTCATCAACACCTTGGACTTCGATTCCAAAGAGGTACCAAAGCAGGTCAGTGGCAGTCTGGGCTTTCCACTGTTGTAGTATTCTTTTGGGATCACCTTCCCTCCAGGTCAAGAGGTGATGTTTACAGATGCCTTCCTCTTAGTTAGCAAAGGCAGTATGGAAGCACAGGACAGTGTGTAGGAGCAGAGGCTGCTTCACATCGGTGTGCTGGAGCTATGGGTTGTATACTTGGCCCTCAGGCATTTCCGTGCTCAGTCCAATAACACGTTGACCATGTATTGTATCAACTATCTAAGCACCAGATCCAGCCTGTCTTGCATGGAAGCTCAAGGGCTCCTGATATGAGCCTCACCTCGTGAGTTTTTCTTGAAAAGATGAGACTTTTGGAGACAACTTTGCCAAAACCTCTGCCGTTTCTTTGCTCCCGGTTTTGACTGATTCAACACGTTTACCAGTGCTGCTGTGGAGGTTTTACCTGAATGGTGACGCCTGTTGTTTAGGAGAATACTGCACTGATGCCATCAGCACTAGTATAAATGGGGACTTCCCTGTTTATGTCTGATACGACTAAAGCGGCAAGCATAATGGGGCATAATGTAAAATGTCTCTTCTACCCATGACATTTTACATTACCTTGAAAGATGTTCCACTGACTGACATCTGTACCACAGCTGCTTGGACTTCCTGTTGTACCTTCGCCCACTTCTGTAAAGTTAATGTTGCCATTCACATTGTGGGTACAACAGTTTCTTCTGGTCCTTCACTCCGCAACTGCACTGTGGTGAATGCAAATTCATCATGACCTTGTTTTATTGAAGTCATACCAATGAAGTTGATAAGTAATCGAATACCATCTCTTGCGGTCAGGAATAATGGAAGCAAAACAAGAGCTGGGAATCTAAGATTCTGTGAATTCTCTATCACCACCAGAGCACACCGGTGATTAATGAAATTTGCTGCGTACCAGATCCCTTTATTGGTGTAATTTTTATTTCTGTACCTGTTCATAATATACTAAACACATCATCAGACTGGGTATTGGTCTTTTTCTCTGCATAGGTATGAAACTGCTGCATATGGATTGTTTATGAACTCTGTTCTAGTACTCTGTTCTGCAGAGCATGACACAGTGTATTGTGAAAGCATGATACAAATATGCAAGATAAAGTTAATTGCAACAGAATTGCCCCATAGCTGTGGGGCAATCCTAATGAGTAACCCATCAAACGCTGGTATGAATCTCCTGCAATCTGTCAGCAGTGTCTCACGTTCCAGCCCAGGCATCTATTTAGCTTATTTCACTTCATATATTGAATCATTCTCTCTTATTGGAGCTTTCGTCCTCTGCCATCTTTGTAATATCTTATATCAAGTCTGTTTGTTCAGGTTGTTTGGTTGGAAAGGATTCTTGTCCATTGACACATGGAATTATTGTTGACTGTCACGCTCCCCTTGTTGCTTTCATTGTTTGTCCTGATTGGCTTCATTGAGAGTGCCTAATTCTCCAAATTCCTCTGATATTTTGTAATTTTTCACAGAAATGGTGAAGCATTCTTTACATTGTTGTCACTTGACGTGAGCCCACTGCTCATATGGAGATTATTTCCTGTCTCTTAGTTTGCTAAAGTTTAGCTCATGCTCTGAGTGCTTGTACCTTTTGAATCTGTCCACTCTGTTCAGTTTGATTTGTCTGGCATCATGGCATGAAACTGTTTCACTCCAGTGAGCGCTGCAGTAGACTTAAAATTGGCCAGTCAGCAAGCACCGAGTGTGGGACTGACACAGTTGTAAAGCTCTTAAGAAGTGTGGGTGATCGAGGGAATACCCCTGCACCACAAAATAGGTTTAAGTAGCTGCGATGTTAGACCCGAGATGGAAACGGAGTGTGCCGTGTTGATAGATCTGACTAATTTCAGTCATTCACATTGCAGTAACTTCTGTCACACGTCTCTGTTCAACGTTAATACCAACCATAGACGGAAAATGTGTAATATTGTTTTTGAAGAAAAACCACATTTCCCACCAGAAGAATTACACGGAATTTACTTCAAGCCTGAAGCATTAACACATGGCCACATAGAGAGCATGAGGTCACTGATCCACCGGGTGAGGGGAGTAACTCACCAGTATGAGCTTACTCTTCATCATGATGTTTTTGGATGTGTTGCCAAGCAAACACTGGGTTCTAGTCTTTATGTTGTGCTTAAATGACTCATCCTCATGATGCCTGTACTTATACATGTCTGAATTGAGAATTTAAATTTTAGGAGACCAATAATTTAAATGAAAAAGGTTTTCATTTACGTCGATGCACTGCTTTGTCAGTTCACCCCTTTGGCAATCTTCTCAGGAATTTTTCATGATTAACTGAGATTGTTTCCCAATTTTTGGGTGAATTCATTCCACTTTCAACCAGAATCTCACATAATTGAACCCAAACACAGGGATATTTGAATGTTTGGCTTTCCCCTTAAGTTATTGTGGTTGCTCATCATCCCTCAGGATTAAACATGACCACACCCGCTACCATCAGGTCAACATTTCACTGTAGGACTTTTTGCTTTTTAATGAAATTTGTTGAACTCGTTTACTAGGCCAGAGTTAAAAGTAACCTATGGCCCTTCCTGCTGCATCATATTCCTAACCACCTTTTACACACTGAATACCACTAGTGGTTTAAACAGAAAATAATGTCATGTATGTTTGTTCCATGCACAGAGGGTCTCTGTGCATGGAACAGAGACCTTCATCACTGCAGACCAGTGATGAAGCAAAGAACTGTTTGATAGATCCTGAATGACTTCTGTTGATGCGAATGAACAAAGAGAGCAGTGCCGGTGCTGCTACAGCTCCTATCAAACAAGCGTGTCTGAATGTTAAGAGCTTAGGTGTGTTTTCCTCCTTGGTAACAGTGTCTTGTTGTCTCACAAAGGGCTAATGTTAAATGAAGTCCTGCTTGGATGAAAAGGGAGTGTCTTGTGTAAACTAAAGAAGCCTCCTGTGTGCTCATACTCTGAGTGGGTGGAGAGTTACCATGATGAAGCATTTGCAGTCAGCACAGACTAATTGTGCGCTGTCCATCTACTGTCACTGTTGCCTGTTTCACCTCAAAGAAGCATAATGAAGTAGCTATGTTGTGGTTGCAGGTTGCCCAACTGTTACTGAGGCCAGGTGGCTCAACCTAACCGCCTCGACAGTGATAAGTGATGACATAGCTACCTGCCAGAGTGGCGGCATGACTCAGCTGCTGGTGCTTTGTGTTTGTTGCTTACAATGTAGCACTCGCAAGCTGTGTTTAACAATACAACAGCAGCTTAAATTACTGCAAACATTACTGCAAACTGCAGGCCACAAAAAGATCACAATCAACACCTTTTGGAAGGACTTTGAACAACAACGACAACTTTAGTTGAAGAGAGATATATTGCACGACTGCAATATGAAATATCTGCTCCTGTTTGAAAGGCTGAAGTTGACACAGACTAATAATTAAAATATAAAGAAAATCAATCTTTAGCCCTTAACTTTGCTGTTCGAGAGTCTTTTGAGTAGCCTTTTGCTCACACTATGACCTTACGTTCATGTTCTTTTGAGCATTTTTCATCATAAAGACAGTTGATGACCTCCCCTGTCCTTTTTAATGAGTTATGAGTCAGTGAAGATCTCTATCATGGATTTTTCCAAGGGTTGCCACATGGACAGAGACCACCCTCACTAACGTCTGATACACACTCAGTCATTTTGTTCTGTAAGCATGGCTGCAATATGACAGAAACCACTCAGTTCAGAAAGGAGCTTCAAGGGTTTCAAAGATGTAAAGGGTTGATGTAACTTGGCTTATTTTCCATCTGTCTCGCTCCTCTCAGGGCCCTCATATAGCTTCAGTAACCCTGGCAGCATACGAGTGTGGGTCCACAGACTTCCCAGAGCCTCCCTACCCAGACCAGATTGTTTGTCCCGAAGATGGAGGAGTGGAGGACACAATCTCCCTCTTCTCAATCATGTCAAAGGTCCGACTGGAGGCCTGTATGTGGGTGAGTGTTAGCTTGAATAAAGATACACTAGAGTTATCCACCCTGACGCACACCAAAGATGCTTTTTCAGGGCTGTGTTGGTCTCGTTTGTGCATAAATCCAAAGTATATCTAATCTTTCACCAAGTAGTTTGATGCATAACTGAGTTATCGCAAACATAAAATGTTCTGTTTATGTTTAGGGTGCCGGCACCGCCATCGGAGAGCTGCCTCCTTATTTCATGGCCAGAGCGGCTCGTCAGTCGGGAGCTGATCCAGACGATGAGGACTACGAGGAATTTGAGGAGATGTTGGAGCAGGCCGAGGGTGCTCAGGTCAGAAGCACTTGTTTTCGTAAAGTGTTAGGTCCTAGGATGTGCACTGGTGTGAACATCAAGAATATTTAAAGATTAAAGAAGGATTATGCTCAGATATGCATTTCGATAAATGTGATTTCGAGAAACCTAAAAAGGCGACATTTAAGTTATATCACTTATTATTTAATTGAGTATGGCTTCCATTTTTGTTTTTGTTTTTTTAATGCTTCTTTCCCGCTCACAAAAATTAGCCAGCGCTCCCTTATCACCCCTATTCTTGCTTCATTTCACGGGCTTCCAGTAAAATCAGAATCCATTTAAAAATTGACAGGTCAAGCCCTACATGGCCGGGCTCTGGCATCTGAGACCTTACAACAGCAGCTGGCCTCTCAGATCATCTGATCGGGCTCGCTTAGCTGTTCCATGTTCCTTTTTTTAAAACCAGAGGCGATCACGCTTTTAAGGTTGCAGCTCTTAAGGCCGGCTAAATCTGCGGTTTGTTTTAAATGACTGCCGTTTTGTAGGTTAGCTTTTTCTTAATCTTTCTCCCATTATTTTTGGCTTTTGTTCACTTCTAATGTGTTTATGGAAGTGTGCATGTTGGCATGAAGGTCTGCGTGCTGGAACATGTATTCTTATTTTTAATGTGCGGTTTTATTCAAACTGTGAAGCACTTTGTAACAGTGTGTTTTAAAAAGCACTGTACAAATAAAGTTATAATTCTTTCCAAATAAGTTATATTTGGTTTGAACAGGGGCCCAAAGTCATCCAGCCTGCCTTGTACTGCAAGAGCAAAGCAGTTACACTCAATATTGGACTATCTATCTATACATCTGTTCGGATTTATTTTAATGTAGCTGCTTACACGGTGTCCACAGACTCAATACGATATGATCTTATTTAATATGGTTTAATTTCATAATGTGCAACTGACCACAAAGCCACTGTCCAGTGATTGGTCTCAAAGTGGCACGTGACTTCAGTGAAGCCCCGCCCTTCTTGCACTTCCAGTAAATCTGTGTGTTCGTGGGTGAGTCACCCTGAGCACAGCTCCCTCTTTAATCATCCCTCGGGCTTTGCTCTCTCGCTGCCTCCCTCCGTCTCTCTTTTCACCGGCCTCTAATTTGAATGACAGGCAGCGCTGTCAGGAACTGAGTTCACATGACTGGAGACTGCTGAGATCAGAGGCTGAGTAAGCAGAACAGAAATTAGAGAAATGGTGTCCATTGTCTCCATCACCTAGTCCCACTTCAGTGGCTCTCAGCTGACAAGGTCATCTTCACAGGGTGTTGTTTTGTTCAGGACATATACACTTAGGTGTGTGTCAGGGGCATTCTGAGAAGCACTGCAAAGACCCATTAACATAAAACAGTAATTGGAATGGATACCAAAGAAGAAGAAAAAAGACTGAGTGTGACAAAAATGGAAACGCATGTCCCTAAATGTGGTAAAACCTGCCTTTGTGTGCAGTGTTGTAGTATTGCAGTGAGCAAATTGAATCTGAGCAGACATGTTCGAGCTGCATCCAGGCAAGTGGTGAAAGGTTGGTTGAAGATGAGAAGAATTTGCTTGTTTACAGATCTGTGCATACCGCAGGAGGCAGTGCTTTAGAGTTGCTCATCCAATATCAGGAGAAGAACCATATATGATGAATTGATTTACATAAAAATGACCAAAACAATGAGGAAGACTTGGAGTCAATACACGTTATGCCTGAATTAGCAGGAAATCTACATCGTTATTTATTTATATAAGGCTTGTGTTCACCCTACTGATGAGCACCTGTTTAAGCCTTTAGAGAAACATGGTGCTTCCTTTTTTCTGATGTTCTGAACACAAAAGTTTTTACCAAAAGTCTTATTATATCACCAGTACCGTATTTTTGACCATAAGGTGCACCGGATTATAAGGCGCATTAAACTTTACTCAACTCATTCTTCTTGCTTCCTCCACTTCTGTACCATTAATTCATTAATGTTGAATTCTCACGCAGCTGCTCTATTCCCATGTTGCAGCAGTATATTAATGACTAACCTCGTATTGTGGATGGATTATCTCAGTTGTTCTCCTGACTGAAGTTTGGTCCGTTTACAGCATCCTGCCATGCGATTGCATTTGTCCCTAACCATCGGGAACCCTCACGTTAACTTTTATCGAGTGGGAAAAAGTTGGCGTTCATCCTCCAGCTTTACTGTGTTTATATTATGCTAACATAGCTGTGTCGCTAGCGATCACATAGCACATCATTATATACTAACTAGTCCAATTTCAGTAACCCTACAAAAGTCACTGCTGTTAGGTTTCTGTCTTCATTTATGTTGGAAGTGATAGCAGAGCTGTACGTTTTAATTTTTTCAGAAATCTCTCAGTCAGAACATGCTATATCATGTTTAGGTGGAAACTAGCGAGCTAACTTCCTGCTAACTTCTAACTCAATTAAATTTAATAAATCCTGTTTTCATGGATGCCTGCATGTTAAACTTAATTGTTACACCTGGTAAAGCAGCAACACTGATCATTTTATTAAAGATGAAAGAATTTAGACAGTTTTTAACTCTCAGTGATGTCGTAGTGACTTTGGGACCTGAAGCGGATGGAGTTTTGGACCCAGATTACTCCGTGAGGCTCCTGACTACGGTAGCCCTAATGCTCCAACAATCCATCAAGCAGTGCGGCTTCATAGCTTACCAAAATCATACTAAAACATTTTATGACAGATTTTTGAGCGCCGTGTACCAAGTAAAACCGGTTTGAGGTCAGTAAGCACAACCAGAATTCATACATAATGCATGCACTGTCGATTTTTTTCAGAAAAGTTACGAGTTTAAGTGTGAAAAATACGGTAATTGTTTCGGTGGGTGCATTATAAGCCTTATAAAGGGTAACAGCATTGAAGACTCAGGATGCAGTTTTTATGAACGGTTGCACTGAAACGAACATGAAAAAAGGACTTAGTTTTTATCAACCTCGGTACTTTGGTGCTTTCTTAGTTATAGAAGATTAAAAACTAAACTTAAATTTGACTTTTTGTTGAAAATAAACACACATGGTGCCAGTTTTTTTTTGTTTTGTTTTGTTTTTTTACACTGGCTTCCTGTGCCTTTGATGTTTTTCCTCTATCTCAGATCTTCACAATATAGCCACAGATGTTTCAGCCTCTCAGAAAAAAACCAAAAGGTCCTCTGCACTTTTGTACCAAATTCACCAAACCTCAGAGAAAGTCTTAAATTGCTCTAAAATAGCAGGTATCAGTACTCTATTGCTCCTTGTAATAACACTGGAGACGGCGGCACTGTTAAAACATTTGGTTTGGTTTAAAAAAAAAAAAAAAGTACACACATTTGCAAAAAGTACAGAGTGGTTATTTTAAGAAAACAAGAGTGGTTGTGTGTTCAGAGATGTGTATGTGTACATGTGAAATCTTTGATGCAGGGAAGTGTAACAAGAATTAAAAACCCGGCAGCTTAAAATAACAATCCCTGCCTGGCAGCCATTGATGCACTTACAATCACTTTATTCACTTGTTGTTGTTGTTGTTGTTGTTGTTGTTGTTGTTTTGCAGGATTTTGTTACAAGAGCAAAACTGGGAGTGCAGCACATGGTGCAGAAAGTGGGATTCTTTGGCATCTTGGCTTGTGCCTCAGTGAGTAGGAAGTTTTCAGGCCTTTTTAAAATTATTTTATTATCTTTTTTTAACTTTTAAACTGAGTTTGTTACGAACAAATTAATGTTCGTGCCCAGACGACGAATCACTACGATCTAATGTGCCCATTTTCAGATTCCTAATCCTCTCTTCGACCTGGCTGGAATAACCTGCGGCCATTTCCTGGTTCCTTTCTGGACCTTCTTTGGAGCAACTCTGATTGGGAAAGCCATCATCAAGATGCACATACAGGTCAGCAGCACAGTGGAAGCATTGATCAGAGGTGGTTTAAACCTTGCAGAGAGACGGTTTACCTCAAACAGCAGCATGTTTTTTCCTTTTTTTAACATAAGCCCCACAGGCCCACGTACTTGCAGCATCTTGCCTTCAAATATGATTCATCTTTTGTTTCATGTCGTCGCGCTTCTCTGTCCGCAGTGTAATAATGCATCTCAGAAATCCTCTCATAGGAAAAAAACGGTTATCCACTGCTGAGTGATACCCTTTGAACAATCCCCACAAGCCTAAAACGTGTGGGAAAGATCAAGCCTCAGTGTTTAAATCATGAGGTGGCGACTATGAGAAAGTCCTAATTGGACACTTCTGGTTAACTGTTTCTGATGGCGCTCTTTTTTTTTTTCCTTCGGGGATTCCTTATTCTGGTTTGAGCTTTCAGATGCATGCCACGCCACATAAACTTACTCCAGATGAAAGGAGGGAAGCTTTTAAGAAGCATTTAACAAGAGTTTGGATTTTTAAAAATGCACTAGATCAAAAAAAAAAAAAAAACACAACTTAATTACGGAGGGTATTGTTGAGTCTACCATACTAGTGACTAATGTAAGCTCAGACTGCAAGGGGCTGTCTGCGTCTGAGGCACACTGTTGAGTGTTTCAACAAACTAAAGCCTATCAATCTCTTGGTGGTACCAGCCAATGATCTCACTATGAGACCTTTCAGACAAAGAGGACTTGAGGCAGTGGGGGTAATGAAGGATGTAGAGTGGATGTGAGGGAAGAGAAGGAAATTGAGCAGACTGTAAGAGGCTACAGGGGGGAGAGTCTTTTGTCCTTTTTTTTTCCCTCCCCCCCAATTCTGTACCTTGAACCTCATGGACGTTGGATGCCATATCCTGTCTGATTTTGTCCAGGGGGCCATGTGTCATGCCGTTTTAGAGCTGATCAGTTTCAGGACCAGGGGGAGAAGGGAAAAAAAGTGGGTTTTTTGTTGTTTTTTTTGGAACCCCTCCACTTGGGTGCTTTGAAAACCACACAAAACCCCTCACACAGACCAAAATTTAGGTTACCGCCAGGTTTGAGTTTCATAATTAGGGTGTCTGTGAACAATGTCAGATGTGGCCTCAATTTCTCAGAGTTGTGTCACTAAAATTAAGAATCTAAACGCATCTTTCTGCCAAATTTTTTTTTTTTTTTTTTTTTTTTTTTATAAAAAAAAAAGGTGCATTTTAAGGAACAAATGTTTTTTGAAAATGCTACACATTTTAGGAGACTTTATGAATAAAGTTGAGAATAAAAAAAAAATAATTCTGTTTTATCAGCTGTCCTGAATTTCAAAGCAAAGTCATCAATGTTTTTATTTCTGTTTTTTGTTCCTCAGAAACTTTTCGTTATCATCACCTTTAGCAAGCACATAGTGGAGCAAATGGTGTCACTCATCGGGTAAGTTTTTTTTCAATTGTTTTTTTTTTGTCCTGTACTGATGTGCGTGTGTGTGAGAAAGCCTGCTTTAATTAGAAACTTGGTGGAGTCATTGTCTTTCGTTGGTTTTGTGGTTGGCAGCACATTTGTAAACTTTTTCAGATGCGTTATGAACACTGATTGGGGATCCTGTATGAATAAATGCTCTCACTGCGGGGGCGTATCGTATGTGCACGCATTTTCCTTCTTTTCTTTTTGATTCACCCCCACCACCACACACACACACCAAGGTATTTCTTCCCCCCCACACGTGCAATCCATCTCTGCTAGAGCATTGGTGGTCAGGCGTGTGAGGTCCCATCCAAACATGCTCATCTGACTCACTGAGTTGAGCTGTGACTGAGAGAAGAGGCGGTTAGAGGTTGTAGAAGAAGCTTTTTTGAAAGTAATAAGACTTTAATAAATGTATGTATGTAGGTAGGTAGGTCATGGCTCTGGATTCATCTGTTTCAGTTTTCTTTGAAGATGCTGAGTTTTAAATTTAATTTCGTTTTGTTTTTTAATAATGTGGAGGGAATTTGTCAGGCACGGGATGTCAGAAGAGACAAACTCAGCACTTTTTTTTTTTTTTTAAGGAAATTGACTCACAGTCATGTAAACGTCTCAAATCTTAAACAAATTCAAAGAAATAAAGAAAAAAAATCCCCCTAATAGTCTGTCTGTGGTGTAGTGGTTAACACTTGCAAATAAAATGCATCTGGTTTGAGATAAGGAGGAAACAGGAATTCAGTCTCATGGGTCACATTCAAAGTGCTGGTCCCTAAAAATGAGGAGAGCTCAGTCAGGAAACGGCATCAAGCATAAAACCTGCACTAAATCAACATGTGGATCCAACTGTGTCGATCCCCTCGGGAAATAGGGGAGCTGCTGAAAGTACCTATGAAAGCCCCCAATGCTTGTTCTATTGAAGTACATTTATATACGTGTGTGTACATATGTATTATAGGGCTGCTATGATTAGTCAACTAGTCACGATTATGTCGACTATCAAAATCATCGACAACTAATTAAAATTTGTTGTTTGAAGCTTTGTAAGATCCTGAAAGATGCAGGAATAAGTTGTAGGATTTAAGAATGTAATAACAGACTGAAATGGAAGATGCCAGCTGCCGTAAAACGCCAAAGAAGAAGAAGCAGTCTCCGGTATCGTAGCTGTGTCCAGATTCAGGGGCCGCATTTGTAGGTCGATTATGTCACAGTGATGCGATGAAGGCTGTCCAAATTACAAGACTCCGACAAGTGCAGCCAACAAATGCGTCCTCCTTTTCCCCAGATTTGAAAGATGGGTCGGGTGTATGCTTCGTGGCCAGACCCATTCAATTAAAAAAAAAGACAAAAACTGAGACATACTGCTGAAATTGCACTTTTTTTTTTTTTTCTTATATTACGATATCTCAGCGATTAAATGTGTGATTTAACTTCTTCACACTGACAGAGAAGATTTCCCGCTGCTCCAGCCCACCTAAGGTCAAAGTTGGCTGCAGGCGGCCCACACCTTTAGCTAGTTTTAAAATCGGTATCCTCCTTCATAGGAACTTCTTTTTGACTTTACCAAAAACACTATCTGATTTAAAATGAAATTCAAGGTTCTTTCCCACGTTGCTGCTGCTGTACAGATGACTCTCAGTGACTCGCTATGATGTGTGCAGATAGTTTTTCCTTGCTGATACAGGATGTTTCTTTTCCAGTTTGTGTGAATTCATGTGTGCTTACATGTAAAGTCAAAGCGATAACAAGAATGAATCACACAAAACTAGTTAGGTTTAAGTGACATCAGCAATTACCCAGTCCCCATTTGTGTGTGTGTGTGTGTGTGTGTGTGTGTGTGTGTGTGTGTGTGTGTGTGTGTGTGTGTGTGTGTGTTATCGCTCATGTTTTTGCTTAGTCTAGTCAGGTCTAGACAACATGTTTATGTCCTGTCCAGGGCCAGAATTGAATTCATGCGGTGGGAAGGCTGTGAGTACAGCCTGCAGTATATTTTTCTTTTCAGGGTAATGATAAGTTTGAGGTCATGTAGCGATTCTTCTTCAAACTGTACTGCTGCTGACCCAGTGGTAAAACTACAGTACCAGTACCTGTCTATGACATGAATTGTTAAAATTGTATTAATAATGACTACCACCCCCACCCCCCCAGTGAGCTAATTCACTACCTAATAAGGGCATTAGCACGCCCTCATTAGATGTCTTTCCATCCAGAAGGCAGCAATGTTGGTAAAGGTGATGACATCATGTCGACTCACTTCCTCAGTGAAGGGGCTGACACAGACTCCTATAGAGAGCTAAAGGGTATAAAAGGAGGGTTGAGGAGTTTCTGCTTCATTCCTCTCTGCTGCCTGCTCCTGCTCACAGTAACAATTAGAGGAGGTGGCAGCTCCAAGATAGGGCCCACATGTAGGATGGGGCCTTCAGCAGTTGTTGCCTGGCCTGAATGCTGTTTGACTGGATCAGCGAGGACCACCTTCTTTCTTTTTCTTTTTTCTCTAAAGTATTGTTCAGGGAAAGGGAAGACTTGAATAGCTTAGTGTGCAGGATCTGAAGTTTTGGTTTCCATGTCTAAGAAGGCTGCTTAAAGGGTAAGTAACTAAATGTTTCACCTCCTCCTCTCTCTCTCTCTCTCTCTCTCTCTCTCTCTCTCTCTCTCTCTCTCTCTCTCTCTCTCTCTCTCCCTCCTTTGTTCTTTTTATCTGTTGCTGCTTTGTGGGTATGCCATGTCAGGTCGGTGCCCAAACTAGGGCCATCTCTCCAGAAGCCCTTCAGGCAGTACCTGGAAGCACAAAGGAACAAGCTGCACCATGCTGGAGGAAGTGCACCAGCGGTAAGAAGATTTAGACTTTACCATGCATTATTTTTGGTCTATTAGCTTTATATGTATATTTATTAAAGGGCAGCCACTAAGTGAATGAGATTTTTTTTATGGTTTTTTTTTTTTTTTTTTTTTTGGCAAGGTTTAATATAATCTGTAAAATTAAAAGCTGTAGTATCTACCTAACTACCTTTAAATCAATGCACTAGAGACTCGGAAGCAGTGTTGATGCAAATTCAGATATTGAGATATAGATATATATAGATCTCAATAAGTGTAATTAATTAATAACTGTATAAAATGTGTCAGTGCCCTCTGGTGGACAAACTGTGCATAGCAGTCTCTTAATTATTAGCATATCCTTCAGTTGTAAATGGCTGGTTTTATCAGTCTAGCTGATATTCACTGTTTGCTTGTACGAGGGTAAAAAATAAATAAAGCATATCCACCCTAATTTGGGGTTTTTCAGGATGAGAACTGGCTGTCGTGGGTGTTTGAGAAGGTGGTGCTGGTCATGGTCTGCTACTTTGTCATTTCCATCGTGAACTCCATGGCTCAGAGCTACGCCAAGAGGCTGCAGCAGCTGAGGCACTCGGAGGAGAAAACCAAGTGATGGCGAAATAAAGCGGTACAAACATCCAAGTGACTGTGTTTGTGCTGCCGCTGAGAGCTCCACTTTCGGCCACAGCCACTCACAACTTAACCTCACCCTCATCCATTCTCAAAGAGGCTGAACGATCAAGAAACCAGGCATAATTTGTCGGTGTGTGCGTACGCGCGCTTTTTTCTTTTTTTTTTTTTTGAGGATGTATGTGCCGTTTACTGTCTCCTCGTTCAGGTTTTTGTAGTTCTTCTTCATCTCACTCTTTAGGTGTGTCTAGCGCGATTGGTTCTACTGCTGATCTTAACAAGTTACTTTAAATTAACCCATTCATTGACCTCAGAAGTAAAGCAGCGCTTTGGTGGTTGCTGCTGTGTAAGGGCAGTGCCCATCAGATGCTATGCCTTATGCAAGACGGGAAGGCGTGACCTCCCTTGAATATAGCTCTTGACTTATAGACTTGATTTTTATTTAATTTTGTAACCTTTGTGTATGGATGGATCTTGATTTGTCTGTACAGTGTGCTGCCAAGATAACTGCTGTGGATGGTGTTTCTTTTCAGGGTTTCATTGACTTCATGGTTTTTGTCCTGTAAGACCAATTTTGTCTTTTGTTTCTGGAATTGTCCATTTAAAAATGGCAGGAGGAGGAGGGAGAAAAAAGCAATATCAACGTCAGATGATGTGGTATTGATGTTTTGCACATTGTGTAAATATCTTACTATCTTTTTGACGGTATGTTCAGATGTATTTCTATTCTATGGTCTGTGTGAACATGAGTCAATTTGAACCAAAACCCACAAGAAAAGGCGATATCATTTGTAAAGTGACGATGTACCCTCAGCTAACTAGTACCATTTCTATTCTGTACATTTGACTTGAACCTGGGATCAGATCATACATAAAACATGGAAATCGTGGCACTTCTTCTCCAGACTGAGTCTCTCATTTGTTTGGATTCTCCTGAAATGTTCATCCATGGAGGCTCCCCCCGTGTAATACTGTTAGGTTTAAGACCCAACACAAAAGATTTGATTTGTAATTGTCTCTTTGAAACGATCATCTTTAAGGTAAGTGTCACGTCAGCCCTAACACACTTATTTTGACTGCTTTTAGTACCAGACGCATGACATCCTTCATGGTAGGACCAGAATTTGGTTTTTGATGATTATTTCTCAGCTTGCCTGCCTTCCCGACTCTTAAACATACTCTGTAGATACTGGCCGACTTCAGCTCATGGTTGAGACTCTCCAACCATGTGGTTTGGCATTCCTTCACACCACTCTTCCACACCATCAGCTAGCTTATCAGACTGGTGTTGGCTGTTGGATGTGCTTGGCAACAGCGGTCTGTAAGCTGGCTGAAGTTGTTGGTCTTCAGCATTTCTGGGTTCGTCTCGAGCACTGCAGCTACACGTTAGTGGGTCTGCGTGCGGACAACGCTGTTATCTAAAGAGACTCTTTGCTTTTATGTCACTCCACTTCTACTGTGTAAAACTCATAAACAATAAAGAGATGAAAAGTGATTCTTTTGCTACTTTTCTTTGTGCGGTGCTGCCTTTCAAAATGATCACCGATTGCATTTCAACTGTAAACGTTTAAGCTGATCTCAGCTTGGGACATTTTACTGCTTATTGCATATTTAAGCTGCTGTAGCCAATACAGTTTATTAACATAGAAAAACTTAACATGATGCATTCTTAAAAAGGGAAGAAGAAATATACACACTCGCTTATGTTTTCAGTAGCTATGGTTGATTAAGTAACACATGACTTTATTTTGTTGCAAGGGAAATGTCTTTGTTACAGCAGCAGGATTATGAATAAAAAGAGTAAAATCTACAATAAAAACTGCACAAGTACTGCAGGCCCAGGTGAAAGCCTAATAAGGTGAGGTAGTGCAAAAAGTTAATGTACAACTGATTAAATGGAAAAAATTGGAGTTAAAGAAACATAAGACATTCTGCAAAAGAATAGTGGGAATAGCATTAATTTAAAAAAAAAAAAAGTATGTAGATTAAATGTAAGAAACTGACAGGTGTGTTCAGCGGTCATAAAAAGAAGAGCTACGGTAGAGTTTCTTAGAGAACAAGAGAAATTGGTTCCTGAGGCGTTCTTTATGGCAGCGTGGTTGAATGAGGCTGCAGCAGAATGAGCTCAGTAGTGTGGAGTGGAGCAGGTAACATGGATTGTCCCTGATGGAGAGCAGTTTGTTCAGTGACCTGCCCCTCACTGACTCAAATGCTTCCAGATTCTAGCCATTGAGGTTTCCACCCTTGTGGATTCCTGACCCGACCAAACACCAGCAACGTGCCATTTACATTGCTGCTGACTGAATGACTGGCAGATCTCCAGGATCTGTGCAAATCCCTCAGCGAGGATTTCACAAGGTGATCTTTTGATATACTTTTTACCCGTCAGCCTTTGTAGCCACCCAGTCAGACAGGTGGCGTGGACGCCCAGGTTTGTGAATGCAATAACTCAAGAACAAGGTGACAAACATCAATACCATTGGTGTATCTATTAAAAATGTCAAACCAGTTTGAATCGCAGTGACCTTGACCTTAAGGTCACAGGTCAAATTTTCTCAAAACTGGGATTTTCAAATTGATACCATTGGTGCATCTACTAGGAAGCTGATAGGTAGGTCTGGTGGTGCGATTGCAAATTTGGGGTAACAAGTGTCTGGCATAGATCTACACAGTTTTTACTAATGTAGCATTTTATTACCCATCTTATAACTTGACACTATACTACTTGAGATGCAAGTATTATAAAGTAGCTCCAGCATTATATCTTGAATAGAGACATCCAGTGTCTCAGTTCTCGCCAGTGCAGATGTCAGAGTCCAGGAATTCAAAGAATTATGTGAAATCAAAGCAGCAATATAAAAAATGTATACAAAACACATAAGGTGTTATTTTCTTATCTACATGAAAGCCACAGTAGTCCCCAGTGCTAGCACAGCTGACTGTAGCTGGAGATCACCTGTTCAAGAGATGTGAAGCTGTCTAGGAAGTCCTCCTCTGAGATGCCAAATTTAATGTACTGATGGATGTACGCCCTGTAACACAGGAAAAGTGAAAGAAAATAATTTTTAAAAAGAGAAACTGTCTGCTCAGTTATACTTCTGGGACCAGCTTTTCCTTACTGTGCATGTACAGGGACTGACCCACCTGGAGGCAAACATATTCCAGGCTTTTCCCACCATGTCATCCAAAGGTCTGAGCAGAGCCTGGCTGTTACTGACCAGCGTGGCAGATTTCTCATACTTATTAAAGGGTACAGGGGATTTCCACAAGCTGAAAGCTTCTTTGGATGAGAGCCAGGAGGTGTACAGGGCTGGATCATCAATGCCACCTAAGCACATAAGCACATGATTCACATCCCCTGCTCTGTACAATCTGCAGACTTACATTATTACAAAAGAATTGCTCTAATCAATCTTTTGGAAACATCATCCCCTACATGACTCATAAATTTATCTGGTAAACTCACACAATCACCTGCCTTTTTCCCCTTTTAATTAAATTAAATCAATGTTTCATCCACCCATCTGACCTGTCTCTGCACTGTAGACATCTTTCCCTCTCAGGATGAGAAGGTTGGCCAGAGAGGTGTTAAAGCTGCCCCCTGTGAGACTCCTGCTCCGCCCAGGGTCAGCAGGAGGACGCACCTGCCAGTCTATACCTGTCACACGACAAACAAAGATCCTCTCACTATCACTTCCAACAATATCTCATTGACATAACAGGCTACACGGTTATGTTAGTGTGCACTTGCCTTCTTCCATCTTTGTGTTGGAGATGAGCATCTGTCGCAGGTGTTTGAGCAGCCCCGGCCAGCTAAACGTACTGTAGGCTATGGAGGAACTGGCCATCTGTGGGATGGTGCACAAGCTCAGTAGCTTGTACTCTGGATGACAGGCAAGAGCACTCACCAATTCACCTGACAAAAAAAGGCTGTATTGTGAGAAAGGCAAACTCTGTGGGAACCTTTAGTCATTTGTTTCAACTGCTTTTTTTCCCCAGAGAATATGATCATACATTTTTAATGACCCAACAATTGTTTGAACTGATGATCCTGGAACTTGCAGTTGTTTAGAAATGGCTCTCAGAGACTTTCCCAACTTGTGCAAATCTACAGATGTTCTTAGATCTTCGCTGAGTTCATTGGACTTTCCCAGTGTTCTGAGTATTGGTCAATCCACTGAGGGCTATGAAACACATCCTTGTCATGCTGCCAAAGAGAAACTACCAGATGTACTCAATCATGACCACTAACAAGAAGTGAATTGGTCTCGGCAAGTTAAAAGACATTGCAGATCCTTCTGCAACACTTATTAAAATATTTAAATGAATGTATGTATACATTTGAACCTGTATGTATACTTCTGACCCTGTGTGGAATACGGAAAATCCAAAATAAATTCAAACTTGTGCACCAAACTCTTGTCTTTTAATATCATTAAAGATGTATGCTGTACAAAGGTTCCATCTGGAAAAACAGCAGCTCAAAAAATTACCATGACATTCAAGCCCACCATGAGTGTGTAAACTTCTGTCCACGACTGCAGGTGTGAGTAGTGTTTGTCCTTTCTCACCCAGAGGATTTCTACTGTATGCTCCATGGGAGTCAGCGGTGAGCGCGGGCTGCAGGATACTGCCCAGCTGGTGGGCGATGACCCTGTTGACGTCACTGAAAGAGATGTGTTTGATATTAAGAAGCCGACTGCAGATCCTGTGCACCGTGTCGTTCTCGTGCACCAGTATGGCGTCTGACAATTGGTAGAGATGAGCCAGCGTCAGCACAGAGTTATAGTTCTGGACGATCACCTGAAAGTAAACAGTCAGAAGGTAGCACGATTCTCTCTTACACCATGTTAAAGATAGTTCAGCGTCCACACCTCTCCAGTCCCGTACGGCCAGGTAAGGTGGTTGAGGATAAAGGATGATGGATAAATATCACGGAGACACTGAGTAACGTAGGTGCCGACACCTGACCCCGTCCCCCCTGCCACACTCATCATTGCTATAAGCCCAGCCAGTCTGTCACAGCGCTCCACCTCCCGCCTCACCAGCTCCTCCACTGCGTCTCTGTGACAAGGACCATGGACACAATACCTAGATCAGTAAAAGAAACAGGTGATCAGCGTGAATGCTATCAAATGACAGCATTCCAGAATAGGTGGGCTCATACTGTCCCATCCTTACCCATTAGCCCAGTTGTTTCCGGAGCCCTGCTTCTGGCTGAAGTGAGAACTCGCTCCATAGCTCCACCTGCCAGACTTTGCAGCCATGCTCATACTCCGGTTGATTACTTTAGGCTCCATATCTACCAACAGCGCCCTGGCAACGAGGTCTGGTGTAGGAAAAAACACGGCAGGAAACATGAGTTGACGGGACTCGGACTTTGTTTAGTACTATTAGAGAGGCGTCGTACCTCCCTGTGCGGTCTGGTGAAAGAACCGCTCGCAGCTGGCAGCGCTGTACGTCTTCCTCTGTCCCTCCTGAGCATCGCTACAAATGATGTCAAACAGCTCCTGACCCACCTGGTTACCGCACTGACCGAGCTGAACTGTTACTACAGACATGTTCCACCCAGATGACTCAGTACCGGTCACAGAGCGATGGCACCCACGCTGTGACACACCCGCGACCTCGAGCTGATGGAGCAACGCTTCATAACTTCGGGGCTATCTATACCTTCTCTGGTACGTTGGTGTTACAGCGCTCGCGAAGCCGCCACAAAAAGTTGAACGGGCATTTCCGGTCGAAACCGGCAAAAGTTTCAAAATAAAACTTAATCAAACTAAAGCTTGTTCTGTAAAGTCAACACAAAAAGGTTCAGACCTTTCTCATAGTGCATGTGTAAGGTTTGTGCATGTGTATTTTTATTTCCAAAGAAATAATTTATTTAACACAAGTCAGTGGGGTACATACTGAACGTAAGAGAATAGAAACAATACCAAGTATCGATTCTAACGATTCTATTCTATCGATTCTAACGCACTAGTATAGATTCAGTACCGACACTACTGACATTTGGATGATTCACCCACCTCTAATTGCCATTTACTTTGTCAGCATCTACCATGTATATCCACATACATTTTAATTTTTTGCCAAAAAGATTGTTTTTGAACGTTATTAAACACTTATTACACACATTCAAATAAACACATTACATGTAAAAAAAAAAAAAAAATGCTATAAACAAAGTCAGCTAAAACATCCCTTTTGTTTCGGTACTTGAAAAAAATCGCAAATCTGGACCCATATGAAATACGGCAGTGGAGTAACGACCCAGACCGCCACTGTCCTACCCCGATATCTTCACGTATCTTGTTTGTGGAGTAAGCGCTTACACAGCGAACCAGTTTCGTAATTACAAGTCACTGGAGGCGCACATCCAATTTACAAATGGCTGGGTGCAAGATTTGGCTATTTTCAAGAAGCCAAACTCTGAGTACGTCGCCATTCATACCAAGGTAAGTCAGCTGGACTGCATCGAGTGAAATAGCCATTTTCCACCCCCACCATAATTAATGTTATACATTTATCATTGAACTGCTAAAATATCGTTATCATATTATATGCCCATAATTGTAAAGTAGATGCAAATTAACACATTGATAATCGGGCAAATTATTAACGCCAATTTGTGTCCTCCCTGTCTCATTTCATTTATTGTCTTTACATCAACCTTGTCCTTGTATGTTTCAGGTACTGCACTCCGAAAGACTGAATGAACCTGCATTACGACCATGGGTAATTGTAAGCACCACGAAGAAGGTCGAAGCTGCACACTGCACCTGTATGGCCGGAGTTGCTGAGATCTGCACCCATGTCGCTGCACTTCTGTTTAAAGTGGAGGCAACAGTGACGATCCGTGGCACAAAGACAGTCACAGATGAACCAGCCTACTGGGTTTTGCCGGGGAACACAACCAAGATACAGCCAGTGGTTGGCCATAACATTGACTTTACATCTTCAGCAGCACAAAAAAAGACTCTTGATGAAAATATAAACGGACCGTCTGTGGTGAAAGGCAGAAGAAGCCGTCCTTCAAAAAGAAAGATTCCTTCTGCTACGTTTGAGGAGTTGTCACCAGTGTTAGACACACTTCAAAAACACAATAAAGCAGTGTGTTTGTCTGGATTGGAGAAATACTGCACATCACACACTGTACAGTCATCCACATTACCACTGTCTCTGGCGTGCTTTTCTCTTTGTGCTGAATATCAACACTGTGATTTCTTAGACTGTAAGCTTTACTTTAGCACAAACAGTTGTAGAAGCTGCCACTCCAAATGTCTTTTGATAACAAGAAAAAAATACCTTTTCAGTACACGGCCTGAAGTTCTTCTCTGACATCTTCTGCAATCGGCTTTGTCTGCTGGTTTGAAGACATAAACCACAAAAAGATGATTTAGTCACTTTGTCTGCGTCATGCAGCTCGAATGTGTCGTGTAACGATGTTGAATAGCCGTCGTTATCCCTCTGCTGTGTCAGTAGGATTGTACTGTACAGCATCTCATTGATATGTGAGGAATGCGAATGTAACACGATAACAGACTTACATCATTAAAATATAAAGGACAGGAGATATTTAGATATTTTTATATTTATATTACATTTTATAGCTGACGGATATTACTAAATAGATAGAATTTACTAAATAGCTGGATGAACATGAAAAATATGTCTATAATAACAAATGACCATGAGAGCCAGTAGAATTAATTCAACTGGACAATCAAAAGATGTCCTTAAATGCTCTTTAAGTGGCAGAACAAACGAACAAACAGTTAATTGCTTACTTGAGATGAAATCTGCTCAGCTACTTTGAAAACAGTTTCTAAGTGGTTCCTCCTTTAACAGGATGACGGCTCAGGGGTAAGGCCATCATGCAGTCCAGCAACCTTTATGGTTCTGCTTTGATTCACCAGGAACTATTAGGGAAACCTTCCAGCGCCTCCTGTGAAAGACACAGGCATAAACACACAAACATTTATTAACATGTTCCACAGTCTTCCAGTTTGATTTTCTCATCCTGTGGACAACAACGTACATGGATGCAAGTTTACAGGGAGTGCAGAATTATTAGGCAAGTTGTATTTTTGAGGAATAATTTTATTATTGAACAACAACCATGTTTTCAATGAACCCAAAAAACCCATTAATATCAAAGCTCAATGTTTTTGGAAGTAGTTTTTAGTTTTAGCTATTTTAGGGGGATATCTGTGTGTGCAGGTGACTATTACTGTGCATAATTATTAGGCAACTTAACAAAAAACAAATATATACCCATTTCAATTATTTATTTTTACCAGTGAAACCAATATAACATCTCCACATCCTGCCATCCATGGATTCTGTCAGTGTTTTGATCTGTTCACCATCAACATTGCGTGCAGCAGCAACCACGGCCTCCCAGACACTGTTCAGAGAGGTGTACTGTTTTCCCTCCTTGTAAATCTCACATTTGATGATGGACCACAGGTTCTCAATCTCAATTCTTCTTTTATACCCTTTCTTGCCAGCCACGCTGTGGAGTACGTGGACGCGTGTGATGGAGCATTGTCCTGCATGAAAATCATGTTTTTCTTGAAGGATGCAGACTTCTTCCTGTACCACTGCTTGAAGAAGGTGTCTTCCAGAAACTGGCAGTAGGACTGGGAGTTGAGCTTGACTCCATCCTCAACCCGAAAAGGCCCCACAAGCTCATCTTTGATGATACCAGCCCAAACCAGTACTCCACCTCCACCTTGCTGGCGTCTGAGTCGGACTGGAGCTCTCTGCCCTTTACCAATCCAGCCACGGGCCCATCCATCTGGCCCATCAAGACTCACTCTCATTTCATCAGTCCATAAAACCTTAGAAAAATCAGTCTTGCGATATTTCTTGGCCCAGTCTTGACGTTTCAGCTTGTGTGTCTTGTTCAGTGGTGGTCGTCTTTCAGCCTTTCTTACCTTGGCCATGTCTCTGAGTATTGCACACCTTGTGCTTTTGGGCACTCCAGTGATGTTGCAGCTCTGAAATATGGCCAAACTGGTGGCAAGTGGCATCTTGGCAGCTGCACGCTTGACTTTTCTCAGTTCATGGGCAGTTATTTTGCGCCTTGGTTTTTCCACACGCTTCTTGCGACCCTGTTGACTATTTTGAATGAAACGCTTGATTGGTCGATGATCACGCTTCAGAAGCTTTGCAATTTTGAGACTGCTGCATCCCTCTGCAAGATATCTCACTATTTATGACTTTTCTGAGCCTGTCAAGTCCTTCTTTTGACCCATTTTGCCAAAGGAAAGGACGTTGCCTAATAATTATGCACACCTGATATAGGGTGTTGATGTCATTAGACCACACCCCTTCTCATTACAGAGATGCACATCACCTAATATGCTTAATTGGTAGTAGGCTTTGGAGCCTATACAGCTTGGAGTAAGACAACATGCATGAAGAGGATGATGTGGACAAAATACTCATTTGCCTAATAATTCTGCACTCCCTGTATTGTTAACTTTTGTAAGGTTTATTTAGTGAACATATCCAGCTGCAGCTCCACTGTGATCCTGAACTGGATAAGCACTTAAGAAAATGTGTCAATAAATGGACATACATCAACTTACTATATTTATCCAAACAGACGGGACCAATAATGCTTCGCTGAGTTAGAGACTTTAACAGTCTCTTCTATGTAAGAATGTCTCGTGCTGATAGACCTGCAAACTTGACAACAAAGGTTTTTCAGACTACATGTAGCTGTCCTCTATGTCAGCTCACACATTTACGTCACACTTATTTCTGCTTTCCCATTTTATAATTATTACTTACATTTTGATTAGATACCTTGAGTTTGTAAATGATCAGATTACATAATTGGAATACAATGTATCCAATTCAGGGTTGCGGGAGGATGAAGCCTATCCCAGCTGATACAGGACAAAGACAGGCTGCCAGTTTATTGCAGGGCTAACACAATATGTGTAACAGAAAATCCACTTAAATGTTTGATATTTCTTATAATAATCATAATTATGACTATTATTTAAAGGTTTCTTTATAAATACATTTTGATTTTTTATAACACCTAAAATATAAACCTGAGCTGTTTCAGATTCTGACCTCTGACCTCACTGCAGCTCCCTCTTGGAAGTACGTCTGCTTCTTGTCTACCCCCAGTGTTGACCGCCTGCCCTTGATATCACGTACTGTACCTGAGGAACAAAAAAGGACAAACACTTGCCTTCATTTAAGAAGTACATTCATACAGAGGTAATCTATGGAAACACACTAGTTCACCCTTTGGGAGAAATCAGTTCCTGTGAAACATTTCTGTAAATGAACATCATGTGGAGAATGAATGAAACGAGTTCTTCAGGTGACTCAGCAGTCCCACACTGACAAATGAAATCTAGTTAAACTATTAAGCATATTTGCTCTTCTGAAATCTGTGTTAAACAACAACGAACATAAATTAGTAACAAAAATACAGCTGAGTAGAGGCTTTACAAACCACCAGCAGCCATAATGCTAAATTGTAATCTTCAAATGTTTCTGAGCCGTCTTCAACCTGCTTTTAACACATTAAAGTCCCACAGTCAATGCAGCCTGACTCAATCCTAGATGTTCAGCACACAGAGACACAGAGGTACCGTTTAAAGTTTAGTGTTAACATGAGTCACTGATCATTTGCAGTATTACAGAGTCTGGCAGTCCTTGCATGACGTCCACGTCACTGTAAGTTTCTAGCTGACTCTCAGGTGTGACAGGTGTGCCAGCAGGAAAGCGTAATAATAACCTGCATTCTGAGGTTTGTCATGCAGGCTTAAAGGAGCCAGGCTTTGTTCACACGGCTAGGATTGTATTTTAAACTGACCCTGGGTCAGTATAAGTATCATACAGTTTAAACGAAGCACTGAAACTTGCACATATTTATTACAGATGCACTGAAGCTAATCGAGATATTTGCTGTCAGTCTGTGGCTGCGATTAAACACTTTACTGAAAACTTTATTAACTAGTAACTTCATCAGTCATGACAGAAGCTAATATTTCTGTGCTAACATCGTTTAAACAGTAACAGCCTTACTACAATATAAGCTAACGTTTACACCGTAACTTTAAGCTAGCACCATAAAGATGGTAAAACACGTAATAATATCTACAAATGCATCTTAAAGCTGTTATATTAGCACTCGGTGTATTACTAACATAACCACATTAACATTACTGACACACGCTGACTTTTAATAGTCATTCTATAAATGCTGTCCGTTTAAATGGTCTTACCTGTACACACTGCATATCCACCGGATTGCAGCCAGAGTGGATTCTGGAGTCTTCCACGCTCCTGTTAGTGATCCTCCATCTGGATGGATGAGAACAACCTTCTGAACAATCTAGCAGGAGATAGCCCATATCTGTGGGACTGATTTGTGCTAATAACGCCCATTGTATGGACTGATAACAGCCGAAGCGGGTGAATAAAGTCACCCAGTCGCTAGCTGTGCCATTACCCAGCATACATCACTCCCTCCATAAATGCAATAAACGATACAAAAGTATCGTTCTACCTGTTTTTCAGGTAGTCGTTTACATTATATAATTTACTGTGTTCAGTATACGTCACTACGCTTTGTTTAGACCCCCAAAATGGCGAATCGGGCCAAAATCCTTTCCACGCCCACCCCCGTGACATCACGCTCCAAAGCCCTATGACATCATATATCGTGCATGCAGATCAAAGGCGTCTGATCCATTCGAAAGGCATAAATAGGGGTGAGAATTGCAAACTTAGTCAGTTTATTCACAGCACTCGTGTTCGCAGCATTCAAACCTAAACCTGAGAAACATTTTGAAACAGTTGGATCATTTACACAGTTGTTTTATTAAGATTCCAACATGTCTCAGAGAAAACACAGCAAAAAAAGGCAGCCCAATGTGGATATTATAAATGAGGGCTGGAAAATAATGTTTAATCAAGCACAGGAGAAGATTTTAAACCTGATGACACAAAACAAAAGCAAATGTGCTGAATTAAGACAAATGTCCCACCTGCTTAAAGAAAAAGAAGCTATTAACCAGGAGCTCTATGGGAAACTCGAGCTTAAGAACCTGGAGACTGAGGAACTTAATAAATTAAAATACAAATACAGTGAAATCTTAAAAAAGAACACAGAGCTCTGGGGACAGAATAAGAACGTAAACTACAAATACAGTGAAATCCTAAAAAAGAACACAGAGCTCGAGGGACAGAATAAGAACTTAAACTACAAATACAGTGAAGTCCTAAAAAAGAACACAAAGCTTAGCGGACAGAATAAGAACTTAAGCTACAAATACAGTGAAGTCCTAAAAAAGAGCACTGAGCTTGAGGAACTTAATAACAACTTAAAATCCAAAAATGATGAAATCCTGAGAAAGAACTCAGAGCTCGAGGGACAGAATAAGAACTTAAACTACAAATACAGTGAAGTCCTAAAAAAGAACTCAGAGCTCGAGGGACAGAATAAGAACTTAAACTACAAATACAGTGAAGTCCTAAAAAAGAACACTGAGCTTGAGGAACTTAATAACAACTTAAAATCCAAAAATGATGAAATCCTGAGAAAGAACTCAGAGCTCGAGGGACAGAATAAGAACTTAAACTACAAATACAGTGAAGTCCTAAAAAAGAGCACTAAGCTTGAGGAACTTCATAACAACTTAAAATCCAAAAACAAGAAAATGCTCAAGGAACAGCACGTACTGGGTGGTTTCGGCCAAGGGCCTAGTGTCAACTTGGGGGAGAAATCGGAGCACTGTGCATGTTGCCCCAATTCATGCACCCAGCAACTGAATCATGAGGGGCCAAAAGATGCACCAGTGCCTGAGCCCACCAAGGACTCCACAAAGGAGTGTGACGTGTGCGAGGCTGAGCCCTCTGCACCTTGTAATGATGTGACAGTGGAAGCTCCACTGTCAGAGGAACAGTTGCTTGTTAAAGAGCTCATAAAGGCAGTAATCACACATGCCTCAAGAGAGGCAAATGTGTCGCCATCCGATGAGATTCAGCAGGGTCTCTTCATAGCTCTGTGGGCGCAACTTAAAGAAGAAACTCTAAATATAAAAAAAAAGAGGATCAAAAGTCTTGAAAAGGCAATTTTCAAAGACATTACAAAGGAACTGGGTATTACACCTAACCTTGTTACCATTACGTTGACTGTTGCTTCGCCGTACCAACAAGTGGTGATTTCGATATTCAAAGACCACCTGTTCCGAAAAAAGCAAAACCGACTTGCAAGGTTTTTCGCATGGTGTGGAAAAACATAGGACGATGAAGACCAGCTACCAGAAACTGACAATATCTCCCAGACACTTTTGAACGAATTTAAAGATATTATATTTCCAAGAAAACAAAATGAATATTTAGAGCAATCCATCAGGATTGCTCTAAATATCCATCCATCCATCCATCCATCTTCATCCGCTTTATCCGGGGCCGGGTCGCGGGGGCAGCAGCCTAAGCAAAGAGGCCCAGACCTCCCTCTCACCAGCCACCTCCTCCAGCTTATCCGGGGGAATACCAAGGCGTTCCCAGGCCAGCCGAGAGATATAATCTCTCCAGCGTGTCCTGGGTCTGCCCCGGGGCCTCCTCCCGGTGGGACATGCCTGGAACACCTCACCCAGGAGGCGCCCAGGGGGCATCCTTGTCAGATGCCCGAACCACCTCAGCTAACAACAAACGATTCAAACAAGCTAATTTATTTCACATCCAATGAGTCACTTTAAAAATCCCACGACCGGTCGAGGCAGATGGCCGTCCCTCACTGAGCCTGGTTCTGCTGGAGGTTTCTTGCTTTTAAAAGAAAGTTTTTCCTCCCCACTGTCACCGAGTGCTTGCTCAGAGGGAATTGTCAGATTATTGGGGTTTTATTTATTTTTTATCAACTAATACACAACTCGGGGCTCGCAAAATCTCTAGCCCGACGTCTCGGAGCTAGCGATATCTCCGGTCGGGCGACCAAAATCTATCTCAGCCCCGCCCGTCGGGTTATCATATAGCCCGACGGGCAATTTTGCGAGCCCTGCGATCTTATTGGGCATTCCAAATTGATTTTTTTTAATTCATTAATAAAGTCCTAAAAAGAGTATATTGTGAATATTGCATGTTTTCATTGTCACACAAATGTGTACATTTTCAGCCTAGACTGAACATGTGTGTTTGTCTTCTATTCAAAATCAAACATTTTAGTAGCAACTACTTTATTAAAATATGGCAGATGTTTTACTCTGATTACACAAACTTTATGTAGGAGTAGGTCACAGATAAGAGGTATTTATTTGTAAATTTGACCTCTGACCTCACAGAGATACAGGATGACAGGATATGTGATATTAGAATCCACATATATTGGTATATAATCTCCTAAATGTTGCCAATGGCCGTAAGGAACATAGCTCTAAATAACATTATCATCTTTTTGACCCTCACTATAGTCTGTATGACAAGTCAGAACAAAAGGTCGGAGGTCAAATGTGGCGTTAAATCCTAATGCGGTACATTCTTATGTTGACAATACACATCACACTTGTAAGAAAGTTATAAGTCAAATTATAAGGCTTTTTATAAGATGTTTCTCTATGAAAGCAGTTAAGATCATTATGCAAATACATAGCCTCAGTATATTGGGGTCTGGAATAAAACTAGAATTAATTAAACTTCTCTGCTGCTTAAAGCTGCAGCGCCCGGATTACTTGCGTTGCCAGCTACTTCCGTGCAACTGATATAATGTGGGGGGGAAAACCCAAACACATTTATGCCTTTGTTATTAGGCAAAGGTATGCATTTATGGAGCTTTAACGTTTCTTGTAACCGAATTATGACGCTATCAGAAGGTTGCTTTCAGTGTGTAGCGCAGTCACGAATGACTACACGCATCACGATGGAATAATTAATGCCTACAGGTTTAGTATGTCTACTCTCGTTGTTCATGTTTGTTATAAGACTGTCGAATAGTAGTTAAAACAATAAAGACCTATTGTGCCAGTATCACCATGACTCTTTCTTGTTTGTGCAGAATAACGACTGAGAACATGGCATTTTAGCGCTACCAAAAAGTGATTGTGGCCTATAACTTGTCACTGAAACAATATTTCTGCTTCAAACTTGTTGGATATATTCCAGAAGGGTTACATGTGATATATTGTATCCCAAAACCTCTCCAAGAACTGCTGAATAACTTGTACAGGAACAATAACACTGATAATATGCCATTTTCAAGCTGCCAAAAAGTGATTGTGGCCTATATCTTGTCACTGAAACAATATTTCTGCTTCAAACTTGCTGCATGTCATTCTGAAGGGTCCTATGTGACACATTATATCTCAAACAGTCCCTTAGAACTGCTGGATAACCTGTAAAGGAACATTAACTTTGATAATATGCCATTTTCAGCCTGCCAAAAAGTGATTGTGGCCTATATCTTGTTAATGAAATACTATTTCTGCTTCAAACTTGCTGCATGTCATTCTGAAGGGTCCTATGTGACACATTATATCCCAAACAGTCCCTTAGAACTGCTGAATATGTCACAGGCTGGGTCTCTGACCCAGCGCTCTGAGTTTATGTTTGTATTTGTCTCGTTTTTTTGTGTGATTAGTTTTGTGTCTTTTCCTATCTGTCTTTAGTTTGGGCTGTTATTGTTTATTGTTCCTCTGGTTTTCTATGTTTTGGGTTCTTGTATTATTCACCACGCATTAGGTTTGTTAAGTTTGTATTGTCATGTCTAGTTTTAGTGTTTCCTGTTTTATTCTGACAGTGTCATGTGTTCTTTGTTCATTGTATTTAGCTTTCCTCTCCTGGTCCTGTCATTAGGTTTATGTCAGTCAGCTGTTCCCCCATGTGTCTCCACTTCCCCTGATCACCTCATGTATGTATTTAAGCCCTTTGTTTTCTGCATGCCATTGTCGGGTCGTCTGGTTACCGCACCTCAGTCATAGGTCTAGTTTTTGTCTGTTATTTCCACGTTAGTCATAGTTTTAGCCTGTTTATTTCCACCTCAGTCATAGTTACAGTTTTTGGTCTCAGTACCGTTTAGTATTTTGTTTCTTAGTGTCTTGTCAGTTTACTTTGGTTTCCTGGTTTACTTCTGCCGTCATCTAATAAAGGATCACTTTTTCTGTTCAAACTTCAACTCCTCATCCTCATCTGCTTTTGGGTCCTGTTTCCATTACACACCGGCGCACCCCGCCGTGACAGAATAACCATTAAGGGAACGATAAAACTGATAATATGCAATTTCCAACCTGTCAAAAAGTGATTGCCGCCTATATCTTGTCACTGAAACAATATTTCTGCTTCAAAATTGTTGGATATCCTCCAGAAGTGTTACATGTGATATATTATATCCCAAACAGTCTCCAAGAACTGCTGAATAACTTTTCAAATAACATTAATACCGATAATATGTCATTTTCGACCTGCCAAAAAGTGATTGTGGACTATAACTTGTCACTGAGATACTATTTCTGCTTCAAACTTGGTGGATGTCATTCAGAAGGGTCATATGTCAAATATTACATCTCAAACAGTCCCTCAGAACTGCTAAATTACCATTAAGGGAACAATAAAACTGACAATATGCAATTTTCAACCTGCCAAAAAGTGATTGCCACCTATATCTTGTCACTGAAACAATGTTTCTGCTTCAAAATTTTTGGATATTATCCAGAAGGGTTACATGTGACATATTATATCCCAAACACTCTCCAAGAACTGCTGAATAACTTTTAAAGGAACATTAACATTGATAATATGCCATTTTCAGCCTGCCAAAAAGTGATTGCCGCCTATATCTTGTCACTGAAATACTATTTCTGCTTCAAACTTGCTGCATGTCATTCAGATGGGTCATATGTCAAATATTATATCTCAAAGAGTCCCTTAGAACTGCTGAATAACTTGTACAAGAACAATAACACTGATAATATGCGATTTTCAAGCTGCCAAAAAGTGATTGTGGACTATAACTTGTCACTGAAACAATATTTCTGCTTCAAACTGGTTGGATATATTCCAGAAGGGTTACATGTGATATATTATATCTCAGCCCCGCAAGACCAAAAAAACCCCCATTTGTTTGTGAAGCATGCTGGTCAGAGGGTCGCTGTCAATTTTTCAATGTTTTTGAAATGTTTCTTGTTTTGTATCGTTTTCTCCTATAATATTTATTGGTTGTTTATTTGTTTATTAATTCATTAATTTATGTTCGTGTTGCTGTGTGTGTTTCTGTGTTGTTCACAAGTTCAGCTTTGATTGCAATTTTTTTGTAGGATGATTCAATTATTTTGTGTTTCCTAACATGTTAGCATAGTTACTGTATGCAAAGAATTAATATATATGTTGTTCCATGGTTTACTGGTGTTGAGCTTCCGCTATACCCCCTGTTTCTGGTCTATTTGTTAGTTTATTTTAACTGGTGGTTTCTTCTTTAATTGGATGTAATTGTTATTTGTTTTTGGTTTTCATTTCAATTAATAAGTGCTGTATTGGAATGACATTTTTATTACCGTTTGTTTTGTCTTTCCTATTACTTGGTGTTCCTAATGTGTTTAAGCAGATCTCCTCCCACCTGTTTCCATTTGGCCATTATCCTTTTTTTGTATTATTTTTGAATTACAACATTTTTGAAATTTGACGTTTTATGCACAGGTTGAAAATGACATATTATCGGTATTAATGTTCTTTTAAAAGTTATTCAGCAGCTCTTGGAGACTGTTTGGGATATAATATATCACATGTAACACTTCTGGAGGATATCCAACAATTTTGAAGCAGAAATATTGTTTCAGTGACAAGATATAGGCGGCAATCACTTTTTGACAGGTTGGAAATTGCATATTATCAGTTTTATCGTTCCCTTAATGGTTATTCAGCAGTTCTAAGGGACTGTTTGGGATATAATGTGTCACATAGGACCCTTCAGAATGACATGCAGCAAGTTTGAAGCAGAAATAGTATTTCATTAACAAGATATAGGCCACAATCACTTTTTGGCAGGCTGAAAATGGCATATTATCAAAGTTAATGTTCCTTTACAGGTTATCCAGCAGTTCTAAGGGACTGTTTGAGATATAATGTGTCACATAGGACCCTTCAGAATGACATGCAGCAAGTTTGAAGCAGAAATATTGTTTCAGTGACAAGATATAGGCCACAATCACTTTTTGGCAGCTTGAAAATGGCATATTATCAGTGTTATTGTTCCTGTACAAGTTATTCAGCAGTTCTTGGAGAGGTTTTGGGATACAATATATCACATGTAACCCTTCTGGAATATATCCAACAAGTTTGAAGCAGAAATATTGTTTCAGTGACAAGTTATAGGCCACAATCACTTTTTGGTAGCGCTAAAATGCCATGTTCTCAGTCGTTATTCTGCACAAACAAGAAAGAGTCATGGTGATACTGGCACAATAGGTCTTTATTGTTTTAACTACTATTCGACAGTCTTATAACAAACATGAACAACGAGAGTAGACATACTAAACCTGTAGGCATTAATTATTCCATCGTGATGCGTGTAGTCATTCGTGACTGCGCTACACACTGAAAGCAACCTTCTGATAGCGTCATAATTCGGTTACAAGAAACGTTAAAGCTCCATAAATGCATACCTTTGCCTAATAACAAAGGCATAAATGTGTTTGGGTTTTCCCCCCCACGTTATATCAGTTGCACGGAAGTAGCTGGCAACGCAAGTAATCCGGGCGCTGCAGCTTTAAGCAGCTGCGCGCGCTCCCGCGGACGGCAATCAGTTTCTGGCAGACAATCACTTTTTGGCACAACACCTGTCGTGCGATCGAACATTGCAGCCGACCACACAGCAAATATGAACGGTGGCTGTTGTGTGTGCCTTCGCTCCCTTTTCGCTTGCGCTTTGTTTAGACCCCTAAAAACGCTCCAAAGCCCTGTGACAAAATGAAACGAGGTTACCGCCCACTTTGTGAGTGCCGCAGTGCGCATGCTCAGTGTAGTAGCCGGTTATGGCGGCGGTGTGTGTTTGTCCATGAGGTGGGGGACTCCTGCTATTCTTGCGGTGTGTGACAGAGCGATCTGAGCGAAGCGCTGCCATGGCTGGAGTGTTTGACATTGATTTGGACCAGCCGGAGGAAAATGTCTCCGACGATGAGAACGAGGAGGTATACTTTAGCGGGAGACGCTGACGATTTACCGCGAAAGCTGTCACAGCAGAAACTCTCCACGCACGGAAGCTAGCTGCTTAGCCTGGTAGCCTGCCTGACAGCCGCCCGCAGGCCTTCTCCTGCAGCCGGACAGCTCAGGCCCTTTTCACACAGGGACATAGCCGAAGCTAGTGCTAATTAGCATGACCGGGATCGCGACAGAGCTGTCACCGGCTTTAATGCTAACGTGATCCGGCGATGACATGCGCACGGTGTTGACGCTGTGTCAAAGCCCAGCGCTGTCATGTTGGGAGTTGAGCAAGACGTCCTTACTTGGCCAAAGGTGCTGCAGTGATAAATGTGGCTCCGAGCGCAACAGTTTATTTTGGCAGGACTGACAGCCAGAGTCGGAATGTGCACCGGAGTGTCCGCTTGTTTCTGTTCTCGCTGAGATATAAAAGGCAGCAATACTCCAGAAATACACTGCATTTTTAAAATGAGGGGCTTTGAAGAGCTGCTGTCAGAGTCTAGGCTTCTTATTACAAAAACAAGAAAAAAACTTCCAAGTGTAGCTGCTGAAAAGAAGAGAGTGCAATAAACAGCACACACTGTCTATATGTGTAAACTTTATCAAGAAAGCTTTGCTGAAAGGTCACATCAGTCTCTTTAAAGAGGAAGATTTTTTTTATTAAGGCTATTGTGCAAGAGGCTATAATTTAGGTACTGCTATAAATATTTACTGTTTTCGTGAGTGATTATTTAAGTGAGTTGTAGATCAGTTATTACTGATTGCAAGGGAAGAAAACCAGCAAGTGGAGAAGCTGTGAGAAGAAAATGTTTGGTATTTTTTGCTAAAGATTGATTGGAAGCATTAATCAATATTCAAAAGAGCTGCTGAGTAACTGAATTCACAAGAATTTATTGATGAAACAAGTAAGCTCTAAATGTAAACAGCTGTTGCCCTGCATGCTGCTAAGCTCAGTGTTAGAAATGCTTTATTGTAGTTGTTACTTAAAAACGTAGAGGACTGGGTATGTCCTTATGAAGTTAAAAGCTGAGAGAAAGCCTTAAAAACCGATGGCTCTGTCACAAGCGCCTTCAGTCCACATATTAATGTATCCTTGGGCCAACTGAAAGTTTCCCTGGGTGCATCCATCAGAGTGTGAGTGTTAGAAAAAGCACTTGGGGATAGTGAATAGTCCCGTGTGTGATTGGATGAATAAGACGTGTAGAAAGAAGCACTTTGAAGAACTTTAGTAGGAAGGCGCTATTGATAAGTACCAGTTCATTTACCATTTACACCATGGCTGCTGTGGATTCTGTTCATGACAAAAACTAAGAAAAATCCTTCACAACTTTGTTTTGTTTTCCTCTTTTTCTCCCAGGGTCAAATCGCTGATCTCATGGAGCAGTGCATTGAGTTGTAAGTTTTTAAAACTTGACTTTTGTGAGATTTTTATAACCAAAGAGGTCAAAAAGAGGCACGGGCATAATAGAAAGTCGAACATGTCTCACTGCAGCAACATGGATGACTGCGAGAAGATCGAGATATCCGAGGACAACGTCAATCAGGGCACAGAGAACATCCGACCGGAGTGCTTCGAGCTGCTGCGCGTCCTGGGGAAGGGTGGCTACGGAAAGGTAATCATTGCCTTGACAAAGCGCTCTCTTTTATTTGGTGTCTGTGATGTGGCGTCTGTTATTGCTTTGACCCGCATTTCTTAAAGCGCATCTTTTTGACATGTTGATCCCTTTCCTCCCTGGGCAGGTTTTTCAAGTTCGAAAGGTTGTTGGCGCTGCAGCGGGCAAAATATTTGCCATGAAAGTTTTAAAAAAGGTACATTTCTTCCCCTTTTCTTTGCTATGTTACCCTTCACCAATTCCGGAACACACAATCCTGTTCATCAATTAGAGCGCCTCTCATTATGTTTTATATGAACACAGCTGCATGTTTGCCATTAAACATTACGATGCTTTGGTCTGCAAACATTGGCTGCCTCTGAAGCCTGTGGCCGGGTAAGATTTCACTGCTAGTTGGTAGACTGCCATCAGCTCTGCTCTGCTGCAGCCTTGGCACTTAAAACACTCTGCCTCAGCCCATTAGACGCTGCTCGATTCTCACACTGCTTCTGCTTTATTGGCTTACGTGACCCTAGTGACACATTAAAGAACTGCCACGTTTCAGTTATTTGTTTAAACCCCTTGGCTTTAAGGCAGCGGCACAGCTCCGATACGGGGCTGTAGGGTGGCGATAGAGGCCAGGTTTCATCTTTATGAAGCATCTCAAGGTATGAAATCAGTCCTGACTTGCCCAAAATTCCCAGCTGCATACATTTATTTTCTTAAACTACAGTTTATCATCGCACGTTGGTCTGTCCTAACCTGCCAGTTGTTCCCTCCATGTGGAAAGAGATCACTGTATGAATGCAGAATTTGAGTTAAATACCAGAATTTTCCAGAGATCGCACTTACATAAAACTTCCATTCAGATTTCATGTCCAGTGAAGGAAAAGCTTAGATATTCTTCTTAATTTAAAACAATCCGATAAAGTTTGAGCAGTGATTCACAACTTGGGGCGTTTTCACACCTGTCGTTCATTGACTCGAATCAGTTTTAAACTTGGAGCTATTTCCTGTGGTTTGGTTTGTTTTCAGTATTTTCTCAAAGAAAAATCAAAGCAAACCAAATGCGTCGATACAAAACACGTGAGAATGTTCAATCCACTCATTTGCCAAATGTGTCCCTTTGAACCTATAGCTTCATTAGAAAACACATATGCGTATGTAGAGTACTGTGTAAAAGTCCTGAGCAACCCCTCATATCTTGCTTCCACTGGGATGACTTTTAAATGACCTTCTTGTTATTTTTAAAGTGGGCTTGAGGAATAGTTCTCGAGGCTGGTAAACCACGTTCTTTAACACTAAACTGAATCATTCAAGTAGTATCTTTAGGCACTTTGCTGCTAGTAGCCTGTCACAAAAGCACATCTCTTAAGGTGAATCTACAAAGATATATCAAGCTGACAGGCATAAAATAGGTTTGGTTGAAAACTTGGCATATCTTGGCATGGTGTTCAGTGTGTCCTTCAAAAAATTTGAGGAAACTTGGCAAATGGGGGGAAAAAAGAAGATGCGACAGGCCTTAAAAAAATATCCAAAGCAGATGAATAGTATCTGAAAGTCATGTCCATGAGAAATAGGAAAATATCCAGCAATACTCTCAGTCATGGATTGGCCTCCCCAGATGCCGGACCTCAACATTACTGAAGCTGTGTGTGATCATCTTGACAGAGAACATCCAAAGAAGAGCTTTGAATGTCCTTCAAGAAGTTTGGACAACTATTCCTGAAGACTACTTAAAGAAACGACACGACAGCTTTCCTAACTGAGTTCAGCCTGTGTTAAAGGATAAAAGTAGTTGACTTCAAAGCTTGTTAGAATTGTACAAACTCTGCGTTTCGTGTTTCAATAACTTGCTGCATCTGTTTCCTGTTCTCTTAGTAAGATGTAAAGAAAAGAGAGTTGGCTTAAGACTTTAGTACAGCACCGTATAAAATCCAGAGTAGTCGCGTTTGCTTCAGCCTGTCAGTGTTTTGAACGTGATAGCTGAACTGCTGAACGCATCGTCATCATCCTGTGTGTTAATGTTTCAGCCTCGACTGCCATAAAACCGTCATATAATTTCTCATTTACTCTCTAGTTGGAACTTTGATTCAGGGCTGCATGTGTGAGAGTGAGAGAGGGAAAAGACTCAAAGTCCTGAGGTTGGACTGCGGACTTCTGAGATGCTTCATAAGCACGTGTTAGTAGACTAGTTGGAAGAAGTGAGAAGAGCTGGAAATTCACATTAAATTGCACAAATCAGCCAGTTCTCATTGGTCTTTCACGCAGTGCTGAGACAGCGTAGTTGCTGAAACAGCTTTTTGGCCTTCTGACAAAAGTGTTTAGTAAACAAAAAGAAGAGTGAAGGAAGAGTGCTTTTCTTCTCTCTGTGCACATAATGATTCCCGGTGTACTCCGGCAGGGCTGCGCGTATTTTAATGCATGTTTTTTGGTTTAGTTTATAAGTTACCAGGTGATTGATCTGACTTGCTAAACTTATTAAAGTAGACTTAGAATAATAATAATGAAATGTGATTCTGCTGCTTTCATATGGAAGACCAAAAGACTCAAAAGCTTGACCATAGTGAGACACCACTCAGCACGTGCTGATTAAAAACAAGAAAACACAAATATCTCTTTAAGAAAACCCCAAACCTTGGTATTATTTATCTGACAAACAGAAGAACAGAGACAGCACACTGGACTTGATACATGACATTCAACCACTAAAACGAATGTTTCTGTCCACGAATACAAGGAAATAACTGTAATTTGTCATCTCAATGAAACATAATAGAAATGTGCTTTACTGTTTATTCTTTATTTCTATATTTTCTGCTTCATTGTAAAATAGTAAACTTAAAAATTCATGCCTAACAACAATAATTATGTTCAAACGTTAAAAATATAATTCCAGTTAAAGGGTTTGCACGTACTAGTGGATTAACCATTACATTACTACAACATTAGTAATGTAATTACAAATACTTTTAACTTTAGGCCAGCTCTGACATAAACATTACACTAATACATTTGTTAAGTACTGCACTATCCAGCTGGTTGTGTCATGTGATCCAACTCGGCAGCCAAATGCAAAATGTTTTTACTTTAAAGGGTTTCGCACTTCCTGGCGACAGCAGTGAATTGACTGAGTTCTGTCTGTGCAAGATATCAAATATGATGGGCACGCTTTGCTAATTTTACTTTCATATTGCAAAATCCGATGTTACAGCATTTTATTTTGAGGAACTTAAGTGTTTAATGGACACAGAAGCAGCTTTTCAAACTAAGAACATCCACGCTGTCGTTTATTTTCGGGGTACAAATTTAGCCACTTGTGTAAAATGTTATCTTTTACTTACACTGTGACTCACATACATATATAGTGTCTCTGTGTCGCCTGGATTGGTGGCGTGTTGTTGGTCAAGCTTTTGAGTTGTTCTGCCCACCGTACTGCTGATGACTAAGCTGAAGCCCTGAGTCTTACAGTGAAGTCTTGTTATTTTCTCTGTATTAGTCACGTGGGACAAACAGGCAGTGACCAAAAATATGCTGCATATAATGCTGCTGTGTCTGCTTCTTAAATAATGTCGATTTGTTCATTTGCAGGCTATGATTGTGCGCAACGCCAAGGACACAGCCCACACCAAGGCGGAGAGGAACATCCTGGAGGAAGTAAAGCATCCCTTCATTGTCGATCTCATCTACGCCTTTCAGACGGGAGGGAAGCTATACCTCATCCTGGAGTATCTGAGTGGTCAGTGGAAGCAGTACACTCACATATACAGAGCATTAACATGGCTCCTAGCAGGCACTCTTCTTGTATCTTACTATATGCGTGAAATCTCTGTCTGCCTGTGAGCTCCTCCTAAAAACCAGCACGAGTTGAGCAACCAAAATTGGCACATAGATGCGTCTTACAGGGGATTTATGCTTCAATGGGAAATCTACGCAATTTACCTTACGTCGCAACCTCAAACCCCTCTGAAACCTCGCACCAGATAAAATATAAAATTACCAGAAATATAACTACAACAATCATATGACCCCCTCAACCCTATGAGCAAGTGTTTTGGTGACAGTGGGAAGGAAAAACTCCCTTTTAACAGGAAGAAACCAGGTTCAGTGTAAACATCAGATCTGAATATTGTAAATACACTGAAATCAGAGTTCTTTGCATTTTATTTTCCACCCTTTTTCTTTTTCCTTCTTCACTCTCTCATCTCTCCAGAGTGCTCTCACACTGTCTTCAAACTGTATGTAACAGGATCTAATGCACACATCCGTTACACTGTAGCTGTCTGGTTAATCATGGATTTATCTCTAATGTGTCTGATATTAGATAATGTTATACTATTTCATTTCGCCGTGAGGCCAGAGAGGAGTGTCCCAAACAGTTAATGTGCAGGGGTTAGTGTGAGGGGTCACAGCAATTTCCCTCGCCCGTCTCGGTGCGATGGAGGCGTAAAGGTTTATGGAGGTTAATATACGAGTAGTGTGAGTCACATAATTGTGGTTTAGATTCCCGAGCAGAAACGTTTGCATCTATCGGACACGAGAACCTGACTGTCACCTCTTCTTTCTATTCGGCTGTTCCACACGGGTCAGACATTTAGGAGTGTGCATATATGGCTGTTAGTAGCATGAACATGTGTTCACCTGTGCAGGAGGAGAACTCTTTATGCAGCTGGAGAGAGAGGGCATCTTCATGGAAGACACAGCCTGGTGAGCATGACGACGCACTGAAACACAGATTGCAGGATGAAATGTTCGGATTGTTTAAAGATGATGTAATATCTCAGAGACCTCTGTTATAGATGTCGACAGTCTGAATGAGTTCATTAGTTCTGTTACACTGCAGATAAGCATAAGCAGCAAAATATATGCTTTGTCTTTTCTTGTCTGATGGCTCAGATGCAATGTGGACCTCAGACCGGCTTAAAGTTTTTCTCTTTCTTTAGTTTTTACCTGGCAGAGATCTCCATGGCTCTGGGTCACCTGCACCAGAAGGGCATCATCTACAGAGACCTAAAGCCCGAGAACATCATGCTTAACAGCCAAGGTGAGATGGGAAATGGCTAAAAAAATCAAAAATGACCTTAAGATTTATAATGGCAGCTCTTTTTCAATGTATATGTTAATGTGAGGCTAATGTTTTCCTCAAAGGTCACGTAAAGCTGACAGACTTCGGGCTGTGTAAAGAATCCATTCACGACGGCACGGTCACGCACACTTTCTGTGGCACCATTGAATATATGTGAGTACACTTCTTGTTTTTAATTAATCTCTTATCCAGCAATGAGAGTCGCTCTTCGTGGCCGCTTGATGATCTTTGCTAAGTAATATTGCTGCACCAGTAATAAGCACTCGCATTATCACAGGGCTCCAGAGATCCTCATGAGAAGCGGGCACAACAGAGCGGTGGACTGGTGGAGTCTGGGCGCTCTGATGTACGACATGCTCACAGGAGCGGTCAGTTAAACATTAACAGCCTGGAAAGAAAAAAAGCTTTCTCATTGGCTCTTATTAATGGACTGTTATAAATATGAATCCGCATTAGCGACGGTAGAGTAACCTCAGCTCCATGTTTTACTGCAGCCGCCTTTCACTGGTGAAAACCGAAAAAAGACAATTGACAAGATCCTGAAGTGTAAGCTCAGCCTCCCGCCGTACCTCACACATGAAGCTCGAGACCTCCTAAAAAAGGTATCAAGAGGTTGTTTTTTTCCCCTCCTGTTAGTTCGTCTTGTTATTGTCTTCTTATTTTTATTTCTTCCTTTTTTGCAGTTGCTAAAGAGAAACGCTTCATCGCGCCTGGGAGCGGGAGCAGGAGACGCTGCAGAGGTGCAGGTGAGAATATGCAGCTGGATGTCGGTGATGAGTCGCACCAGCTCTGCCATGAACTACTCAGTGCTTATCTATAGATGCAGAGCACACATATTCCATCTGTTCATTGCGCTTTGTGCGTGGTTGTGCCATAGGGTCATACCTTCTTCCGACACATCAACTGGGAGGAGTTGCTGGCTCGGAAAGTGGAGCCTCCCTTCAAGCCTTTTCTGGTGAGTACTCGAGCGGGAAACTGCAAGAAGTCCTACGTTTCGGGAATCGCAACCTCTCCTGTTTCAGACGTGCTCGTGTTGCTGTACTCCCTCACCTGCGTGTCCTCTCTTCTGTCTTCGCAGCAATCGGCTGACGACGTGAGTCAGTTTGACTCAAAGTTCACCAGTCAGACGCCCGTCGATAGCCCGGATGACTCGACCCTCAGTGAGAGCGCCAATCAAGCCTTCCTGGTAACTTCTGACTCAGGCTCTGTTAGAGTTTTCAGTACTCAGTCCATATGCAGCATCTCTTAAGGCTCAAAGGAGGACAGTAAGGTGTCATCTTAATGATTTCTCAGTTGTTTTAGGATTTAATGGTAAACTGTAAAGATTATTAATTATCACAGGGCAGAAATAAATCTGAGACTGACAGTCGCTGCACTTGGCTCGGTAGTAAACGAGGATTCCTCTCATTAGTTTTGTCCTGAACACAACTTCGTCTCCCCTGACCTGTTTCTTTCCCTGCGATTTAGGGTTTCACGTATATCGCTCCATCGGTCCTGGAAAACATCAAAGAAAAATTCTCGTATGAGCCAAAAATCCGCTCACCCCGACGCATCACGGACAGCCCAAGGACACCGCTCAGGTAATGTCAGCGTGAGAAACGAGCATGTTTGTGTTGCGACGGACGATCCTCAGGCTGATGCCTCTGGTACAAATGCTTTTCATACAGAAGTAACATTTGCCAGATATCATACCGCACTAAAAGTATGTTTTTTGGATAAAATGATCACTTATGGTCTTTAGATATAGTGCAGATTCTCAGTTGGCAATTAGCTTAAAAATAAGTTAAAATAAATATAGTTAACATTTTATTTTGTAAGTTGTGGTGCTTTTATTACAAAAATTAGTGGCATGATGTCCTGTGATAAGAGGCAGCAGATCATAAGTCCTGCATGTCCCAAGGTGAGTCGGCCTGAAGCTCAGGAGAGGCTGAAGGAGAACACAAGTCAGTCCTGACCTAAGTGACTGTGACATGAGCTGCATGAAACATCAGGTTGTTGCTCCCGAAGGAGTTTCTATAAGTTCCTAAATTCAAGAACTTACTGTGTTTTTCCAGCTTGGAGTCAGTTTTTACTCAGTGAGTTCAATAAAGACATGAAAGGTCCAGCTGACCTCCTGTGTGTTAGTTTAGTCCGATGGTTTTAAGACTGCATCTGTTACTTAGATGAAGATCACACCACACTTTGACAGTAGTCGGTGCTGAAATCCTGCTGATTCTCCAGGGTACAAATACTTTTTCTCAGATCTCTCTGGTTTTTGAGGAAGCTCAGATCTTTCAGTGTGTGCCGCAAGATGCTGGATCTTGTACCAGTCTGCATATTTAAACCAGTGAAGGGCAGGATGTCTGAGCAAACTTAGTGATGTTCTCCATCTCATCTGCTCGACTCCACACTCCTGAGATTCTCCCTCAGACAGTAAAGAAACATCTGTCTCTATAGATCACTGTGTACATGGTGTTGCGATCAATAATCTTTTTTTTGTTCTCCATCACAATATTTCGTCAGTTCAGCTGATAAAATCACTTGAAGTTCTTGTCACTGTCTGAATTTTGCCCTTTTTCTGCTGTTAAAATGCAGAAAATAATCAATCTGCCGTTTTTCATCATTCACCTGTTTCTCCTCTGTGCTTTCAGCCCGGTCAAGTTTTCAGGGGGGCACTGTTGGCATCGGAGCCCCCTCGTTCCCAGCGGTGGACCCGGTGTCCTCCAGTCTCCTCAAGACCAGGCCATGGAACTGTCCACCCCAGAGCAGATGGACATCACAACCAGCGCCGAGGCCTCGGCCCCTCTCCCCATCCGTCAGCCTGCTGGGATCAACCTTGCTCAGATGAAGCAGCAAGCCTATCCTGTCATGGCCAAACGGCCCGAGCATCTACGTATGAACCTATGACCCCGCCGCCACTGTTTAGGAGAGTATATTTCTTGACTGTTTTTTTTTCTTCCTCCCACTATTTTTTTAAGAAACAAAGCAAAAAGAAATGGATGCTAGAGACAATGAAAATCCAAAATTGCACATCCACACACTACATATACTGTCAGAACCTGCAGTTTGTGCGTGCATTTGGGACTCCGGCGTGCTATGGTTAAGTGCTACCAACGATATCACGTCTCACCACTTCCGACACCTCAGGTCTGTTGACCTTCGTCTTCTACCCCGACCCCACCCCCGCTCAAATGGACTACAACAGGAGATGCTTGGAGGAGCTGCAGCCTGTAACGTGTCTCACGGTATGCAAGCAACTCAAACTGAAATGCAGTCGGCTAGAAGATATCCAAAGTGCTTTACGCTGTTTAAAAGTGGGGGGAGGCGAGCTTCTTCTATTGGAAGAATTTGGAAAGGACTTCTCAGATAAAACGCTTCCTGTCTCTGAGTGAAAAGGTATGAATTTATTTTTTAAAAAAAGAAGGATTAAGGAAATTTTCTTTGAGTAGCAGATAAGAGGCGGCTCTGGTGATGATGAATATAGCTTTGTCTTAATAAACACATCAACGATGAACCAGAGAGCCTCGATTCAAAGGAGTAAAACCCCTGTTGACTTTTACAATCTGAGCGTCAGTGTTATGGATGACGTGTGACATGGTTCATTTGGCGTGGGATCCCTCCCTCAGTTATCCACTCTTCAGGCACTACCACACTATGGGTTGCATCAGTGGGGTTAGCCGGCACGTCACCAGGTGCACGAGCCTCATTCAGCATTAGCGTGAACCACTGTCTCTTCCCCTACCGTCACACAAAACATCAAACTGATTTCGGTGCTGCTTTCTTTGACCCTCCCTCCTCAGTCTTACACCCAGCAGGAGATGCTGCGCCCCTGCTGTTTTCAGGACGTCGGACCTCACCTGACCCGTGGAATGATTCACATCGGAGACTGCGGCACCAGTTGATCTGGACTGTCTGCCGTTTTTATGCTCCAAAAGCCTGGAGCAGCATTTACAGCCTCCTTGCCTCTGCATTAACTTGTTAAGGAGCAACATTTTAGAAGTCTTGGAAAGCAAGAAAAATTATAAATAAACTGTAAAAGAAATACAAACTGCCGTGTCGTGTTTTAATTTCAAGAAAAGCACCGGGAGACCTCGTATGTTTGCATATCGTTTAATTACAAAGTTGTGCTGCGAGCACATTTGAATGTATCACCAGACATCTGATCAGTCCTGTTTCCTTTTCTTTTGTAACTGGAGATTTGAACTAATCACAAACACAAAAGGTGCAAAGTAAAAAAAACAAAAACTAAAGTAATTAAAAAAAAATTATAATTCTTTTAAAGATGGAGTAGTTTACCACTCAAAGACTAGCTTATCAGGAAATAATCTGAAACCTCTACTAAAAAACTTCACTGATTCCCAAACAAAATCAAAACAATCACAGCGCCCTGATAATGCTGAAAAAGCTGAATCTCAGCTGTTTAAAAAAAAAAAAAAAACGTGGCCACAAATGAACATGAAAGGCCCCACGGTCATTTGAAGTAGTTCATTTAATGTAAACTATGAGGGACTGAACAAAGACGTGGAAAAACAACAACAACATAAAAACATACAGTTTACAAAACCATTTGAGTTCAAAGGTAGCCGTACCCTCACACGAACCCTGATTGTGCACTTCTGCTTTTCTATCTGACACAGTCGGACTTTCAAGTGCTGGTTTCAGAGAAATTCATTCATGAATGTGTGTACAGTATGAAAAACATCAGAAAAAACACGCTCGTCAAGTTGCACTCCAAAGGCTGCTGGTCTGAGATCTGAATTGTTTGGTGGCCATTAAATTCTTTTTCCTTACAGGCAACGGAAAGTAAAACCCTTATCTGCCTGCTACAAATATGTAATGATAAAAACTTGGGAATGAACCACCTGCCAAAGAGATACACTTCCACTCTTGGGCTTGTGAGATCACATTGAAACATTTTTTTAAGGAAAGCATATCTGTGTATGGCTCTTCAAATGAAGCATTATATAATAATTTCTCATAAACATAATTTTCAGTGGAATATCTACACAGGCATATAGAGGACATTTTTACCAACCATCAATGCTGTATTCCAGTGTTCACAAATGTGTCAAAAAAGCTGATTGATGATAAAAAAAAATAAACTTTTTCCAGTGATGCTGTCACAGCTGAAAAACACTTGGCTAGTTTAGTGTTACTTATAGTCTCAAAATGGTTTTAATGCAACTATGTGTACTACTCCCTTCAAAGAGCTGAGTGTAATGGAAAGAGGAGTGAGAGACCTCTGTGCACAGCTGAGTACGAGTACATCAGTGGGTCTAGCTTTCAAAAGAACAAAACAGATGTCTCACTGGTCCTTGATTGGCCGCTTAGTTAGAAAGTACTCATCAGAGCTACACTGTCTTGATCCATGCTCAATCATCCAGATAAGTAAATCCCAGAAAGTTGATTCCGTTAATCTGGAAGCTGTATTTTTGGGGTCATCCAAGGGACTTCTTCCATCTCGGCTACATTTGCATGATAACTGAAGCTAGCACCATTGACTAACAATGACCAACACCATTTTTCTGGGCCATGAGAGCTAGGCTGTGCTTGTTTGAGAAGGGAGTAGTACACACTGTAGCACAAAAACTTATTCAAACAAACAAGGATGCTGTGAAGATGTCTAAAAATTATTTTTCTTTTCAAGTTAGATGGAAAAAAAAGTGCTTTTCCTGCAAAAACAAGGACCTTTCTAAGTGACCACAAATTTATTATAGCAAAAGCTGACCGTACTGTCCCAGCAGGTGCACTCAGCTAAGAGATCCTCGATATGCACTGCAAATGCAGACGGACGATATAGTTAAATGCCTACATCAGGTTTAATATGTGCTGCATCAATAATCTATAACTCGGGGGAATGCAGTCTATTATTATCTGGGGCCTAGCTGAATACTGAAGCATGCCAAGTATACTGTCCGGTGAAAAATCACACCAGCTGTCTTTGGAAGCTTAAAACACCTTTACCTGGCAGACTACTAAAAACCTAAATGGTCCAACAGTGAAGAGTGGCACTGACCAACAATGCAATTCCATTTTTAATTGGTCCTTATTTAAGAAACACATTTATAAAGCAGTTTAGATCTCACATATCTCACTTCATGTAACCACAGATGGTTCGCAGTATGCAATTTAGAGTCTTCGTAAGGAATATGCACTTAGCTGCCCAATCAGAAAAATAACTGGCGTATGAAAGCAGCCATATCATTAAGTGCAGCTTTCTAAATGACAGTAGATTTGTGAAAACGAGTATTCTTCATTGTAACTTCATCTGCAAATAACTAATATTCCCTGCCTTCATTTTTTAACTACAGTGCAGCTCAGACTAAGCGGTGGTTTGTTTTTTTTAAAGACTTAAAAGCTAAATAAGGCACAAATTACTTTACTGGAAAAAAAACCTACTCAGAAAGTAATTTTAAGAAAATATTGAGAGGGAGGTAATTTAGCTGGATTACTACACGGACTGAGTTAAACTGCATATACTTAGGTCAGATTTAGTGCTTCTGCGTATCCTGACTGTCTTTCCCTCGAGTATCCTTTTAACGTAGACCAAACAAAGGTGTGGCAGGTGAACAAGTCTGTCTAAAGTTCTTCCTTTACAAGATTTCTTCTGTGAAAGGTTTAGAAAGGATGATGTGCTTCTGCCATTTGGGGTAAAAAAAAAAAAAAAAAAAGAAAAACTGCGCAGAGCAGCATAGCCTGGCCATCCGAGCACGTTTAAACGAACCCAAAACATGACCTAATCTTTGACTGAGCTCTTTTTGGTTAAGCGATTTCAAGCAGCAGGATATATATGAGAGCCAAATCAAGATAACTTTGTAACTATAGTCTGAGGGTTGTTTCAGTTTTGAGTACAATATCATTTACTATTAGTGAGATTAATGACAAAAGATAAAAATAGTGAATATCTTCACGTATGTATAATTCAGCGTGACAGAAGCAAAGCGTGGGGGTAAATGCTTTCTGAATGTAGCAGCTAGAGCAGGGCCGGAGACACGGGATGTATGAGGATGGAAGTAGTTCAGCAGTTTTTGGTGTAGTAAATGAAGGTCGAGTGAACCAAAGAGTGCCTGCGGTGTAGCTGATCGTGCGTTCTCCTCAGTTCACTCTGCACTTCCATGCAGCCGGGCTCTGCTCCTGCAGACGCCTCATTTTCTTCCCTAACCACACCCACCAGGCTAAACCCATCACAACACAGACCACAGACTCCACGTAGTAACCGTCCAGTGTCGTCACACAGACGCCGCCTTCCTTCACACACAGCTAGAGGTTTGAACATGGGAGAAAGAATTATTTGAACTTTTAGAGCATTATAGAAGAGAACACACACACCATCTTGCCCCATCCTCATCGTCTGATCACTTACCAGAGCCTCTTCAGAAGAGCCGCAGCTCTGCCCAGCAGCCCCCTGGCATTCCTTAGAGGTCAGCGGATCGACCAGCCACAGAGCCACAGTGGAAGGCCAGTTTCCTCCGAGGTTAGTGACCGTGTTCAGCAGGGTCATGTAGGTCCCGCCGATAAGGGGGTCACTCACTTTGGCATGGAAAGCCATGCAGGCCACATACATGCTATACAACGCCACCTGGAGAATAATAAACAAAAAACAGAAGGTTAACAAAGTTCTTTCAGTCTACTATAACCTGATTTTTCTTGCTTAATTATCTTATTAATTCAGTTTTGTTGGCAAATTTCTAAAGGACTGCAGTCCTGTATAGTGTTTGTTCAGGTAGGCCATCAAATCCTCAACTGGCAAATCAGCTAATGATTCACCTGGAACTTCTCATCCAGCACATCCTTGTCACAAGGGGGCAAGCTCTGCATGTCGGATGCCCTTCCTGACAGCCGCAGAGGGGAGTGTCTCTGTCGGTGGACTTGACCAGCGGCCTTTTGCTCCCCAAGTGAATGTTTAAGCCACTCTACTGTTAACCTGCATACATTTTCTGCATATCTTGATGCTGCTTTGCAACCCATCTCCACTCAGCTTCTGTTTTCATGCTCTGTATAACCTAATCAGTCCCTGTTGGCATTGATGGCTGCTCTGTTATGTGCTGGGCTCTTGCTCCTGCTCTGCCACAACAGAGCCACACTGCCTGATATCAATTACAGCAGATGGAAATAAGAGTCTTCTTTTGACTACAGCGGCTAGTAGTCTTTTCACAGAGGCAGTAAGCTGGAAGACACTGTAGCACTCTGGACTAGAAAATAAGAACAGCAAAGAAATTGCAAACCTGATGCAATGCATAGCTGAGCAGCACTACGGCATAGTAGTAAACTGGGAAGGCTCCTTCTTGTTTTACGCTGGGAGTCCACCACACTAGCAGAGCAAACTCCAATCCGATAAGCAGCCTGCAGCACAGAACAAGATCGTTTTAGCTTTCTGTTTACTGAATGTGTGCGTAGTGTGTGCAGAATGCGTTACCACCTAAATGGGAAGGCCTTGTAGAAGATGTCCAGAGGTCTGGGCCCTGCTGTGTATCTACTGATGACCACTGGCAGGAAGATCTGGAGAGGTACCATGGGCACTGCTAGCAATGCTAGCTGCTCTTTGGGAACTCCAGCCTCCATCAGCTTCAGACCTGTAACCGCATCTGCTGCAGAGAAACCCATCTGAAACACAAAGAGAGTGGAAAAAATTACATTTCCACCTGGCAAATATCCAAAAGTGACACCTTCATGTATCCAATAGTGACCAATTACCTTAGCAGTGAGAAGCAGGAGACAAAAGGTAAAGACTGTTGGCATCTTGATGATGGATAATAGCAACTTGTAGGTTTCCATGACACCCTGTGTTTCCTCCGGGGTGGTAGTCGTTCTTCTGCCACGTACATTTTCCCTTTTAAAGATGGCAACCAGAGTGGTGGAAATCAGGAATACCACACCCCAAAAGAACAAGAAATCTGCACCGGAGGAAACAAAAGACCAAAACTGCTGTTTATTCACCAACAGAAATATATTTGACTTTTTTTTTTAGGGGTTATGGATAGAAAGTACCTGACAAGGTAACAATGCCGGTGTCTTTGGGCACTATTCTGAGGTATTTGTTGCAGAAGTCAGGAGACTCCAGAGCCAGAAAGAGCACATTTCCCAGGAAGTAGCCAGCTGTCTGGCCTACAGAGTTGCATGTAGATGCATAGCCCACATTTTCTCTGGATAACATAGTCAGTGCCCAGCCATCCACAGCTATATCCTTAAATAACAAGGAGGTAAAGAAAGGAAACGCCTTTTATTTATCGATCTAAATATCTGTCTGTATCATGGTGTTTAAAGAAGCTTACCTGTGTGGCTGCCAGGAAGGCAAGCATGAAGAAGACAGCAGTAAGCGTAACCACATCTGGTCCTCCCTTACTCTGCAGCAGTGACTCAACCTTTGCAGAAAGGTAGAGCATGAAGAGGCCCAAGAGGTACTGTGTGGGCACCAGCCATGACTTTCTGCAGAAACATGAGGAAGACATAATTAGGAGAAGGAAGCGCAGTCTAGAGATATGAAGTGTAATAACATGGATACAGATTAAAACATCAGGGTAATCAGCATCCAGATGTATTTCTTACCTCCTACCAAACCTACTGAAGTACAGAGCGTCCACCAGGGGTGCCCACAAAAGCTTGAGACTAAATGGCCAGAAGACAAAGCTGAAGAAGGCTTGGTCTTTGTAGCTGACATTCTTACTCTGCAAAATCAGAGGGATGCTTCCACCCAGTCCAAGAGGAATCCCCTGCAGCACATAGAGAAATAGAAGCAGCGACACATTCCCCAGCTCGCCGCGTATCCCAGACCTGCGAGGCGACCCTCGCAGCAGAAGAGAACCCTGCTCTCTTTCGTCTTCTATCCCCGGCTCAGAGAAGTCACTCTCCATGTCGTTTATGTTTTCAGGTGGGAGGGTGCCACCCACCTGCTTCCTCTGCCTCCCGTTCTTGTGTCTGATTAAATTTGAGGACTCCATAATGGATTAGTGGGCCTCAACCCTCCAGTCCTATCAGCAAATCTTCAAAAGGAGATGAGTGAAAACAACTGATACAACTAAACCGATTTTTAGTTGAAGCTGCTATAAATGCCTTCAATCATTTAGTTTGTACAGTGACAGCATTATGGGAAGCAGAATCATGCTGATCAAAGCAGATAGGTTTATATTATTTTAATATGCAATGGAGAAGCAGTGAAAAGGTGCAGTGAGCAACAAACAATGAAATGGGGAATTCCTTGGACTGAACAATTCTGATGAAGACGAGAAAGTGAGTTTGTGAATAACGTTCAAATTACGCTGCATGCACATGGCAACACATCAGAAAAAAGATGACCACATACCAGTGCGCCTGTGCAAATACTTTGCATTAATCATAAACTGTGGCAGTCACTCATTGTTGGGGTTGAAGGTAGAACTGACGACTGCATGGAATCACAAAAAATCAAAATCAAACTAAGTTAAACCCTGATCTATGATAAATAAGGGTACAGTAAAGAGAAATAAGTCCAATGGAGATGCTAAGGTTCAATATATTCAGAGTACAATAACACGCAGGGTCCCGCTCTCATCTGAAAACTACCAAGTGTTACAGAAAAGTAGAAATAAAACACATCAAATCAATATAAGACGTTTTCAAATACATACAAAGCACATGTAAGTTGAAAAAGGTGAAACACATGAATTTAGACATACCTGGTGATGGCAGCATGCCAGATCATAAAACACAGGCGGTTGAATCACAGAATTAATCAACGGAAAAATCAGCTCATTCAGTTTTTTCATTCAGAGGTAAGAGACATCTTCATAAAGACGAGAAAACACAAGGAAATGAAAAGCGTTTCACTTATAACTCTCACATCGGTGGACATCAACACAGCCGAGCAAGGAAATGCGACAAGTACAGCTTACAAATGTGTCCGGCGCCTACAGCTGACGTGTCAAAATATGACTGCATGTAGTTCCGCTTCAGTGTACGTAACGTCTAAATATTGGTGAAAAAAAAAATACACTCAAGCGGAACTACAGTTGGTATCATTCACATAAAGCATATTACATAAAATGTAAAATTAACTTTAAATAAAAATCAGACCTACAAAAAATAATGAACTGTTAAGTTCTAGTTTAGTGCTGTAAATAAATGCAGTGAGTACAAATGTCAAATTAAATCGCATAATTCATATAATTATAATAATCATATCATTTCTGTCAATTTTCTGTCATTCAACCCCAGCTTTTAACACTTTTTACAGGGTTTTGTGTGTGTGTGTGTGTGTGTGTTTGTGGTTTGTTTTTTTGTATTTGTTTTGTTTTTAGTCACAGTTTACACACAACCCTGTTTTTTCTCTTTTGTGTGTGTGTGTGTGTGTGTGTGTGTGTGTGTGTGTGTGTGTAGTAGTAGTAGTAAACTACCGAGACTATAAACAATAAATACTTTTTGGATAAAGCATATCTCATTTTAAACCCATCTTATTTTAATTTAATATGTCGTCTCTACCTGAATCTCTTTTGGCTGTAAACTTGTAAGAGTGAAAATTTGGTTTAAAAGAATCACCAACAAACCAAAAACAAAATTTGAACATGGGCGAGTGCTTTGTGCAATAAACTTAATTGAATCACAGTTTTTCCACAGTGTTGTGATTCTAATCATACACAGTGGTTTGGATGACTTTTCCACATGCAGCATTAGGATAGTGTTGCTGCAGTTCAACCTCTTTCAGTGTGCAGTAATTAGTAGTTTGCCTAACAATGAATGTAATGATCCATAATGCATATTAATTAAGCTGCTGTATTATTGTATGCTGCATGGCAGCCCTGGATTATGTTAACCAATTACGAAATTTTATTCATGCATCATTATTGAAAGCCAACAATCACGCTTCTTCTCATTCATCTTTTAGACTGTAGGGTGAGTTGAGCTACTCCTGAACTTTGAGAATCCAGATGAAAGCACATGATAGCGATACTGTAAAATCAAAATGAAGAATATACGGATCGAAAACTCTTCAACCACCCCACGGGTTTTAAACAGGGCTCATACTGATGTTTTCTCCTCGATCAAAGGGTCTTTTGGCGAGGGTCATGACAAACGCATTACCCCACATTTAATTTAGAGAAAATGAATGACAGCATGCTTGGCCTTGTGGTTGCCATGAGTGCATGTGAAGCCGCTTATCCTCACAGATGGCATGTGACAACACACACGGGCATATTTGAGAATATCAGCATGTGATGGAGACTGTGAAGCTGCAGTTGCACTCATGTGAGAATGTCTGTGTCGGTGTAAATCTACACTGAACTGCTCTGGGGCTCCACACTGCCAGCAGCTATGATATGTCTGAATTACTCTATTGTAACCCCATAAAGTTTGACTATCAATGTGCACAAATTATGTCATGTAGAGGGCTCTTGTATCAAACTATATATGAATCACCAAAAACCTGCAGACAGGGATCTTGAGCCTACTTTTACACTATATGCTGGGGTGAATTATTCAAACCATACCAATGATTAGGATTATTTGAGCAGATTAATTTATGTCACATGAGGACTGCTACAGTGGTTACCTTATTGGTTGGTTTACATCATCTGACTGGCCTTAAAGGACACATTACAACACATTACAACAAATCTATGATTGGTATTTTCCCCTGGTCACGTTATGTTGTTCATCACATTTTCCACTGGATGGTGCTAAAATCAGCACATCTGAATATACTGTAGTAATTCTCAGATTCACGCAACTTAAAATAGTCCAACTCCCCTTCTCAGGGATATTTAATGGCTATTTCGTTTTTCACTTAACACGTGACTGACCTTGTGATCTCCAAGAGCTGGATTTTTCTTTTTTCATCAAGCCTCCAGAAATAATACTTTAAAGTGTGGCAACCTTGAAGCATTCATTGCTTCTTCTTGTTGCCAAATGACTGAGAATCCAAACTGGGGACGGAGAGATGGCTACATAGCAGCAATTTCTGCAAGCAAGTTGGGCCTGGGTGGGTGCTGGTCTTTGAAGTATGCAATAATCTATAAGTATAGAAACTGTGGCCACTGCAACATTATTATTGGCGATATGAATGGAAACTGAATGAGTGAATGTAACTCTTAGTTTCTTCTTTAAGCTGCCTGAAAAATACATGGAAACAGTTTAATGTCACCCACACCTGGAACATCTAGTACAGTAGATGTGTTAAAGTACAGCGAGTTCCTCTCACATATTTGATGCTCCTGCCTGACAGAGACTGAGGTGTTATCACTGGAGCTACCTTATATTTCAGCATATACCATATAACTATTCCTGAAATTCACACTTTTGTCTGTTTTGACTGATAGACTCATTTTAAGTCCCCAAACAAACATATAGTTTTTTTTTTATTTTTTTTAACAAACATAGTAATGATAGGCTGAGGAACGAAATTTAGCTAGATGCCCAGCCCCCACGGGGGCCCTTCTCCCTTACTCTGGTTATTTAACTTTTCGCTCCACCCATGACATATTCGCGCTACATATTTACTTAGCCTGTTCCCACTATGAAAGTTATTTCCCGGCCAGAGGAGAGACTGTGACATCTTCAAACCAACAGCCCAATCTGCTTTTCCAACAGTAGTCGGCGTGCTGAGCCAGGAGCTAACCAGCAGCCCTCTCTCTGTAAGACCTGGGACAGCGAGGCGAAGGGGAGAGCTCATTCCACAACACGGCAGTCATCCATGGCTCTGTGCAACGGAGACAGCAAGGTCAGTTGAGCGGGAGATACCCGGGGCTCCAGTATAAGGTAGCCCTGGTGACTTAGTGCTAGGACCCAGGTTAGTGCTGTAGTCCTCCCCCCGGTTAATTTCGGCCTCTGTGTACCTCGGGGGGGGAAAGTTAAGAGAGCATGCAACGTTATCAACAGTGCTGCTGAGGAGGAGCAGTGTGTGCCTGTTGCAGTGTTACATTAACATGTTGCTCATAGCTGCTAACAAGCCGGACGTGATAACTAATTGATGTTAAACCGTGAAAAAAAGGTTTCACTAATTTTCCCAGTAAACGGGGTTGCCCTTCTCTTATGGTGGACCCCCCAACCCCCAAGATACTTCAGCTCCAAGCACCGCGTGGGTTTTAGCATAGCTCCGCTAACCTAGCAGCTACTCACAGCACTGCTAACAGGCTAACGCTCGTTACTACTGTTTATTCCAGCGGTGCGCTAGCTCGCTACACTGATAAACTGTTAGCTAGCCGTGGCCGGGCGCTCACAGTTCGTAGTGACAGCACCGCAGAGCAAGAATGTTGTTTTACGATAGCGTCCGTGTTCTTTAAGTAACCGGAAATTGTGCTTGTGCTGAACTAATTTACCTCAAGCGGTAGCTGTCACACTCTTCGTGCTAACGTTCGTTAACTGTCAGTTTGCTAACATCGTCACGAAGCTAGTGTGTGAGCCAACTTGTGGTTTACCTGTCTAACAATTGCAGCGGCTTACAGCTGCCTTATCAGCTGATATGGTGAAGTTTGCACTGGAACCATAGTGTTTTTTCTCTCTCGTGATTACTCTTCTTCAGCCCATGTTATTACCGGTTGTGCTTTAAAGGTTAAAATTGGAGGTGAGGGGGGTACCCAGCAAGTTGTTTTCAGAAACATTTACGGCGGAAGTTTCCCACTGACCACGTGGGATAATGTTTGTCTAATGTGTACCCACTTCGGCTGTTTATAAAGAAAAAATTACTGAATTTAATTCACTGTAGACTGGATGGCACACTTCCCACAGAGCATGCATGCGTTTAAATAAATAACATTTGCATATAGATGAGTGCTGAGGATCAGAGTTTGAACTGCTTCAAATACTGAGATCTCAGTCTTGATAATGTCTAACTTGTGAGATTCATGTGATGGGCTGAATGGTTGCAGCACATTTCACAAAATTGCTGTCCATCTCTGTTTCAGCTCACATGGCAACAATTATGTTAGGCTTTATTGAGTCACAGCGCTGGAGGAGAGTAAACTCAAGAAGGAATTGAGTTACCTTCTGCTGTTAGACCACTAGAAAGCTAGTCACCTCACATGCAAATCTTCACTAATCTTTCTAAATGCGTGTCCACAGCTGGAGATCAGCAGCGCAGAGCAGAATGGGTCATGTGAAGGTGCGGTGGCGATCCTCGATGCCGGGGCGCAGTACGGGAAGGTGATTGACCGAAGAGTCAGAGAGCTGTGCGTACGCTCTGAAATCCTCCCTTTAGAGACCCCGGCCTTTGCTATCAGAGAACAGGGCTTCAGGTGAGCACATAAACGCATCTCTACTTGAGATGTTTTATTTCATGCCTGTCATCATGTTTAATCACACTACTGTGTCAATGTAGAAGCTTTGAAGTGCTTTATAATGCAGTTTTACATGATTGTTTTCTTTGTGTTTCATGCCTCAGGGCAATAATTATTTCAGGAGGTCCAGCGTCTGTGTATGCGGAAGATGCCCCCTGGTTCGACCCTGCCATATTCACTATAGGAAAGCCCGTCCTTGGGATTTGCTATGGGATGCAGGTATGCACACAATAAAATAAACTGTGATTGTATTCTTAAGAAAACCAAGTCTACTTCCACAAGGCTCTTGTCAAGAAAACATTTTTTACACGTGTTGCTACTTAGAGGCAATCTGTTACTGTCACTCTGCTTGAACCAGCTCCTCAGCTCTCCCACACCAGCTGGGACTTCACCACCTTCTTCAAGAGTACTTTTACACTGGTGGAAGAGAAGAGTAATACTTACTCTCTTTTCCCAGTGAGACAAAAAAGTAACAAGTACATTACTTTACATTGCAGGCAGTTTTACACTCCCTGTAGCATATCTGTTTCCATTACTTACCTCTGGTGTGTGTGTGTGTGTGTGTGTGTGTTGCAGATGATGAATAAAGTTTTTGGAGGAACGGTACACAAAAAGAGTGTAAGGGAGGATGGAGTCTTCAGCATTGGACTAGACAACACTTGCTCCCTTTTTAGGTATTGTAATTTCTTGTAACTTGGATATGTAGTGCTTTGTTATGTTCTACGTACAGACCACATACATAGTTGTTGTCATGCTGATGTAAAGGGGCTATTACACAAATAATGAAGAGTCTAAGGTAGGGTGTAGTCTTTATTTCCCTTATATAAACAAAGTGCTGAAAACAGTAACATGCATAGTAGATTTAATGAATCGTGTGTGTGTGTGTGTGTGTGTGTGTGTGTGTGTTAAACCTATCAGAGGTCTTCAGAAGGAAGAAGTAGTCTTGCTGACCCATGGAGACAGTGTGGATAAAGTGGCAGATGGCTTTAAAGTGGTGGCCCAATCAGGGAACATCATTGCTGGTGAGCAGGACACAAGAAATGCGTCAATCCTGTTGAATATAATTCACAAGTATATTATGGTAAACTACAAAAGCAGCTTTATTTGGACTTTATGTTAAGTAAGCCTGAGGCTGTATCATATATATTTACATCTCACATAGCCTTTGAAGATGATGCTAATTTGTGTTCTGGGTAAAAGTGCTTTTCCCCGACATCTAAACTCTTGGTTTTTTCTTAAAGCTTACTAAATGAGCCCCTTAAAACATCTCTGTTTTCTCTTTAGGGATCGCTAACGAGCAGAAAAAGCTGTATGGGACGCAGTTTCATCCTGAGGTCGACCTGACGGAGCGAGGCATGGAGATGTTGCGTAACTTCGTGTTTGAGATTGCGGGCTGCACGAGTAACTTCACCGTTCAGAGCCGCCAACAGTCCTGCATCAGTGAGATCAGAGAAAAAGTAGACAAGTCGAAAGTGCTGGTGAGTGATGATTTGGGGGGGGGGAGACCAAAACTACTGAATATTTACTGTGGGAGATGATTTAACTAAAAGGCTGAAGCTAAAAAGCTGACAGTGAAGTGTGGTAGTCGCTCAGGAGGCAATGACAGTAGCAATGGTGGGAAGTTAAGTAGAACCAATTAAACTCTCAAATTAAACCCTGTTGCATCTGAAAAGAAGGTAGCCCACTCCCAGAGTGGCTTCAAACTGGGTTTCATCTCAGGGGAGGGTGAAGGCGATAATTGAGTGTGGAAAATGGGCTTAAAGTACTGATATTATGCTGTACAGTGTGTGGGATAGTTGGTAATATCTGTGACAATACTCTCATTCTGCTGTAGCGTGTTCCTGCAGCGAGTACAGCATTTTGGATCATTTCCAGGAGCAGGTTTAATCTTCTCTTTCTTAGGCTTAATATTTAACAGCCTGCCAACAGATGAAACACCAGATGTGTGTATGACTAATAAAACAAGAAGCCTAAATAAATATAAGCCACACGTTTGCAGATAATTAGTGGGTACTCTGAGTTGTGAAAATTGGGGCCAGGTGGTGAAGAATCAGATTTAATCTTTGCTCAGCTTTATCTCTGAGACACTGTTTCTTTCTGATGATACTCGCAGGTGCTGCTGAGTGGTGGAGTAGACTCAACAGTCTGCACAGCCCTCCTGAACAAAGCTCTGAACCAGGACCAGGTGATAGCAGTTCACATCGACAACGGCTTCATGAGGAAGAGAGAAAGTCAGAGCGTGGAGGAGGCCCTGACCAAGCTGGGAATCAAACTCAAAGGTAGGGATCCAAATTCTGCAGTTCTTAAGCGTGTACATGAGGTATTTATTTGAAATTCAATTTTATCACACGTTATTTTTTTTTTTTTCTGAATTAATTGCACTCTTTTAATACGTTCAGGTTCTTATTTTGAATAGTTTTCACTTTATGGAGTTACCCTTTCCAAAATGTTGTGACTAAAGCGCATATTTGTTTATTAAAAAAAGGCCAGCAGTCTTCTGTACCTGCTGCTGGCTGAACGGCTCTGTTTTCACCAGCTGCACAGATGCACAGATATTCATTACAGTGCACCGCGGTTACAAAGTTAAAAGATGGTTAAACTTTGACCTTCTTTGCTCACTGGAGTGACAAACCTTGGCTGCACAGCATAAGCCACTGCAAATAATAATTTTCAGACAACCATGGTGCCATCGTTGTGACCTGTCTGAAAACCGCTTACATCAGTAAACACAGGTGCATTCTGGGAAAACATTATCTGCCAAAGCCAGATCCCTTTCTCCTTGTTGCTTTATTATTTTGGTCACCCTCCTCCACCACACCAGTTTTATCCTATTCAGCTTTGTAGTTGAGTAAGAAAACCACAAGCTTACACCTGAGAGTGAAAGTAAAGTTGGGACTGAGTTTTTGTTTTGCTGTTAACCCTGTGGTTCGTCTTCCTTCAGTGGTAAATGCAGCGCACACCTTCTATAATGGAACAACAACTCTTCCCATCTCTGAGGAGGACAGGACGCCGCGGAAACGCATCAGTAAAACACTGAATATGACCACCAACCCTGAGGAGAAAAGGAAAATTATTGGAGACACATTTGTCAAAGTGAGGATAAGTTTGAGTACTTTATTGGAAAGTGTTATTTATTGATGGTGACATTTAAGTTCTTTTCTCTGCCACCGTACTGTTCTGACTGTATGAATTGTCCTACATCACAGGTGGCAAATGAAGTGATTGGAGAGATGAATCTGAAACCAGAAGAGGTTTTTCTGGCACAGGGTACCTTGAGGCCTGATCTTATTGAGAGCGCCTCTCACCTCGCCAGTGGTAAAGCAGAGGTCATCAAAACACACCACAACGACACTGAGCTCATCCGCAAACTCAGGGATGAGGTAAATCTAATTTCCCTAACCTTCTTAGCTAGCTACTTCAGTTTATAGCCATATTATTTGCAATGACGTAGATGCATGGTTCAAGGAGAGCTTTATTGGAGTTGAAATCATAATAAGAAGCACAAAACATTTACATCGCTTATGCTCCAGCTCACAACACTACTGACGCGTCTTTGTCTTATTAGCGTATTCATTGTCATGGATTATTTGCTGTTTGTTGTTATGTGCAGCCTCTTGTGAATGCACAGCTGTTTGACACCTAGCCGTAACGCTAGCCCGCTCACTGTGCATTGCTGATTCTTGTCTGTTGTAATCCTCCAGGGAAAAGTAATCGAACCGCTGAAAGATTTCCATAAAGATGAGGTGAGAGCACTGGGGAGAGAGCTTGGCCTGCCAGAAGAGATTGTGTCTCGGCATCCTTTCCCTGGCAAGTACATAAACTCACAGGCCTATAATGTGACTGTTCTGACTGAACTTTACAAAAGTGTAAATATAATTACTGAGTCAGACACTCAAAGACTCACTTCCTTCATTTGCTCAAAGTGACGGTCATTCCACTTTTTCTCTAGGTCCTGGTTTGTCCATCAGAGTGATTTGTGCAGAGGAGCCTTACATCTGTAAGGATTTTGCTGAAACAAACAACATTCTCAAAATCATTACAGACTTCTCTGCAAGTGTCAAAAAGGTAAAGGAAATGCTGATGTACAGCGAAATCCCAGCAGTCTGATATCATTTGTCTGTATTATTATCATAATGCATCTTGTCACTGTTTTTACTTGTGAAGTTACAGATAACTGCAAGATGTCGCACACTAACTCAAATGTTGCGATGTGATAAGCTTGGATGGCAAACCTCCAAACATGCTTTGAGGAGATTGAACTAACACAGCAGATTGTATGCTCTATGTTTGCTCTGAAGCTTGCTGCTAATTTTACTGATAATCACTGGAAACACTCCTCAGCTAGTTTTATCACTTCAGTTGTTTTGGGCAATCGATAAAGTTTTATTTTCAGTTACAATTTTGGCTTCCAACAAATACATTTCCCCCCCCAAATTCACTCCCAGCCATGTTGTGCTAGATACAGGTCAGTTCATACTCATGAATTTACACTTGTGGGTAAATTAAAATCTCCTGACAGGGCTGATGGACATATTGTAAGCTCGTGAAGGAGGATATTGGTATGTCATTTGATGAAAGAGCAAGCAAAAATTTTGCAAAGTTTGAAATTGATAAAGTGTTGTTGAAAACTACTAGTCACATCGTCAGAGCTTCAGCGGTTTGTATATTGCCGGCTGCTGTCTTTCAGTTCCACACTTACAAGGTGCTTTTATTCCCGTCTCCTCTCCAGCCCCATGCCTTGCTGCAGAGAGTCAAGTCGTGCATATCAGATGAAGAGGAGGAGAAGCTCATGCAGATCACCAGCCTTCATTCACTCAATGCCTTCCTGCTGCCCATCAAAACTGTTGGTGTCCAGGTGAGACAGCTGATCAAATTACATACCGTTAAAGAAATAGGAAAAGACATTGGACAGAAACTGCTGGCATATGTTTTGGTCAGTAAGAAAATGTAAGTTTTATTGACAATTTGTGGATATTAATGTAAACATCTTTCCCATGTGATTTTGTAAAAATCTCATGTATTTATCTTTAGTCAAGATTAAGATAATGTGGAGAATCCAAGTGTTCTCAGGTCCAGTGAAAACTTGACAAAGTATATGTTGCCAGCTGTTTGTCTGTTTCTGCGTTATAACTGTAATTAAGTGGTCAGCCACAGGACCAAGACACCCAAACAAAGAGTGTCAGATTCTCCGTTTTAGAGTCTTTCTCCCTGTCGTCTGTGGAGGGTGTGTCCTGTAGTTACCGTTAAATATGCCAAAAATGTTGAATTAGTCACCACTACTTTCCTCACCCACAACGCTGCAGTCAGACAGTGTGTAGGTGTCTGTTAGTACTTCCTGTCTGAAGCCAGAGGTTTAAATTTGCCCTCAACCTCAAAATGGGACAGACTGTGGGCAAACACTGGCAGCTTTTAGCGGCTTTTCTAAAAGTGGAAGCTGACAGGTTATTTAGAAACTTTTAGTTTTGTCACACGAAAACAAATTTTAACAAAATGCCTTTCATACTTTATAACATGTATGACACGTTGATTTTTGGCTAGATGGTAAGAATAAGAACATTTCCTGTCTCAGGGTGATTGCCGGTCCTACAGTTATGTGTGCGGTGTCACAAGTAAAGAATCTCCACACTGGGAATCGCTCATGTTCCTGGCCAGACTCATCCCTCGCATGTGCCATAACATCAATAGGTAAGTCATAAAATCAGGTTTCATTCGTCCACCCTCAGTGGACAACCGGGCAAAACACTTAGATTCATTCACGCCTCTCTTCTTTTTTTCCAGAGTTGTGTATGTATTTGGGTCTCATATGAAGGAGCCGCCAACAGACATTACTCCAACTTTCCTGACCACGGGTGTTCTGAGCACGCTCAGACAGGCTGACTTTGTAGCTCATTCTATTCTTAGAGAGTCTGGTAAGTGCACGCTTTCAAATGTTTAAAACCTCATCTATTTTAGAATATTTAAGACTGAAGATGAAGATTTAAAAGGGGAAAATACCCCAAACAAACATTGTTATCGCAAAGAAGAAAACAAATCAAATCAAGACAAGTAGTAGAGATGGTAGATTTATTCATTTAAAACAGGAAGCACATTCTCCAGGAAGAGATTACTCCTGTCAGGCTAGAAATGTTTCATTAAGGATAAAACAGTGTTGCATTGATTTGCAGTGACGCTTTCTGCCATACCAGCATACCATGTGACCATCATCAGATCTGCTGTGTAGTTCTACTGTTAAAGTAAAAGTTAAACTAGGCATGTTTACATTTTAGTTAACTGATATAAGAATTAAGACCAATTTTCAGAAAAACCTGTAACTAAATGAAATGACATTGTGTGTTAATAAAATATACAGGAAATAACTTTAGTTTTAGTCTTTATAATTCAAATTATTATTCAAATTGGGGACGTTCATAGCAACTAAGAAAGTAATTGCTAGGGGGGATAAAAACAAAACAAAAAAAGAGTCTAGTCTAAGGGTGTGTTTTCAAAGCTGTAGTTGGTTTCCTGTGGACAGAAAGAGGTGATGAGTTTGTAAACTTGTATTTTTTTCCTGTGGTTTGGTTGTTTTCACACAGCGAAAAGTGCAAGTGGACTCCAAGCAAACCAAAATGTGTCACAGAGAGAATGTTGAGTTCCCTCATTGGCCAGATGTGTCTGGGGCGGGAGCAACAAAAGTAGAAACAGGAAGAAGATGCTGTGAGAGAACGGAGAATTTACGTTCATTTCACGGTCTCCTGTACAGACCTTTGCACGTTTATAGTTCCTTCCCACATTGAGAATACAGAACAGGTGTAACAGTTACAAGTTTTTAGTTCAAAGGTGTAACAGTTACAAGTTTTTAGTTCAAACATGTAACGCACCGCTGGTAGTTGGTTCAGATCTTGGTCGGATCATGTTCACGACACGAACAAACCACTCTGGAGTCTGTTTGGAACTGCACCAAGACCACCTCCTCCAAATGGTCTCAGTGTGATGTTTTTGGTCTGAACCAGAGTATGATTTAGCATTAAACCAATGCTAAATATATAAAAGCATCACATAATATTAAAATATGACAAATTACAATAAACTATCCAGCCATTTTCTTTCGCTTATCTGAAGTTGGGTCGTGGGGGCAGCAAGTAGGGAAGCCCAGACCTCCCTCTTGTCAGTTGCCTCCTCCATCTTATCTGGGGAAACGTCAAGTAGTTCTCAGGCCAGCCAGTTGAAATAATCTCTCCAGGGACCTCCTCAGAATAGGATATTCCCAGCTGGAACACCTTACACAGGAGGTGACCACCTCAATAGGCTCTTCTTGATGTGGAGGAGTAGTAGGAGTAGCACCTCTACTCTCAGCGTCTCCTGAATCACCAAACTCTTAACTGTGTCGCTCAGGGAGAGCCCATCCACCCTTCAGAGGAACCTTATTTCTGCTGCTTGTTGCTATGAAAGCATTCTTTGTCCTTAAAAAAACAAAAAAACAAAACAAAAACCTTAATGGTGTTATCAAAACGATCAAGCCTAGATCAGCAGATTTACGGAGTTTGTCAACAACAATGCTCTGTCTTTTCTGCCAAGTTTTTGTTTCCTTTGGCTATTTTATGCTTAACATCTGTTTCTCCCTTCAGGCTATTCTGGGAAGATCAGCCAGATGCCGATCATCCTCACCCCCCTGCACTTTGACCGTGACCCACTGCAAAAGCAGCCATCATGCCGGCGCTCCGTGGTGATTCGTACCTTCATCACCAGCGACTTCATGACAGGAATCCCTGCTATGCCAGGCAACCATATCCCAGAGGAGGTATACCATCGTTAAACCTTTACAGCTAATATTTTTCTGCATATCTTACCTTCATGGCTCCTAATTCTGGTTTTCAGGATTGGAAATGAGTGATCCAGGAATTATTTAAATTCTCTTTATTTGTGTGTTTTTAAGAGTTTTTTTTTTTTTTTTTTGTCTTGTCTGATTCATCAGGTGGTGCTGAAGATGGTAAATGAGATCAAGAAGATCCCAGGTATCTCCAGAGTCATGTATGATCTGACCTCCAAACCACCTGGCACCACAGAGTGGGAATAAAATGCAAACATGACATCACAGTGTAGAGAACACACACACACACACACACACACACACACACACACACACCCAGTGCACAAACACAATAGATATCAGTGAGGGCTGGTGAACTGCTCTCCTTTTCTGTCCTTCCACCTTTATCCCCTCCCAATCTCCCTCTGCTACCTCCCCCATCTCTTCCCTTATCTTTAACATTCCCACGGAAGGCAGACTGTACTGTGACAGGCGCACACACAAAGCCACTACTGCTCTGCTCTCCCCACCACTCTACCCCGGTCTTAATATTTTTGGCGATAGGCATTGATAAATCTTGGTTATTGATAATATATTGTCTGTTTTTGTTTTGTTTTTTAAAAACCTTCATGTACAACAGTGTATTTCCTCGCTACAGTGAAAAGGTAAATTGCTACTTCCAGGTGGCCAGAAGCTGTGAAAGTTCAGTGAGTGGACTTGGTGTTGTGCCTCAGGATGAATAAAACATGAAAGCAAGTAAACGGTAGCGTTATTAAAAGAAAACAGAAGGGGTGGGGGTTAAAAATCTATAGCCCTTTTTTTTTTTTTTTTTTTTTTTTTTTCTTCTTCTTCAGATGTTTTTGTTAAATTCTTGTAGGTGAGAATGTTCTCGGCCTGAGACGATCTGATTTGTTCATTTCACTTCCTACCAAAGGTGGTGTGAACAGAAGTACAGCTGAACAGATGAGCTATGTGACCAATCAACATTAAAAAAAAAGAAAAATTGTTTGTTTTGCTTTGACATAAGTAGTTTGCTGTAGTGATCTGTAATGTTGTGGGCTCTTGACGAAGCTAACATCGTTGACGAGCTGCTGCTGTCGCCCCTGTGGGCAGCAGTCGACCCAAGAATAGCTTCAGTATACGGACTAATGTGCAGCTGTGGAGGAGGCCAATATGACGGATAACTTTGTACGTGCCTGTTCTGTTGTTTTACTTTGGGGTTTGTTTGTTTTTGTTTTTTTTGGTGTGACCTGACCTGGACTCTGAGGATATAACAGTTTCTCCTCATGCTGCAATATGTATGCTTTTTATGAAGAAGAAAAAGGCAAGAGGTCTAATAACTTATAACTACGGTAGAGTTTATAGCCACATTTTGTCGGTTGCTGGTGTCACCTCATCATGATTTTTGTTGCTCTTGTTGTGCGAGGGCAAAAACTTTTGCACATTTCGTTGTCGATCGCCCGTTCAAGCCTGGGTGCTTTATCAACATAACAAATCACACATCCAGTGGAAACTTCATCCCCGTACATCGTGTCACCCTTGTCGTGTCAAAGGTCCTCGCCCTCTGTTGCCATCTTTGACTAAAGTTCAGTGTTTCAGAAAGGCATTACTGCTTTTGTTTATCTGCGTTCTGTGCTGTCAGAGCGTTCGGCGTATCATAGTCTCTAGTCTCCAGTCGTTTAGACCTCAGTGAATGCGGCGCTCAGGTTTAACTGAGTTTTTAAAGTGTGTGGTATCACGTCAGAAGTGTCACTCGGATGTGGTGGTGCTCATGCCTCCAGAATTTTTTTTTTTTTTTTTTTTTTTTTGTGCCTCTCATCCCTCTTATACCCTTAACCTTTAGTGGCAAAGTACTCCTCATGCAAAATGAAAGGGGGAGAAAAAAAACCCAAACTTGTCTTAACTGCAGTGTCCTTCCCTCTGTTCTGCCTTTTTATACATCTGTGTTTATGTTACGTGTCTCCAATTTAAAACGAGAAAAACAAAAAACAATAGCTAATAATGGACATATGACTTTGTAGTTCAATTTGATTGAAATATCCATGAGATTAAGTTATGCAATTCTACATCCGATTATTATTTTTCTGTTTGTGTTTTTAGTCAACAATGCTCATTCTCCTTAGTAACGTGCCTCAAACCAAGCCACTGCATGCAGTTTCAACTATGACATTTGTACAATGGGAAAACTGAGCTTTAATAAAGATCTCAATGTTGAAACTTACCACTTCTATGAAAAGCGTCTTATTTGTAACAATTTCTGTTTTGCCTTTCAGATTTCTGTATTCATTTTTAATTTACACAATTACCTTTAGTGGGTACACACCCAAAAAAAGCACTGATACATTTCTAATAAAAATGCAGTAAAACACTAATTGTTAACCCACAGAGATATAAAAGTCAACAGAATACTGTAATAAACAAAATTCTAGTTAATATTTTAAAATTAAAGTGGAAGTCTGCAGTTTATATTAACCCATCTTATTCCTAAAATCAGGCTTAATAAACATGACCTGCCAAAAGGCCCAGTTGGTCCACAAAGTGAAAATTGCTAAAAAAAAGAAGTGCAGTTTTAAAAAGTTTTTTTTCATAATAATCATCTAACTAAATAAATCTCAGGCAAAAGGATAATTTGCTGACAATTTCAAGGCCTTTGTATTTTCAGACATTACTCTGGCCTGCCAAACCAAAACAAGAATCCAAGCACCTGTTTGGATTCTTGCAGTTGCAAAGAATCCAAGCAAAAGCAGGTCTTTTATGACAGCAATGACAGCAAAAGACCTGCTGTCGCTTATGACAGCAGGCAAAAACTCGAGTCATGTTTTTATAATGCACTTTTTACTCTTAAGGGCAACTTGAGATGCTCTTGATCTGTCTTGTAAATAGGTGGGTTATTTAATGTTAACATGCTCATTTACAACAAAAGAGCTGCAAAGTTATTGCTGGGCTGCATCAGGTTTGTGTTAACATGATCCCACAATCTTAAGAGTGAATATCCATGAAAATTCACCCCAAGGTCAAACCTTAGGACCAAATCACAGGACTTTGTGATCAATTGAGAACAGTGGACGCAGCATATCAGCTGCTCAGCACGGCGGTAGAGGAGTGATTTGGGCTTGTTTTGCAGCTACCTGAACCCCCCCCAGTCTTTTAATCAACTTTAAATCAAATCTACAAAAGAATATCTGAAAAAGAGAAGGTGACTGTAAAGCTCAGTGAACTGAAGCAACATTTTACAGAACAGTGGCCCAAAATTCCTCCACAATGCTGATGATATAGAAAACGATCAGTACAACTTCTTGCTACTGAGGGTTGATCTAAAAGCTGCTGAGTCATGGTGGGATGTACAAACTTTTCACAGGAGTACATACAGTCCTATAAAGGCGTTCATTTCACATGACTACCTTATCTTTCGTCACATCTAAGTTTCTTCAAAATGAACAAATGTGCTTTTGAAACCTACACAGCACATTTGAAACATTTAATGTAAATAGTTACACACAATTGATTTCTTGCCGATCTCATCAGCATCATTCTGAAACAAATCACAAAGACCTAATCACACACTCCTGCTCCCACGCACAGACCCCTGAGGCCAAGTTTCATCATTCAACTGTAAATGCAACACAACCAAATATACGAGCTTTTAGATTGCTGCTTTCCTCACTTTAATATTACTTAATGTACTAACACAGACACACATAAAAGCTTTAGACTGTAATGGGCTTCAGTGTAATTTAGTTTTATTATGGACCTATTGTGCGCAGTCAACCATCGTTCCCTAACACGCGTCCCTCTGCGTGCCAGGGGTTCAGGTGTTTGCTGCTCCCCTCTGACTGAGAAACATGAGCAGACAAGCAGACAGTCACCCATCAACACACCCAGACCCGTACGCAGGGGACAAGGGACGCTTTAGAAACAGTCGCAGCGTTGTAGTATTGCATAGAGACTGTACAAGTTATCACATGCAGCTGCCAATTAACTCCTGGCTGGTGGCGGTTTATCTGCAGCACAGACTAATGAACTGCTTGGTATTTTCATACAGAGAGCGCAGAGATAAACGAAATTAAATGATGGGATGTTTCCAGGAGTTTGAGGCAGATGTGTTGATGTGTTTGTTTTTTTGTGAATCTTTGGTGGACCCAAAGTCCAGATTTTTTTCTTTAAAAGAGATTTAAACCTGTTTGCAGCCTTTGGATTTGAAGCACGCCTACTTTATTATTATTGTTACATTATTAATGACAAATTGGCATAAAGCTTGTGTGTTTAATCAAAATTTAAAAGGCCTTGTCCGTGTTTCATATTGAGAAAATACTGCTCATTTCAACTCGGGGCCCTCCTCTTCTCTTTTGCTCTGCTGAATCTGTAAGGTTGCCTCGTGCAGCACTTTTCCCCAGAGAGCAGATAAGACACCTGTCGAACATTTCTGCTTCCATTTGCTGTCTACAGCTACTAGAGCTCACAACCCCTGTCTGCGTCTACACAGCATGGACATCAAACTCTTTTTCCTTGGATTGTGTGCCCTTTTCTGCATCTTCAGACCTCTCTCGGCACAATCTACATGCAAGCTGAAGGCCAAGTTCAACCTGGGCGGCTATAAGGACGTAGAAAAGAAGACTGTCGTGGTTGGGGGAATGTTTCCTGTTCACAAGCGCGTTGCTTCCAACAAGGGCAACACTTCGAGTGTGCCTCTCTCCTCAGGCTGTGTGGGGTGAGTCGGGCATGTTTATGTCTTTTTTCATCATCGTTGCTATGCTGGGTTAGTCTTCTAGCTTAGGGCGCTGGTATTAAACAAACTAAAATTAAACTTGAAAACTTATTTAGGATCTTAAATGAATAAAGAAATTTTATTAAAGTATCCTAATTTTAGTACTTTCCTACCTGACAGTTTACTCCTGGGAGTCTTGGCTTCATAATTTTATAACAGAATCAAGACGGAGTAGTGTAACACCTCTGGGGCCAATTAATTACAGCAGGCCATATTATTATGGAGGCAGGCCTACAAAGTGTAGCACACAACAATAATCAACAAATTTATTAAGGGCTAGTTTAAATTATAATGTCACAAGACTAAAATGGTTTGCAATTAGTTGGTTTTCATGTATTGTCATTTTCTGCATACACTGAATACCTGTATTAACTGAAAGAAAGGTTCTTTCTTGCACTACTGTTTGTACTGGCTGATCTTTATTAATCTGCTGTTCCTTCGTCACTTATCATCCTGTAGGTTTAACTTTCGTACCTTCCGCTGGGCACAGACCATGTTGTTTGCCATCAAGGAAATTAATGCAAGGGACGACCTGCTTCCCAAAACTGACCTGGGTTACGTCATCTACGACTCCTGCTTCACCATCTCCAAGGCTGTGGAGGGCACCCTGACCTACCTGACAGGCCAAGACGAAGCTGTACCCAACTACCGCTGCGGCGATGGAGCGCCGCTGGCTGCTCTAGTGGGAGCCGGGGGCTCGGATCTGTCCATCGCGACTGCCAGGATCCTGGGACTTTATCATTTTCCGCAGGTAAGCCTGACACTCGTGTCAAAAAAATTTGATAAAGTTAAGGAAAATGAACAAAGATAAAGAGTTCAGGCAAAAAGCAACAGTGTGTTCGTACTCTTGTCTTTAGGTCAGTTATTGTTCGACATGCTCTGCTCTGAAAAGTAAGTTCCAGTTCCCCACCTTCTTAAGGACCATTCCCAATGACGAGCACCAGTCTACGGCTATGGCCAAGATGGTGCTACACTTTGGTTGGACTTGGGTGGGCAGCATAGCTGCTGATGATGATTACGGCAAGTACGGCATCAAAGACTTCAAGGACCAGGTTGAGCAAGCTGGCGTCTGCATCTCCTTCTCTGAGACCTTGCCCAAGGTAGACAGATTTCAGTCAGTTTTGCCAGTCAATCTTTATTTCCCTAAACCAACTGTTAGTTCACACAGGGGTTTCATTTCTGCTAAAAAAATTTGTACTCTGATCTTTGGACTTTAGGTGCATTCCCCAGAGGCCATCCAGCGCATTGTTCAAACTGTAATTGACTCCACAGCCAAAATCATTGTGGTCTTTTCATCTGACGTGGACCTCAGTCCTCTCATCAGTGAGCTGCTCCGCAACAATGTGACCAACCGTACCTGGATCGCCAGCGAGGCCTGGATTACCTCCGCTCTCATCAGCCGGCCACCTGGGGTGAGCAAACAGCTGACTGATGACCAAAAGAAATCCAGAAAGTTTAAACCAGTCTGGACCAAATTTTAATGTTTGAGCTTAGCTTGATTATTTGAATGCTTCTATCCAGGTGAGCTCAATCCTTGCCGGCACCCTGGGTTTTGGGGTGAAGAGGGCTGACATCCCCGGTCTTCAGCATCATCTACTGAATCTGGACCCCTATGCAGACTTGCTCACTGAGGAATTCTGGGAGACGGTGTGTTTGTTAACCTTAGGAACTTGCAAACATCTACATGGTAGAATCAGTATTGCAATGATAATTAAACTGTGAATGATGAACCTTCAGTGAAAACACTGACAATTAAACAGATCCCCCACAAAATAACAATTTTGTGATTTTACTTTTGCCTTGCAGCTGTTTAACTGCACGTTGGACTACAGCAAAGCTATGAGAATGGCAAAACAGAGGGCCACGTACGTGAACGGCACACTGTCCAGGACAGTGACAGGATTGCCTGATGGGCTGTGTACCGGGCAGGAGTCTGTGGCACAACTCAACAACACGTACTCTGACATCTCTCAGTTACGAATCACTTACAGGTCAGCTCACAATGCCACCGCTCAAAAAACAAACAACCAAAAACAGCAACTGATATATAACCATAACCCAGACAATTAAATGTGCTACTGTTGCAGCATACACTGAGAAAACTTTGTTGCTGTTGTCGCACAGTGCTCCTGAAAGCAATTTATAGTTATCTATTTTAGTTCTGTGTGTAAAGCCTCAGTAGCAGTGAGCCCTGTGTGAATCATTCACTCAGTGCAGTGTGTGCAGCTTTCCTGTGAACTGTTTCTACCACAGAAAATAGCTCCAAAGTAAGCAAGGTACTAATTCTGAAAAGGCACATTTGTCCTTTTGTTGTCTCGTTGTAGCAGGGTGGTAATGTTTATAATAATAAAGAAACTGTTTCACGCAGCGTGTACAAAGCTGTGTATGCTGTAGCCAACGCCCTGCACAACCTGGAGCACTGTGAACCCGGAAAAGGGCCGTTTGTCGGGAAAACATGTGCTGACATCAACAACTTTGAGCCGTGGCAGGTAAACGTGTGCAATAATGAGGTCACGTGTGTGCGTATTGTACTTTTGCTACTTAAACCTCAATTTTTCTCCTCCTTAGCTGATGTATTACGTGAAGAATGTGCGTTTCAAAATGCCAAACACAGGGGAGGAGATCTTCTTTAACGACGGAGATGTGGACGGCTTCTATGACATCATCAACTGGCAGGTCAATAATAATGGGGAGATATCTTATGTCACTGTGGGGAACTACAATGGCTCTGCAGCTCCAGAGAACAGGATGACCATAATGAACGACTCCATCGTGTGGAACAATGACATGTTGGAGGTCAGCGGTATATCGATAAAGAAGAAGTTAGCATATGCTCCTTTTAGATTATGATTCGGTAGCTCATGTATTTCTGTTGCTATGTGTGAAAGCCTCCTCGGTCAGTGTGCAGTGAGAACTGTCAGCCGGGCACCAGGAAGGGGATTCGACAGGGAGAGCCGGTCTGCTGCTTTGACTGCATTCCCTGTGCTGACGGAGAGATCAGCAACACAACTGGTCAGTAAACAACAGGACCACATTTCTTAAATGGTACATGGGCTCTTTCTTCTACTCTACTTGAGTACTCAAAGCACTTTGTACAACTTGCCTCATTCACACATTCATGCTTTAAGTGCTTCCTATCTAACATTCACATTTAGAAATACACAGAATTACACTGCGTGTTACAGTCACTGTTGATAATTTAAAACTCAAGAATTTTGAAATAGACCCAACACCATTAGCACATGTAGATTATGGTAAACATGGTCCTGATGCCCTCGTATTACACTTGGCCTCCCTTTATCACAGATGCTCGTGAATGCATCCTTTGCACTGGCGATTTCTGGTCCAATGCGGCTCATGATGCCTGTGTACCAAAACTCATTGAGTTCCTGGCCTTTGGAGAACCACTGGGAATTACTCTTATTGCCATTTCTGCCTTTGGAGCTTTAGTCACCATCGCTGTCGGGGTGAGAAAAGCCAAACACAAAATTATACCTGAGAGAAGCTCCGATGTGGAGAGGAAACAAGCAAAAAAAAAAAAGTTAAACTTCTTATTTTTTTCTCCCAGGTATTGTTTATTATGCACATTGGCACCCCTCTGGTGAAAGCCAACGATACACTGTTGAGTTTTTCACTGCTCTTCTCTCTGGTGGTGACCTTCCTCTGCTCCATCGTCTTCCTCGGAGAGCCACAACACTGGAGCTGCATGACCAGTCAAGTAGCCTTGGCTCTAGGATTCGCCCTCTGCCTTTCCTCCATAATTGGTTGGTGACCAATTGAAATCATTTTTTCCATTTTTTTTTATAGCTTACTTAACCTTTTTATGTTCCTTGATCCAGACAAAATAAAATCACTGAGATTTTCTCTATAAGGGGCAAAAAGGCAATCTGTGTGTTCACAGTAAACTTTTTTCTTTCAGGTAAGGCAGCAGTATTGATGCTGAGAGCCCAGGTGCTGAAAGCTGCCCGAGCCCGAGCAAGAGCTGCTGCCAAAGCTGCAAAAGCTGCTGCAAGAGCAGCTGCCGAAGCAGCGGCGAATGATGGCAGTCCTGATGTCATCGTAACCAACACTCTCCACAATGACACCAGTGCCCCTCCTATCCCTGAGGTCGACCGTCTCACCCGTGCTCACCAGAGGGCAATAGCTGCTGTAGCTACATTAATACAGGTAAACATAAATAATTCATCAGTGGGGGTAAACCTTAATCAGCTGTAAAATACGACATCTGTCCCTGACCTCTAAATGTTTGTAACATAAAACCATGTGGAAATATAGCGGACATTAACATCCTTCTTCCCAGGCTATAGCGTGCACAGTGTGGCTCATTGTCCTACCTCCACAACCCGTCAAGAACACCTCTGGTCAGAATATAAAGATCATTCTTGAGTGCGATCAAGGCTCAGTGGTTTTCATCTGTTGCATCTTTGCTTATGACATCCTGCTGGCTCTGCTGGCCTTTATCTTTGCCTTCATAGCTCGCAAACTGGAGGACTATGTCGGGTAGGTCACACAAGGAAAGTTAAGCATTAGCAATGCACACCCTAATTTTTCTTGTGGGGGAAATATTTCATAACACACAATGTCATTTATATATTCATCACATTAATTGTGTTCTCTTTTTAAACACTTTCACAGTGAGGCAAAATGTCTTACCTTCAGCATGCTGGTCTTCTTCATCGTGTGGATCTCTTTTGTCCCGGCTTACCTCAGCACCCGTGGCAAGTTCATGGTTGCCGTTCAGATTTTTGCCATCCTGGCTTCCAGCTTTGGCCTGCTAACCTGCATCTTCTTGCCTAAGTGCTACATCCTTTTGATCAAACCTGATCGCAATAAGGAGGAGCTGATGAAGCCCCGACCCAAACCTAAAGATGGAACCTCAACTGGGACGTCAGCGTCTCTCGCTACGACTGCAACTGAGGCTACAATTGCAACCACTGCTATCGATGACTAGTGGCGAAGTAATAACTAAAGTTAGCCACAAATGTAAAAATAATGTAGACAGAAGTTGTGCCACTGACTCAATGAACAGCTGTTGCTGCTAATTAGGCTTTCTAGTCATGTTGATCACATCATCATGCTTGTTCTATAATTAATGGGCAAAATATTTTATTCTGAAAAAGATATATATATTTCTTTTGGATCCACAAGTATTCATGCAAAATTATGTACGTGTCTAAATACCTAAATAGACTGAATGTGTGTACCTTCACATGCATTTCAATAAGTGATATATTAGATAGACCAAAAACAGCTATTTTGTAGATATAATAACAAGTTCAGGCTGTTACTGTAAAACCTCTTTGAATACCATTTTCAAACACTTTGCAATTTTTAAAAAGGAAATGCATACAAATAGCTTCGTGTAAAAAAACACAGAAATGCATGTATAGTGCACCTCTGCTGGATAATTTTATTACTCAATAATATAATAAATGTTATTATCATTACAATTATCATTATGTCATTATCATTATCATTTTTCTCCTTAAAGAGAAACATTATTATTATTTTTGTAGATTTTTTTTTTTATATATTATGCTAGATAACTTTAATAAAAAGTGGATCAGATGCCTTGGAGTTGGCCTCCTGTGTTGTCTTCCGCAGTACAAATGAGTTTGTGATGAATGTTACTGGCGCACTATCAGCCTTGCATAGTGCCAAGTACCTCAGTATCCATGTGTGGGGCACTGAGTCATACACTTTGTTGAAGTCAATCCAAGCAGTGCTTAGGTTGGTCTGCCTGGTCTTAGAGCCCTGGTGTACTGCTCTATCAACCAGGAGCTGGTGCAATAACCCTCTCACGTTATTTCTAATGCCTTTCTGAGTTGTGCTCATTGTAGCTCTCTTCACGACAGCACAGACACAGGTTGGTTCTTTGAAACGGGCGTTTATTACTTGGGCTTTCTCGCCTCAGCTTCACCATCGCCAATACGCCATGAGAACTGGTCACGAGTGAACATTACAAACCAATTAGCAACTTTACAGTACACATATCAAGTCCAAACACAAATAAAAACATTTCTCAAATGACAAATACCTCGTTGACTGCTTGTCCTGAAAAGAGGTCCTTAAGTCCTTGTGTTGCTTTTACTTTTAATAAACTTTTAGCTCAACACGCTTCATGAAAGACATCTGCTCTCGCAGTCCATGAAAAGTCTCTTGTACTCTCGTTAAGGATATTCTCACGAGACACTAGCTCTTACACTTTACACATGCAAATTTCAAATAAAGACATCAGTGTTGTGGAGAGGCAGGTAAATGCCTGGTAGTTTGATGCCATTGTGCCCTTGTGGGGCTCCTTCATGATTAGGATTGTTTTGCCATTCAGTGTCATGGTCCTCCAGTGCTGGCTCACCCTATTCTCTCTCTATCCCTCCACTCTTCATCTTCTATCTCTGTGTATAGCTGTGCGTGTGTGTGTCCAGCACACCTGTGCTGATAAACTCACCTGTTGAAAATCCTGTGATCACCTGGTCACTACTTAGGAGTCTTGTTGGCTACTCTTGCCTCAGTCTGTGCTGTGCTTTTCTTAGATTTCTACCTTACCTGTTCTGTTCCCCTCTGTGCAGGACTCGGGGATCCTTCCCAAGTGAGATAGAGTTTTTCCTGTGAAGACATATTCTGTTAATTTACCTGAACTGGAGCCCTGAAACCCTCTGACTGCTTATCCATCTTCATCCATTGTCATTCACAGTAAATAAATGCACTGAACTTAACCTCCTGAGCTCCATTATGAGTCCACCAGTTTATATCTGTTATGACAGTCTAGATAAGTACCTGCTGTTAGCAGCCCTGTTATTTTTGCTGCCAGGCAATCATGGAGTCCTGTTCTTCCTTCAGCCAGTCTGTTCACTGAAGTGCAGAAGGCTGTTATTAGAGACAGGTCCTATATGAAAAAGAGGTACAACAAAAAGGCTATAACTGAGGCTCTAGAAACTGCCAAACAAAGCCTCACGGCTCTGACCACTAGGCTGAAGAGATATACCAGAGAAGCCAAGAGAATGAATGGCCTGTTCTCCAAAGATTCATCCAGAGTGTTTGCTTAGCTACAAGGGAATAATAGCACAAGGACAGACCCATACACACACATCTGTGAGAGTGAGGTATTACACAACACCAAGGCCAAGTGGCTGGTAGATACAGCAACCTCACAGAGCGAGAGCCAGCCAACATCTCAAAGGCAGACAGACGTCAAATAACAAGTCTTCAGGATGAAGAGCTGGACAGCACCAGAGCCTGCCATGATCCATTAGTAAAGACAACACTGTAGGCCAAATCCAAGGGAGTTGCATAAGTTACCATCAAATGCAGAATATACGAAAGTGATGCACTGTCCCCGCTGTTCTTCAGGAAAAGTTCTCCAGGCTTCTTATAGGACAGTGCTTCCCAAACATTTTCCAGCCACGTACCCCTTGAAACATGTCACCCTCAGCCGCATACCCCCTACTACGAACGATTCTTAATTAGTGTCTATAAATACATTGCAATATCGCATGCATAAAAATAAATACTGCACAGTCGATTATTTCTCACCACCAAATGAATTTATTGATATTTTTTAGTAATGACAGAGTTTTAATAACAAACTTTACTACTTAATACTAGCAGTGTATCAAAAGATTTATTAGAATTCACTTTTTTGTCGAGAGCATAAAGGCCATGAACTTTCATTAAACAGAACTTTATTTAATGTGATGGATGTGCTTGAGCAGAGGCACACAGCTCTTCAATGTTTGGCTCAATTTGGGAAAGGCTGAGTCTTAAATCGTTTTCCACACAAAGTCTTGCTCTGTATTTTGTTTTCATGTTTGTTAAAACAGAAAATCCCCTTTCGCATAAGTATGTGGTGGCGAAAGGCATCAGAGTCTTGACAGCGCGTTTAGCCAGCGCGGGCTGTTCAGTGCGCAGCCCTATCCAGAAATCCGCCAGGTTCTTTTGAGCGTGTTCAACTTTTAGAGATCCATCTGTGGCGATTTCAATTAGGCTCTCCTGGTCAGACGGTGATAACGAAGTAGGCACGGCGGTGAACGGGTGACGTATCCAATCATTTGAGCCGCCCGTCTCTGGGAAGTATCGGCGTAACTGCACCTCCAGCTCCTCAAGGTGCACATTACATTCGCGCTTTACACTTTTAGATAGTGTGAGATCATTAGAGCACAGAAAATCATGCAGCACAGGAAAGACTTCAGTGTTGTTTGTATCCAAGCAGTTCTTCCAAAGGTTTAACTTCTTTATCATGGCCTCAACTTTATCTTGAACATTGAATATAGTTGCAGAAACGCCTTGTAATCTGAGATTGAGCTCGTTCAGACGAGAAAATATATCACACAGATAAGCCAGGCACGTAAGGTACTCTTCATCATGCAAATGTTCAGACAGCTCAAAGGGATGGTTATTGAAGAAAACTTTAAGTTCATCCCTCAACTCACAGAAACGGGTCAGCACTTTCCCTCTAGATAGCCAGCGAACCTCTGTGTGGAGTAATAATGTCTCATGCTCGCTGCCCATCTCATTGCACAACGCAGCAAATAAGCGGGAGTTCAGCGGCCTGGCTTTCACAAAGTTAACCATTTTTACACTCGTGTCCAAAACATGTTTCAAACGGACAGGTATTCCCTTTGCAGCAAGAGCCTCTCGGTGGATGCTGCAGTGTACCCAGGAGGCATCTGGCGCGACTGCTTGCACACGCGAAACCACACCTCCGTGTCTCCCAGTCATGGCCCGTGCGCATCAGTACAGATGCCAACACATCTGTCCCACACGAGTCCATGTGTGTTCATGAATGTGTCCAGCTTTTGAAAAATATCTGCGGCAGTTGTCCTTTGTTCCAGTGGTTTACAGAACAGCATGTCCTCCTTGATGGTTCCTTCATGAATGTAGCGCACATATACGAGAAGATGCGCCAGGCCAGCCACATCCGTGGACTCATCTAGCTGTATTGCATAAAATTCACTGTGGTGCATGCGCAGAAGTAGCTGCTGTAAAACATTTTCTGACATTGCATTGATGCGCCGTGAGACAGTATTGTTTGATGATGGAATGGACTGTATCGTCTTTTTTGCCTTTTCCCCCAACATTGTCCCTACCATATCTAAAGCAGCAGGGAGAATGAGGTCCTCCACAATAGTGTGGGGTTTGTTGTTTTTAGCCACTCTGTAACTGACCATGTAAGATGCTTGTAGTCTGTTTTTATTCATAAGATCTGGCACCTGAATGCAGGTTTTACTTGTTGAAAGTGATTTTAGCTGTCGCTCAAAATATTCCCTTGGTTTATTTTTCAAATGGGGATGATTTGTCTCTAAATGTCTGCGCAAAAGTGAAGGTTTCATTGAGTTCTGAGACAATACTTTTGCACAAATAACACACTGTGGCCGGGAAAATCCACCAATATTTATACACGTAAACCCCAGCGAAATATAATTGTCATCATATTTGCGCTTCTTTGATGAGGTTGTGTTACAGTCCGAGCTGTCATGCTTTCTCCCACTTTGACGCTCCGCATCAGACACTTCATCACTTTCCACATGGCTGGCTCCAGCTATGCTAGCCACTTGGCTAGTAACCACAGATACATCCCTGCTAGCATCCAAATCTGACGAACACATTGTTGTTGAACAATCACCTGTGCGGTCACTGGAAAATGCATCTTCAGACATGAGCTTATTGGTTGTTGTGGCCGGTGTCTCTGTGGTAGGGCCTTTTTTTCTTGTTAACCACTTGTCCATTTTCGCGCTGCACTGAATGCTTGGAGGCAACTTCAACTGTTAGGTGTCAGTCATTTGGGTCATTTGGGCAAATCACGCCCATGTATTTTGTCAGAGCTATTTTTTTGCTGAACACCAGAGGGTGGTATATAGTCATGTATTTAACAGTCAAATAAAACTTCATTAGCGCAAATTTCGGCTTTTAAAATTTTTGATCCCCACTCCAACCCCAACCCACGCGTACCACCTACAGCCACTTGCGTACCCCCGAGGGTACGCGTACGGTAGTTTGGGAACTACTGTTATAGGACATTCAAAGCTTTTCTTTGGGTGTTGGGTGCCTTTTGTTTCGTAGATGATCCCACACTCCATTGATAATATTGAGATCTGGGATTTGGGGATGTCAATCCAAGTTTGATAGTGTTAAATTTTTTTAATTGTGTGTTTTTTGATATATGTATGCTTTTGCTGCATCGGACATGTGTTGGTGTCATGCCGAAAAATTAAGCTTTTGCCAGTTGGATACTTTCCAGATGGTTTTGCATGGTGGATCAAAATTTAATGGTATTTTTCTGTGTAATTTCATGAGCTTTGCCAAGGTCTCCAACACCACTGGGTAAAATGCAGCTGCCCTTCCACTGAGACCATTTCTGATCAGGTTTCAGTGAACAGATCAACAGAAGATCTATCTGTATCAGGTCTTTTTTTGGATTTTCCTCCATTCTTTTAAGGACAAGAGTTTCGCACACTGTTTAACTGCACTTCTTCTTTTGTCCTCCACTTAGGACACACCACACCTTTAAAATGTAAATGGCGGGGGGGGGGGGGGTATTATACCAATGATGCTAATATGATATACTCCACAGTAGAATTCATTGTTCCATGTGAGATGAGCCTTTGTGTTCCTTTTGGTCAGCATTGGTTTTCTCCTTGAACTCTCCCATGGATGCCATTTTTGCCCAGTGTCTTTCTTATTGTTGAATCATGAAACCTTAACTGAGACGAGTGACACCTGCAATTCTTAGTCCCTTTTCATACAGGACAAAGTAGGTTTGGATAATTTTTTTTTTTCAAAAGTGCATTTTACATTTACCCGGGTTATCTTTGTCTAATATTAAAATTTGTTTGATCTGAAACATGTAAGTGTGACAAATACACAAAGCACTAGTAGACTAAAGGAGAAAACAGGTCAAGAAACACTTTTTCACACCACTGCAAATCTCTTAGCTGGCTAGAACAATCCAGCAGAGGGCGCTGATGTAAGATTTTCTTTTCTTCTTCTTTTTAATCTGCACGTTGGTTGGATATGCACTAAATTGGCCACAACTCTCACTCTGATTTAAGACATTACATTTCTTTGATGAAAGGCTCCAATTTGATATCAATATAGGAAAAAAACATACTGCATCAATATATATGGAGTGATGAAAGATTAAAAAGATATGATGAATTTTTCAGACTACTTTTATGAGATGGAGAGATATTAATTATGATGGATTGCATGTGATGGCCTCTTACTGCTGAAGAGACAAAAGGAAGCACAGAGACAGCAGAGCGCACCATGATGTCATGTGTCTGTGTGTGTTTGCTGCTATAATGCTTTGATAATGTCTGTGTTACAAAAGATGAAAAAGCTATATTTTGTGTTGCTTTATGCCTCTTTCACCGTCATCATCATCATCATCATCATCATCATCATCATCACTCATCACTGCTATTTTTTTCTGCACGTCAACCTATGTGCTGATCTGTGTGTGTGTGTGTGTGGGGGGGGAGGGGGACGGTGAACTGTGTCCAATCAAAGCTATCGGTGCGGACGGTAATAAATTCTCCTGGTGACAGAGGGGTGAAGGAAGGAATGTTTATAAGTTATTGTCAGCTGACGACAATGAACAGAAACACTGGTGCTAAACTGAGACGCGTGCACGTGCATCACTGCATATATATGTGTGTTAATCTTACTTTGCTTCTGAGCGTGCGTCCGTGCTTGTTTTCAGTTATCTGTAGGCTGTCAGAACAGTTTAAATCATTACAGTCTGTTGTTTTAATAAATGTTAATTTTCAACACCTGTCTGCTATAAATACAAGCGTTTAAATGCCATCAAACTGATGACTTATAGCATTTGTATTTCTTCCCAAATGTAAAATCCAGTGTTTAGCTAGTCTCCATCCGTATAAAATCTAATTAATATGAAATTCAATAAGTTAAAAATCTAGATACTCATAATGGTGGAAGTTGGGAAATTCCTGTGTTGCAACAGCAAAAGCATGAAAATGACTGATTGATCGAGAAGGTGGGACTGTTTTTTGTTCTGTGGCTCTGATTAGTTATCAGTTACCATCATGTTCATGCAAGAGTTATGGAAGGGTATGCTCTAATAAAGACAAAGAGAGGAATTTAGATCAGGGCTTGCCAGAGTCTGTCTACACCTTTTAAACTGCCAGCAGGAACTCAAAATTTAACAGCACATGACATGGAAACAGGAATTTGTGGAGGTAAGTGTCTTAGATTACAGTGATGTACCACGGAGATAGACTTACACAAGATTTCCAGAATTGCTTACTTGGTTATCTTTGTTAACAGGCTGTCTGTGTAGGTTCTCAGTAAACGTGCTCTCTGACCTTGAGGTCGAGGTCACTGAAATTCAAACTCTTCTGAGATTTTTAAATGATGGTGTCAATTGGAAAATCCTAGAGGATTTTCAGAACCTGACCTTTGGCCTTGAGGTCAAGGTCACCAAAGTTCAAAGTCATTCAAGAGTTTTGGTAGATGCACCTAAATGGCAAGGTAGGATATATCACAGGGCAGGGACTGGAAACTCAGAAACTGAGAGGAAAGGGCATAATACCAAATGCCAAGATGAATAGAACCGAATATTGCTGAATTTGAAATGTTTTTTCTTTTGGCTTACTTGTTGTTTCCTGAACAGAGGCAGCCGAAGGCTACATGACTGGCAGGCGAGAATATGAGAGCGCTGGAGAGTAGGCAGACAGGTGGAAAACAGGTAAGTCATTTCCTTAGCTGGGAATAGGATAAACAGATTGGTGTAGACAGACTCAGGTAAATGGATATCCAGGTAAACCGATTTTCAGATTGGGGTCCAAGCAGACAACTAGGAAGGAGAACAACACACGATACCATAGAATAAAAGCCAAAAACACAGGTAAAAAGGAAGGCCTGATTACCATGGTAACGACAAGAACAGCCTAGCAGAGACAGCTACACCATCCAGCCTTTAAATACCAGGAACCAGGAGCCCATGCATAGGCCAGTACAGCAGAACCAGCCCAATAATTCCACCTGAAGCTTCGGAGTAAAGAGTTACAAGTGGAGAGAAAAAGAGGAAGAAGACCCAAACTCTATGTTGCTGGGTCCATAACAGCATACGAATTATTTATAAGACTTTCCACTCATTTAAAAATGTTGTTCATTTCATTGGTATGTTATTTTAGCAGTGGTATTCCATCATGATAAGCAAGCCAAGCAAGGCAGTGCTTAATTTCTCAATCTAAAAACAGACATAAATTAAAATATACAATGTTGTTGAAATGCCATGAAGCTGCTTGCGTGTTTGCATGTATCCTTTACATTACTGTCATCTTGCGGCTGCAGTCTGCTATTGCCTCTGAAAGCTGCACTGATTTCCTGCTCGTAGGAAACTATAGCTGTCTCTGTTTTACAGACATGTCTGTTAACTACTGGACTGGAGCTGGGCAAACAGGGTTTTTTAAGCGCATCTTTTACTTTAAACTGATGGGAGACCAGAGATCAGTTCTAATCCTTGCTTTGTGTGGGAATCACACAACTACCTTGGCCAAGAAGTGTGATGGAGAGAAAATGAAGTTGTGCAGAAAAAGAAATGTGAGGGTAATGGGGAAAGTCTCTGCTTGCTTTTCCATACAATTTACAACATGTCATTGCAATTTAGAACAAAATACTACTTCCTTACATGAAGCTTATCAAAACTTGCCTTCACCTCTTCTCATAGCTTAAGTTACCCTCACTGGTTACACAGGCAGGTGGCTGTAAACAGTAAACACCATTAAGGACCTTTCATCGTCATGAAACCAGTCACTTCTGAATAGTTTCCATGACATTTGTGTTATTCTTAATGTCAAAATGATACTTTGCACTCAGGGACCCAAGCGTGTAAAGGATCACTTGAGCTCCTGGTGATCTGTATGTGCGTAATTCACAGTCATATTTCATTTAGTTTATACAGCTATATTCCTTTTTCTATTTCTATTTCTATTGATACTTCAGGTGTATGTTAAGAAGATCAGTGTTGGCAGCTGACACCTGTCACTAACTATATTTATACAGTCTATTTCCCCCCTGTGGAGTGAGAAGAAAAATGCTTGCAATAAAAAATCATTATAACGTTTTCAAAGCTGCAATTATCTCTTTCCAGCATCTCATATTAAAGATAAAATGAATTAACCTGTCAATTCTACTAATTTTCTTTTGTTAAAAGAGAATTAAATAGCTGCTACATATAAAAAAACACTTTGTGAGAGAAAATGGAGACCCCTGGGAGGTGCAAAGGCTCAACATGCGTCTTCTAATTTAATAGTGGAAGGAGCAGCTGTCCTGTTTTGTTCCACACAGTTTTGCACCAGTGTAGTTCATATGTGTGTGTGTGTGTTTGTGTGTCTTTTTGTTTAAACTCTATAATGTCACCACGTTTTCTTTATCACCCTCTCACCATTCCTTTACTGCATTTCACCCTTCCCCCCCTCTCTCTCTCTATATATATATATATGTAGTCTGCATATCCACCTATACTGTAGTATTTGCTGTAGTAATAGTAGTAGTACTATCAGTTTACCTTTCCGTGAGACCTCATGAAAACAACACGAATGACGGATTTTGTTCGTGCTAGAATTTCCACCCTAGTGACTCCAACATTGCACACGGGTCAGGTTCGATACACACTGTGTGACAAATTTTCTAAATGACCTCGAAGGACAACAGGTCTCCAAGTAGAGGTGGTGTGTGCAGGTCCATGTGAACTTTGGAAATATGCTGGTTTATCTCAAGAGACCAAAAGTGGACGCACTAAGCTAGGAGGAAATTAACTCCCAACACTGGGAGATGCTAAAGCTCTGAGCCATGTGAAATCCTGGCCAACTAACACATAACACTTCTAACTACTACCGGCCTGAATGTTACTCTCCAGTGTAAGAAGAAGGAAACTTGATTTGATGTCAGAGGGCTGCAGTGACTTTTGCAGAAAGGGAAGCAGACACAAACAGCACCCTCCACCTATTAACAAGACAAATAATAACCATTTTATGCTGTCCTTGATTCTTTAAATATGCTGATAGCCTCCTGTAGCTTCATGCACTCTACATGGATGTCTTAGTAAATTATTATTATTTGTATAATCAAATAAACATCTACTATACAATCAAAACAATTCTCTACTATTATCTGACAATGAGGAGTCGTTTTTAGAACCATTTCTTTAGCAAAAGAAGCAATAAAACACTACGAAAATATCCAATACATAGAAAACTATCATTGTCAAATTTGCATAAATTATCAAAAGTAAAAATAAATATATTGCACAAAAATATTAAGCTCTATATAAAGCTCTTGAGAAGTGGAGATATAGACATTACTTTTATTTTTATTGCACAGAAGGACAAGAGCGTGACAGTTATGTGCAAACAGCATCCAGGCTCGAACACAACTTCAGCTCTTTGCAAGCACCTGCACAGACAGCATGCTAACACTAAGCTAAGCTAAGCTAAGCTAAGAACCCAGCCCAGCAGACCGAGCCTGAATTTCAACAAGTAATAAAGTGATGCTCAGTCAGGTTTACAGCTTCCGTTTCTACCTGTTCATGTTTCTAAGGTAGAATCATTGTGATGATTGCTTTGAAGTCTCCTTAGGCTGGTTTTCATGTTTTGCTTTGTATTCATACTTGCACACTAAAACAAAGACCTTATGTCTATCTTAATTAGCACAGGGTTTTATGTTGGTGCCTGGAACTGTTGCCTCAGGTTTAGATTGTTAACTGGTAATGTGTGATTTAGTAGTTTTATGAGAGTTGTGTAACAAATTACTTTCTTAAATAAATAAAATAGTTAATGCATTAGCAACAAGTAAAATGTTATACATTACTTTTTTGTGTAATGAACCCAACACTTGTCGTCAGTAAGAAAACTTATCTATTGATAAATGACAGAAGCTTATCTCTTTTCTATTCCCAGCTGTTTCATAACTGAACAATGGAAGTAGTTTCAGCAGCAGCTTAATTCTCACACTAGTCTCCTGTTAGTCTCCCATCACAGATGGAAAGTTTATCCACAATGAACAAACAAAGATAACTAGAAAAGTCTCTGGGCCTCTCAGTTTGACAAGCTCTTGTCATTGTTTATGGGTCGTAAAATGAAGACATGCTACAGTTTCATACAGCATCCAAGGCAAGCAGTTTCCAGTAGCAATAGCCAGTTGTAGCCACAAGATGGCAGTAATGTGAAGGATGGTTGCAAACATGACACTCTTTATGGCAGAACAATGTTTGAGATTAAAGGAGAGGGTTCACTTTAACTCTGGTACATTTCACCTCATGTCTATTTTTAGATTTGATTAGGCAAGCAACTGAAGCGACTCCAAGTGTAGAATTGCACTGATCTGTGTAAATACATTGAGTTATCTGGACAACTGGAGCCTGGAATGTCCTCTGGGAACCAGTTGTTATTGACAAAATGATGGGCAACAAGCAACCTCCTTGTGTTTGAACCCAAAAAAGGATGTAGGTTCAACTCGTGTCTCCTCTCTCGTGTAGTAATGTGAGTAAGTAAGTAATTCTTCATCCAGTAAGACGAAGAACAAAATTATCTTTGAGCTAACTGTCCCAAGGAAGAAGTTAGTATACGAAATGACTGACATACTCAGATCTTTGCTGTTAGTGCAGTGATCTGGCTGAAGAACCATCACCTAACCTGTGGAAGCAGGATGCCACTGATGTTGGTACGTGAGGACTAACTGGAACAAGCCAGAAAGACTTGGCTGACAAGTCAGAGAAAAGTAGCTTTTGGCTCTTACTGTGGAAAGAAGTAAGTAAGAAGTAAGTATTGGATGTAAAACCTAAACTGAGATCTAGTTGCAGGAGACAACAGGGAGACTTTTCTGCTCTGCCAACAGAAGAAGGAAAGAGTGAAATTTTGAATATTGAATGCGTCCGGCTGAAGACCCTACAGGTGACCTAGCAGGCGCAACAAGCAGAAATTCCCCAGCCGATTAACAACTTTGGTTAAATGGAAAAAGAAAAAAAAAACTGATGCAGTGTTTCATAGAACCAGATGTAAAAACTGAAGAAACATGTCTGTAATTTTATATATATTTCTGATATTTTAAGTTGTTTTTTAATATATCAGACATTTTAAAAAGATACTGCGTAAACAACGAAGTACAAAGTCCCAGCAAGTTTCCAATCCAAATTAGCTGCTGACCACAGGCGGAGGTTCACCCTGTAGCCAGCACTGACCCCAACCTTTGCCCTGGGCCCCTCACATGTCCAGTGAGCTATCAGGCTCCCATTACTTGGTTGAATAATTTAGGGCTGACACTCCATCACTGATCTATTCACTTGACCTCTGAGGACACCAATCTTTGGGTGTCCACTGTGCATTTAAACTGGTGCATGCGTTTGCTTTTTAAGGTCTGTTGGCTGGTTAATAAACCACTAATGGATCAATATAAAAGAGAAGCATTTTTGTCTACCTCTGTCAGAATTCAAGACACTTGAGAAAGTTAGCAAAAGTTCTGAGACTGCATTATGTGCCAAGCTTTCCCGCAAAGCTCACTCTTGTCCTTCAAGTGACAGCACTTTACTAAGCCTGCTTTTAAATGAACTCCACAATAAGCCCAAATCCTCTTTCTGCTTTCCTGCTTTTGCTTTTACCTTACTGCTTGTATTTGACTAGCGTTATGTTGAGTCAGGTGGAGAATAGCCCCGTAGGTCCTGTGCTCTCCTGACATTAATTTGCATCTCATCAGCATGCTATCCCTCTCCTCTCCGCAGACAATGCTTGAAAGAGTGCACCGATCGGGTCCTTCCATTCACCTTCACTTACCCCCCTTCTTTGCACCATTGTGCTTTGCTGTTTTATTCACCGGTTTCTGGCACATTCTGGCAGGAAATATAATTTACATCTGACTATGGTTTAAAAAAAACGTTATTGAAATGTTGGGTTCAATTTTGAGCATCAAACTTTGCTTAGAAAAAATGAAATCACATGTCCTTACATGCAAATCTGCAAGCATGCACACACAGAATTTACACATGCAATACAAGTTGAAATAACATAGTGATCTACACAGCAGTTCCATGCCCTGACTCTCTTTTTTGGTCACCTAATCTACTGTGAATATTTACAAACTGGGTTTCCCTGTTTATATTTTAATATCTAAATTGCTGCATTGGTGTCAGTGCTATAGATGAAAAAGAAGCAAAGGGGTGTGCGCTTCAAACAATCACGTGCAGTGTGTATTTCCAATTTACAACTTCTCTCTATAATTGTGCGTTATGAGCTCGGGCTTGTGTGTTTGCAATGTGTGTGTTATCGTGTCTTTTTATATTTCTTTCACCTGTTTTAGAACTCAGATTTGTTGTGTACTCCTGTGTGTGTGAGAGACTGTGCGAGTGTGTATGTATTGTTGACACCCTGTCATGTTTGGCTCCCTCCTTTTAGGCCAGCGCAGGCTGTGACGAGACAAGGAAACTGGGATCCTGTTTCAAGCTGGATGAGGCTATAAGAGACCAGGGAGCACTCTGCACAGACAGACACACTGACAGGCACAAAGGAGAGAAAAAGAACCAAGTTCAAAGAGAAAGAAGATCTAAGGACAGTTTCAGATAGTTTGGTAGAAGGTATCTAAAAAGTACTGAGAGCATTGCTGGGTGATTACAGGACAGTGAGATATGCATCACTCATTGAGGCTGGAGTAACCGTCATCTCCAAACGAAGGTGCAGGATCGAGAAACATTTGGAAACCTTAAGTGTGCTCTTTTCACCTTGATCCCGGAGCTTTGCTCTTGAGGGGAGGGGGCCACGCTCTGGGGCCATGCTAGCTGCACGAAGCAGCGGAGGGGGCATCGGAGGGCCCGGCGGGCACCAGCCTCCCCACGTGCACCGAAAACACTCAGTGGCCTCTCTCAGTGGGCTAAAAGCCCAGCGCAGCAACTCCCAGGATGCCAAGCGCAATTCCTCCTCCGGGAAACAGGTGGCACAGCATAGAAACAAGGCAGCAGTAATCAAAGAGATGGAGACCAACTGGTACCTGAAAATGTTTGGCCTGGGCAAAGACGAGACAGTTGCACAAAAGACTGGCATGCTGTACAGGTCAGTTAAACCCTGTCTAAGTGTGTGTGGGCATGCTTGTCAGTGAGTGATTGTAGATACTTGAGAGTGCAAACAGACTGATGGCCTAACGTGTTACACAGAGCAGCTTGTTGATGAGCACAAATCATTTGTGAGGTGAATCGTACACTCACCTCACAAGTACTTTGGAACACACACAAAGACCCAAAAACGTCTTTTTTATGATTATCTACACATCGTTAACACCTGTAAGTTTGTTTGTGCAACTGTCAGGAAATTCATAAAGTGCGTGCATGCACACTGTTAGATTGTTCAAGTATTTCTGTGCTGGATCCTCAGAGCTATCTGATGACAAGCGGTTCCCCCTCCGTCCAACCGTTTCATTTGTGTGTCACAGCAGTCACGCCGGTCATTACGACCTCGGCTTAAAGTTGTGTCACCGGATCTGTCCTTAATGCTAATAGCAAGCATCTGTCTCGCTGGTGGTGTTGACATCTTCCACCACCATGGTGACAAAACATGGAGGCTGGAGGGAGTGTTTTCATTCTTTTATGTGTGATTGACAGACAGGAAGCACCAATAGCGTTGATTCCTAATCCCAATTTTTTGACGTAGACTAGCAGCGAGTGTCTTTCTTTTCTTCTTCTTTTTCCCCTCACACATGGATATTTTTAGTATCGGGTTCCCCCAGCCCCCTTGCAATGTCTCCCCCTCTCATTGCTCCACTGCTCTCTCTTGTTGCTAAATGCCTAATCCATCTGTGTCCCATTCCAATCATTCAAGCCTAAAGCTCCACATTTATCAGTCTGCAGTCCTGCCTCTTCCTTTCCCTCCTTCTTCTTCCCTCTCTATATTCTCTGGCCTCTCTGCTGCTTTTGGTTTTGTTCCCTTTAATTTAGAAAAAACAAAGCAGAGCAGGGGAAAGAGACCAGAATGTTAAAGCAGCAAGGGACACGCTGTGATTAAATAAGGTTGAGGTCTCACAAATATTGATGGATTCATTTATGTTGCAGAGCAGCCATTCAGAAAGGATTGCTATAATCCAAACTTATTTGTTCAGTCTTCATAAAAATTAACTGGCAGAGGGTCAAAGAATCAAACTGTACACCCACACACAAACGTGCACACACTGTGTGTGTGGCTCAGTTGTAAACTTACAAAGGAGATTATTTTCCCCAGTGTTGCACATTGTGTTTTGCCTACACTGGCTTATTGGAAGTATTTAGGAATAATGGTAAAAAAGAACAAAAAGGCAGCTTGGAATAGTTTGCAAAAAAAATATACTGTACTGCATTACCAATATTGATGGTGTTACGCTGTCATCATAGCACCCCGGTGCAAATTTGCAGGAATAATGCACTCACAAAATATTTCTTTGCCTTTTTTGTGTTGCTTTCAAATTGTTTCAGAAAATTGCACAAAGGCACATTATAACAAAGAATTAAGTAAAAGTAAGCCCGACTTGTCTAACGAAAAATGCACATTAAGCATCGGAGTGCTGTTTTCAAATGTGGCTTCAAATGGTATTAAACAGTCTTTCCGATGACATGCTTGGGGCTACACACTTCACGTGCTCTTTATTTACGCGCTCATAAAAGTGTGATGAGAGCCTCTCGCGGTTTGATTGACAGCACTACTGCTGCGTGTGGAACGTGAGGACAGTGTGAGTGTGTGAGTGAGTGCATTTAATGGGCATGTTTCCAAAGTGGTGAGCTCAATGTGCCACCAATAAAACCAACACTGTGTGAATCACTGTAAGATTAGCACGACCTTCACACGTGTGCACTTACCCTCTCTAACATAGACAAAAAAAGCTTTGTAATTGTTTCCGTTTAGAGAGTCGGTACTGATCATTTTGTCCGATCACTTGGACTCAACTGTTATGTTGTGGATGCAGTCTTCTACTTGAAAGAACAGATAACAGTTTCCTCTGACCTAGAAATGCATGAACCCCTCTACAAGTCTCCGTCTTGCCAGTCAGCCAACTCGTGCCTGACACACACACACACACACACACACACACACACACACACACACACACACACACACACACACACACACACACACACACATCTGCCAGCGCTGCGCTTTGAACCGCTGATGTGATGCCAAACATCATGCGATGACTGGCTATCTGCTCTGCCTTAATTTAAATCAGAACAATTGATGCAGATTTTAGCTCTCTGGTGATTCTTCTTGAAACTCGGGACAGACCATAACAAGAAATAATCTGCTTTGTAACCACTTCTTTATAAATTGCCTTTTCTACCCCCGTGCTAATGTATTCCTTTCTGTGCCACAAATTCATTAAATGCTCATTTATTTATTATTTGACAAAACAGGGTATTTATACGATGTTTTCACTAATTGCTTTTGTTCAGGTATTGAAAATTTAATTAACATTTTCTGCTTAGCCAAATTAATTATGCGGTTGAATTTGCATTTTCTTTTGCAGCCAGATAGTGAGAAATAACCTCGTAAACTTGCTTTCATCATTGTTTGTTTACCCTTTATTGCAAAGATATTATGGATTACTTTAGTTTTTAAATAAAACATGGAGAGTATTTGTCAGGGACAAGTTTTGGAAAATATAGCCTAGGTGTTACAATGCAAACACTCTGTTCATGTCCAAATTGAGGCAACAGTATACTTAAACTCACCCGACGTTTTATTAGGTACACCTGGCTTCTAACAGGTTTGACCCCCTTTTGTCTCCAGAGCAGCATTAATTCTTGATTGAACAAGGTGCTGAAATCATTCCTCAGAGATTCTGGTCCATGTTGATGTGACAGCATCACACACTTGCTGCAAATTTGTCCCAAAGGTACTCTGCTGGCTTAAGATCTGGTGCCCGTGGAGGCCATTTGACTACACTGAACTCATGTCATGTTCAAGAAACCAGTTTTAAATGAGTTTTGTGTCATGGAGCGTTATTCTGCTGCAAGCTACAGAGGGATGGTCAGTAAGTTTACTCAGGTAGGCTTTGACATACGATGATTAGTTTGTACAAGGGGCCAAAGTGTGCCAAGAAAATACCCCACACATCAGCAGCCTGAACTGCTGATACAAGGCAGGATGGATCTGTGCTTTCATGTTGTTTATGTGAATGTTGCAGCAGAAATTAAGAGTCCATTTTTGGTTAGCCTGCGTGAATTGTTTCCTGTCCTTAGACCACCCGGTGTGGTCTGCTGTTGTAGCCCATCTGCTTCAAAATTTGCAGAGATGCTCTTCTGCATACCTTGGTTGAAATAAGCGCTTATTTGACTTTCTGTTGTCTTCCTGTCAGCTTAAAGCAGTCTGACCTCTGTAGATACTGTATTTCTTTGTGGTCTGCACAGAGTGACCTAGATTGATGAGTCAAATAATTTATTAGCACCCAATCTGTTAACAAAGTCTTTCCTTCTTTGACTTAAAACTACATAAACACGTCCCTGTCGATAAATGCTTTTCATGGAAATGGACCATATAAAAAGCAGCACATAACTCCTGTGGGCTGGAGATGATCAGCAGAATTATTCACAAGCTACGATTAGTTTGTACTGTAGCTGTGTTTCCATTTACGCTGGGCTGAATCAATATCTCATTAAACCCTGTTGCTTTTTCAGAGCGTACAGTAAGCCAGGGAGCAACAGTTCTAGGAATAAAACTCGACTGACCCGAATAATTACAGCCAACAGTATCGTCGCCCTCGTCTGACCGTGTATTGAGATTATATTTCCTGATACCTTCGGCACCAGGTGCGACAAAGGTGCGGCAACACGATACTATTGTTGCACAACAAAAACACATGTTCCTGTAGAGCTTGATGGATGAAACACGGGGATGGTGTCAAGATCGGCAGTTTGATTCACACAGCTGGGATTCTTTTGCACACATGTGTGCTAAAGTATCCATCCCATAATATGGAAACACTGTAATACTGAGATAAGTATTAAAAATATTAATCAGTCACATAATATGTTCTCTTCTTGTTAGATCACACCTCTTCAATGATTAAAAGAGCACTTGAAAACACAACGGCCGTCTTTGCCATGTATCGGTGTGTTGTTCATTTTGTCTGCCTCACTCTTCTCAGCATTAATCTAGATATTCATTGATAATAACAATGGGATTTAGTGGGGGAATTTAGGCCAGCACACTGGTGTTAAACAGGAGCAGGACAGTCCCTGAGGGCTGCAGACTGATCGCTGACATAATTATTGCTGCCATTGAGTCAGATGGCAAAGACGGGGCTTTTTTCTTCTTCTCCTGCACGTAAACAACACAGAAATGTTGTTTTATTACACTGCAGATAATACGAGGTTACAGCATCCACACACATGGCCGGTGTGTCTTTTTAAACGTCGTCCGCAAGCTGCTAAACTTGTTCCTAACATACCGTGGGCGCTCGGTAATATGCAATCTTTATATGGGGATTCGCTCACTGGAGGGAGGATATGTGGGGGTGGTGGGGACAAAATGAAAGAGACGACTAATTAATCTCAGGGAACAATGAGCTGGTTTTAAAATGAGAGTCGAAACGTATGAACTAAAGAGTTAAAAGAGAATAAATGAGGGGGGAGGAACTCGAACTGTGTCACAACAAGGACTCAGACAAAAAAGTTGTTTATGCCTAATTTTGCTGCTCATACATGCCCCCAAACTGTCCTCTCCCAGCTTCTCCGTCCTCTTTTGCTTTTCTTCCATCATTCACCCTCTGTTTTTTTTTCTTTTCTTCATCAGTGACTCACCTGCCTAAATGTTGAGCTCCTCAAAGGAGAATGTGACTGTCGTGAACACCAGAGGCCAAAATAAAAATGTTAAAATATAAAACAGAACAGAAAAAAAATCCAAGTGAGACAGAGAGAAAAAGAGTGAAATTAATTGGAGCTTTTGATACGACAGAGAGCATCTGTTGTTCGAATGTATGTGCGTCGAAGGTGTGTGCGATGCATAGTATGGACGTGAATATTCCAGGTCCATAAATACACTGTAAACACACTCAGGCGTTGCATAAGCTCAGATGACTTCCAGCTGCCAGGCATGATCAGGTTTTCCACCCACCCTGCTGGACAACAAGCACAGCTGCCTCTTTACCAACCTCCATGTGTCACTTTTGCATTAATAGCCATAATTTCACGTCCTGCAGGTACAGAAGAGTCAGCCTTGAGGTTTTTACCCCCAAAACCCAAAAACAAACAAACAAAAAACCCCAAAACGAAATATCCCACGTTCAAACAAATTCTTTTATCACGTAGCTTCTACAGTTCCTGCATACAGCTTTTGGCTGTTGCCACTGGATGTCTGCAGGATACAATGAGGAGCAGTCAGGCAGTATTTGCTCTATACTGACACACACACAGATGATGGAAGACTGAAATTCCATCATCTGTGTATGTGTCTACTTGTGGAAAGAGTGACAGTGTGTATCTTAACTCAAATTTCCTGATATGGAAGAGTGGCATTCCTCATGATTCCCACAATTCACTGGAGGACCAGACATGATGTCATTGAACGCTCCCATGAGAAGGCTAGAGAGGGGAGATTATATACTCTGTGTGTGTGTGTTTGTGCAGTCAAGAAGAAGGAAAGACGAGAAAACAGAGGCTTTTCCACTTTATTTTTTTGGTTTACCTAATTATGAAAATGCCGCCCTTACACTGTGCACGACTGAATAACACGCCATCGGCCGTGTGCAAGCGTCTGCTCGAGTATGCGTGTCTGCGTGTTTATATTACGTGTTTGTTATGGGCAGAACTGCAGAGTACACATTGTTTAGAATAAGAAGGAGCAGAAAGAGAGGGCAGAGGCAAAAAAGATGAAAAAGAATGAATTTAAAGGTTGTTGAAAGTGAAAAAAAGTGACTGCTTTAAAAGTGCAACGAGTGTGAGAGACGGGCTGACAAAAAGCAAATGGCAGGAGACGTGAATGCTGGAAGAGAGACGAGAGAGAAAATCAGGAGTAAGTGAAAGGGCTTGTGACGGAGGGAATACTGGGAGACAAAAGAGGGATGATGAGGAAAGGCAGGGTGGGAGAGAGGATAAGGGGGTGGGGGGTGGAGAGGAAAAAGGGGTAAAAGGAAGGAGAGAGTGAGAGAGAAACAGAGTGAGAGAGTGAGAGGGAGGGAGGGAGAAAAAAATGTCCCAGATTCCCATGCTATTTAATAGGGAGCAAAACCAAACTGAGCTTATAATGTAGACTGGCTGAGCAGGGGGCAAAGTGACAGCATCAGTGTGTGGGTGTGTGTGTGTTACGTGTGTGTGTGTGAGAGGAGAGGGACTGTGTGTTTGGCCCTCTGTTAATCTGTCTTCATGTGTGTATATGTGCAGACAACATATATGGCCTGGTGCATGGAGAAGTACATGTAAGGAAGTAACCTGTTTTCCCAGTGTGGACGAGCAGCCTGCTGACAGACTGGACTCCAGATTTCAGTTTGAAAAAAAGGCTCCTTTCAGGGCTGGATGTTCTTTTGTTTTTGTTTTTAATAAGAGGAGGACTTGTGCAGCTTTATTTTGGAGGAATACTTCACACTAAGATTTAATCAGATGCTCTCACGCACACGCTCCTCTGCTCCGTGTAGCTGTGCGTGGGTGAGGGGCCTACCTGGATTAATCTGAGCGCACATGATTGTGGGACATGCGAACAGCAGAAAGGAGCGATTGAAGGGGAGGATAAAGTGAAGAAGAAAGCTGGAAGATGTACTTGTACAAGGCAACGTGCCCGGAGATCCCCAACCCGAAACAGAAGGGGTCCAGGATTCAGGGTGGAGGCCAGGATGGGGTCAAGGCTCACGGCCTAGGACAGGGGAGGCTTGTCGGAAAGACTTCTATGGGGACGGGAACGCGACCCTACCCTCCTCTGATGCTGTGGACAGCAAACAAACCCAACGGTGTGGTGGAGCTCAAGCAGCTGGAGGAGTTCCTCAACTTCCACTCGCTGTCGCTGCACGACACGGTGAAGAGTCAGACAGGCATGGCCTACAGGTAACCTTACCTGTGTGTCTCTGTGAGAGGAAGTCATGTTCGGTCATGTTGACAGACTTATCATTTCTCTTTAAAGAGTTAGTAATGGCTGAGGGGGTTGAAGAGAGTTTTTTATAATTAGTGTTTTGTTTGATTCTACATCTGTGACATCTGAAGAGAAGCGTGGATAAAAATCAAACAGTTTTTCAAGCTTTCCCCCCACATGCTCCGTGTTTACATGATTCTAAGGTCATGCTTGCTTTGCAATGCCCATTGCATAATGGGAACTATTGATCTCTTTTAAAACTCCCAAGCTAATTGATCATTAGCTCTGAGTGCTTTATAAATAATTTTAATCCGTGTTGGCGAGTGGTTTGAGCGAGTGTGATCGGGACATTGTGGATCGCTGCTCAGCCCCCAGGCAAAAAAAGTAACACGTAGCTTCTTTGCCTGAATCGCTTGGTCGTCTCCGGAGAGGACGAGAGGGGGATGAGCTTGAGTAAAGCCTTCTCTGTTGTTTACCTCAGCTTGTTAGAGCTCATTAATCTTAATTTGTACCTGAACTTGTTTAAATGTTTAAAAATGTTTCTTTTTTAATTAGAAACTTAAAAAAACATCCAGTGTGAACTGAGAGTCCACACTGACAAAACAGAATAAAAAAACAACTTGGGAATCAGAGGAAATAAAATATTCTTATTCAACAAAGTAAATCAATAAGACTGCATAGTGTGGTTTTAAAAAATTAGTGTCCATGTGTGTTTTATATTTGGAGACACTGCTGGCTTAGCATTTCCATGAACTATATTTCTGTCATTCGTTCCCTGGGGCTTCCTCATCAGTGGTTCTTTGCAAAATCCTGCCAACATATTTCACTGTATTACAGTCAGTGTAATAATAACACGGACTAAACTTATTCCGTTGTTGTGTTGGTTTAGAAGATCTGGCAGCTCAGACCGTTTCCATCACCCCTCTGTGCCCACCAATGGAGAAAGGGGGTGTAGAGAGGAGTGTGATGGGAGTCTGTATCTCTGTTGGATCAACCTGGCTAAAGGAGCTCATATGGCCATTCGCTATTAGCATTTGCCTGGGGACATATTGGCATATGTGCGTTCGAGGGCCTGTGTGTGTGTGTTTAAAAGTTTGTGGCTATTGCCATGGTAACCTAATAGAACAGCTGGCTGCCCACGACCTTTTCCAGGTCAGCGTGCTTGTCGGTGGTCAAGTTGAGCAGTCCGTTCACTCAGACACACACAAATAAGAAAGAAATTTGAAATTTTGTTAAGTAGAAAGCATTTCCCCGCATTAGCATGCAAAACAATGAAACCTTTGAACTTAGTTTTAACCATAAAAGAGATAAAACCAGTTTAGCTCATGGGGTGAGCAGGTGATCAAAGGAGGTGGTCCTGGGTTTGAGTCTGACCTGAGGCCCTTTGCTACGTCTGCTCTCTGTCCACTATCTACAACTGTGTTTTCTAACAAAGGCAATTTTTTTGTGGGGGGTCTTTTTGTGTGGAGAAAAAATAAAACAAACCAAACCAGTCATGACTTCAACCTCCCAAAAACGGGTTACATACAAGATATTAATAAAAATGCTTTTATTAGCACATGAACACCCCAAAGGAAGAGATGCAATTCAGTCAAGTGCCCTCTGTAACCTTTAAATGTGTTTTCCCTTTAAAGTCCTGCCAGCTCTGTGGGGGTGAGCCGAGGAGAGTTGTGACTTGACAAAACATAAAGAGCCTTTTCTAACCTTTTTGGCTCGTGATCCCTTAAAACAATGAATCTGTTCTTATGATGCTTTAATATTTTATAAGAGGAAAAATCCTGACCACAAGTTTAAACACTTAAAAGCAATTTCAAGGCCAGCTTTTTTGGTGCTGTGTCTAAATATTATATTTTAAGAAGTAAAAGTAAAGTATAGTGGCTTTTATGTATGGACGATCCAAACCTGGCGCAACCGAACTGTACACTTACCACTTTATTATGCACATCAGTTTAATCACATGGCAGCATATGCAACTTAAAGCATTTAGGCATGCAGACGTAGTCAAAATGACCTGCTGAAGTTCAAGTTGAGCCTCAGAATGGGAAGAAAGATGATTTTGAGGTTGGTGTGGTTGTTGGCAGGCTGATCTACAGGGATTTTCTTGAATAATCATCTTTAGGGTTAACAGATCTGAAAGATCTGTGTCATAGCAAGAGGGCGTCCTTGTGCCTGTGAGGGCTCTCATTCGGTACAGCAGCTTCCTCTTTTTTTGTCTTCCCCGCCCCTACTTTGGAAAGCTATGACATCACAACAATGTGACAGTCAACTGCAATGTTGATCGTGGATCAGCATTATTGTGATGATGCTAATGAGTGATTCTATGGATGGATGGACTGGATCCATATCATGAGAACAGATGATATGGATCCACGTGAACAAGTGCCTGGTTAATGTCTTAGGTCAGAGGAGCTAACGTTACAACCAAGGTATGCAGAAGAGCATCCCTCAATTGTGAAGCAGATGGGCTCCAGCAGCAGAAGACCACACCTTCTTCCACCCCTGAAAGCAACGAACAGGAAACTGAGGCTACAGTTTCACACAAGCTTGTGTTGTGGGCTCAAAACTGATTTCTTTCACTGTACCAAAATATCCTCCACAGGCAAATCTCAATTCATTAGAGCACCTTTGGGATGTGGTGGAACAACAAATTCACATCATGGATGTATAGCCAAGAAATCTGCAGCGACTGTGTGATGCTGTCATGCCGGCATGGACCAAAATCTCAGAGGACTATTTCCAGCACTTTATTGAATCAGTGCAACGAAGAATTAATTCAGTTCTGCAAGCAAAAAGGTTCAACCTGATATTTGCAAAGTGTATGGTGGGTTTAAAACAGGAACACACATGCACACAGACACACAGGCATTCTTTCAAATGATCCAAAGTGCACAGATGGAAAGAGGAAGAAGAGGCAAATTCCATGTAGATATGAGCTCAACAGAGTGCCCTCACATGCCCTTTAGTTTATTATTCATGAGTGTGTGTGCCTGTTTGTGGGGCGTGGGTGAGTCCTTTCAGTTGTGCAAGAGCATCAGTGAGTGTTTGTTAGACAGCAAATTACCTCAGTGTGTGTGCATGTTCATTATGTCGTTAATATGGCCCTGACTATGTAGGTTATGGTGACAACATAATGTTCATTTCAGAACATATGCATTTAACATTTTCTCTGGGCTAATGTTAACACTAGTCGGGGAGATACTGATGCACTGTGACACTGTAAGTAGCATTTTAGAGAGACGGTGATCGCTCGGTACCAGAATGTAGCCTCGGAAATGGATTTTGACATCAACTCAGTGCGCGTTAGTCATGAACGCTCCACTACAATGAATAAATATCAAGCTGAAAGCTAAGTTTTGTGTTCAATCAGCCTCCAGAGCGACGAACAAAAAGCGTGAATCAAGTACATCCCCTTTTAACTTAGATTCCAAGTTATTACGCACTCAAATGCACACGATGTTTGATTACTCACGCTGAATTAAAACAGACATCAATTCAATCAGCCAAGTGGGGAAAAAGATTAATCTAAAGGCCATGATATTATTGGATACAGCAGGGGAATGCTGGGTAAGGGCACAATAGTGAAGGGGAATTCAAACCTCCAGGGGGCAGAAGGTCACATTATGAAGCATATGCCATGTGCTCTTGGGTGTACTAATGTGTGTTTGTGAGTACGCGTGTGTGTGTACTTGTATTGCTCATGTTTTCACAGTCACATCATGGGGACCTAAAAAGGGGATGGAGACAAAAAGACCCTGTAATGATTGTATAGAGACTTGTTTCAAGGTTAAGTCAAGGCTAAGTTTCTAGAAAATGATTGTAAGACGATGAAAATTCCCTTGAAGTGATACAAACTGAACTGCCAGTGTGTGTGTGTTTGTGTGTGTTTTCAGACAGTCTGGATGTTTGTCAGTCCATCTGATTAAATGAGCTCTGCCTGCTGATCGACTGTGGTGTGAAGGTGACAGAGTTACATTGTCCCTGCAGTTGCTTCTCTCCTCCCCTGTCACTCACTTCTTTCTCTGTCCCTGCAGCCTTTGCTGATTTTGTTCTGTGCATAATTCATAGTCTGTGTGCATCAGCCATTTCTACTCTGCCTTTGCTGTTTTCAGAATGTGAATTAAATTCTCCACATTGTAAAACACTGGAAATGACTTTCCTAGATTTATCGTGTTAGGAATGTATTTCGAGGTCAGCTTATTCGGATAACTTATTGGGTTAACTCTGGGTTTTCTGTACTGCAAAGGTAGTTCACATCAACAGGTATGAAGTCAGCGGATACTCACCAGTCAGCAAAATCAATGTTAATTCTGAGAGTCTGATAGTCTTATGACTAAAATTTCATTTTGTTTTAGTCATAATTTAGGCATTAAATTCTTTCATAAGATTATAGTAGACTCAGTCTGAAGTTGATTACAATATAAAGTGTAAAAAGTGTGTTGTGTTTTTATTGGTCAGAGTTGCTCCACACACTTAAAAAAGCATCTTATTTTTCTTGATATCAAATGAGAAATGTGTCCATTAGGTCTACTCTGCTCTTCCTCCCAAGCGTTGACATTTTCTTGCATTTTCAGGAGAAACTGGGAGTATGAAAGACGTTTTTATATGAACTCTTTACTTGCTCTCAGACCAATAAAGACCACTGAGGTTGTAGCTGAAACAATAAGACCAAGACTGCCTTTTAAACTTTTATCTAATGAAATACTCGATATAATCCACCAGATAAACTTTATGGATAGAAATAAATCTTCCTCCAATCCTGCTGACCGAAGTGCTCAAAGCTCGCCCGCATTCATACAGGACTTTTAATACTGAACTCCTGCACAGTGCTTTCCCTCTCTCACACACTCACACAGCAGCTTTCAGTCTGTGTTATGTGTTCAACATCCCCATAATTTTCCAATTTTATGGTTTTGTCTCCGGTGCACTTTTTTATGTTTCATGATTGGCCAGCACCACTTTTTTCCCCCGTGAACCTGTGAACTCCTCATCCTGATTGCCAGTGTTAGAGTAATTGGTATGTAATGGAAAGACACCACGGGCATGTAAACTTGTGCTATAATAGAAGTGTCTTAAGGTGGTATGAGCTTGCAGAAGATACATAAAAGTAAAAGTTTGCAGTTCATTACAATTATAGTTGCTTCTAATGGCAGTAATGATCCCTCCCTTGACCTGGAGACATTTTTCATGTATTAAAATGTATAAAAATAACAGATTATTAGCTGGAATTACACTATAGAGCACCACCAGTCCTGCTACTCTTTGATAACAGATCCCCCAGGTTCTGCTACTGGTATGTCAAATCAAAAAGGAACTCCAGTACTATGTAATGTACTAGTCTTACTGCTTTTAACTAGAAATCACATTTTAACCATACAGCACATTATATACTTCACATCTATGGTCCATTTAGAATAACCAGTTAACCCAACAAGACTGTATTTGGGTTGGTGGAGGAAGCCCATGCAGGCACAGAGATAACATGCAAACTTCAGAGAGACCACAGGAAGGCTGCAGCCAACCTTGAGGTTTGAATCAGGGGAGAACACCACTAACCACTGCTCGACCGTGCCGGCCATAAAGGCCAGTGAAGGCCACGTCAAAGTGGACGTGAGCCCTGTACCTACTCTGCTTGACTGTCCAGGCCTTGAACCTCATGTGTTTTCTCTCTATTAGTAGTAAATCAATATTCAATATTACATAAAATTAACTATTAAAAAAGTGTCTTTGAATGGCAGAGATACAGAAATGTCTGGATGTAGCACAGAGCGTGTGCGCTTGAAGCCATTTATGATTTTTAATTTGTTTGATCTGCTGCTCACCTCAAACAAGTACAAGCAGAAATGTTGGACTTTTAACGATATACTTTAAATTTCTGTTTGTTTTTTACAAGTACAGTTAAAAATTAAAAAACAAAACAAAATAAGGACTGTCTGGGCAAAGAGTCACCAGAACTTTTTCTGTAATTTTACACATTTAAGAGTCGTGCTGACAGATTTCTTTCTTATTCATAGCAGCTTTTACTTTGTAGAAAAACAGTTAAATATAGGACTTCTTTACACTGACAGGAAGGGGAGATTCACTGGTCTGGACCACTTAAGAAGTGGGCTGTATGTGGCCTGCCATGTATGGCCTGCCAGGGGTGTCAGTGAGTTTGACACCCCTGGTGTCAAACTCACTTTTTGTCTCAGGGACCACGGATTTGTTTTTTTGTTTTTGTTAATGGGTGTTTCCCTTGTTGCCGGGTTTCAAAAATGGCAGTTTTGATTTCGCCTTCATGACTCTTGATTGACGTCATGTAACGGAGCGGAAAGGCTGATTTTATTTCCAAGATGTTTTGTGTTTTTAAAAGGAAGGAAACCTTCCTCCAAACGGACAGAGCAGTGAAGCCGCCAAGGGAAAGTACACGATTAAAAAACTGTATAATTAAAATATAATTTGTTATATTTAAATAGTTAAAATGTAAAATGAATTAAAACAACCTTGGCCAAGGGGTAACACAATAAAAATCAATAAAACACAACATTAAAAGTCCAGTGGCCTGCGCCACGACCTAAAAGTCCCAGGGAGTTAAGAAATCCAGCGAAGTAAAAGGGAAACCCAGCGGAGTCCTCTCCTTCCTTTCCGCATTCGCGTCTTGATGCACTGAAGGAAGGGAGGGAGCGGCAGTCACTATTCCTTTCGACAGTTTTACTTTATAAAAAGGGATAAGTCAGAGACTTACCCCGGGTGGGCAGAGCTCTCAACTCCGCCCGCCGCTTCTTTAAAACTGGAAATCGGCACCAGCTATCTCACTGCTTCTGCTCTCCCGCAGTGCACAAGCTGGCTCTTGTCGTTATTGCCGTCCGACTGCCCGCTGCGCGTCCCTAGTCGCTGGTGGTGTCTCGTCCCCAGTCGCTGGTCATGTCTCCTAACGCCCAGCTCCACCAGCCCCTTCGGCTTGCAGGCGCTGCCGCCTGGCACCACTTACTCCTGGCCGTCTCTCTAGCCTCTCGGTCGAACCCCTTCCTTTGGTCTGTCAGGCCCTCTTATTGGCCTCTCTGGGATCTCTCGCAGGTGTGATCAGTTTATTATCAGGTAGGGGCGGAGTCTTTCCAGGACAAGTCACCAAATAAATACCATTAAAACATGCAGTAAAACTCATAAAAATAAACCAGTGTACAATATTAAAATATTAAAAAGGTAAAACGCAGCAAAACATGCATAGTAGAAAAACTTAGATAACTTGTCCCTTTCCACCCTGTGACAGTCACTTACAAACTAATTGGTGAGATGCGGACTGCTGGCATCATGTTTTTGAAATGACTTGGCTCGCTTGGGAACCTGGCTGAGCAGGTACTAAAGAAGTACCCGGTACCAGGTACGACCACCTAATGGAAAACCCTAAAAACCGAGTTGAGTTGAGCCGAGTAGGTACTTGTGGAAAAGGGTTATACATGTAATAGGACTAATTTACAACTGTAATCCCTGCTCTAACAAACTGTCTGTGTAGCTGGATACAGAAAGCGATTTCAGCACCAATGAGTTTTAACTAACTAAGTTTCTTAAGTTTCTTACCAAAGAATGTCGGGAATCTATCAGGATGCATCTGGAGAGAAAAATCTCCATAGATTTCCTTCATTTACACTTGGGCTTGGAATTTCTGAACCAAAGCATGAAATAAGGTTTTATAATCGTGGCATGTCTTCCTCGGAGGCTCCTGTTGTTTTTGGTCACACACCAATCTATTTTCTCTATGGACGTGCTGGATGGACGTCAGTATTCCTGATCATGCTTCAGCTGTTATCCTGTAATCTGGTTGCGTATGTTTGGGAAAAGAGAGACTGAACCCTGAGATAACTTAAATTACACTTCAATATTGCACACAGATGGTGCTGATTGCATCTTACGTACATCTACCAACTAATGTAAGTCTAATAGCAACAACCAACCAACCCAGTGACATCACTTTCTGTGCTCTCACAAGGTGGTGCTACACATTCTCCAAAAACCTCCATCCGTCCATCCATCCATTTTCTTCCGCTTATCCTTTTCAGGGTCGCGGGGGGCGCTGGAGCCTATCTCAGCTGTCATAGGGTGAGAGGCGGGGTACACCCTGGACAGTGTAACAAACCTTTTGGGTTATAGCACCACTAGGGGGGGAGTCTCCTAGGGGGGTGTGTGAGTATAGCGTGGCAGCCATTACATGCTGCTCGTGTTCTGTTCTCAGGATAGACCTCACCGTTGTAACGGCCTGGCACCGGCGACTACCGATCCCCGCCCATGTATGTACGGACAGTGTAGAGCCGTGGAGACCTGGCTTGTATGGTCTTATGTTGCTGACAAGGAATAAAGGTCTGTTGTTTAATTTAACTGACTGGCTCCGTGTTATCCGGCTAACCTCCACACCACATGCCCGCTGGACCGGCTAGCCGCTCTTTCCTCGCCAGACTGCTGTTACAAAGTGGCGCCCGAACATTGTTCTCTGGATCTTCATCGTCATCCGGACCGACAGACGGTGGGCTCGGATGTTTTTCCCGTGTTTTTCAACGATCGACACTTCGGCTGAGGTGGCGTGTTTTTTTTTCTCTTCGTCTGGCTGTATTGGCCGGGCCGATAGGACCCCGTGAAGGAGCCGACCCCCCGGGATTTCAACGGTATTTGCAGGCATGGAAGAGCGCCGACCCATCGCTTGACACGCTCGCCTGCGAGGGGGAGTACTCCGTGAGTAACTGTACGGCCCGTCGGACCGCTAACTCAGTGCTATTGGACCGTTACGACATCGGCGGTGCTAAAGCTAAGGCTAACGCTACAGTGACTTTGACTCAGTGTTCATTCAGAGGGACGTTTTGTTTTGTGTGAAGCATCAGAGTGTGCACGGACGCTCTCTGTCTGATGGATATTAACGCTTAGGTACTCTGTGGGAACGCTCTTTCACTTTGCCATAACTTTTGTGAGACAGAGAGTGGTTTCGGCCATACTTTTGAAATGGCGTCCCACCCAGACACAGGCAGCGAGGGAGACGGCTGCGACTCAGATGCTGAAGCTCCCAGCCTGACTAAGTACATCATCCCTCGCTCTACCCCTCATGACCTCAATCTTAAGGTGGAAAGCTTGCAAGAAGAGGTGGAGAAACTGCGAGTCTGCTTGCACGATTCGCTGGAGCTACAAAAGAGCCTTCTGAAGCACTTGGATGGTGGCGCGAGAGGGGAACCGGGGGAGCAAACATCTCCTCAGAGAACCCCCAACCCGGTGGCTTTTTCCACGCCATTCACACAGAAAGGGATTAACACAGAGCCCCCTCCGCTTCTCCAGCGTCAGTCGGCGGAACTCTGCAATACATCGAGGATGATCGCCGCAGCGCTGCACCAGGCCAAGCTGGAGCCCCCAGTGTTCGCTGGTGACGGTGGAGTGTCACCGGAGGAGTGGCTCCAATCAGTGGATAGCTACAGATCGTCGCTGCGCCTAACCGACTCGCAGGTTCTGAGTGAGCTCCCTCACTTCCTCAAGGGAGAGCCCAGTAAATGGTTTAGGGCCCTCAGCTCTCACATTACTACATGGGCACATTTTTACCAACTTTTTGAATCAGTGTTTGTGTCAGCTGATAACCAAGAGCACGTTTGGCGGGGCATCCTCGATCGCGTCCAATCACTAGAGGAACCCCTCCCAACGTTTGTAGCTCACATGCTCGGTGAGTTTAATAAGCTAAGGTGCCCGCCGCCGGAGCATGAACAGATCGAGCTTATATGTAAACATTCATTGGAGAAATATCGGGTTGCGTTGTATGGTACGCCGGTCCCGTCGGTTATGGACCTACTACTTCGCGCGCACGAGCTCCACACAGCATTAGGTCCAGTCGGCCGCTCAACCCCTACTTCATCCCCTAGTGTTGCAAGCGCGAGAGAACCACATTGTTTTAAATGCTCCCGCCCGGGGTTTACCACACGCACGTGCCCAAGTTGCACCTGGGTTGCCCCAAAAGAACGAGGTGCTGCCAGACCCAGGGCAACCTACCACCGACCTCTCCCAGGCCCACCACCGGGCCTGGAACTGGCCGATGCTGAGGGGCTGGATTCACTGCCGGCGGCTCGTGCGGCCAGTCAGCAGTCGGGAAACCCCCGGGGGGGGGGGAGGACATTTCAATGAGGCAGCCCTCCCCCCATTCGCAAAGTATGCCTCGCCCGCATGATGCCCACCAGATTGTGCAAGGCATTGTGGGGCACATGGAAGATGTAGAGTTGGGAGCGCACTGGAACACTCCATTGAAAACCAAAATTAACTTCAACTCGGTGGCAGTGAACGCTACGCTAGATACGGGGGCATCCCTGTCTGCTGTGCGGGCTGAACTCATTTTGGAGAACAACTTGTCTCCCAACAGGACCCACCAGTGGATGGGTCCACCGGTGAGCCTAGTAGACGGTGCTCGCTGTCTCCCGGAGGGTGTTACATGGCTGCCCATAGGGTTCTTGAACAAAAGGTTTTATCACCGGTTTGCTGTCATCCGCAACTTGTCATCCCCCTTTGTCTTAGGGATGGACTTTATGAGCAGGGCCTCTTTGACAATCCACATCCCCTCAAGAACCGTAGTTATGGACGACAGTCCATGCACAGGCGCGGATGAAGAGGAGGGTTGCTCAGTTGATCTGTTGAGCGATGATAATGTCATTATGACGCTTGACATGGTAGAGCCCTCGCTGGAGACCAAAGCTCTGGAGGCAAACCTAACAGATAGTCAGAGAGAACTATTAGTTGTCCTCCTTGAACAATTTAGCTGCATGTTTGGTGGTCATTTGGGCCGCACGTCTTTAACTGAACATGTGATCGACACGGGAGATGCAAGGCCTATTAACCTCCCCCCATACCGCACCTCCCCTGCAAAGAAACAACTCATTGAAGAGCAGGTCCAGAAAATGCTGGAGGATGGCATAATTGAACCGTCCATGAGCCCCTTTCAGAGGCTGATGCACAACGTCCTCAGCGGCCTTGTTTACAAGACATGTGCTGTATATCTGGACGACATCGTGGTTGTGTCCCCTACCTTCGAACAGCATTTGTTGGACCTGCGGGAGGTCCTTGAGAGACTTAGGTCTGTGGGTCTCTCGTTGAAGCTTAAGAAATGCCAGTTCTGCCTGAAGGAGCTCACCTTTCTGGGCTACCGGGTTACCCCGGATGCCATTAAACCGGACGATGACAAAATCAAGGCTGTGATGCAGTTCAGAACTCCGTCCTCAATGAAACAGGTGCGGCAGTTTCTCGGTCTGACGGGATACTACCGCAGATTCGTAAAGGAATATGCTCGCCATGCAGAACCTCTGCACGCCCTGACAAGGAAGGATGTTACCTTTCAGTGGGATGACAGGTGTCAGGAGTCCATGGACTTCCTGAAACAGAGCATTGCGACAGCGCCTGTCCTGTCACTCCCTGACTTTTCCCGGCCTTTCTTCATCCATACGGATGCATGTGACCTTGGCTTGGGGGCGGCCTTAATGCAGAAGGATGCAGAGGGTAGGGAAGTAGTGGTCGCTTACGCGAGTCGAGCTCTTCACAAGGCAGAGAAACCATACTCTACGCCAGAAAAGGAGTGTCTGGCCGTGATTTGGGCTTTAGAACACTTTCGTCCCTATGTGGAAGGGCTTCATGTGACGGTCTTGACTGACCACAACAGCCTTAAGTGGCTGATGTCACGCCCAAACCCCACTGGCCGGTTGGCGCGGTGGTCCCTGCGCTTGCAGGACTTTGACTTTACCATCGTACATAAGGCGGGGGTGCACAACAGGGTGCCAGACGCTCTGTCTCGCAACCCACTACCTGCACCAGAGGGTCCTCCTATTGAAATCTTGCCGGAGCATGCTGTCATGTGGGGCATGGATCTTCGCGCCCAGCCTCCCCTTTTGTTAGAGGACCGAACACAACTAAGGCAGCTGCAGCTAGATGACCCAGGTGCAGGTCCAAAGCTCCGAGACCTGGAGTGTTCCCCCAATCTGGGTTCGGACGCCAGTCCTTCACCGTCCTTGGTGGTCAATGACGGCCTACTCTATTACCGAGGCCCGAAACATAAGCGCAATCTTCGTCCCCAGGAGGAGCTGAAGCTGTATGCTCCTACGGCTCTCCGGGGTACCCTGTGCGGTTATTATCATGACCACCCTACAGCAGGTCACCTGGGGATTGCTAAGACACTAGCGAGAATGCAGTCTAGGTTTTACTGGCCCAAGATGGCATCGGAAGTTAAACGCTACGTCTTGTCGTGCCCAGTATGTCAACTCACAAAACCCAGTCAAAGAAAGCCAGCGGGCTTCATGGTCCCCATTTCGCCCCAGCGACCCTGGGAATACGCAGGGGTCGATTTTGTCGGACCACTACCTCGCACCGCTTCGGGGAACTCGTACATACTGGTCTTCGTAGACTATTTCTCCAAGTGGATCGAAGTGTGTGCGGTTCGGGATGCGACGGCTCGAGTGGCAGCCAGTAAGTTCATTAACGAGGTATTTGCTAGGCATGGGGCCCCTAGGTACCTTATTTCGGACAGGGGCTCACCTTTTGTCAGTGAGCTGTTTGATTCTGTTCTCTCCACTCTTGGGTCCACCCACCGCCTCACGACGGCGTATCATCCGCAAACTAATGCGACCGAAAGAGTGAACAGAACTCTCAAAACGGCCATCCGCGCATACGTGGGCGATAAGCACGCGTCGTGGGATAAGTTCATGTCCCAAATCTGTTTCGCGCTGCGCTCGGCCCCCCATGAGAGTACAGGACTCAGCCCTGCTATGATGTTGTATGGACTGCTGTTACAACAGGTCGCCAGTCTGTTGCAGGGCCAACACACAGGGACAGACAACCAAAAACCTCTAAAGACTTATTTCTTAAATCCAGCTTTACACCAGTTGACAGTTTTGCAGAGTAGTGCTGCATGGTGTAAACCAGCCCCAATACACGTAATGTTTCGTGTCCACTTTAAATCGGGAATAAGAGATTTGAACCCTAAGCTGCAAACCCAACTCAGAAACTGTTTCTGTACTCCACATCACTTCAAAGCACGAGAAAGATAAATAAATGTTAAATAATAAAATATAACAGCTGTGTTTGACTACCCAAAGAGCAGCAGTGACAATTTATTGACTAAAACCAGTCACAAGCCTCTGCTCTGTGGACCGGAGCCCTTCTGTTCCCCCACAGTGTTTATGCTCAAACTTTTGCCTATGTAAGGAGAAACTGTTCAGGCACTACACTCCATTTATTACTCACAGACACAAAGAGAAGGAAAAGCAAAGTATTGGGTGAGCGGAAATGAACGATGTTAAAAAAATACAAATGATTTAAAAATGATCTTTAAGCAAGCACATTGATAATATTATATTATTTATAGCCTCTGCGGTGCGTCACGGAGTTTAGAGCCTAATCTGTTCTTCCTCACTTTGTGTTCTGTATGTATTTGTTTCTCTGTGTGCAACAGTGTGCGTGCGCGTTTGTCAGAGATGGGAAGCTGTAGTTTGTAACCAAGACGCACAGTTGCGCTCCTAACCAGTGAGTTAAGGAGCGAGTAAATGCACACACTCACAGAAACAGATACGCCACAGTCAGACACACAAACACTCAGATAAATGCGTCAATTGCTCATCCTTTATTCATCTTGGAAAACAAGTGAATATTTAACAGAAGAGCTGGTGTCCTCTTTAAATAGTTAATTGGTCAGCCGGTCACAGAAGTGGCGTGCGTGCGTGCAGTCATTTATCTAACTTTATAAATACCATACAAGTCTACAGTTTGTGCATCACAGTCTACATTTCTGCACAAATAAATAAAAAGAAATGAAGAAGAATCTAAGGTGCCTGCATTAGTTCTTGCTTTAGAGTCTTTTCTATTATGAATGTAGAGGGTGTGTTAAATTGTGAAGAGCTTTACACACTTGGTATTAGACCAGCCAAGATCCTGTGACACCTTTGGCTTAGAACCAGTCATGTAATAAATTACTTTGGACTGAGAGAAAGAGAGCGCCTCATTTTGTACTGTAATTACAAGATAGGGCGGTCTGTTTAATCAGGGATTTTATTGTACATCGTGTTCAGTTAGGTTACACGCTAAAGCTGCAGTATAGTTTTATTCAAGCACTTTATTCAAGTACAAATTTGAGGTAGTCTTAGTATGAGTGTCATACCACTTCATTCTGCCAGTTTAATATGACAACAGGAAGGATGCAGTACTTTATTTATTTTTTACAATTGTCTCACAGCTTTAGTAATCTTAGCATTATTGCCTATTAAATATAACTATTATAGCATACAAAGCTATATTATAGGCTTTGACACGTATAGGTGAACTGGATCCTCAAGACGTCTCACTCCAGGAAAGAAATTAAACAAGGTAACGCTCCTGCTGACTGGAAAAACTGATAACTGTTAGTCTTTGTTAAAGCCAACGCTCGTAAAGGACTGGATCACTTGACTGTAACCAAGTGCTCATCTACAGCTATATACACTCATTAAGTATACCTTACTAGTATTAGGTTGGGCACTCTTTGCCTTTAGAAATGCCTTAATTCTTCACGGCATAGATTCAACAAGGTGCTGAACTCATTCCTCAGAAATGTTGGTCCCTGCTGATATGACGGTATCACACAGATCTCCACATCTACCACATCCCAAAGGTGCTCTGTTGGATTGAGATCTGGTGACTGTGGAGGCCATATGAGTACAGTGAACTCACTGTCATGTTCGAAAAACCAGTTAGAGATGATTTGAACTCTGTGCCATGGTGTGTTATCTTACTGGAAGCAGCCATAAGAAGAAGGTAGACTGTGGTTACAAGGGATAGACGTCCTCAGCAACAATACTCGGGTGGTCAATGCTCAGTTGTTACTAAGGGACTCGAATTGTGCCAAGAAAACTGAAGCCTGAACTGTTGATGCAAGGCAAGATGGAGCCGTGCTTTCGTGTTGTTTATGCTCAAATTCTGACCCTACCATCTGAATTTTGTAGCAGAAATTGAGATTCATCAGGCCAGGTAACATTTTTCCAATCTATTGTTCAGTTTCGGTGAGCCTGTGTGAACTGTAGCCTCAATTTCCTGTTCTTATTTCCTGACTGGAGGGACACCTGGTGTGCCCTTCTGCTGCTGCAGCTCACCTGCTTCAAGCTTTGACATGTTGTACACTCAAAGATGCTCTTCTGCATTCCCTGGTTGTAATGAGTGGTTATTTCCAATTACTGTTGCCTTTCTATCAGCTTGAAGCAGTCTCTAAATTTTTCTCTGACCTCTGATGTCAACAAGGCAAACTCTGAAACACTTTGTAGCTGTGTGTTTCAAAACGTGCTATACGAATAAAGTTATTATTACTAAAAATAAACCCTTCTTATGTAAAGCCATATTTGCTCCAGTCTTGATTTACGTGTACTCAGACAAATGGCCCCTGCCCACTCACACAGGTGTTTCAGCTCTGGCTGATTGCACATCTGCTTTGATTGAGCCTGAGAGTAATGAATGTTGATGCTGTCCTTAAAAAAATGATAAAGTTAGTAGGTTTTTCTGCTCTGACAGGTGCAGAATAATTAGAAGGAAATGGAGAGTGCCATCAATCAAGCACGCTCGCACAGTTAGTTGCAATCACACAGTATGAGTGAAATCACCTGTGCAGATGTTCAGACAAGTTACATTTTGCTCATGAAGAGCGATTTGGCAGATGGTTAAATAGGTTTTTATTGTGAAGGCCCTTTTACTTAAACGCAGATTAAAGTGTTAGATGTAGCAGATACAAACTAAAAGAAGAGGAATAAAGATTATTGCTCAGGAAGAATTGCTTGAAGCTTTTTTGCAGTCTTCTTGTTCTCACTTAGACACACTTTTGTTATTTTTAAAGTGACTTATTAATTCCCCGTGGCTTATCCTGTTCTATCAGATGCTTAAACAAAGGCATAACCCTTAACTTACTCCCAGCACAGAATCAGTTCTACTGTTACTCTGTTACACTGATTCATGATTAATCAATACGGGTCCAATAGTGGGGGCAACACTTTCACACACATCTCCGCTTCATTAGTCTGTTGAGTGAGCTAAAGTGTGTTCTTTACATGACTCTCATTAATAATTGACTCCACAGCTTGAAAAATCAGCTGGACTCTGAACACGTGCAGCTATGAGTTTTTTCTGGCTCCTCTTTACCTCGTGCTGTGTCTCAGCCACACACACACACACACACCCTCTGATGTTCCACTTGTGTCAGCACTAGCCAACTGCGTAAACCAATAGGACATGAGTTTGTCCTATTGACTTGCTCTTTGGGAGAGTGGCAGACAGGACCTAACTCTGTCAGATCGGGCCAAACCCTCATCATGGATCACTATGCTTGTCTGACCTTTCTTTGAAACTCTCTTGGTTTTAAAAGGAATTTGCAACTTGGTATTAAATCCATGAAAGACAAACACAGACTCACAGATCTGAGCACTGGTATGTTAAAAAGAAAAAGTCACGATGTTTTCTCTGAGGTGTAGTAATTTGAACTTTTTCTTCTCCTTGCTACGGCCTTTGAACATTAGAAAAGCACGACTGTCTTGCTCCTTGATATTTGTCCATTATTGATGAGGGGTGCTAGGCGTCATTTAGGAGGGAGAGCTCTCCTTGGGTCTCACTAAGGTCACTGGAGGATAAAGCCACAGTGGAGCTTCATCTTACTCTCCCACACTGCTTTACGTCAAAGGAAGGGAACCCTGCCAAGTTTAACTTTGTGTCTCTTGGACGCACGCTCATCCTTTCCCTTAAAAATTATTAGCCGATCTTCAAGGTAAGTCTGTAGCCTTTGGCAAATCCGACCACAGCCAAAGTATCACAAGTTCTAAAGATAATCTTTGAGTTACGAGCACACATCCGTTTAACTCAGTTTTAAAAATCCCACTGGAGGTCGCTGATGGGTGTGTATATATATGTGTGTGTTTCTAGCAAGGCTGGGATGTGAAGCTGAACCACTTTCTCTTCAACCACTATTTTAAGACGAGTCTTTGAGATAAGAGCAGCAGTTAAATGCCTAATTTGTACCGATGGTGCAGTGCGCAGGAGGGGTAATGGCGTGGGTGTGAGATGAGCCCCTGGAGGGTTAAGGAGCATGTTTAACAGTTAGATGTGGGTGTGTGAGTGAGGAGGTGTGGGTTAGAGAAATAAGATCCGAAATGAGACACTTGGGACTCTGGTAAGGAGATCAAAAGAAAGAGGCATAAAGTTGGTTGAGAGGAGTCCTGTTATTTAAGTGTTGGTTTCAAGTTTTAACACTAGGGGGAGCCATAGATCTGCTGTCCCTTTACCTTTGGACAACAAAAGCATCAACCTCTACACTCTTTTCAGCTGATTGAGGACCAGTGATTGTCTGCAGTCACTTCATTTGCACTTGATCGATTTTAAGCACAGCAGGTCTGAGTATTTAATTGTCTGTGCATTGTGTCATATTTGTAAAACACAATGCTTCTGTCCTCTCTTTGCTTTTCTTCATTACAAGGTGAAATGAAAAAAAAAATACTGTGCACAGCTGATGATTGTAGATCAATGTAACTAACAGTTCCTTGTTCCCAGTGATGTTACCAGAAATACTGTTTGCCATAAGAGAGGGAAAAAAAGGGCCTGACTAAAGTGAAATGTTGCTTTAAGGGGTGCTGCAGTGCTCATGCAGACGTGGAATCAGTTGGAGTGTCGCCTACTGAGGATTTCAGAGACCTTTCAAAACCACGGCTCAAGAAGGGTCAATGAAAAAAAAGAGAGAAAAGTAACCTGGCTCCTTCAGCAGAGAAGCAAATCCTATTCTCCTCATATCGCTCACGCTCTCATCTTCCATTTTTCACTTTTCACGTTGATTTCTTTCAGCTTGCTCTTACTTTATAATCAGTTTTATCTGCTTTCGTCACATTGCTAGTGTACTTGAAAAAATACTTGTACCACCACTAAGTGAGTATATAATGTCTGTTATTGTCTCTAAAAGATTTCTCTTTAACTATATATACGTATTACTCAAATATCTCACACACAAACAGGTTTACAGCTGCAGCGTTATCTTGGAAACTTTCAGCCGATAGCTCAGCTGACCCTTCTACACACCCAGATGGCAAATTTCATACAGAGTTGCTGCGCACCTGCAAGCTGTTTTGCAACCCACCTCCTGAGAAAAGAGCTTCTGCTCCTTTCACCTCTAGCTTCACATGTATGCAGCTTGCGCCTCATGCTTTCCACAATAAAGCAGATCCGTAGAAATAAAATTAAACACAGGCACTATCATCAGTCATCGCCCTCGTTCTCCTCATTTTGCTGCTGGAGTGAATTCACTGCAAGCAGATAATGGTGCTAAAGAGATGGCACCAAGACTTTGACACCATTTGGCAATCAGAGTACCTGCATACAGACACATTTGATCATATTTGTAACTAATATTACCTCAGTGGTCATGTAAAACAATCAAATATGGGTAGGAACGGTTAAAAAATATTGTATTTTTCTACAGGTTGAGTGATATGATATTCTTACTGGCTTCTACTGCTTTGACTGCAATTACATTAATAAGAGTAGTTTTTTGGCAACTTCGTCTGGGTTCTGTCTCCACTGCTGCCTGCTGTGTATCTATGTGTGTTTGACAGGGAGGAGAAGCTGCAGCTCAGTACATGGTTTAGAAAATTTAGTGTAGTTCTTTTTCCTTTTTGGCTCAGGTGCTGTGAAGAAAAAAAGCTTGCTGCGTCTAGTTCGTAATAGCGTGGAAAAGCTTAAAAGGGCCACATCAAACAAGCTGTTCTGTCTAAACACACTCGTAAAACTATCATGTGGATGGAACTGTGGTAAATTCATTCATTGCACAGACAGAACTTTTTCACTGCCCAGCCATATATCTCCACTCAGCAGCACTAAGCTGATACGGTGGCGTAGGCAAAGTTTAGAATCACTTCCTTGGATCAGCACTTTTCTCATCTGTTCTCAGTTTGTCTCCACAGATTGTAATACAGAGGAGTGGAGCTTGAACCTTTTCCAGACTCTGTGTGTGTGTGTGTGTGTGCAATGCTTATGTGTGTTCATGGGTACAGTGTGATAAGAAAAGGTAATACATTGCACTCCCTCAAGACCCATTAAGAGAGGAGAGGTAAGAGAACAGGGGACAAAAAGTGCAACATAAAAGATTTCGGTTGTATCGGGTATACACGCACGCACACGTGCACGGATCCTGACGACTTTGCTGCAGCATTTATCACTATTTCACGAACAGCTGGTAACCGCTGCAGCAAGAGACTCACAATTCCCAACAATGTGTGAAGGTATCACACGATTAGCTTCATGAAGGCAGATACACAACTTTACAAGTTTACTGTTTTAGAGTGACTTCACTGCAGCAATGCAGCACATATCTGGGGACCGCAGTCTCCTGCTTTTAGCATATCTTCTTGTTCTTTTGGCTCCTCCCTTTAGAAGTCGCCACAGCAGCCTCACCCTGTCCCTAACATCCTCCTCTGTCACATCAACCCTCCACATCTGCTCCATCCTGGCAGCTCCATCTTCAGCATCCTTTTTTCCAGCATATCTGCCATACTATCTTCAGCTCTCCCGCCTCCAACTCGGCCTCCTGTCTTTTTGTCAGAGCCACCGTCTCCACACCACACATCATAGCAGGTCTCACTACCATCATGTAACCCTATCCTTCTGTCACAAATCACCCCTGACACTCGTCTCCACCCACTCCACCCTGCCGGCACTCTCTTCTTCACCTCTCTTGTGCACCCGGGCATTTAAATTCACCCATCTTCACTCTTACACTGGTTTCCCTCTCCTGTGTTCAGTGTATAATTACATTGATTTTCACTCATCCTACTACACTGTTAGCTCACTTGCAGATTTTGCTTTTCAAAACTACAATAGGTTCAATATAGAGAAGAATTGAACATGATTTATTAAGATAGAGTAATAATAGTTAACGTGTTTGGCAGTTAAACTCTGGTGACCCATCATGACAGAACGAAATCCCAGTGGTGATAAGATTTAGGACAGGACCCCCCTGGGTCTTGATAGTGGTGAAGATGAAGACTGAGGCTTGGACGGAGTGCTGAGTGAGAGCGGGGTGGATGTGTGAGGTAGAGGAGCTCACCTACTAATGTCAGATTGGTGGTTCGCTCCAAATATCCATGAACAAGATACTCAACCCAAGGCTGCACTTCTCGGGTTGTGAATGTTAGATTGAAAGCATTTAACCCTCCTGCCATCCTTTAAAAAACTCACACCCATCACCCTAGGGACCATTCTCAGCCACGCCATAAAAAGACCATATATCCATATCTTATTCCACTTTAAATTAGCCAACCTTGTAAAACTACTTCTCCCTGAAATATTCATGTAAAGTTTTAATTATATTTTCGTTGTTTTAACCCTTCAAATCCCAGTGTTATTACATGAGCGCCCTGTGTTATAAGCCCCAAAAACCAAAAAACGAAACTAAATATTTCCACAAAAAACCAGTTGAAGTAATATGTGATTGTCATTATAAGTAGGCCTTTAGATGGACCAAAGATTGGCACCAACATACATTTTGACCTGCCATTATTTTTTTGCATTTTTTTTGCAATTTAAAAATTAAAACTTCAAGGCCCTGAGTCTTCATTGACATCCAAGAAAAGAAGAAAAAATAAAATCATATGATGATAATTTGGGGTTGAAAAATAGCGTTTATAATGGAAGTCAATGGGCAGAAAATGGTCCCCAGGGTGATGGGTGTGGGGATTTCTGCTGCTCAGCCATTTTAGGCTGATTTAAGGAATTCACACTGGAATATTAACATTGACAGGTAAAAACTATCCTGTGGCAAGTTTGGTTATATTCCACTGAACACAGTGGAAATGGCAGCCATTTAACACATAGCAGTGGCACAAAAAGGTCCCAAGAAGGCAGGAAGGTTAAACATAGAAAAAACATGCATGTTGTAGAAAGTTCTATAAATGTATTAAAATTGTCATTCAAAAAACAATCTTGGAGAGTTTTATGTAGATAACACATGTGTTTCTATAACTTGAGAAGCCCAATCACGGTCTGGTCTCATTGGAGAAGACTGCAGTTCATCCAGGATTCCTCAGCTTAGTTAGCAGGAGGACTCCACATTGTTCTCAGATTGTTGCACTGATACAAGACATGTTCACTCTCACTTCCTTTAACAATGATAGAAACTTGCATTTTCATGACTAGTATTGTGCGCCATTAATGCATCTCAGTCAGAGCATTGTTGCCTGTGTGGGTGCTGTGACACAATAACTGTGAATGGCTCAGTCTAGTTTTATTTTTTCTCATGTGAAGAAAGTTTAAACTTCTGTCCTTAATAAGCAGCATTCTCTTAAGCTAACCACAATGTTTTTGCCATTTCTGCTGTGTACCATGCACATCACTGTAACAATATGCAAAATTTCAGTGATCATATACAATATACAAGGACACAAAAAGCAGCACCTGTAGAAAATGATCATTTAATCGTTACTCTTCCTTCAATTGTTAATTCAAAGCAACAGTAAATGTGTCTTGTGCAAAAGTTTGGGTTCTTGTCTAACTGTAAAGTCTCAATTCGATTATTATTTTAAGAGCTTCTGGCAGGTACACAAATATTGTCCTCTGGCACATTTATTAATATCGCCAACTTATTTTTCTGCCCTTTAATTACATAAATATTTCACAAAGTCTGGAGATTTGATATTTGATGCCAACATGTCTCAGAGGAAAGTGTCATTAAAAGTTGTCTCTTCCTCATGAAACTGTTAAAAAATGTAACTTGAGCAGCACATTTAATTTATTTTATGACTAGAATCTATTTCATTAAAAGTCCAAACTTCAACAGTAAATCAACGTTAAAGGCCAGTCCTCTATTTGAGGTACGCACTTAAAACATTGTGTTATTTTAGCGATTTAATGAAGCCAGAATAAGGCACTAATCAGAAGAGCCAAGTGGTTTGGGATGAGGTGAAAGCTCTCCCTCGTATGGCCGCTTCACCCCCCCATTATCTTCAAGTGGTTTCATTTCAGCACCTCAATGATTATTAAAGCGGGGCAAGCGAGTGCGTTTGCAGTAATCGTTATCTGAAACTCTCCTTCCAAAAAAACTACTGAGGCCACTTTGTGAATTAGGCTCACTGAGGCTGTAAATGTAAATACACACTGACATCTAAATAAGTAAAAGGTCATTAGAAGGAATGAGAGGGAGATCAGTCAAACCAGGCTATGGACACAGTTTTAATCAGGTAAAATAACTGATAATAGATTTTCACACATGTAATGTCAGACACATAATGAAACGACTGTTTTTGATGTGATCTAATTAACAAACAGCTGCAAATGCAGTCCGTCTTCCATGCGGCGTTAGAGCACACGTACATGATTGTGCATGCAAATGAAGGTATGCAAACACCAGAGTCGGGGCAGTGCGGGGCGGTGAGTAAGCTATGTGAGGAATAATTTCCATACAGATGAGCTAAGCATTTTCTGCTTCACACCAGGTTTATATTTAAAGGTTGTTTATTGATTTAAATACTCCTCACTGTTGGGCTCCATGTTACAGTACTCAGAGCATGTACCTGTTCAGCTAAAGGTGCCAGTCTTTTTCCAGTGCAACTCCAGCATACACCAACTTTAATTTAGGGGCTGAAAGAACATCAAAACACAGAGCAATCAAGACTCGTGTTCTGTTTATATGTTTTATTTTTATCCAACTGTTTTTTTCGGGTTCTTGCCTTCCTGATACCTGATCTTGGGCCCATCATACGCATAATATTCGTTGTAATGGTGTCTGGAGGGTGGTGTCATCTTCTCTTCCTGTGGGTGTCATCATTGCAGTATAGAGCTGGGGTGGAGAAAAGAAAACTTGCTGGAGTTTTTGCCCGAATTTGCTTGATGAGAGTAATTCTTACTTTTAAAGCATTCATTTATTTTCTCTGTTGCACCACTAAAGACTCGCTTCAGATGGATCAAAGCATCTCCAACGTGCTGTGTCAATGAGTGCCGTATTGTTTCATCTCCAAGGAAACCAGAGTGTATCCTGCATTCCTACAGATGCTTCCTGGTTGCCATCTGGCATCTTTATTCTTGCCTGGTGTTATTTTATTGCTGCTTTTTTCCCACACATATAACGCCTCCATACTGTTTCCATAGCAATGCTATTGCTGAGATGACGGTTATCTCTTGTTGTTACAGCTCTTGACTATCAAGTGTCCATATCTGGAGACTCTCTAGCAGTCAGGAATGCTGCTCCCTGCAACAAATAGCTAATTGTGGTGCAGGTGGTGTAGGCGTAGAGGCTTATTATGAAGTGCAAGTTGGAGGACAACCCTGTTACGTCACGCATGAAGGTACAAAACTTTTACAAAAGAAAAGTTGTGCTTTGCAAGTTTGGTGCCAGGAATTCTTATTGTTCAGTTCTTAACTTGGTGAAATGAGAATTTTATTTCTGTGTTTCTTCACCAAGCTGTTAAACTGCAGCAGTAAACACTCTGGCTATGAGTTGTGCTGTAGGAAGGAAGCGTTAACACACACACACACACACACACACACACACACACACACACACACACACACACACACACACACACACACACACACACACACAGCAGGACGGTACAAAAATTATACTGCTGTTGCAGTCCTGCAGAAGTACGAGAGCCCAGTGCCTTGCTCACAGGCACTTTATAATAAGCTCCTCTGCCATTTGTGCGTACACAATGTTTCCCTCCAGACATCTCATGTTCCCATGGTGACCAACTTAGTGATTAGTATTAGCATAAAGGCATCCAATAAAGACATAAAGCTCAGATGGCAGAACACGTGAAATTCGACTGCACACATGCTGCAGCTTCCGCTGTAGCTACTATTTCTAAATTCCAGTGATCTTAGTTTTTATATTCACATCAACAACCTCAACAGTTAAAAAATTCCTGTCTCAAACTGTCTCTGAGAACTTGGTCCAGGCATTTAAATCAAGCAGTTTGGAGTAATTGTAACACTCTATTTGCCAGATGATCCAAATCAGGGACGTCCAACTCACTTTACCGTATATAGCCCACGTTTATCTCCAGTGTGTCGAACCCTTAAGACTCAGTGTAAATATGTTTAACACCACATTTAGTCCCAATTTCAATTATAAGAAAAAGAAATGCGTTTTTAATAGTACGTCTCAGTTTTTCTACAAGAAAAAGAAGATTTGCAGCTGCAGTAAATGAAAGAAAAGTGCATTGTTTATCTAATAATTAATTACTTTGGTGGAGTGTGACTGGGAGGTCTTGATCATTTGGGAGAAACTGTGAAAGCCACAGTAAAAAGTCAGAAATCGACGCCCGCTGTCATTTTTTAAAAGCTATCCAGTGGGCCAGATTGGATTCTGTGCCTGGCCGATTCTGGCAAATGGGCCTTATGTTTATACCCTCTCTCCCTGCCAGTACATCTCTAAGTTGCTCAGTGTCTATAAGCCAGTCAGAGCTCTCATGTCTTCAGGTTCAGATCTTTTTACTGTTCTCAGAAATGGATCTGAGTGTGTTGAGGGTGCTTTCAGTTACTGTGGTCCTGTTCTTTGGAACAAGCTGCCCACTGACCTGAGATCAGTTACATACTGATCAGCCGATACATTTAAAAACAGACTCAAAGCCTTTTATTACATTTTGTCTGTTTATTACAGCAATTATTTTATCTTCTGTGTTAAGCACATTGAGTTTCCATGTAATGAAATTTGCTATATAAATATAATTGCAGGTAAACCATCCATTCGTAGAGCAGAAGAGGAAAATATTGATTTGACTTTAATCTCAAAACATCTTCTGTTTACTTTTGTTGCTTTTATTACCTTTTAAAAGCATTTTTGTCCTACTGAAGTCTCGGCTCTTCGCTACCAATGAAAATCAAGTTGTTTTCACAGATGCCATCGAATAATAGTTGATGGGATACAACCAGAGACCAGGCTGAATGGAGATAAGCTAAAACCTTTTTAGAGGTAAACTTATGGGGGCCAAATTAACAGAGCAACTTAAATCTGTCTCGGTTTCCTTTACACCAATTTATTTGTGATTGGGATTAGCTGTCAATACATAATCTACAGTAATTTGAAGATAACAGTATTTTTGATTTGACGGGCATGCCGTTGCTTCGCAAGTTAGACAATCAGCTCTTTAACAAATCGCAGTGCACTCACACTAATTGCAGTAATTTTACTCTTGAGCTGGGCCTACTGAAATGTTTAATTACAAAAAAATCCATTAATTATAGCATGAAGAGTAATTATGTCTGAAGATGCATAGCGCTGGATACCGAGTCCCCATGTTACAACATGTTCACCATTTTCAGCCCGTCTTTTACGAGAACATTTTTTCCATTAATAATCAAAACATATGAACTGACTGTCACTAATACTGAGAAGCTGGTGTGGTGCATATAAGATCAGGAGAGTTTGACCCATCTTGTTTTTACCTGCTATCTGACGTCTAAATAACTAGTTGTAATCGAATGCTCCCCCAAGAACAATGAGTCACTGACTGGATACTCTCAGGATTATGACCCAGTAATGACCTGTCTGTGTTGGTGTCTGGGTTATGAGCCAGAGATTACAGAAAAAGGAGAAATGAATCCTTTTATTTTAAGTGTTTTATTACTATACTAACGTGTGTTTATTGTATTTTTTCAGTACATATTGGATTCCTAAGAGAACCAAATACACACAAGAAATACAAGCAATACTCATATATACTGCTGCCTATTATCAGCTACTGTAATGAGTTTTTGATATGATATGGAAAGAGTGTAATTGTTTCTGCCTAAATACGAGGGTTCTGCTCTCCCAGTACAAATTTTTCAAAGGTATTGTTCTATTTTTTTCTTTTAAATTTAGCGTTAAATAGTAGAGCTTGCCACACTACTTAACTGGCACTTTGTCACATACAGTAGCCTCCTGTTGTAGAGTAGATGTGGTTTTATTTTCAGCAGTAATCTTTATACTGTGAGTGGAGGTGGCAGCTGCAAAGGGTCTGGCTTCTTTTCACTGTGACACACCTCAGTGCTCGGCCACCGGAGAGTGGAACCTCTGCCTTTTATGCAAAGCTGAGTGGGGATGTTCGGCTCATTTGTTACGGCAGAGGGGCAAACTAGGCCCGTCCGTCCACCTTTGCATTTGTAAAATACATTTTACCAGTTTTGCTTTTGTGATGTAGATTCTAACGATACAGAAAATGTAAGTAGCTTGCAGAGAAGGGCTCTGAATGTGAGCGAAGAAAGCAGCTGTTGCGATTGGGATGGCTTTCATATCTTGATGCTTCATCTCTCGTAACATAACACGCACAAAAAGAAGGAGAAGTTTCATTTTATGATATTTGTGGTGGGCCGTACTGTAAAAAGGTTGAAATGCTTTAAGATCTGTTCACAAAAACTGAACCCTTCAGGTAGTTAAATGCAATTATGCAGCTCAGAAGCTGCTCATTTGAATCACATTACACCCCAACTCAAACTCGGTGTGTGTCCCCACAATACATATGGGCGTACCAGTGTGAGGAGAGGGAGGAAGGGATGACTAATATTTTATTTAAGACCCAGCTCATATGTGTAGTATGATCCATGATGACGCGTGGATGATCTTAAGGTTGAGAGTCATCACTTTAATACTCTTATAGCCATAGCATCCTTCACTCACGATCTACTCTGCGGCAGTAAACATCATGCTTTAATGTCACAGACGATACAGGAATAAATCCCACGGAGAAATGTGCGTTATTCAGCAGGTGTCAGCAACTTATTACCCAGGATGCTCTGCAAATGTATGTACATATACAACACGTGTACTTGGAATAAAATCACGTTCCATTCTCAGCGAAACATGCAAGAGCTTACCAAGATTATTTGAAACCTCAATAACTATAATGTAGCAATATGCTAATGCTTGCAGTATAGGTTTTCCCTAATCACATGTTAGCATGCTTTGCATAGTCGTATTCTGAAAATTGTGAAGAATAATTTGTGCATGATGATAATATTTGCACAAGATAGGAGAAAAAGCAGATATGCAGAATAACTACACTGTAAAAAAGAACGTCCTACTCTTAAAATTCACACCGCTAAGCTAAACCACAACATGGATTTCACAAGACCTTTGGGCATTGTCCTGTGATATCGAGTGGTAAAACTTTAGCAGCATGGACTTTAAGTCCTGTTAGTTGTGAGGAAGGCTGATCTTGGGATTGGAGTTAGTTTTCAAACACAGCCCACAGACATTTGATGTCTGGATAATTCGAGGGCAGAGTCAACAACTTGAGCTCTTTGCCGTGTTCCTCAAATCATTCCTCAACAATTTTGTAATGGAGTAAGAGTGATTATCCTGCCAAAGAGACACCTGCCATCAGAGAAAAACAGCTGCTGTGAAGATTTGCTGCAATGTTTAAACACTTGGTATGTAACAAAATAACTCATGATGGATCATGGAGTCTAATCGCCAAATAGATCAATTAATTAATTGCATCTTCTTGAACAAGCTATATTTAATATGAAGATACCACCAGCACACCTGGACCCCTTTAAAGTACAACAGTCTACAAGAGGTGACACTGTGGTGTGTTAAAAATACGACATCATAAGAACCCTAAACCGCAGTATCACTCTTCTTCTTCTTGTTTTTCTTTCGGACTATAACAAAGTTTGTTCTCCTCAAGTTTTGCTTAGCGTGCAGTTCAGGAACAAAAATGAGGACACGAACGGATTCCCCCCCAGCTCCCTCCATGGTTCAGTCCATGGTGGGGACACACTGTAAGAAGTCCTCTATAGAATTTACCCAATAAATCTGAGGTAACAATTTGCATTGACTTTTTTGGGGTAGATTTAGTTCAATATATTGTGTATAAAATAACTTCAATAAAAAGATATGAAATACTTAATTAAATTGGGTAAAATTTACCCCATATTTATGTATACATTCAACAGCTACTTACTTATTGAAATTAGGTAAAATTATCTCTTGTTTGCTAGTTGGTAATACCTGATAATTAGTAATAAAATTTAATTATTATCAGTTGATAAACATTACCTATTCATATAAGGTAAAATGTACCCCCCCAAAAAAGATATTCAAATGATTCCTCATCTCAATGTTTTATTCCATAAAAACACAGAATAAAGTGCAACACAACGGCTAATGCAGACAACACTTTCAAAGGCCACTCAGTCCATTTTAAAAGCCAAAAGCACAGAAACTCTACAAGGTTGTTTCTGTGCATGTATGTTATCAAACATATGGATAGATAGAACAGAACACTAACACCAACATGCAATAGTTTCTGTGCTTGCTGTCAGAAGAAAAATTATAGCTCCATCAAGCTATGTCCTCTGGGAACAAGAGGGGAAATGTGTGTGCATTGCATAAGCTTATTTTTGAGGTCGTGGACCTTGTTCAGTAGTTTGGCCCCGTCAAGATCCAAAAACAGTTTTTGAAAAGTGTCAAATGTGTTCCTCAGCTCCTTCAGATATTCGAGGTTGAGGGCATCTTTGGTATTGATGAAGAACATTAGTCCTGAAATCTTCCAAGGAATGTGGGTTGTGTTTTCTACTCTTGTGGCTGTGGAATGTTGTGTATTTGTTAACCTTATGGTAAATGGCCTGCATTTGTATAGCGCTTTTCTAGTCCATAGCGCTTTACACTACATTCAGTCATTCACCCATTCACACACACATTCACACACTGGCGATGGCAAGCTACATTGTAGCCACAGCTGCCCTGGGGCGCACTGACAGAGGCGAGGCTGCCGGACACAGGCGCCACCGGGCCCTCTGACCACCACCAGTAGGCAAACATGGGGTTAGTATCTTGCCCAAGGATATTTGGCATGCAGCCAGGAGGCAGCCTGGGATCGAACCACCGATTAGTGGCTGACCTGCTCTGCCACCTGAGCTACAGCCACCCCCTTATAATCACAATCCTCAAAAACACATGGCACAGTTTCAAACTTTTTTAGATGGCCACCAAGATGTTCAAACAACTGCCTCTCACTGTCAAAAGAGCATGAATTACAGACAATGCACGTGAATGAAAGGATGTTGCCTGGCTGGGATGACTGTGGGTGGGTTGACAAATGTGTCCTTAATGCACCCCATGTCTTGACAGTGCAAGGGCAATCTGCATGAAGGCAGGGTATGGAGTGGACTCGACCAAAATGCCCATGTATTAGCCTGACGTGTTTCAGCAGGTCTAATCTTTTTGTGGTTGTGAAGTTGCACAACTTGCATTTCCAGTTCATTTTCCCATAACTGAGGACTTTGGTTAAGATTAACCACATTTTTAAGGTCAATGTGATTTATTTCATTTAGAAACTTGCATACCTTTAAAGGATACACCGGGGGTGGGGATGTGAGTGGGTGCGTCAGCCCTAGAACTGGTAACAGAGTCGTCTATCAGTGAGTCTCTGCTTGTAAAGGACACATGTGAGGACCTGAAAAAGAGGGCAAATAGTGAGTGTCCACATACACAGATTCTTCATGCAACAAAAATAAGAAAATACATTACACAAAGGAAATTTTCAGATATGTACCTGGTTACACTGCTCCATCCTGCTGATCACTGCTCCATCCTGCTCCTGCCCGCCTACAGGCAGAAGCTGAAACAGGAAGCTCCAACCCGGAGGGCGGTGCACTGTTGGACGGACCAATCGGAGTCTGCGCTGCGGGACTGTTTTGATCACGCGGACTGGGAAATGTTTCACGTGGCCGCCAGAGACATTGATGAATACACAGACTCAGTCTGTGGATTTATCAGGAAATGCGTGGAAGATGTCGTCCCATCCAGAACAGTCAAATCCTTCCCAAATCAAAAACCCTGGATTAACGGAGATGTTCGCGCGGCACGGAACACCGCCTTTGCCTCCGCGAACACATCGGACTACAAACACGCACATTACCAACTCCGGAAGACGATCAAAGCAGCCAAACGTGAGTACAGGGACAGGGTGGAGCAACAGTTTGACAACCCTCGGAGTATGTGGCAGGGACTAAACACGATCACAGACTTTAGAGGGAAAACCAGCACACCGCAGACCACGGCCTCTCTGTGTGAGGATCTAAACGTATTCTACGCTAGATTCGACACAGCGAACACCATGAGACCGGACAGTGTGCGCACCGCGGATGACGTCAGTGCGCACACTGTGTCTGAGGAGGATGTGCGGAAGTGCTTCAGGAAGGTGAACGCACGCAAAGCTACTGGTCCGGACGGGATTCCCGGCCGCGTCCTCAGGTCATGCGCGGCTCAGCTGGCTGGAGTGTTCACGCACATCTTCAACCTTTCCCTCTCTCTGTCTGTAGTCCCAGCCTGCTTCAAAATGGCCACCATCGTCCCTGTACCCAAATCCTCCACCATCTCCTCATTGAACGACTGGCGACCTGTAGCCCTGACCCCCATCGTAAGCAAATGCTTCGAGAAGCTGGTCAGGGACTTCATCTGCTCTGCACTACCCGACTCACTGGACCCTCTACAGTTCGCATACCGCCACAACAGGTCCACTGATGATGCCATAGCCCTGACACTACACACTGCCCTGTCACACCTGGAGAAGAGAGACACGTATGTGAGGATGCTGTTTGTAGATTACAGCTCAGCATTCAATACCATCGTTCCCTCGAAGCTGGACAGGAAACTGCAGGATCTAGGACTGAGCAGCTCCCTCTGCAGCTGGATCCTTAGCTTCCTGTCTGACAGACGCCAAGTGGTCAGACTGGGCAGCATCACCTCATCCCCCATCACACTGAACACTGGTGCTCCACAGGGGTGTGTACTGAGCCCTCTCCTGTACTCACTCTACACCTACGACTGCACAGCCACTAACAGCTCCAACATCATTGTGAAGTTTGCGGATGACACTACAGTGGTGGGTCTTATCACCAACGGTGATGAGACGGCTTACAGGGAGGAGGTCAGCGCCCTGACCCACTGGTGTCAAGACAACCATCTCACCCTCAACGTCGCAAAGACAAAGGAGTTGATAGTGGACTTCCGGAGGTGCAGAGAAGTACACACCCCCATCACCATCAACGGCGCTGCTGTGGAGAGAGTGAGCAGCTTCCGGTTCCTTGGCGTACACCTGGCTGAGGATCTTACGTGGTCAGTACACACAAACAAAACAGTGAAGAAGGCGCAGCAGCGCCTCTTCTTTCTCAGGAGACTGAAAAGATTCGGCATGAGCCCCCGCATCCTCAGGACCTTCTATCACTGTGCCATTGAGAGCATCCTCACTGGATGCATCACCACCTGGTATGGCAACAGCACCGCCTACAACCGCAAAGCTCTCCAGCGAGTAGTGCGGTGCTCTGAACGGATAATTGGAGGTGAGCTTCCCTCCCTCCAAGACATCTACAGGAAGCGCTGCCTGAGGAAAGCGGGGAGGATCATCAAGGACTCCAGTCACCCCAGCCATAAACTGTTCAGACTACTTCCATCAGGAAGGAGGTTCTGCAGCATCCGGTCCCGAACCAGCAGACTGAGAGACAGCTTTTTCCATCAGGCCATCAGACTGCTGAAAACGTCATAGACACCTCAGCTTCACTACTGGAACTTCAACATTATGCACTCCACACTGTATATAAATGCCACTTGTTTTGCACATATTCAACTCTGTATATTTTATATATTTTATTATTATTATTATTATTATTATTATTTTATTTTATTTTTTTACTATTTAATTTGTAAAAATGTGTATACACACACACACACACACACACACACACACACACACACACACACACACACACACGTAGGAAAATATTTAGTATACACATCCAGAAATGCATACACTATTATATATTGTACATATATTTATTAGTTTCAGGTTGGCCATTCTTGTATTTTGCTCGTTTGTGTTGTTGTGTTTGCACATCTCTGTTGCTTGTGGGGCTCGCACACAAGAATTTCACTCGCATGTGCTGTGCCAGTGTGCCTGCACATGTGATGTGACAATAAAAAGTGATTTGATTTGATTTACAAGTTATTTATCTAACCTCAAAATTTCTCTGAGTCTCTTTAATGAAGGTAGAAATTAAACACAAGGTGAATATTGTTCTTCAGTTTTTCTTTGCTCCTCTTATCTGAGAAGTCTGTCTGTCTGTTATACTTAACATGTCTCACACTCATACAGTAAGACAAATGGTGGGGGTCTTGTAAGGAAGTTGGGGGAAGCAGACAACTCCACAGGAAGAGTCTTTTGTGTCTTTGAGGACTCTGGTAGGAAGCAAGGGAGTGTGAACCTTAAGGTGTGAAACAGCTGTGTACTGCCTTTTGTTCCTGGAGAAGGTATTTAACTGAGAGCCATGCTAGGCTCAGGGAGACTCTGCTGACCGTCTGTCCTGCGATCATGCAGGGACTTCATCAAGCTTGGTTGTCTGTTCTTTGTGTGTTTTGATTAAAGAATGTTAGCTACCGCTCACCGCTCGTCTGCAGGCTTTATTTAAATGGAAAACTTCCACAACAGGCAAAAAAAGAAGCTTTTTGCTAAAAAAAGATTTAGAGCAGAAGTTTTTTGCACTGCATTTTAAAATGAAAACATATTGCATTTATTTGCAATTAAAAACACACAGAGCAGAAAGTGTGTTACTGTTTTACATCCACAGACACACAAGAAAAGAAGCAGGCAACATGAGGTCAAGTTATGGCAATTTTATTTTTGTATGTCAGTACATGTATTCAGAATAGAGTTTTTAAAAAACAAACAAACGTCCCAAGTAAAGTTTGGGGGGATTTTTGTGAAAGAAAGGTTGAGAGAGGGGGAAGGAGGAAGATGCTGCTGGGTCAGTTCTTTCTCAGCAGTCTGCTCCAGAATCCCCTCCTGTCCTCGGCTTGCTTTTCTTTTGCCTTCAGTTCTTTTAAGGTTTTGTTGAGCTGCTCCTCGGCATCTTTAAATTTTTCTTTCAGCTGCTGTTTGGCCAGTTTCCCTTTGTGTTTGAGGAGCTCTTTAGCTTCCTTTTTGTGCTTTCGCATTTCTTTAAGTGCGTCTTGGCAGTCTTTCTTGGTCACCGCAGAGCCGGTCATTTCTTTCATGAATGCCTTCACCTCAATTTTCTCTTCTGCAAGTTCTTCTTGCACTTTCATCAGTTCCTTCTTCATGTTTTGAGTGTAACTCTTTGTATCTTCCATTTCTTTCTTTGCTTCCTGTATTTTCATTTTCTCTTCCTCCAACACTTTTTGAGCTTCCAACAATTCTTTATTCAAATTTTCAATCTCATTTTCTGTCTCGTGTTTACATTTTTTCTCCTCTTCAAGTTGTTGCTTCACATGCAGTAATTCCTTCCTTAGTGTTTCAGCTTCAGCCATTACATTTGCAGCTTCTTGTGTTGCCAACTGCATTTTCCTTTTTTCCTCTTCAAAAGCTTCCTGCACCTCCTGTAATTCCTGCATCACATTTCCTGCCTCCTTTTTTGCAGTTTGATATTTATTTTTGGCTTCTTGTGCTGTGCTTTTCTCTTCCTCCAATGCTTTTTGAGCTTCCAACAGTTCTTTCTTCGTGTTTTCATTCTCGTTTTCTGCCTGTTGTTTTCTCATCTTCTCTCCTTTAAGTTTGAGACCCACATCCTGTAATTCCTGCAATACTACTTCAGTTTCAAACTTTGAATTTTTAGCTTCTCCTCTTGATTTTTCTGCCTCTTCTTTTAATTTGACATTTTCAGCCTGTATCATTTGAAATTTAAAATGAATCAGCTGTACTGTATTGTATGGTGAAGCACTCGCCGATCCTCTTCTCGTTCTCCCTTGATTCATTTTGGCCTTTTAAACAAAGGAACCAACGTTTTGTAGAGGAGTGAAGTGAAGTGTTTGATGTTTTCTTCGTCAACTGTCGTTTGTCCTGCACAGAGATGCTGCTGTAGATGTGTCTCTAGCTGTGTCTGGATACAATGAAACATGCTGGAACTAAGTGCTTGTGTTGCACAGTTCTACTAAACATTCCATTTCATGCATGCTCCGCCCACATGGTCAGGAATGTCAGGTGCTGCATCGCCCAATGCTGCTCCCGTTGCCTAGCAATAACAGCTGTTTACTTTTTGGGGTCTGGTTCATTGTTTAATAAAGAAAACATGTCCAAGTACTGGGTACTGAGGCTCAGCGCATATTCTAGCCTGCTGTGTGGGTGGGCAGCTAGAAATCACTGGTGGGCAACATGAGTGAGGAGAAAACTGGAGCAGCCAAGCAGGGAGCTGCAGGTTGCTGGTTTGAGTCTCTGTTCAGATGCTGGTGTCTCCTCTCTCTGAGATGTCTGCAAACAGTCCCAGATAAAACAATAAGGATAATAAACAAACACGTGACTAAAATAACAATTATGACTCTGATGTGTTTCATGTGTAGCAGGATGGCCTCTATACAGCAGTCGCTGCAAGCATCCACATCGCCACACTTACTATTCTTTAAGCAGGCGTGCTGGGCTCCTCCTAAGGAAAGTTTGAAACTTCATTTCCTTCATGCTGGTGAACTTTTTACCAAATATTTTCATCAAAGCTTCTCCATCACTGACAGGGATTGTTTGGATCTTCACACTCATCTCCACCAACCCTAAAAAATGAGTCTCACTTTGCTCATATAATGCCAGGAGTGTCTCCATATTCCACAAAAGTCTATGCAAACATGTAACAGTATCCCATATTCATAGAAATATTATTGATATTATAACAAAAGCTGTCACCAACACAATTGTCCCAAGTGCTTTTTTTATTAGTTATTGCAAATGCTTGACTGCAGTTCTTGCTAGATGACAAAACCACTTATTAGGTTTAGAAGGAAATGACTTTTTCTACATGAGGTAAAGTTGGAGAGCTGTTTCCCCAAACTAAATGAAATCATCATTTGAAAAACTACAATCTGTATTTACTCTGAACATCTGTGTTAACATTTGAAATTGGAAACATGTAAGTGTAACAAACATGTTAAAACATAAGAAATCGGGAAGGGGCATGTATAGGAATTTCTTTTACTTATGCATTAATCACATTATTTTATTGTATGATACCTTGGTGCCACTGGATTTTAACATGTCTCACACTCATACAGTAAGACAAATGCTGGGGGTCTAGTAAGGAAGTTGGGGGAAGCAGACAACTCCACAGGAAGAGTCTTTTGTGTCTTTGAGGACTCTGGTAGGAAGCAAGGGAGTGTGAACCTTAAGGTGTGAAACAGCGGTGTACTGCCTTTTGTTCCTGGAGAAGGTATTTAACTGAGAGCCATGCTAGGCTCAGGGAGACTCTGCTGACCGTCTGTCCCGCGGTCATGCAGGGACTTCATCAAGCTTGCTTGTCTGTTCTTTGTGTGTTTTGATTAAAGAATGTTAGCTACCGCTCACCGCTCGTCTGCAGGCTTTATTTAAATGGAAAACTTCCACAACAGGCAAAAAAAAAAGCTTTTTGCTAAAAAAAAAAAAAAAGATTTAAAGCAGAAGTTTTTTGCACTGCATTTTAAAATGAAAACATATTGCATTTATTTGCAATTAAAAACACACAGAGCAGAAAGTGTGTTACTGTTTTACATCCACAGACACACAAGAAAAGAAGCAGGCAACATGAGGTCAAGTTATGGCAATTTTATTTTTGTATGTCAGTACATGCATTCAGAATAGAGTTTTTAAAAAACAAACAAACGTCCCAAGTAAAGTTTGGGGGGATTTTTGTGAAAGAAAGGTTGAGAGAGGGGGAAGGAGGAAGATGCTGCTGGGTCAGTTCTTTCTCAGCAGTCTGCTCCAGAATCCCCTCCTGTCCTCGGCTTGCTTTTCTTTTGCCTTCAGCTCTTTTAAGGTTTTGTTGAGCTGCTCCTCGGCATCTTTAAATGTTTCTTTCAGCTGCTGTTTGGCCAGTTTCCCTTTGTGTTTGAGGAGCTCTTTAGCTTCCTTTTTGTGCTTTTGTATTTCTTTAAGTTCATCTTTGCAGCCTTTCTTGGTCACCGTCGTTTCTTTCTTGAATACCTTCAACTCAATCTTCTCTTCTGCAAGTTCCTCTTGCACTTTCATCAGTTCCTCCTTCATGTTTTGAGTGTAACTCTTTGTATCTTCCATTTCTTTCTTTGCTTCCTGTATTTTAATTTTCTCTTCCTCCAACACTTTTTGAGCTTCCAACAATTCTTTCTTCATATTTTCAATCTCATTTTCTGTCTCGTGTTTACATTTTTTCTCCTCTTCAAGTTGTTGCTTCACATGCAGTAATTCCTTCCTTAGTGTTTCAGCTTCAGCCATTACATTTGCAGCGTCTTGTGTTGCCAACTGCATTTTGCTTTTTTCCTCTTCAAAAGCTTCCTGCACCTCCTGTAATTCCTGCATCACATTTCCTGCCTCCTTCTTTGCAGTTTGATATTTATTTTTGGCTTCTTGTGCTGTACTTTTCTCTTCCTCCAATGCTTTTTGAGCTTGCAACAGTTCTTTCTTCATGTTTTCATTCTCGTTTTCTGCCTGTTGTTTTCTCATCTTCTCTCCTTTAAGTTTGAGACCCACATCCAGTAATTCCTGCAATACTACTTCAGTTTCAAACTTTGAATTTTTAGCTTCTCCTCTTGATTTTTCTGCCTCTTCTTTTAATTTGACATTTTCAGCCTGTATCATTTGAAATTTAAAATGAATCAGCTGTACTGTATTGTGAGGTGAAGCACTCGCCGATCCTCTTCTCGATCTCCCTTGATTCATTTTGGCCTTTTAAACAAAGGAACCAACGTTTTGTAGAGGAGTGAAGTGAAGTTTTCGATGTTTCTTCGTCAACTGTCGTTTGTCCTGCACAGAGATGCTGCTGTAGATGTGTCTCTAGCTGTGTCTGGATACAATGAAACATGCTGGAACTAAGTGCTTGTGTTGCACAGTTCTACTAAACATTCCATTTCATGCATGCTCCGCCCACATGGTCAGGAATGTCAGGTGCTGCATCTCCAAATGCTGCTCCCGTTGCCTAGCAATAACAGCTGTTTACTTTTTGGGCTCTGGTTCATTGTTTAATAAAGAAAACATGTCCAAGTATTGGGTGCTGAGGCTCAGCGCATATTCTAGCCTGCTGTGTGGGTGGGCAGCTAGAAATCACTGGTGGGCAACATGAGTGAGGAGAAAACTGGAGCAGCCAAGCAGGGAGCTGCAGGTTGCTGGTTTGAGTCTCTGTTCAGATGCTGGTGTCTCCTCTCTCTGAGATGTCTGCAAACTGTCCCAGATAAAACAATAAGGATAATAAACAAACACGTGACTAAAATAACAATTATGACTCTGATGTGTTTCATGTGTAGCAGGATGGCCTCTATACAGCAGTCGCTGCAAGCATCCACATCGCCACACTTACTATTCTTTAAGCAGGCGTGCTGGGCTCCTCCTAAGGAAAGTTTGAAACTTTATTTCCTTCATGCTGGTGAACTTTTTACCAAATATTTTCATCAAAGCTTCTCCATCACTGACAGGGATTGTTTGGATCTTCACACTCATCTCCACCAACCCTAAAAAATGAGTCTCACTTTGCTCATATAATGCCAGGAGTGTCTCCATATTCCACAAAAGTCTATGCAAACATGTAACAGTATCCCATATTCATAGAAATATTATTGATATTATAACAAAAGCTGTCACCAACACAATTGTCCCAAGTGCTTTTTTTATTAGTTATTGCAAATGCTTGACTGCAGTTCTTGCTAGATGACAAAACCACTTATTAGGTTTAGAAGGAAATGACTTTTTCTACATGAGGTAAAGTTGGAGAGCTGTTTCCCCAAACTAAATGAAATCATCATTTGAAAAACTACAATCTGTATTTACTCTGAACATCTGTGTTAACATTTGAAATTGGAAACATGTAAGTGTAACAAACATGTTAAAACATAAGAAATCAGGAAGGGGCATGTATAGGAATTTCTTTTACTTATGCATTAATCACATTATTTTATTGTATGATACCTTGGTGCCACTGGATTTTAACATGTCTCACACTCATACAGTAAGACAAATGCTGGGGGTCTAGTAAGGAAGTTGGGGGAAGCAGACAACTCCACAGGAAGAGTCTTTTGTGTCTTTGAGGACTCTGGTAGGAAGCAAGGGAGTGTGAACCTTAAGGTGTGAAACAGCTGTGTACTGCCTTTTGTTCCTGGAGAAGGTATTTAACTGAGAGCCATGCTAGGCTCAGGGAGACTCTGCTGACCGTCTGTCCCGCGGTCATGCAGGGACTTCATCAAGCTTGCTTGTCTGTTCTTTGTGTGTTTGATTAAAGAATGTTAGCTACTGCTCACCGCTCGTCTGCAGGCTTTATTTAAATGGAAAACTTCCACAACAGGCAAAAAAAAAAGCTTTTTGCTAAAAAAAAAAAAAGATTTAAAGCAGAAGTTTTTTGCACTGCATTTTAAAATGAAAACATATTGCATTTATTTGCAATTAAAAACACACAGAGCAGAAAGTGTGTTACTGTTTTACATCCACAGACACACAAGAAAAGAAGCAGGCAACATGAGGTCAAGTTATGGCAATTTTATTTTTGTATGTCAGTACATGCATTCAGAATAGAGTTTTTAAAAAACAAACAAACGTCCCAAGTAAAGTTTGGGGGGATTTTTGTGAAAGAAAGGTTGAGAGAGGGGGAAGGAGGAAGATGCTGCTGGGTCAGTTCTTTCTCAGCAGTCTGCTCCAGAATCCCCTCCTGTCCTCGGCTTTCTTTTCTTTTGCCTTCAGTTCTTTTAAGGTTTTGTTGAGCTGCTCCTCGGCATCTTTAAATGTTTCTTTCAGCTGCTGTTTGGCCAGTTTCCCTTTGTGTTTGAGGAGCTCTTTAGCTTCCTTTTTGTGCTTTTGTATTTCTTTAAGTTCATCTTTGCAGCCTTTCTTGGTCACCGTCGTTTCTTTCTTGAATACCTTCAACTCAATTTTCCCTTCTGCAAGTTCCTCTTGCACTTTCATCAGTTCCTCCTTCATGTTTTGAGTGTAACTCTTTGTATCTTCCATTTCTTTCTTTGCTTCCTGTATTTTAATTTTCTCTTCCTCCAACACTTTTTGAGCTTCCAACAATTCTTTCTTCATATTTTCAATCTCATTTTCTGTCTCGTGTTTACATTTTTTCTCCTCTTCAAGTTGTTGCTTCACATGCAGTAATTCCTTCCTTAGTGTTTCAGCTTCAGCCATTACATTTGCAGCGTCTTGTGTTGCCAACTGCATTTTGCTTTTTTCCTCTTCAAAAGCTTCCTGCACCTCCTGTAATTCCTGCATCACATTTCCTGCCTCCTTCTTTGCAGTTTGATATTTATTTTTGGCTTCTTGTGCTGTGCTTTTCTCTTCCTCCAATGCTTTTTGAGCTTGCAACAGTTCTTTCTTCATGTTTTCATTCTCGTTTTCTGCCTGTTGTTTTCTCATCTTCTCTCCTTTAAGTTTGAGACCCACATGCAGTAATTCCTGCAATACTACTTCAGTTTCAAACTTTGAATTTTTAGCTTCTCCTCTTGATTTTTCTGCCTCTTCTTTTAATTTGACATTTTCAGCCTGTATCATTTGAACTTTAAAATGAATCAGCTGTACTGTATTGTGAGGTGAAGCACTCGCCGATCCTCTTCTCGATCTCCCTTGATTCATTTTGGCCTTTTAAACAAAGGAACCAACGTTTTGTAGAGGAGTGAAGTGAAGTTTTCGATGTTTCTTCGTCAACTGTCGTTTGTCCTGCACAGAGATGCTGCTGTAGATGTGTCTCTAGCTGTGTCTGGATACAATGAAACATGCTGGAACTAAGTGCTTGTGTTGCACAGTTCTACTAAACATTCCATTTCATGCATGCTCCGCCCACATGGTCAGGAATGTCAGGTGCTGCATCTCCAAAAGCTGCTCCCGTTGCCTAGCAATAACAGCTGTTTACTTTTTGGGGTCTGGTTCATTGTTTAATAAAGAAAACATGTCCAAGTATTGGGTGCTGAGGCTCAGCGCATATTCTAGCCTGCTGTGTGGGTGGGCAGCTAGAAATCACTGGTGGGCAACATGAGTGAGGAGAAAACTGGAGCAGCCAAGCAGGGAGCTGCAGGTTGCTGGTTTGAGTCTCTGTTCAGATGCTGGTGTCTCCTCTCTCTGAGATGTCTGCAAACTGTCCCAGATAAAACAATAAGGATAATAAACAAACACGTGACTAAAATAACAATTATGACTCTGATGTGTTTCATGTGTAGCAGGATGGCCTCTATACAGCAGTCGCTGCAAGCATCCACATCGCCACACTTACTATTCTTTAAGCAGGCGTGCTGGGCTCCTCCTAAGGAAAGTTTGAAACTTTATTTCCTTCATGCTGGTGAACTTTTTACCAAATATTTTCATCAAAGCTTCTCCATCACTGACAGGGATTGTTTGGATCTTCACACTCATCTCCACCAACCCTAAAAAATGAGTCTCACTTTGCTCATATAATGCCAGGAGTGTCTCCATATTCCACAAAAGTCTATGCAAACATGTAACAGTATCCCATATTCATAGAAATATTATTGATATTATAACAAAAGCTGTCACCAACACAATTGTCCCAAGTGCTTTTTTTATTAGTTATTGCAAATGCTTGACTGCAGTTCTTGCTAGATGACAAAACCACTTATTAGGTTTAGAAGGAAATGACTTTTTCTACATGAGGTAAAGTTGGAGAGCTGTTTCCCCAAACTAAATGAAATCATCATTTGAAAAACTACAATCTGTATTTACTCTGAACATCTGTGTTAACATTTGAAATTGGAAACATGTAAGTGTAACAAACATGTTAAAACATAAGAAATCAGGAAGGGGCATGTATAGGAATTTCTTTTACTTATGCATTAATCACATTATTTTATTGTATGATACCTTGGTGCCACTGGATTTTAACATGTCTCACACTCATACAGTAAGACAAATGCTGGGGGTCTAGTAAGGAAGTTGGGGGAAGCAGACAACTCCACAGGAAGAGTCTTTTGTGTATTTGAGGACTCTGGTAGGAAGCAAGGGAGTGTGAACCTTAAGGTGTGAAACAGCGGTGTACTGCCTTTTGTTCCTGGAGAAGGTATTTAACTGAGAGCCATGCTAGGCTCAGGGAGACTCTGCTGACCGTCTGTCCCGCGGTCATGCAGGGACTTCATCAAGCTTGCTTGTCTGTTCTTTGTGTGTTTTGATTAAAGAATGTTAGCTACCGCTCACCGCTCGTCTGCAGGCTTTATTTAAATGGAAAACTTCCACAACAGGCAAAAAAAAAAAGCTTTTTGCTAAAAAAAAAAAAAGAGATTTAAAGCAGAAGTTTTTTGCACTGCATTTTAAAATGAAAACATATTGCATTTATTTGCAATTAAAAACACACAGAGCAGAAAGTGTGTTACTGTTTTACATCCACAGACACACAAGAAAAGAAGCAGGCAACATGAGGTCAAGTTATGGCAATTTTATTTTTGTATGTCAGTACATGCATTCAGAATAGAGTTTTTAAAAAACAAACAAACGTCCCAAGTAAAGTTTGGGGGGATTTTTGTGAAAGAAAGGTTGAGAGAGGGGGAAGGAGGAAGATGCTGCTGGGTCAGTTCTTTCTCAGCAGTCTGCTCCAGAATCCCCTCCTGTCCTCGGCTTGCTTTTCTTTTGCCTTCAGCTCTTTTAAGGTTTTGTTGAGCTGCTCCTCGGCATCTTTAAATGTTTCTTTCAGCTGCTGTTTGGCCAGTTTCCCTTTGTGTTTGAGGAGCTCTTTAGCTTCCTTTTTGTGCTTTTGTATTTCTTTAAGTTCATCTTTGCAGCCTTTCTTGGTCACCGTCGTTTCTTTCTTGAATACCTTCAACTCAATCTTCTCTTCTGCAAGTTCCTCTTGCACTTTCATCAGTTCCTCCTTCATGTTTTGAGTGTAACTCTTTGTATCTTCCATTTCTTTCTTTGCTTCCTGTATTTTAATTTTCTCTTCCTCCAACACTTTTTGAGCTTCCAACAATTCTTTCTTCATATTTTCAATCTCATTTTCTGTCTCGTGTTTACATTTTTTCTCCTCTTCAAGTTGTTGCTTCACATGCAGTAATTCCTTCCTTAGTGTTTCAGCTTCAGCCATTACATTTGCAGCGTCTTGTGTTGCCAACTGCATTTTGCTATTTTCCTCTTCAAAAGCTTCCTGCACCTCCTGTAATTCCTGCATCACATTTCCTGCCTCCTTCTTTGCAGTTTGATATTTATTTTTGGCTTCTTGTGCTGTACTTTTCTCTTCCTCCAATGCTTTTTGAGCTTGCAACAGTTCTTTCTTCGTGTTTTCATTCTCGTTTTCTGCCTGTTGTTTTCTCATCTTCTCTCCTTTAAGTTTGAGACCCACATCCAGTAATTCCTGCAATACTACTTCAGTTTCAAACTTTGAATTTTTAGCTTCTCCTCTTGATTTTTCTGCCTCTTCTTTTAATTTGACATTTTCAGCCTGTATCATTTGAAATTTAAAATGAATCAGCTGTACTGTATTGTGAGGTGAAGCACTCGCCGATCCTCTTCTCGATCTCCCTTGATTCATTTTGGCCTTTTAAACAAAGGAACCAACGTTTTGTAGAGGAGTGAAGTGAAGTTTTCGATGTTTCTTCGTCAACTGTCGTTTGTCCTGCACAGAGATGCTGCTGTAGATGTGTCTCTAGCTGTGTCTGGATACAATGAAACATGCTGGAACTAAGTGCTTGTGTTGCACAGTTCTACTAAACATTCCATTTCATGCATGCTCCGCCCACATGGTCAGGAATGTCAGGTGCTGCATCTCCAAATGCTGCTCCCGTTGCCTAGCAATAACAGCTGTTTACTTTTTGGGCTCTGGTTCATTGTTTAATAAAGAAAACATGTCCAAGTATTGGGTGCTGAGGCTCAGCGCATATTCTAGCCTGCTGTGTGGGTGGGCAGCTAGAAATCACTGGTGGGCAACATGAGTGAGGAGAAAACTGGAGCAGCCAAGCAGGGAGCTGCAGGTTGCTGGTTTGAGTCTCTGTTCAGATGCTGGTGTCTCCTCTCTCTGAGATGTCTGCAAACTGTCCCAGATAAAACAATAAGGATAATAAACAAACACGTGACTAAAATAACAATTATGACTCTGATGTGTTTCATGTGTAGCAGGATGGCCTCTATACAGCAGTCGCTGCAAGCATCCACATCGCCACACTTACTATTCTTTAAGCAGGCGTGCTGGGCTCCTCCTAAGGAAAGTTTGAAACTTCATTTCCTTCATGCTGGTGAACTTTTTACCAAATATTTTCATCAAAGCTTCTCCATCACTGACAGGGATTGTTTGGATCTTCACACTCATCTCCACCAACCCTAAAAAATGAGTCTCACTTTGCTCATATAATGCCAGGAGTGTCTCCATATTCCACAAAAGTCTATGCAAACATGTAACAGTATCCCATATTCATAGAAATATTATTGATATTATAACAAAAGCTGTCACCAACACAATTGTCCCAAGTGCTTTTTTTATTAGTTATTGCAAATGCTTGACTGCAGTTCTTGCTAGATGACAAAACCACTTATTAGGTTTAGAAGGAAATGACTTTTTCTACATGAGGTAAAGTTGGAGAGCTGTTTCCCCAAACTAAATGAAATCATCATTTGAAAAACTACAATCTGTATTTACTCTGAACATCTGTGTTAACATTTGAAATTGGAAACATGTAAGTGTAACAAACATGTTAAAACATAAGAAATCAGGAAGGGGCATGTATAGGAATTTCTTTTACTTATGCATTAATCACATTATTTTATTGTATGATACCTTGGTGCCACTGGATTTTAACATGTCTCACACTCATACAGTAAGACAAATGCTGGGGGTCTAGTAAGGAAGTTGGGGGAAGCAGACAACTCCACAGGAAGAGTCTTTTGTGTCTTTGAGGACTCTGGTAGGAAGCAAGGGAGTGTGAACCTTAAGGTGTGAAACAGCTGTGTACTGCCTTTTGTTCCTGGAGAAGGTATTTAACTGAGAGCCATGCTAGGCTCAGGGAGACTCTGCTGACCGTCTGTCCCGCGGTCATGCAGGGACTTCATCAAGCTTGCTTGTCTGTTCTTTGTGTGTTTTGATTAAAGAATGTTAGCTACCGCTCACCGCTCGTCTGCAGGCTTTATTTAAATGGAAAACTTCCACAACAGGCAAAAAAAAAAGCTTTTTGCTAAAAAAAAAGAAAAAAGATTTAAAGCAGAAGTTTTTTGCACTGCATTTTAAAATGAAAACATATTGCATTTATTTGCAATTAAAAACACACAGAGCAGAAAGTGTGTTACTGTTTTACATCCACAGACACACAAGAAAAGAAGCAGGCAACATGAGGTCAAGTTATGGCAATTTTATTTTTGTATGTCAGTACATGCATTCAGAATAGAGTTTTTAAAAAACAAACAAACGTCCCAAGTAAAGTTTGGGGGGATTTTTGTGAAAGAAAGGTTGAGAGAGGGGGAAGGAGGAAGATGCTGCTGGGTCAGTTCTTTCTCAGCAGTCTGCTCCAGAATCCCCTCCTGTCCTCGGCTTGCTTTTCTTTTGCCTTCAGCTCTTTTAAGGTTTTGTTGAGCTGCTCCTCGGCATCTTTAAACGTTTCTTTCAGCTGCTGTTTGGCCAGTTTCCCTTTGTGTTTGAGGAGCTCTTTAGCTTCCTTTTTGTGCTTTTGTATTTCTTTAAGTTCATCTTTGCAGCCTTTCTTGGTCACCGTCGTTTCTTTCTTGAATACCTTCAACTCAATTTTCCCTTCTGCAAGTTCCTCTTGCACTTTCATCAGTTCCTCCTTCATGTTTTGAGTGTAACTCTTTGTATCTTCCATTTCTTTCTTTGCTTCCTGTATTTTAATTTTCTCTTCCTCCAACACTTTTTGAGCTTCCAACAATTCTTTCTTCATATTTTCAATCTCATTTTCTGTCTCGTGTTTACATTTTTTCTCCTCTTCAAGTTGTTGCTTCACATGCAGTAATTCCTTCCTTAGTGTTTCAGCTTCAGCCATTACATTTGCAGCGTCTTGTGTTGCCAACTGCATTTGGCTTTTTTCCTCTTCAAAAGCTTCCTGCACCTCCTGTAATTCCTGCATCACATTTCCTGCCTCCTTCTTTGCAGTTTGATATTTATTTTTGGCTTCTTGTGCTGTGCTTTTCTCTTCCTCCAATGCTTTTTGAGCTTGCAACAGTTCTTTCTTCATGTTTTCATTCTCGTTTTCTGCCTGTTGTTTTCTCATCTTCTCTCCTTTAAGTTTGAGACCCACATCCAGTAATTCCTGCAATACTACTTCAGTTTCAAACTTTGAATTTTTAGCTTCTCCTCTTGATTTTTCTGCCTCTTCTTTTAATTTGACATTTTCAGCCTGTATCATTTGAAATTTAAAATGAATCAGCTGTACTGTATTGTGAGGTGAAGCACTCGCCGATCCTCTTCTCGATCTCCCTTGATTCATTTTGGCCTTTTAAACAAAGGAACCAACGTTTTGTAGAGGAGTGAAGTGAAGTTTTCGATGTTTCTTCGTCAACTGTCGTTTGTCCTGCACAGAGATGCTGCTGTAGATGTGTCTCTAGCTGTGTCTGGATACAATGAAACATGCTGGAACTAAGTGCTTGTGTTGCACAGTTCTACTAAACATTCCATTTCATGCATGCTCCGCCCACATGGTCAGGAATGTCAGGTGCTGCATCTCCAAATGCTGCTCCCGTTGCCTAGCAATAACAGCTGTTTACTTTTTGGGCTCTGGTTCATTGTTTAATAAAGAAAACATGTCCAAGTATTGGGTGCTGAGGCTCAGCGCATATTCTAGCCTGCTGTGTGGGTGGGCAGCTAGAAATCACTGGTGGGCAACATGAGTGAGGAGAAAACTGGAGCAGCCAAGCAGGGAGCTGCAGGTTGCTGGTTTGAGTCTCTGTTCAGATGCTGGTGTCTCCTCTCTCTGAGATGTCTGCAAACTGTCCCAGATAAAACAATAAGGATAATAAACAAACACGTGACTAAAATAACAATTATGACTCTGATGTGTTTCATGTGTAGCAGGATGGCCTCTATACAGCAGTCGCTGCAAGCATCCACATCGCCACACTTACTATTCTTTAAGCAGGCGTGCTGGGCTCCTCCTAAGGAAAGTTTGAAACTTCATTTCCTTCATGCTGGTGAACTTTTTACCAAATATTTTCATCAAAGCTTCTCCATCACTGACAGGGATTGTTTGGATCTTCACACTCATCTCCACCAACCCTAAAAAATGAGTCTCACTTTGCTCATATAATGCCAGGAGTGTCTCCATATTCCACAAAAGTCTATGCAAACATGTAACAGTATCCCATATTCATAGAAATATTATTGATATTATAACAAAAGCTGTCACCAACACAATTGTCCCAAGTGCTTTTTTTATTAGTTATTGCAAATGCTTGACTGCAGTTCTTGCTAGATGACAAAACCACTTATTAGGTTTAGAAGGAAATGACTTTTTCTACATGAGGTAAAGTTGGAGAGCTGTTTCCCCAAACTAAATGAAATCATCATTTGAAAAACTACAATCTGTGTTTACTCTGAACATCTGTGTTAACATTTGAAATTGGAAACATGTAAGTGTAACAAACATGTTAAAACATAAGAAATCGGGAAGGGGCATGTATAGGAATTTCTTTTACTTATGCATTAATCACATTATTTTATTGTATGATACCTTGGTGCCACTGGATTTTAACAAGGGTCTGTTATGCAGAAATAACAGATTGTGTACTTACCTCACTAAAATAAAGGCATTTGCAATTGCATAGATTAATATTCATGCTTCATGGAATTAACTGCATAGATCATATTCATAGATGTAATATGCTTCACAGAACATGCCGTATTTCTCCAAATTATAGCCCAGACATATAATATTCAAAATTAATTTGGACCCCAGGTGTTTAAAAGAACCAGGTTGCTATATGTGGCCCGCTGAATAATTGGGGACGTATGATTATGAAAACAATTATTAAGCACTGATGTTCTAACACTACCCAATACAATATTAAATCAATTCAAAAATATTTTACTTGATCCCACAATTAAAAAAAAACCCCCCAAAAAAACCCCAAAACTTAGGTGCAGCAACAGTGGGTATTTTCACACATACTAGTGGGATACAGCAGTACTTTGTTTTATTTTTTAACATCTGCCATTTCAATATTTTAGAAAAAGCTAGCATTGACTAATTTTTAAACTTAAAACAAGCAGTCAGACAATCATGCACAGGCCTGGACTGGGACAACATTTCAGGCTTTTATTTTGGTGTGACACCCTGGGGAACTTCAGCTACTTTCTGTCAGAGACCGTTGGCAACACTGATGGTTTCATGAGACACCCTCCCTCTCTCAGACACACTTGCCCCGCCCCGTGAGCGAGTATCTTAATCATCAGTAAGTAGGAGAGACTTTCTATCCAATCAGAGGTGAGGAAGGCGGGACCTGCCCCTACTTACTGATGAGTAAGATACTCTTTAAGCACACATCAATAAATACAGTTAATAATTCAAACTCTCAGAGCAGTCTTTGTTTTTTACTGAACGTTTCGCGTTGGCTTTATTTGTTTTGCTGCTGAAAAATCTCCCTACAGCTGGAGTTCATGATGCTGCTGTGTCCCAGTGTTTCCCCGCAGTGCGAACAGCTGAGCGGATTATGAAGCAGATACGGGAGCAAAGCGGTATCTGCATGACAGAACAAGCGACTACTGCCGCGCACATTTTTAAATTCAAGCAAACATGCTTCAGAGCTTTTTCAGAAAGTTCTGGTGCTGCTAAAACAAAGCCGCCAGTTACAGCTGGGAGAAAGCTTTCAGTGAGCTCTCCGGGATGATGAGCTAAAGTGAAGATCAATGGGGAGAAGCAGACGGATGCAACAGCTGTTTTTTAAGAGTTTTAAAACACGACTGTTGGGAATAATCTGCCCAACAGTCGTGTTTGATGGCAATGAGGCATGTTGTATAGAGCGCTTTGAGTACTCCGGGAGAGTAGAAAAGCGCTACATAAGAATCAGTCCATTTACCAGTGTTCATAGAATCTCAAAGACATAGGCTACCGGATTTAAGTTTGTTTACCTGCTTTATGTGTTGACCCAGAAACAGAGCCACCACAACTTAAGGATTGCCGCTCTCATTTCTCAAAAAAAAGAATAATTAAAAATCATCTGACGTCCATTTTCATTTCCATCAAGGCAGGAAAGTAGTTTGCAAAGACCGCGATTGTAATTATTGGGGGTGTCCAAATTCATGGGCTGCATCCTCCCGGGGACGCATTTGTAGACCGATTACGTCACAGCGACGCGCCGAAGGCTGACCAATGCGTCCTCCTTTTCCCCGAAGGATTTGAAGGATGGGTCGGGTGTGTCCTTCATGGCCCACCATATCCCAGAATTCATAGCGCGGCCCAGCCAAACTCCAGTTTCCGGCAATGGCAGCCACTACTAAGTTTTAAAATTACTCTTATTATTCTTTCTGGGTCATATAATAAACTTTTAACATATTTTCAGGCGAGAATGTGGGTGTGTAAACTTCAAATATCTGCTCGGTTTATCAAGATATCACATATTCGCAAAAGTGCTTCGACGTTTTCGGAGACGTCTGTTACCCAACAGCTCGATAGCTAGCCGGGAGCTCGAGAACGGCACAACTCCCGGCACATCATTTTCAGATCACCGCTGTCTTTCGCTACTCAGGTTAAACGTAGGTTTACATCCGGCCTACCCGACCTTCTGAGGACCCGGCCCACATAGCTCGCGAAGGCCGGGTCCTCAGGAGGATTCAGCCCATGAATTTGGACACGACCTCAGTGTTCCGATTACCAGTCCGGGACTGGTCATGCATGCTGACTGATAAAAAGCGCACCACGAACACATTTCATTGCAACTTACCGGCAGTTGTCTAGACGGTTAACAGACAGCAACAGATTCAAAGTTTCATTTCAAGTAATGGTGCATTACACAGACCTAAGCAATACAAGTAAAGTGTAATAGCTCATCACTTCAAAAATTACCATTTGCATGCGCTATTATATATTATTCACCCTGTGTAAATAGCTTACCTTCACTTCTGTGGTTCGATCGGGTTCGATGGAAGCCGAAAAAAAGACCCAGAATTTTCTTGCAGTCCCACTCAGTCAAAAAGCGCGGTCTGGCGCATGCGCAACATAAGACTCACGGTTTGGGGGTATATTTTACTGCATTTTTTAATGTAATGTTGTTACTCTTAAGAAAAGGGTATAATAAACCCATTACTTTATAATTCCTTGGCTGAGTGCAATAATAGAGTAAATTTTATATGATTTGCATAGATTATATATACCTTTCTCCAAAATAGCTTTTATCAGTGCAGCTCGTCAGATTGACAGGAAACGAGTAGCTTTTATTGTCGTAAGGACAAACGTCCCTGATGCTGTTGACTTACATCATCGCTCTCAGAGCAAAACGGCAAACAAAGTTGTAATTATGCAGTATGTACAACACAAACAGAGAACGATGTGCTGTAGTTCATTAATTTTAACAGCTCTCTAACATTTTTTACTTGTTTCTGAGAAAGAAATTGATTTTGTCATACTAAGATTTTATACACAACATATTTAATGCACAACAAAGAATGAAATAAGCAAATCAAACATTTTCTGCTGACGCTGCGAGAAATTAAAAGCCAAGTCTGATTTTTTGGAAGTATAATTTGTTCGTAATCTACTATTAGAAATTATATGTGAGCGACTTTTAACCAAAAATCACATGAATAGATGCTCTAGGTAGAAAATACATCACGCAGAATTGTTGGCTGTGACAGCGGTGTGTAATACTGCGCTTCAAAATAACCCAAACACATGCTGCATCATATTAATGAATAATCAATTTTTCCACATCACTGCATAATTTTGCACACAAGACACATCGGTAAAAACAACTTGGACATTTCTTAATTTGCCCGGTGGGCCGATGGTGATTTTTCGCTTTTATGGGCCGATGATTTTTATTTTTTGTGATGGTATAAACAATGAAAGGTGGTGAATTGGCCAGATGCTGGTGGTGGCTATGGCAGAGCTTCCACAGAGGCCAGCAGGTGGATGAGGGAAGGGGAGGCAGGGGGAGGAGAGACCTGAGACAGCTGTAAAAGCTGCTGGTCATGATATCGGTTTGGTTATCTGGTGACAGGAGGAGATGTCCTTACTGAATCATCAGAGCTGGACAGGTGATGGAGAAACAGGTTCACCTTTTAGGTGACATGAATGAGTTGAATTTATAAACTGTTTCTGAGAGACAAATAACACCAGGATGCTTTTCTAAGTAGCTGACAGCTGATAACTGTGCAGAGGCGGGTCTAGCAAAGTTTTGCCAGGGGGGCCAGGTGGGGCATTAACAGGGAAACGGGGGCACAAAGAAATACTTTTCTTTCTTATTCTCATTTCAAATGTCTAGCTTTTAATAAATAATTATCTGAATCTTATAACCAAAGTTTTTATCTGATGTAAAATCTATAGAAATCATACATATACCAACAAGACTGTACATCACTGTCACAACAGCGTCTTTATGGCTTTTCCTGTAATACTTGGTGGGCCGGTCTCTAGTCAAAATGCCCGGGCCGATTTTTTGTCATAGTCCAGCCCTAAATGCTGAGAGTCCTTAGCTGTATACATTTTCATTTACATTTGATAAATTCTAAAAATGTATCATTTTTTGAAAAGTAGAATTGACTTGTGCGGGTTAAAACGAGTTAGTGAATATAAAATTCCTCTAAACTGACCAATAAATTTGAATTGATAGAAGTTGATTTGTGGTTTGGATTACTAACATCAGCCATTACTAACACATCAGTCTTTGCCGAGCAAAACACTGAAATCCATCTTTAGCAAAGACAAAAAGTGTAGCAGTTTCTAAACCTTCAACTAACTCGGGTGTATAATTTCTAAAGATTTGCGCTATTTTGAGAAATGACAAATTTCCAGAGTACAGACAATATAGCAGGGATGCTGTTCTCCACAGATACAACATAACAAAACTGAGAGATTGCCAGTGATTCCCACTTCTAATCTACATAAACACTCATTCGTAGCTTGAGGTATCTCATGAGTGGGCTTTTGCTGACAAAGCTTATGACCCAGCATAAATACAACATGCGTGCACCCTCCCACCCACACCCACACACACACACACACACACACACACACACACACACACACACACACACACACACACACACACACACGTGCAAAAGTAGGACACCGTCTTGCGCTCAGAGTTATGGATGTGTCATCACTTGCTGCTTATGGGGCAGCTGCAGGGAAAACAAAAACAAAGCAGAGACAATAAACAGAGAAAAAAGGCTCAAAATGTGCAAACTAATTAATGGATCATAGAAACAGGGCCACATTTTAAGCTCACAAGATATTTTAGTCCACAGTCCTGATATTGTAATCTGGCAGTTCTTAAGTTAGTTGGACGGCCCTAAATATTTCACATAGATCAGTAATGTATGTGCCTTCATGGGACACAGCTGCAAAAACTCCTGTGGGCTGACTGCTAGAGCATTTTCAGTTTACCTTGACCCAAAGAGAGAGCCAGAAGTGATACGTCGTTTAACTACCCCTGAAGTTTTAAAATACCCGTCATTACTCACCATTAAATCAAACCCAGAGTGTTGTAATTGTAATTGATGTTCAAATCCTGACAGTGTTGTTTGCGTGGATGTGTGGATGCGAAACTTAATGTATTTTCTGATTTTTCTGCGAAGTGAACTGCCAATTTGTTTGAGCTGGGTATTTTATGACACAACAGGATTCAGGTTTCAGTATAAAATGTATGTACTTAGATGTTGGGAAAGTTAAATCATCTGACAGAAGCTTCGGTGAAACAATGGGACAGTTTTTGAACCAACATGTCTACCTGACTTAATGCAACAGATGTTGAAACCTCACTGTTTTTGTTTCGTTTTGTTTTTCTTGTTCTTTTTTGTTTGTTTGCTTCTTGCTTTTGGTTGTTGTATTTTTGTATTTGTTGTTATAAAATGCAAAATCTAATAAATACTTGAAATTTGAAATGTATGTACTTATGCACTGTATGTATTTGTAAAAAACAACAATGTGATATTTACACACACACACACACACACACACACACACACACACACACACACACACACACACACACACACACACACACACACACACAAAAGACAGTCTGGAGCAGAATGCTCCATTTACCTCTGTTTGATACCCCTCATCGAATTACTGACAAGCACACAACAATAACACCTTACAACACACACACAGTCACACACACACAATTGGATGTGCTGCGATCAAACACACAAAGATTTATAAATTCTGTCTCTTCTCAGCTTTGTTTAGCCTCAGCCTGCTCCTTTGCGGTCATTTTCTTTCTCCTGATCCCAGTTTCTCCACACCTCCCTCATTTCATTCATCCATCCTCTTCTCATTCTCTTTGATTTGTAGCTGCCTTTTCAGTTCGATGGATCATGTGCTAGGGGATTTCGGAAAACTGTTACTTTATGTCAGCAAATACTGTATAATCCTGACTTGCACATTTTTTATGTATGCTGCAACATCCATTTAATTTTCTAGTTACAAGCTTTATAAGCCAAAATTTCTCATTCATTCTGGTTTCAGGATGTGGCTTGGTGATAGGATATCTCACCCTTTTACCCAGTGTTGGGTACAACTAGTGCTAGTTGTACCCAACACTGAAAGCCTTTGAGACAAATAAGTAAAAAAAAACGGATGTAGTAAAAGACAAAAAAGAGAGGAAAAGAAAAAAAATGAAATGGCTCAGAGAGGATCGTGGCTTAGCTTTGCTGCACTGACATTAAAGGTGCAGGAAGGAACCTTAGAAGTGTGTGACAGGTGAGCAGCAGTGAGAGACGGTGAGTGAGACAGGTAGAGTGGGAGCTAGAGAGAGAGCGCAACCGAGAGCGAGTGGGAGTGAGTGAGAGAGAGAGGCTGTCTGCTGCACCACATCTCTTTCAGTTCCCCTGAAGGTGCGCTTTTGGTAAATGTGGCTTCCCTGCTGAGAAAAAACAACAAAAAAATAAAAATAAAGAGAAGCCGGAGGAGCTCAAAACGAGCAGAGCGTCCAAAAACTGAGAACAAACATCAGTTAACGAGGGAGTCGGAAGAGTGGGGGGAGAAAAGAGAGGGGGAAACTGGGGCACGGGCACATTAGTAACACGCATTAACAAAGGACCACCGAGGAGAAGAAGTGAGGAGACGCAGGGGGGTGGGGGGTGCTGATGGCAAAAAAGTGCGATGGGGCACAGTGACAGCACCTGAGAGTGACTCCTCTGCTTTGTTTTGTCTGTCCTTGCTGCCCTGTCTCCTTATCCCTTTCCTGACCCTGTCCCCTCCTCCTCCTCCTCCCTCGCGCTCTCTCGCACATGCTATCGCTCGCTCTCTCTTCCCACAGTCAGACCAGGGAGAGCGCAGCGCCTGGGTCGCATCTCCATCTCTCTTGTTTCTCTTTCGCTCCTCTGCCATCCTGCTGCACCCTCTCCACCTCCACTTATTGTCATTCTGCAGCTGAAACCCTGTTAGGAAAAACAAAAATCCCCCGGCTCTGCATCAGAGGCAAGACACAGGAGAAGGAAAAACCAGCGGGGGAAATAGATTGGGGATCCCTCACAGAACTGAGGAGTCTTTGTTCTTCTCTAGCTTTTGATGACTGACCTGTTCTGCTGACTCTCCTCTGAAAGGAAATACTTAAAATGGGACACTTGATTTGAGCACAGAAGGAAAAAAAAAAGAGGAAAAGCTTTTCTTTCTTCCTTTTTTCTTCTTGCCGGTTTATCTTGCTTCACAGAACAAAGTGGTGCACATGGAGAGGGAGCATTTGCGAGAGAGCGACTGAAGACTGAAGTCCATTTACGAGGAAAATAAAAGCGAGAGACGAGGAGAACCCGAACAGAGACTGAGCTGAAGAGTCAAACAGAGGCTCCTTTCCCCTCCTCACTCCTTGTCCCGTCTGTAGTTTTCCTCTTCGCTCCCCCGACTGAAGCCCAGCCATGCAGGTGTCCATCGCCTGTACGGACCACAACCTGAAGAGGGGCAATGGGGACCACAGCAAGCAGAGCGCCACCAGCCCCAATGTGGTCAACCAGGCCAGGGCCAAGTTCCGTACCGTGGCCATCATCGCGCGAAGCTTCGGCTCCTTCACGCCACGCCACATCTCACTCAAGGAGTCGACGGGAAAACACACTGGCATGAAGTACAGGTGTGTTAGAGTATGTGTGAATAATGTGCAGTGCACTAAAGCGACTTTGTTTTCTTGTGTGTCCATCTCATTTACTGTATCCCAATATTTTTCTGTTATACTTACCTACAAAAATGCCCTCATATCAGTGGAGATGTGTCTATATTCTTTAATCAGTTTCAGTGTTGACGTGACATTTGATCATGTGTTTTTAGCAAATGTTTTTTTTCTCCAAAATAGGGACCCAAAGTTTTCAGATAAAGACTCTTTAGATGCATCAGCTCTTATTTAAAAAACAACAACAACAAAAATGATTGTTATCTATATCTGTAGTGACTTTCTCTGCCTTTAATCGGAAGCACCTTCTGCCAAACCTGTGTTATATTTGCTGTGAGCTTGCGCTACACTTTTAAAAATTGTGATCTGCAGACTCCAGACTGATCATTAAGTCGTGCAGAAGCTGCTCAGCCTGACGGGACTCGTAAATATAAACGCCGTCGTCTACGTGCCGGGAGATTACCGACAGCTCCCTCGGGTTCATTGCCTGTTCTGTCCGTTGCTCTGACTGCCTCGCTCCTTACAGTTCATTTACACTTTCTTTATGTCTCACACATCGTCTCGCACACATCTTTAAACCTCTCCGTCTTCCTCTCAAATGCTGAAATTCTCATGTCTCAGAAAGCCATGAATGGAAGCAGAGTCTTCTTGCTCCTGCCTCTCTCCCACACACCTAAACACTTTTCTGTCTCCTCTTCTCTCGGCCTCTCTGTGGTGTGCAGAGACAGCTCTGCAGTGTGGGCAGAGCGTCTGAGTTGGATTTGACCTCAGCAGTATTGCTGCTCAGCTGACTTGTGTGTTTGACTCTCATCGCCCGGAGCTTCGAATCTTATGTAAAATATGGTGGCATCGCTTCATTTCCGAATCTCTGCGGATGACGGCGAAATCGAGCTGAAAAGCACGTGTCAGAGGGTCTGAAATGACTGCTGGTTTCTGTGCGCGTAGCGATGAGACGGTGATGCACTGCGTTCTATTAAATAAAGCTGTTTTTATAAAAGTCAACACTGTGCCAAAGCAGAAACTCGATCTGGCAGCGATTTTGCTGCAGCTGGTAAGTGTGTGGCATCTGAAGCCAAATCAAAAATCTGCAAATGTGGCTACTTTTCATGCTCTGATGGTGATGAAAATGGTAATCGATGGAGAAAAACATTTTTCCACTTCCAACTTTGAGCAAAAGTGCAAGTTTTTTTTTCTTCTTCATTTTTTTGGATGGAAAGTGTGAAGGTATTGAACCATTGTTAGTATGAGTGATTTTATTCAACTTCAGCAAACATCAGTTGACAGCTCAGAGTTACAGTTTACTGTGAGGGCGTCTGGATGCCTTGTTGATTACTTGTGACATGGGTGCATTTGCTTTGCACATTGAAAGGTAACTGAAGTCTTCCTCACTCCTTTTTTATTGGCCAGAGCTGCAGAGAACACACAAACTGATTATCAACAAAACATAGTGGCTGTACTAAATATTCTCTAATGCTTAATGATGTTCGGAATAACGATGTGATGATTTATCCTCTAGTCTATTAATCGTCATTCTTTATCCTGGATATGTTGGCTTGGAAAATTGTAAAACTTTTCAGGCTAAGAGCTTCATTACATACTCACTGGAATATGAACTTGTCTAGACGCCGGGTTATGTAAGTGGGTCGTGATACTGCATGACCAGTAACTAGAGACAGGTGATACGTCACCCTGTGATGAACACCTGTGACGCACCTGAAGTCAAATTTGCAGAGCTACACTTGGCAAGGAAACTGTGTTATTAACATGAAGAGCCAAAGGAGTCTAAAAACATTATCCCACTTAAACTTTGCAGTCATAAACCGCCACAGAGATCATCCCAGCGTTGTTTACCATAGTGCCGCGTCAGCGCTTTGATGATGTGAATTTAGACGCTCGCAGTAAGCTTTGGGAAGATCAGCGATTCACCTCACAGTGGGGGTCAAACGAGTATTGATTGAGCCGCCTTGAAAACAGACGTGGTTGGCAATAGCGCTGACATTACTGTGATGTCAGTAATTACAAGCACTGCAAATGAATTGCAGTCATTCCTTACTGATCATCAAATGAAGTAAACTAAAAAAGAAAATCCCAACATGTTGAGGTGATGTGGAGAGCTTACTGTTGTGGGTTTACTGTTAACGTTCTTCTGCTGCTGATGTGGGAAGAAAACAAGCAACAAGCAGACAGTTGGCTACAGTGATGCCATGAGAGTAGTGTTGTGTGTGTGCCAGGATGTTACAGCTTTAGTCGTGCTTATGTCAGCACAAATATGCCCACAGTTCAGGCAGAGTGTGTCTGTGTATATATAATATATATAACAGCTTAACAATTTAGTTTTTCCAGTTCAACTTTAAATGGAGCTCTGTACACATCTGCACACACTCCCTTAAACATGGCTCCCTGTACAGGAGAGTGAGCCATATGCCAGCACAGTCATCCTGTCAGTTTGTCTTCAAGCTTTCAGTTGACAGACGGTGGTGAAAACATGACTTGTGACAATAGACGAGGACAGGCTAGAGTTTCTTCTCACTGCTGCACAGAAACAATGAGCAGAAAGATGGAGAGAAAAGAGGAGAGAGATGGAAACGAAAAGAGACGGAGAGACGATACCAGCGCGAGTGCTAATCGTTCCACGCAGCATTGTCTTCTCCTGACAGTAATGCTGATGGACAGTATGGGAGGAGATAGTCCCACACTGTCCATCTCTACCACTCTTTCCCATCTCTCTCTCTGCTTCTTTTCGTTTCAGGAAGTGAACCCGGGGTTGCGCACACCATCTGCTCTGGCACTGCAGTGTAGGTGAAAGCATGACAACAGGAGAGGTGTTTCATTCTCTGCGTGCACCTGTGCGTGTGTGTATGTGCTCCTCACAGCACAATAATACACACACACTCTGCTGCCGCTGCAGCACAGGCCTGCAGTGTTTATTCCCTTTAAATACAAAGTTATTTGTTTTGTGCCTCGAACCACAAAATAATTAATCATAAACGTCTTTGTGAATTGTGGTGAAAAAAAAAAGTCAAAAAACGATCAAACTAGCACAATGCGGCTTCTGTTTGTTTTGTACAGCGCACCCACTGGGCATGTCCGCCTTTGTAAAAGATCGACGTAACCACTGTGATGTCAACTGTTTTGAAGCCGCTGCCTTTTGTGCTCATTTTGAAGCTAAATACGATGATATTTGGATGAGAGGCTCGAGCTCGGGAGTGATCCGCTGATGCTAAACCAAGATGTGATGGGAAGGTTGTAATTTACTGTTAGAAGTAATTTACTGCAAAAAGCAAAATGTTTGACTTTTATTACAAGAACCAAGGGAATGAGGGAAGTACACCAATAAATATGTCATTACTAGTCATAGAGATCAAAACTTTTTTTGCCCCTACAAGACTGTGAACAGAATTATTTCTATTCTGTTGGGATTTACTTGCTTTCATAGCTATCCTCAAGCTGGTATTTGGGGAACTTCAGTTTTTGGCTCATTGTTTTTAAGGTTGAAGTTGAATCTTGGACAGGTGAAAATTTAGAGAGGGTTTGTAGTGATAGCAGTAATTTAATTGTTGTCATATTCAGTTAGGACTTGTACAGAAGTGCATCAATACTTGCCTTATTAATTCATTAGCTGATGGAATATGTTGTCGTCGTGCCGTATGCAAGTCTGACTGAGTAGAAATCATTGGAATCATTTTTGAATGATTTCAGACACGGGAACATGACTGACTTTGGAGACAGAAAAGGAACTCTAAACATGGAGACAAGAGATAAACATAAAGACAAGGCTGACTAAATGTGGGACACAGGCATGGATGACATTAGATGATTAGATGACAAAATGAAGACGAGAAAACACAATATTACACAAAGCAGAAACACAACTAAAAGAACCAGAACCAGGAATATAAAATAAATATAAAATAAATCAGAATCTAAAGAGTCTAAATACATAAACACAGAGTCACAGACCCAGGACCATATAAATATAAATATAAAAAAGTAGGAGAGATTTGTAACTTTTGATTTAAAAGAAATAAATGTGTATGTGGTTGTGAAAAGAAAGGTACACTTTTGTTTAAAACATATTGTGAAATGTCAGGTATAGCATTATGTCCACTGGCAGGTGACGTGACTAACACTGAATATCTCTTCTTCGTGGCACCTGTTAGTGGGTGGGTGCAGGTGAACATTTCATCCTCAAAGTTGATGTGTTAAAAGCAGTGAAAATGGGTGAGTGTGAGGATTTGATTGAGTTTGACAAGGACCAAATTATGATGGTTAAACTGGGTCAATCTGCAATGGTCAGTATCAAAAGTGGTCCAAGGAAGAAACAGAGGTGAATCAGCAACAGGGTAATAGGAAGCCAAGGTTCATCGATGCATGTGGTGAGTGAAGGCTGGCCCGTGTGCTCCGATCTAACAGACAAATTACTGTAGCTCGCATGGTTGATGCTGGTTCTCATTTAAAGTTGTCAGAGAGCAGATAAGGAGCTGCATAGCCTCAGACCTGTTGGGGTGCCCGTGCAGTCCAATTCAGAATTACCAACAATGGGCATGTGAGCTTCAGGACTGAGCCACAGAGCAATGGAAGGAGGTGGCTTGGTTTGATCCTGCTTTCTTTTACGTGGATAGCTGGGTGAATGTGCATCACCTACCTGGGGAACACCTGGTACCTGAATGCATAAAAATAGTTCAGGAATGGTTTAAGAGAACAGCAATGAGTTTGAGGCAATTTCCCAGATCTCCATCCAATCAGGCATCTGTGGGATGTGCTGATCCATGGAGTCCCCACCTCACAACTTACAGGACTTAAAGGATCTGTAGCTAACATCTTGGTACCAGATCACAGCACACCTTCAGGAGTCTAGTGGAGTCCATGCCTTGATGGGTCAAAGTGTAATGCCTAATTAGTGTATGATAAGCAATCATATAAGATGAATTTGATGTTAAAAAAGAGGCAGGTTGATTTGGCTAAAATTAATAATAATTAGCTGTGTATATACTTAAGTTTATTAGTACAGGAAATTCTGTATTACAAGCACAGATCCAGCTTCAGCATCAGTACTAACACAGACCCATTACAGCTTCAGCTCTAGCAGATTAACTTGTATTTGCCAATTGCCATGCAGCTCAGCCAAAGCTTTAATTTCCCATTACTGCATGCTAATGCTGATATTCAATCATCTTAGGATTCTAAATGTTTGTTTATATAAATCTCATTCTGTTTAGTATAGGTCGACTTTGTTCTACACCAACAGATGGAGAAAACTGTTTTAAAGGAGGGGGGTGGCGTTGTTGTGGGAACAGCAGGGGTGTCAGGTGTGACTGTGAGGTAATGGCAAATGGTTTACAGGACTCACGGGTCTAGTAGGAGGCTCCCTCAGCAGAATTTGGCTTAGGGCTCCAGGGAGGCGAGGACCAGCTTTGAGTTTTACTTTTGTCACAGTGCACGGCATCTGTTGGGCACCCTCCTATTCCTTTGTGCAGTCATTTCAGAGACATATGTGACTTTTACTTGTGAAGCTACCGTGGGGCTACGGATTGGCTCAGAGGAGCATAGAGAGGCAAAGTCTACACTATCTGGCAAATAAGCCTCCACTGCAGAAGCTGCTATTAGAAACATTCATGACTTTAACACCCTAAGTTGAATGGTCACATCACGAGCATGGAACATCAGCACCTCTCCCGAAGAGAACTGATATCGTGAAGTAATCTGCCTGTCTTTTGAAAAAGCTTCTGCACTGCTGAGTCTTCTCTGCCCTGCTGTTATTGCAGAAATGCGGAATCTAAACAAGCTACCGCCTTTTGCTCAGAGAAGCTCTTCTGACGAGCGGCAGCGTGGCGGGAGGACAGAGATACTGAACAAACAACAGTGTTAGATTGTTTTCTTTTGGAAATGCCGCACAGATCTAAATTTGTGACGTGATCAAAGCAACATGCTGTTGATAAAGGCTGAGTTCCAAGGTTTTCCTCCTTCTGACAGAGAGCCTGGAAGTCTTGGATTCACTTTGAATCTCTATGACTTATCTGTCCTTAGGCCTCACTTTTTGAAGAGTATTCTGTATTCTCCTAAAAGAACACGTGTAACAGAGGTGGGATCATGAAAAGCGAGGTAGTATTTACCTGAAGTGACTCTAGCTCTATGTGGTCTTTTAACAGCAGCTGTCCCTGCGTTCTCAGGTCACTGAGTACACACAGGGAACAGGATGCCACTTTACACTGTGTTTTACCAAGCGTGCTACCACCTCAATGCACCAATCGCTCTCAGGATGTCGAAGGAGTTGCCCGGGCTTCATGTTAACACTGTGTCTCACCTCGTGCTGAACCAATGTCCACCCTGTGCTTTGACAGATGTATTTGAGGACACACACACACACACACATACAGTCATGTGAAAAAGAGTTATCTCAGGACTCTTTGCAGTCCTGTGAAAACTGAGTACATCTTTACAACCTCCACAGCAACTGCTAATATTTTATTAGCAGTGCTAATAAAATGCACTTGATTAACTGATCATCATCAAGTGTGAGCACCTCTATAAAAGCAGAAGTTATGGCAGTTTGCTGGTCTAGAGCATTTTGGTGTGTGTTAACAGAGCTACGATCTTCCCAGGAGTGGACGGCCCAGCAAATTCACTCCAAGGTCAGAGGAACTACAAATACTCTGTACACTGAAAAATCTACTTCCCTCCAAAATCGAATAGGGTTGCACAACTTCTAGAACGAAGTCCTTCGGACGGATGAGACCAGGCTGGAGATCTTTAGCAGTAATGCACAGCACATGTCTGAGGATTGTTTTGCAACTACTACTGTATACAAATGTATTCTAGAGTCAAATGTGAGTGAGGCCCAGAATGCTTCATGCAACAAGCACAGCAGCAAATCTAAAACAGAAAAACTAATCGCAGCATTGCAACGGCCTAAAGTTCAAAGTTCCGACCTCAGCCTGACTGAAATGCTGTGCATACATGAATATCTCAGTGAACCTCAACTCTGTAAAGAAGAGTGGGACAAAATCCCTCCATAACAATGTGAGTATGATTAAGTCACACAGAAAACAATTACTTCACCTTATTACTGTTTATATTTGGTTCTTAGAGTTACTGAATCACGAGGTGTGCTTAATTTTTCACATGACTGTATGACAGTCACAATACCAAATTGTCCTAGCTCACTGTTCATTGTATTTTTTATTTTGCTATGAATGTGTGGGTTTGAATGTCTAATGTGTCCATCATACAAGGAGTTTAATGGGTTATAGCCAATACCAGGGATGAGTAACTGACACGCAGCAAACCAGTGGAGTGGAAACAGGAAATTCAGATAAACTGGCAAATATTCGTAACAAGAAAAATTACACGCTCACAGAAAGCTGCTTATTTATCAGTGTTTCTGCTTAATAGTATGAAGTAAAAGGGTTCGACATTCACATTTATGTTGGTAGAAAGAAGAAGAGACTGTTCGTCTAAAAAACTGCCACTGGTTTAAATGTGATTGGGCCATATGTGGCACAAGAAAAATAATTTGAAAAACTTGGCAGGAAAAAAAGCTAATTCCCGATGACCTTTCAACATGTGTTGCAATGAAAAAGACATGAAGGCTTTGTGAAAACTGGGCAAGCTTTTGCATGAGCTAATTCACACACTGCTAATTTGGCAGAAGAGGGTTGGTGTCAGCTCAGTTACTGTACATTGCCTGCTGAGAGCTTGCACAGTGTTGTGAAAGGCCGGATTAGCAACTTCTGTAAAAGGAAAAAAAGAGTGCCCATGTGTTGTGGCGTTCTACGGAGGAGCTGTGAAACGAGAAAGATGATAATGAATAAAGGAAGGAATTCTTTGCCTGCTGGTCCCGCTCCAAAACCACCAAACAACAAACACTCAACAGCCCTAACCAATGCATTATCTATGCTTGTTGCTATGGTAATCGTGTCCTCGACTCTATAGTGCCATCATTCAATTTGGAACACTTTAAAAGACATCCACACACACACACTCACTCCTGTTTAACATCATTTTAGAGGACGTCGCCATGACTAACGCTCATTTCCTGAGACTCACTCTAACCTGAAACACAGTCACAGCTGACTTTAACTAACACAGCCCGTAAACTGTCCAAACAGACTAGTTACTTGTCTCCAGAAGATCGCCAAAAAACCCGCAGATACACAACGAGTACTTCAAGCAGAGGGTAAAAGTCAACTGAAGCCAGCTGAGGACTAACAGACATAACTGGGTGGAAACATGGAGGGGGATATGATGTGATGCGATAAAAGCAGAATAAACAGCGAGTTTTCCATTCAAATATTGTGCAAAGTTTGAGCAAATTCCCCAAAACTGCCAAAACAATGCAGTTTAATGTCTGTTCTCATTTACAACCATTATGCAAATATCAGTAATAGCTGACTGAGATAAACAGCTGGTGGCACTAAATCTCCAGTCGGGTGCTATTAAGCAAAGGAAGAAGGATACAGCTTGAAAACTTGACATAGTTAAGGAAGCACAGTCAGACCTCCAATTATGGAGACGTGGGCTGCGTTTTGTGGTTGCTGTTTTTGTTGCTGCTCTTTGCATTGTCCATATCAGTCAGTGTTATGCACATGCTGACAGCGCTCCTTAAAAGTATGTGGCTGGAAGCGCGCTCGGTGTCGTAATTACTTAAAAAGTTGCTGATGTAAGAGTAGGTGGTGAAGATGTTGTACTAATTGGTACTGATTTCAGCATAACTGGTGATCTAAAAGAAAACTGAGGTTCATAATTTATTTATTTTTTGTTACATGTCTCCTAAAAAAGCTAAACAAGCCTCACAACTACTGTACTTTCATATTCCCCTAGATCACTGCTAAATGGCATAATTTAAATAATAAAATAAATCTCTTCTAAGGAGCCTTCATGGGGGTTTGACGGGTGGGTCTTTTCAAAGGTAGCAAAAGCCGCTATTTAAATCACTCAAGTGATGCTGGGATGATTAGAGGAGCATAGAAAAGCAAAAAGGGAGGCAAAAATGAAAAAGAGAAGAAAGAGGTGTGTCAAATGTACAAATTATAAAAGTAAATCCCTATGAGTGCTTATCATATTGAACTGTGGGAGGAATAACAAAGTGTGATTGTCTGTGAACTGTTTCTCTGTCCTTGAGCGTCCTGTGAGGCGCTGATAGGAGCTAATATTAATTATAGCGACAGGTCCGCAGCTGAAACTGGCGCTGACTTCAAACCTTTTATCTCATATGTGACAAAAATTGATAAGAATAACAGCTCGCTGTGGGTAGCCGTGCAAAATATATCACACAGTCAGTGGCAGCTGACTTTGTCATTCATTGTTGTTCTTTAATTAGATCCCAGTAGCATGCTAGATACTGAGCCCAGTCTCAGCTCGTCACTTTTGGGCATTTGGTTCGGGGCATTTGACAATTTGGCTTTTTTTCCTTTTCTTTTTTCTTTGTTTTTGTAAAAAAACAATGAAAAGTTGAATTTTTAACCAAACCACCTAAACCTAACCATAGGTAGATTCTGTTGTTCTGTTAAATAGGAGTGTCTGTGCATCCAGTGCTGACACAGACAGACTAAAGGACGACTTTTGTATGTGTTTCATACTGCTGTGATAAAGCAGCACTATTTGACACCTTTGGAGAGAGAACAAGATGTACCAGAGTTGAGAATAGCATGGTCAACTTTTACCCCCATAAAGATGACATTTGGAGACATCTCTTGTAGATTTAATGAAAAGTTTTGACACCTTGGTATATATCGATAAAGATCTTTTGACTATTATTACAATAGTTTCCAGATGTTTTTAAAGGGAAGCTGCACAGGCAGATACCATTGTCACTAACATCATTTTGTTCTGTAAGCAGTTCTGATACACGACAGAAACCACTCAGAAAAGGGATGTTCCCGGATGGTTTGTCATTGTTTTTGGTGTATTGTTTTGGTGTAAGTAAAGTAGCCCAGTATTGCAGATGTTTTTGGATTGCTAAGGTTCTTATTCTGTTTAGTGTCCAACTGTTTTAGCTCATGTAAGCAAAAAAAAAAGACTTTATTCGCACTACCCGTGTTATTAGTGCTTGTGGTTATCAGCGTGTTGATCCTCCAAGGATTCATTAGTCCCTCTAGAAGCTGGTAATTAATCCTTCATCCCAGAAACAAGCTTCTTAGCAATTACCACAAAGTTGTTCTCTTTCGTTTTGTTAAATCTGTTTTTGGTTTCTCAAGTTAAAGTGCAACATTTAGCTAATTTTGATGTTTCTGCCATCCTAACAGCAGCAGGACGTTTGCTTGATTTCTTAAAGGTTCGTGCATCAAGTTCACATAAACCAGGAAGAGATACAGTTTTGTGCAAAAGTTTTGAGTCAGACATTATTTTTTTACGTTTTGCTTCCAGGGAGCCAGAGTCTTTTGTAATCTTTTAAAATGGACTTAAGCAATAGTTTTCCAACTTTCTGAAGTCTGAAGACTTTCAGAGACTTTCCACTCTGGAGAAACTACTTACAGCTAGCATGCCTAAGAAAGTGTTAAGGTATAAAGGTGCTCATACTAAATATTGACTTTTAAACTTTTTAGAATTGCTGCTTCTTAAAAAAAATCACCCATCTATGTTTGTGCATGTTTCAATAAATCGCTGCACATATTTCACATTTTCCCAGCAAAATATAAAAAAAATCAAGACTAGCGTGAGACTTTTGAAGAGTACTGCATAGAGCTGGGCGATAGAACGATAACGATATGTATCGCGATATAACTTTTACTCGATAGAGAAATTAAGCTATCGCGATAGACCTCGCTGCTCTTGTCCTCTTAAAAAAAAAAAAAAAAAAAAAAGGTCAGCCGATCCAAATTAAGTAGCGCAGAGCCGAACCAATCACAGCCGCAGCGTCAAGTCGCGTGACTTGTTACGTACAGCACAAGTGCCAAGCCGCACGTGTGTTTGTTTGGGAAGCAGCCAGCGGGTAATGGAGCCAGCGCATAATGGAGGAAATGAGTGTGCCGACTAGAAAAATCAACCGAGCGTGACCGAAGAGAAAACAGATGATGGTTCCAATGCCGGAGAGATTGTCGAACGGAAGAGCCATAGAAGTTCCGTATTGTGAAGGTATTTCGGCTATTTCAAGTCTGACAAAAAATAGAGTAGCGTGCACTGTAAATTGTGCCGAAAGCAAGTCTGGAAATACAATAAACTGGTGCATGCGTCACACTGTGCGCCACGTTATTGTTTCGGTGAAATGAATTTCTACAATACTGTTACTGTTAATTCTACTCTCTGCAGTGTTTAAATGCTTACATATACACACAGTTACTGTCCATCCACACATACGACTCTGTTCTGCTTCTATGCCGCAGCTTTGTTTACTTTTTCCCACCGAGGCTTCTAGACTTCTGATTGGCCAACATTTCTGCACGGTTAGGAATCTAGCGCCACCTGCTGCTTTGGCATGTTCATAGCAGCGTTTTCCTTCATTTCTGCCTTTATGTGTGGACGGGATTATTTTTTAAAACGAAAACCGAAAATCTCCGTTTTCAAAAATACCCGTGTACGTGTGGACGTAGCCTCAGTCTCTGACTGGAAGCGCTAATTCGTCATTCGGCTTTTGTCAGACTAAAGTAACTGTTAAAACTGTTTGAAAAGCTCAGCTATACAACAAGGAGAGATTGAGAATTTCCTTTTAGTTCTCAGTTTATTTGATATTGACAAAAGTTAGTCAATTGTGTCTGTTCTTCTGTAAAACAAACTAAGATTTATTTTTAGAATTAATACTTTGTTTCTAAGTGGAATTGGCAATTTAGTCGTCTGTTTCGTTTGTTCTATTTTGAAACTTAAACGCTTTAGCGGCTGCCTTTTGTGTAGTTTGCAATATTTGCCTTTATTTATCTGAAAAAGTCTCATGCTCCTTAAGTACATCTACCCTGTTGAACTTATTATGGGAAATAAATATTTAAAAACAAGCTGCTGATTATTTCACATTTTACTTGTGAGCAACGGCACATTTAAATCTTACAAATATAGTTATTTGGCTTATATCGTGATAGATATCGTTATCGCCTGAAATGAAAAAAACATATTGTGATATGAAAAAATCTCATATCGCCCAGCTCTAGTACTGCATAATGGATAAAATGTTTGCCTGTTAAATATAAACCATGAATAATCAAAGGGTCATTGATCAATAATCGATTGAGTTATATGCTGGTACTCTTCTTGACCCTCTTCTCCTCTTAATTATAGAAGATACAGGTGTGGAAAGTGCTGTAAGTTTCAGAGGAGACACACACTGTCACTGTGTAAGCTGTAGTGGGATGTATGACAAAAAGCAAAAATTACTACGCTTCCTTTGACATTGTTTCAAATCACACAAGTTGAAAATTGTGCCAAAAAGCAGAACAAAGCTGCACAGCTCTCTCTCTCGCCTCCAGCTAAAACTCTCTGCGTCCTGACAGCCATGCCAGTGTTGAAACCACATGTCCATCAGCCAAAATGCTCTATGTGTGTGTGTATGTGTAACAGCTGATCCCTTCAGGATGCCTGTCTCTTTCACACTACATCTCCTGACAGCTCTTTTGCTGCATTTTCCAGGATTAACTGTGATTGTGGTCCTGCTGGTCAGGAAACGTGAAGTTATATACATTTGTGCATCGCACCATTTGTCCCTGCCAGCAGCAGCCATAAATCAAACTGTGAATACTTCACCTTGATCTTTTATTTTTATCAAGAGATTATAGAAACTTATATACATTGTATTGTATGCATCTTACATGACATATTTTCTCAAACATTTCTTTCCCAATCATTTTAACTTTTTCTTGTTAAACAAAAGAGAAATTAAAAACAAAAAAACATCATACCAACAGAAGAACAGGAAATTGAGGAAAGAAAAAAAAGGAGAAAAGAAAAAAAATTAAATATTAAATAAATAAATAAAATAAATGGTGGTCCCCATCTTTAAGAAAGGGGACCGGAGGGTGTGTTCCAACTACAGGGGGATCACACTCCTCAGCCTCCCTGGGAAAGTCTATGCCAGGGTGCTGGAAAGGAGAGTTCGTCCGTTAGTCGAACCTCGGATACAGGAGGAACAATGCGGTTTTCGTCCTGGTCGCGGAACACTGGACCAGCTCTTTATCCTCTCCAGGATACTTGAGGGTTCATGGGAGTTTGCCCAACCAGTCTACATGTGTTTTGTGGACTTGGAGAAGGCATTCGACCGTGTCCCTCGGGGTGTCCTGTGGGAGGTGTTGCGGGAGTATGGGGTATCTGGCCCATTGCTACGGGCCATTCGATCCCTATACAACCGTTGCAAGAGCTTGGTTCGCATTTCCGGCAATAAGTCAGACTCGTTCCTGGTGGGTGATGGGCTCCGCCAGGGCTGCCCTTTGTCTCCGGTTCTGTTCATAATTTTTATGGACAGGATTTCTAAGCGCAGCCAAGTGGCGGAGGGCTTTCGCTTTGGTGGCCTCAGAATCTCATCTCTGATCTTTGCAGATGATGTGGTTCTGTTGGCTTCATCGGGTGAGGGCCTCCAGCTCGCACTGGAACGGTTCGCAGCCGAGTGTGAAGCAGCGGGAATGAGGATCAGCACCTCCAAATCTGAGGCCATGGTTCTCAGCCGGAAAAGGGTGGAGTGCCCACTCCGGGTCAGGGATGAGTTCCTGCCCCAAGTGGAGGAGTTCAAGTATCTTGGGGTCTTGTTCGCGAGTGATGGGAGAAGGGAGCCGGAGATTGACAGACGGATTGGGGCTGCAGCTGCAGTAATGCGGACGCTGCACCGGTCCGTCGTGGTGAAGAGGGAGCTGAGTGTAAAAGCGAAGCTCTCAATTTACCGGTCGATCTACGTCCCTACCCTCACCTATGGCCACGAGCTGTGGGTAGTGACCGAAAGAACGAGATCGCGGATACAAGCGGCAGAAATGAGCTTCCTCCGAAGGGTGGCTGGCCTCTCCCTTAGAGATAGGGTGAGAAGTTCGGCCATCCGGGAGGGGCTCAGAGTAGAGCAGCTGCTGCTCCACATCGAAAGGAGCCAGCTGAGGTGGTTCGGGCATCTGACAAGGATGCCCCCTGGGCGCCTCCTGGGTGAGGTGTTCCAGGCATGTCCCACCGGGAGGAGGCCCCGGGGCAGACCCAGGACACGCTGGAGAGATTATATCTCTCGGCTGGCCTGGGAACGCCTTGGTATTCCCCCGGATAAGCTGGAGGAGGTGGCTGGGGAGAGGGAGGTCTGGGCCTCTTTGCTTAGGCTGCTGCCCCCGCGACCCGGCCCCGGACAAAGCGGATGAGGATGGATGGATGGATGGATAAATAAAATAAAGTAAAATAAAAAAATAAATAAAAAATTAAAATTTAACACTATATAAACAACATTAAAAATATAATTAAAAAAATAAAAATAAAATAATAAAAGGGGAGGGGGGTGCTTAAATCCTATGCCTACCTTAAAAAAAGGAGTAAATTTCAAATTCTTTTCAATCTAGTCGTAGGGTGGGTAAATTGCATTGTACTAAGGAAAAGATCTGAGATATTCCACAAAGGGTGTCAACTTGTGGATAAATTTTGCAGAACTACCTTTCACTGTGAGTGAGATCTTCTCCACCCTCAAGAATGTCCGGACAGTATTAGGCCATTGCAATGCAGATGGAGGCGTGGGAGATTTCCAAAAAAAAAAATACAGCATCTAGCAATAAGGGAACAAAAGGCCAAGATCTCATTTTGCTGGGGAGTTAAATTAAGAGGGGTCTTTGGAACTCCAAAAATAGCAATTAGAGGGTCTTCTCGGATCTGAATTCCAAAACCCTCCGAAAGTACAGAAAAGAAATCACTCCAAAATTTGTTCAAACTCGAACAGAAAAAAAAACATATGGCTTAGATTGCAAGGGGAGGTGTGACATCTGTCACATTGGTCTATAATTGAAGGAAAATTTTAGATAAACGGGATTTTGAGAAATGGACTCTGTTTATTACTTTAAACTGTATAAGCTGTAGCCTAACACACAATGTACATGATAAGATTCACCTTATCCCACCATGATTCAAACACTCCCATGCGGTTCTGATTTTACCTGATGAGTCAGATTCGGTCGCCATAAGCATACAATATATATTTGATAGAGGTGATTTTTGATTAGGCCTAAAAAGCAGAAGGTCAACCCAATGGAGGATCAGCAGGGAGAATAGGGAAATTTGGAAACAGTGATGAGACACAGTGTCTAATTTGCAAATAGAGAAACAAGTGAGAAGGAGGTAGGTTAAATTTTGAGGATAGCTCTGAGAAACTAAGAAAGACATCATCTTTGTAAAGGGCTCTCATGGTTTTTATGCCTCTTTCGTGCCACATCAAATAGGCGGCGTTGGTAGTGGCAGGGGAAAATGCATGATTCCTTCACAATGGTAATCTGGTAGAGGGGGATATGAATTTAAAATGCGACCTGAACTGAAACCATATCTTAAGTGTAGAGAGCACTACGGGATTTGAAGCAACAGAAGATGTTTTAACAGGCAGTGATGAATAGATAAGGGAGGCAAGTGAAAAATATGGAAAAATTGACTGAATTTCAAGTTTACACCAAATCAGGTTAGGTGAATTTAGCCAGTAGGTCAGATTATGAATATGCGAAGACCAGTAGTACATTAAAAAATTTGGTAGGGAAAGACCCCCATTAGAGGTAAACTGTTGTAATAAAGAGAGCCTCAGTCTAGGGACTCTTCCTTTCCACAAAAAGAAGAAACCATTTGGTCCAGGGACTTAAAAAACTGTTTGGGCAGAAATAGGGGGATACACTGACATAGAAAGAGAAATCTGGGTAGCACATTCATTTTGATAATATTAATCCTGCCAATTAGTGACAGTGGGAGGGAGTTCCACCTCTGGAAATCTAATGCAAATTGTGAGACCAGGGGGGCAAAATTCTCAGAAAACAGTAAAGGCAAAGTTCGTGTAATATTAATTCCCAAGTACCTAAACCCCGAGGGGCTGAGCTTAAAAGGAATGTCAGACTGCTCAAGTGTTAACGCCAAAGAGTTTACAGGGTAACATTCACTCTTGAGCAAATTAGTTTTATAGCCAGAAAAAGAGCTGGATTTTTCCAAGACAGATACAATTGGAGGAAGACTACATATGGGGTCAGCTACATACAAAAGAAGGTCATCTGCATACAGGGATACCTTAAGTTCAGATAATTCCATGAAAGGAAGGGAGGGATTTCAGAGCAACAGAAAGAGGTTCTATGGCTAAAGCAAAGAGAAGGGGAGAAAGAGGACACCCCTGTCGAGTGCCACGGCATAGTGGGAAATAATCAGATGGAACTAAGTTGGAGTTGGTGATGACACAAGCCTGAGGGGATGTATAAAGAAGTTTGATCCAAGACACAAACCTTTCTCCAAACCCAAACCTAGTCAGTACAGCAAAAAGATAATCCCATTCAACCCGATCAAAGGCCTTCTCTGCATCTAGAGAAATGATCACCTCAGGAGACGAGGGACAATGAGCAGAAAAAATTGTACTTTCCTCTATTTTAATAGGAGCATCGAGCTTATCAGAAACTGATTTATTTACTGTGGAAAGGTCAGAATTCTGGAGGAAGGCATCTCATCTGAAACTGACTGTGATTCAGAGCTGTAGAGATTGCAGTAAAATCTCTTAAAAATCCCACTGATAGAGACAGGGTCAGAAACCAGATTGCCAGACTGGTCTTTAACTTGTGAAATTGTGCGAGAGCTGGCTCTGCGTTTCAGTTGGTGTGCCAGAAGTCTACTCGGCTTTTCACCATGCTCGTAGTAGGTAGCACACGATCGAATCAAAAGACGTTCCGCGTCAGCTGTTGTGAGAAGATCAAGTTCAGTCTGCAAATCCTGTCGTTGCTTCAATAACATCTGTGATGGATTAATGGCATTTTGGTTGTCAACGTCCTGAATTTTTGCTGAAATTTCTGCTACCTTGGAGTTTTTGTTAAGATTAGCTGAATAAGAAATAATCTGGCCACGCAGATATGCTTTCAGTGTTTCCCATAATAATGAGGAGGAGACTGAATTGCTTTTATTAAAGGCAAGAAAGTCATCGATTGCTGATAGAATGAACTGGTTGAATGAATCAGCTGATAGTAGGAGAGTGTTGAACCTCCAAGAGGGGCAGGAGCGAGGTCTACCAGTGAAGTTTATATCAAGGCTTAGTGGAGCATGGTCTGATATAACGATTGGGTGGTATTCAGAAGATGTGACTTTATGCATCAGAGAACCATCAACAAAAAAACAATCTATACGGGAATAAGATTGATGTTGTTCGCGTCCTCCAAGGATCTACAAACCCAGTCTGAGACCTGAAGTCAGAGATTGATTTGGACATAGAGGACTGAGTAAAGACACGAGGTTAGGAGCGGTCTAGTGTCGGGTTCATTACACAGTTCAAGTCCCCAGCGAGAATTAAACAATGGGTGTCAAGAAAAGGAAGAGTGCTAAATAGATTGTTTGTAAAATCAGGGTTGTCAAAATTTGGAGCATAAATATTGACCAACAAAACAGGAGTATGAAATAGTTCACTTTGATCTTTGTCAAATCGATGCTTCTCTGGTGTCCTGGATTGTTGATTACCTGACAGGAAGACCACAATATGTACGTCTCCCACAGTGTGTGTCTGACAAAGTGATTAGCAACACAGGGGCACCACAGGGGACTGTCCTCTCCCCCTTCCTCTTCACCCTCTACACCACAGACTTTGGCCACTGCACAGAGACCTGCCATCTTCAGAAGTTTTCTGATGACTCTGCGGTGGTTGGATGCATCAGCAGGGATGATGAGACAGAGTACCGGGCTGTGGTCGACTCCTTTGTCACGTGGTGTGAGCAGAATCATCTGCAGCTCAACGTGGCAAAGACCAAGGAACTGATCGTGGACTTCAGGAAGACCAGGAAACACTTGACCCCTGTTTCAATTCAGGGGGTCAGTGTTGACATTGTGGAGGACTATAAATACCTTGGAGTACACATTGACAATAAACTGGACTGGGCTAAAAACACCACAGCACTTTACAGGAAGGGCCAGAGTCGTCTCTATTTTTTGAGGCGACTGAGGTCCTTCAACATCTGCCAGAAAATGCTGAGGATTTTCTATGAGTCTGTGGTGGCCAGTGCGATCCTCTATGCTGTTGCATGCTGGGGGAGCAGGCTGAGGGTCGCAGATGCCAACAGACTTAATAAACTGATCCGTAAGGCCAGCAATGTTGTGGGGATGGAGCTGGACTCCCTCAAGGTGGTGTCGGAGAGGCGGATGCTGTCCAAGATAAAGACAATGTTGGATAACACCTCCCACCCACTCCATGACATGCTGGTCAGTCACAGGAGCTCGTTCAGTGAGAGACTGAGATTACCGAAAAGCACCACTGAACGACACAGGAAATCATTCCTGCCTGTGGCCATCTCCCTGTACAACGCATCCACTTAACACACTGTTTGCTGCTACAGCTACACATGTTTCTTTTCCAACTATTTATTTATAAGTGACTTATGTATGTATGTATATATATGTATATATTGTACTATTCTCAGTTAGCGTATTGTCTGTCTTGTCTTAATGTTGGTTTAAAATGGAGCACTGTAACAAAAAATAATTTCCCCCAGGGATCAATAAAGTATTCTGATTCTGATTCTGATTCTGATAATTCAGTATTTGAGAGATGAAAAACAGTATTTTATAAGGCACCATAAAAAACGGGTTCTTAAAAAAATACTGTATATGCAGCCTCTGTTGTTTGCGCTTTAACTTTCAACATGCATTTACTGGTTACCTGTTTAATGTGGACTTAAACAGGTGAACAGGTAAAGCTATTAGCCCATTTTATGGGCTAATAGCTCAGATTTGCTCAAATTATGGTTCCAGGTGTAAAAAGACAAAATATGTGATTTAAGAATAAACAGCAATGATGGTGGAAATTGTGATCAACCCCAGTAAGAACTTGGACCACTATGCCACCAGTTAACTTTTAAATAAGCTTGATCTTGTCTTATGACAAGACATATTTCAAGTATTCTCACAACTGCACACTTACAAAAATGTGTGCAAAATGCAGGTGTGCGAACACTTAATTGCTCCCTAATGCAGCAGTATTCTTTGCATTTTGATCCCGAATTGAACTTTAAAATCCCACTCATCCATCTGCAACAACTTGAGACTACTCTACCCTAACCTTTGTTCCACCTGCCATATTAAATATTAAATCAAAACATCTTTAATTTAAAGGTTGCTTTAAAACAGCTGTGAATTGTTCATTCCTGTTGAGCATTAACCAGGATAGTATGCAGGGTGAGAAGCCTGCTGTCGAAGCCTCTTCCTGGCTGCATCACACTGTCCCCCCGATCTGTCTGTAAGAGTTATTGTGTCATAAAATAATATTATAATCCCACAATAACAAGAAAAGAAAAGTGCATGAAATGGGAGGCGGTCATACTGAGATGATCTGCAATGTGCTTGGTTTTAGATATATTACAGTGTTGGCTTTGAAACAATTTACTTGACATTATGTGAGTACAGAGAGAATTTTTGTTAGTATTTAACTGCTAAAAGCATGTGGCAACTGCTTAAATAGCTGGTGTAAGCTTATAAGTGTGCTATTTCAAAGTAATTGTGCTTTTAACAGCTTTAGGGAGTGCAAGCAAAACCGTATTTACTCTGCAAAACATTTGTTACTTTTATTGCCTTAAACATAACAAGAATAGCTGGTGTTTTTACTGCTGCTGGCTGTGAGTACAGCTAAGCCCAGCATTGCAATATGTTTCTATCATTGGTATGTGAGCTGAACTGCACCTTTATTTCACACAACAGTCAGAAGCAGTTCTTTGTGGGCTCTAGTAATTTCTCCAGCATGACTTCCCCTCTTTTTCTCTCTATTGCAAATCACAGATCCTGGGAAAATGTTAATGATTTAGAGCTTTGCGCTCAAATAAGTGTGGAAGTTTAAAAATCAAAGGCGATAAAAACCTCTGAGCACATCACTCTGCAACCAACTGCTGCCTGCCATGCTTTGATCTCTGGCGTATTGTAATGACAACATTAACATTCAGCTTTTTGAAAACAGTGTTGGCTTCTTTTTGTCTCCCGTACATCAGGTTCGACATTTTGCTGACATGACAATGGAACTGCGCCGAATTACCATCAGATCGTGATGCAGAGAGACGTAAAAACATGACTGAGAGATCGAAAGTGAGGGAAGGTGTTACACTGATTATTACTGAGCCTGAGCAAATCCTCAGCTTCAATGATGTCTCGCACATTACTATGTGTAAGCCCGCCTGATTTTGCAGCGTGCGTCAGGGCGCTTGTTCTTTTTCCTGTATGAAATACTACACAAATGATGGATGGATTCCTTTTTGAATTAGAGGTGGGGCACACTAATTCATTCGCAGTATTTTCTTTGCAGATGTTCTTTTTATCCTGACTTCAGATGAGTTTCCTGTTCTCTATCTTTCTGTTTTGATCACCTTTCTCTCACTTTGTCTTTTCGTTTCACTTCCTGTACAGAGAACAGTGGCGTTACTTATTACCACGGTGAATGGATGCTACTCAATTCTGCTGTAGCCTGTGAATGATGTCATGTTATCTGCATGGTGGACTCAAATCCACATGCCCAGTATGATATTAGGTCACTCGTGAAATGCAGACATGTTAACTTCAGTACACTTGTGCTTTACACATTTTGCTGATGACTGAGCAGGAAAGGCTCTCGGATCGTCTCTATGCACGAACACACTAACATACTTTTCTACATGGAGAAATCTCACTTTGATGTGTCGCTGTAGCCTAAAACATCTGCATGATTTTTGGTCATTTACAGTTTAAATTTAACCCATTTATGTCGCCCTTTTTCCAGTTTAAACAAAATTTTGCAGAACACATCTGAAGTGTTTTTGGGGAGACAATAATGTGATGGACCAGCTGTGGAAGTGACAGAAACTAAAACACGTGAAGGACTGAACTGAGACTTAAAAGAATCAGAGGATTCATGTGTGTTGATTGTTGTGAGTGGAAAAAGATGCAAGCTAATGTGTTTTTAATTGCGTGATTCATATAATACTTCAGGTACATGTTTAGCGTTAGCCGTTTGATGTTAGCTTGTCACTTCTGCAGCTGTTCCGTCCCATTGTTGTCTCCCCAAAAACACTTCCTTTGTGTTTCAGGGGATTTTGTTTTTGTTTTTTTGTTGAGCTTTTGCAGCATTTGTTTCTGTTTCTACTGTGTTTTATTCAACTTATGTTGTGTACATTTGACCTTCCAGAACCACTGTAGTAAATTGAATGTGGTCAGATTTTGGAGTATTATTCAGACAAAACGAACAATATGAATGGAGGCGAGAAAACCATGATGTGCATTTTTTAAAATTATTTTTCCTTTGGCAGTTTATAATACTTTATCAGTTGTTCAGTATTAAAAATTAATAATTACAGATTATTTATAATATAAGCAAACTCTGTTCCTAGAACACTGTCTGTGAAACACCGAGTGAATTAATGTGTTTAACTTTAACTCAACAAATGCCCCACTTTAAAAAAAGCACACTGCCGCCAAGGCAAAATCTCAGTTTTTCCAGTTTTAAAGAAGGTGATGTTGTTTTCTTGCCTGGTCATTGCTCCACCTCTTCACCAGATTTCATGGATTTCAGACAGAAAGGTGTTGCATAATCTTTTAACAGACAAACAAGCAGCACTGACAGCACACCTCTAGCATAGCTTTGTGCTGGTGAAGGGAACAGTTCAGAACTAGAGTAAAAACTAGAGTAAAAACTAGAAGGGCATTGAAGAGGTCAGCTCACCAAAGACTCCATATAAAAGATGGATGTTGCTTCAGGGTCTAAAAGATGAAGCCAATGTGGAAAGGCTTTAAAACTACAATTTTATTTATTTATTTTTACTGCAGCAGAGGATTCAAAAGAAGTCTAATGTTTAGATCTCTATTAGAAAGCAACTCTTCGGGCTCTGTGATATATGACCTCTGTTAGGGTCCCTGGGTCGTCGACCCAGTGTTTTGTGTTTTTGGTTCTTTGATTTTGTTATTTCATTATATTCTAGCTTTGCTTTATGGGTTTTAGGATTTTTCTTAGTTTAGGTTCTCTGGGTGGGGTTTGGTTAGAGTTTTAGTGTTCTGTTTTTCTGTCTGTGTTCATTAGTTGCTGTCTCCCCTGTCTGCAGTATCCCCACGTCCAGTCAGTGTCTGTGTCTGCCCTGGTCCCACGTCTCTGTTCCCTTTGTTTTAGTGCTTGCCTGTGAGTCTGTGTTATGTTTCCTGTTTTACTTTGAAAGTCCATGTCTCATGTTAATGTGTCTGGTTTTTCTTCCCCTTGTCTCATTAGGCCTGATTTGCCCCAGCTGTGTCTCCCTCCTGTTGCCCATTCCCTGATTGCTCCTCTATGTACTTAAGCCTTGTGTTTCCCTTATCTTGCTGTGTGTTCTGTTTGCGTAAGTTTACCTTGGAGGCTTAGTTTTGTTACCCGTATCTAGCTGTGTGTTCTGTCTGTGTAAGTGTATTTTGTATTCCTAGTTTTGTTACCCTTTTGAGTTCAGCATTAAACCTGTGTTTTGAGTTACTTTCTGTCTCCAGAGTCTGCACTTTGGGTCCTTCTCCTGCCTGCACACAGCCGTTTCATAACAACCTCAAACACTTTCCTAATAAGTTGTGGGCTTTGAACTCTTAATGAATACAACAGAATGTTCATTTTATAAATCGTGGTTCCTATAGGAGTCAAAAAGAACGGTATGCTTTAGAGTGGGCCGAAAATGTGATCGGCAAGTCCCTGCAGCATAAGCATGTAATGCGCGTACTGTGTCAACTTTCAGAACTCCAAGTTGGTAGTGGATTTGTACGTCACTGAGTGAAAGTGTTTTATCCTCAAGGAAACCGTGACATGGTGAAGAATCCCTTGTTGGCAAACACAGTGCTAAGATGCTTCTTGCAGTTGCACGTCTTGGGAAGGATTTTGTCCCACTCTTCTTTGCAGAAACTCTCTAAATCTTTTAGGTGGTGGTCAGTTGGTTTCATCTGACCACAGCACTTTCTCTCAAGCCTTTGTTCATTTAGATGTCCACTGGTAAACTGAAGACAGGTCTGTCCATGTGCCTTTTTGAGCAGGTGCTGGAGCAGGGTGCTGCGAGATTTCAATCCATTACAGTGTAATGTGTTACCGATTGTGTTCTATGTGACTGTTCTCCCAGATGCCTACAGGTTATTGACACGCTCCTCCTGTGCAATTTTGGGTTGATATACCACCTTTCTCATGATCGTCCTTGCTCCAGACCGAGGGTGATTGATGGCCATTCTGTATGTCTTCCATTTCTGAATAATTGCACCAGCAATTTTCACCTTCTCACCATGCTTCTTCCTGAAGGACTCTTTCTAGCAGGTCTTGTCCTGGTGCCATTTGGCAGCTCCTTGGTCTTACCCTACACACATAATGACTTGATATCAAGAGACGTTAATTGATTGATTGATTGGCTGTGTGCCCATGTGGAACACAAGCTGTGTTAACCTTTAAAGAACATCCCGTTACTTTGCTTTGAGAAACTCTTTGCTTTTGTAGGAAGGTTTGGATTATTCTTCTTTTGCTCTGTGAAGCCCATGCTGTCAGTCTGCACTTCAATCATATATTGATACTTTTATCTAAAAAAATATTAAGGTGGTATACAGATGTAAAATCTTTATCTGACTGTATCATGCAATTCAGCAGAGGCATAAACATTTGAGAGATTTGGGTTCAGTTCCCGGCAGCAGTGTTTACTGCTCAGCAAGCCAATCAATCCAGCCGCCAATGTTTGTGTAAGAGGAAGATTAAAAAGTGATCATGTCCTGATTATCACATTATCAAATCCTGCTGTCCATCCAGAAAAGAGAAAAGTGTGAACCTGCAATGTGTTTTGGATGAGGACTATTGTAATCTACAAGCTGAAGCTTTGAAACTAGAAATAGTACAAGGAAATAATCAAGAAACAATAATGTCCTTTATGCATGCTGATGAATGAGTAAGAAATGTTCCCGATCATATCTGCATATGTAGTGTTGGGGGAGATGAACTGTGTGTGTATGAGGGTGTGTGTGTTTCTATATGAAGGCCATATACAGTAATTGACTTCCGTCTCCATGGAGATGTGGATAACTGCAGGAACCTCTGTTGTGTGGGTTTGTCTAATGCATGCAAGATTTTTACTTGGTGGATGTTTTGTGGCTGTATTTGAAAGAGGCAACTGGTTTGTGCAAGCTGAGTTGCAGAGTGTGAATTCAATAATGCATATTGTGTGTGTGGATGCTGTATTGTGATTTTTAGCTGCAATAGCATAGATGGTATTGTTTTCACCTTAAAGAAAAATCTGGTCCTAATACTCAGAGAATTAGCCCACATGATCGTATCACAAACTTAGTGATTGCAGCTTGAACAGATGTGGCACTAAGTGTAAATTTGAATTTCTGGGTTAGCATGGATCTCCCCATTACAACTGCACACGCTGGAAACCGCATACAACATGTGAGAACACATGCACTGTGACAACAGCAAACATCCAGAATAATAACAGTGATTCTTGAGGAGAGCACGGATGAATTAAAGGGAGACTGAAAGTGCGAGTGGGGTGGAAGGTGTTAAAAGACCACCCGACAGTGTGAGTGGGTGTGATGAGTGAGCAGCGGAGGAAGGTATAGACAGGTATTCAATCACAGACTGAGTGAAAAACTCCCTCGGTTAATTCTTTAATACGAAGAAGATGGATTTGTTTCTTCCGTCTCTCGTTTCACATCCAGTTTTTAATGTGTCGACATCAAAGCTGACAGAATAAGATCTTCCTGTGGAGAGGCTTGACCTCTTATGTTCGCTGCACTCATCCTCAAGCAATGCACAAAAGGCAGCTGTAGTTTAAAACCCACAGCATCATTGTAAAGCCCTTCTTAGCATCTGAAGGCTTTAACATTTATCTCTTCATGTAGAGAAAGTCTTCTTCTCCTTGAAAACTTACACCTGGAAACTGCATCTTTGGATTTGAGACTGACATTAAAAACTGGACTGATAAGAACTCAGAAACTCATTACTGAAATTAAAAGAATCAGTACTGCTCACATGTCACATTTCTTGGCATGGCTTTATTGCCTGCTGGTGGATTACACGTGCAAACTCTTAATCCCCCCTTTGCTGTCAAAACGGCCGTAACCTTTTGAGACATGGACTCCACTGAAAGTGAGCTGTGGTATCTGGCAACAAGCTGTTAGCAACACATCCTCCTGTAAGTTCCAGACCAGGCCCCCATGGACTGGTCTTGTTTGTCCAACACATCCCAGAGATGCACGATTGAGATCTGGGGAAATCTGAGGTTGTGTTGTGCCCCTCAAACTATTTCTGCTGAGTGACGGGGCATTATCCCCCATCAGAGGATACTGTTTCTATGAAAGGGAGTAGATGGTCTGCAATAATGCTTGGGTAGGCAGGACCCAAAGTTTTCGAGCAGAACATCACCCAAAGCATCCAACTGGCTCCACTTGCTGCTGCTTATAGTGCATTCTGGTGCCAAATGTTCCCCAGGTAAGTGACACACGTGAGCCCAATGTAAAAAAAGAAAAGAAAAAAGAAACAAAACAAATGATTCATCAGGCTAGGCAATCTTCTTCCATTACTCCATACTTCAGTTAGTGTCTATTATTGGCAGTTTCTGCAGTGAACAGGGGTCAGCTTGGGTAACCTGACCGGTCTGTGGCTACTCAGCCGCATATCAAACAAACAGCAATGAACTGTGTATTCTGTCACCTTTATATCAGAACTTTTTCTACAATTTGAACTGCTCATCTGTTGCATCAAAGCCTTTGTTCCCTACATGTATCAATGAGCCTTGTCTGCCAATGACCCTGTGGTTGGATCACAGCTGTTTCTTCCTTAGATCAGGAATACACAACATGACCTTCAGCTTTGGAGATACTTTGGAGATACTTTAGAGATAGCATTCTTCTGCTTCCAATACAGGACAAAATGTTCAGTTGCTCCCTAATATATCCCACCCACTAACAGGAGCAATGATGAAGTGTGTGTGTGTTTTCTCTTTTCCCTTATCTCTTCCTGCATCTGTCCACCTCTCTATCATGCTCCAGTTCCACATGTTAGTGCAAATCCACAGTATTCAGTGAGCACAGCTTGTTTCCCTTTAAAGAAACATGTGATTAGTTCTGCAGACATCTGCATGGAGATACATTTGTGCACACTAATTGTGGCTTTACTAAATGACCCCCTTCCTTTGTCCTGGTTCTATAATTCCTCTATAATTATCCCCATTTCTCCCATAGTTTGCTGGTGTCGGAAAGGGTTGATGTTGTATAAGTGAGTGTGTGCTTTAAGGTATGGTATGATATACACCATAAGCTTTCTTTAATAAAAATGTTGCACTGTTTTTGAGCCAGATTAGAATTTTTTAAATTGCTTACAAATAGGTCAACAGAATCCCAGCAGATATTGCATTTTTAAAGATGTAATTTTGTTTGTGAAAAATGGATTATAGGGTTCATTAGTGTTTAATCACCCAGCACAGCATTATTCTTTTCATATCACTTAGCAAGCACTTTTTATCTGAAACCTAATTTATCACATTTACTTCTTCAGATAAAGATGTGGTATGAACACCTGGCAAACCTTACGATGGGAACCTTAATACCTTATATATCTGAAGAGACTGTAATCAACCCCATACCCTTCACTGGATATCAGCAGGTGCAGACTGATGCAGTGGGAAAACTTGAAACAATGAACTTCCACCATGAGGTGGTGAATAACTGTGCTGCAATGAGCAAAAAACATGAAAAAATAGAATATATTTGGATACAACGCATAATAACAAGGTACATCTGAATATTAATCCTTTTTTTAGGTGTTCAGCTAAGGCCCAAGTCATACAGGCCAGCTAGCGAACAGTTGTGAAGGAAAAATATGCATCCTGTTAAGGTTCACATAATTGAGGAAGGAGAGTACAAACAACCATTGGTCCAGAATATCTTGGTCAAACAATTGATTTTAATGAATACAGGCGTGGGAAGACCAGTCTGCATGCAGACAGGGATTGATCTTCGACTTAATCAAAGCATACACAGATTTTTATAGCATCAGGGTTTGAATTAATGACGCCCCTTCATACGTCACAGACAGAATATATACATACGTCAAATCAAAACCACAATGACTTTTAACACAGTTTAAAAGAACGTTGTCTTCGTCTTCATGGCAGGTACATCCTGTCACTGCCGGATGCTCTCTTGTCATCTTGACACATCAGCAGCAGTTCTGCGACAAACTGCTCTTTTGCAACCCCAAGCAAAACATGATTAAACTTCCACCTATAAATGATTCTCTCTAACTGAGTGTGTGTGTGTCTATGTCGTCCTCAAATGCTCTCTCATCTCACCCGTTGTACTTCTGACCTTTTACCAGACCAGAGGCTCATCCTTATGTGTAATAACCTAACTGAAACTACATGTACTATGTTGAATAAATGTTTTAATCAAGAACCTCTACTAAAAGCTTAATAAAAGAATATAAAAGTATAACAGACAATTTGAATAACCTAGTAATTCAAATAGCCTCGTCTAACCTGCTCCTCAGAATAACTTTCGGTTTCAGTTCTGCAAAGCCTGCAACTTCCTGTCAACTGCAACTTAGTCTTTCTGAAAGACACACACACTGTTTAAACCTCTGAATACAATATCAATACTGTAAATTATATTATTAATGCAATGGTGATGATGATGATTATTTAACAATAGCAGTAAAACAATTTCCCTGCTCCACAATCCCTTGACTTCTTGCAAATAGTTGGTTGAGGTTGATAGCCATCAGTATCAAACTGATTGCTAAATCCCATTCAAGCAGGTATAGAGATGGTCAATGACCATCTGGCAACAACAGGTTGCTCGGGAAAAACGTGTTTTCCCCAAATAATTGGTGAATGGTTACTGGGAGTCACTCTGTCAAATTGCTTGCAGTGCTGCACAACTGCTAGCAGAGTGGCTCGCTAACTACTAGCTAAACACTAGTAAGTATGACACAAACCAGAAATGAGGACCATTGTGCCTCAAGGTAAAAGTTGCAGCAATTGAAACATGATGGCTGTAGTAGTGAGGCACAGCTTTTATTCTGAAATTGAAGGTTTGTGTCACAATTTTTCAAATTTTCCTGCCGTTTGGCTAGTAGTTAGCAGGTTTGTGCAGAAGTTGGCCCAAAGCTGTGGGAAGTAGGGTGGTGTTGCAAAAGGCAGGTGTCAGAATAATGTGGCAGGACGCTGTGGAGCTTCTGTTTTTTGTTCTGTTTGGCGACTGGTTTAAAGGATAGCACTGGAGGCAAAACAGAATTTAAACCATGTTCTGTACTTTTTATGAACTCACCAAAGGTCATCTCCTTAATTCCTTATGTTCTTTATTCCACATGCTGTAGTTAAGTGAGCTAAAGAGTAAAAACAAAGATCATTAACAAATATCATCAAATTAAACTTGCGAATCTCAAATAAAACAGAAAACAAACTAGAACGGAAAGGCGTAGTATAACCTGAGAGTAGGTCTGCTGCAGTGTGCTGCTGGCTCAGGAAGCAATGAATAATGTGGATGGATGCAAGATTTTATTACCGAATCTGGCAACCCATTTGTAAGGATAAAAAGTGAAAATTTCACATTTTTTCCCCCGATGTTTTATACCTCTATGAAATAAGCAGGGAGGTAATCAAATAAAGAGTTTGTGATGTGTAAAAACCTGCCCTCTTGGCCAGGTCTCTCTTAGAAAAGAGATTTTAATCTCAATGAGACGTGTACCTGGATGAATAAAGGATAATGAAAAGTTCTTGACTGTCAGGCATATTGTGGTTGCCAAGCAAGACACACATGCAAAATAATTTTAAAGAAAGGCTTGTTGGAGTAAAGTTATTTTTTATGCAGGATAAGAAACTGAGCATCAGAAGAAAGGTGATTTTTTTTTAAGCGACTTTGAATGGTTGTTGGTGCCAGGTGGCCAGAGTATTTCAGAAACTGCTGATCTACTGGGATTTTCCCTGCACAACCAACTCTATTGTTTACAGAGAATGATCTGAAAAAGAGAAAATATCCAGAAAGCTGTTGTTAGAGGTCAGAGGAGAATGGTCAGGCTGCTTTGAGCTGATAGGAAGGCAACAGTCACTCAAATAACCACTTGTTCCAACCAAGGTATGCAGAAGAGCATCTCTGAACATGCAACACGTCAGACCTAGAAGCAGATGGGCTGCTGTAGCTAACTCCTGTTAGCTAAGAACATGAAACTGACGAAGCATAGGCTTTGTGTGAAGGTTGCCAGGTTGGATAAGTCTCTCCGTTTGCAGCAACATTCAGATGGTAGGGTCAGAAACAACATGGATCCTTCCTTCCTTGTATCAATGCTTAAGGCTGGTGCTTTTTCACTTTGCACATTTTGCGCCACTTAGTAACAGCTGAGCTTTGATCACAACCTACCTGAGTGTTGTTGCCCACCATATCTATCCCTTTGTAACCACAGTCTACCCATCTTCTGATGGCTGCTTTCAGCAGGATAACACACCATGTCACAAAACTCAAATCATCTCAAACTGGTTTCTTGAACATGGCAATGCGTTCACTGTACTCAAATGGCCTCCACGGTCACCAGATCTCAGTCCAGTAGAGCACCTTTGGGATGTGGTGGAACAGGAGATTCACATCATGGATGTGCAGCTGACAAAACTGTGTGATGCTGTCATCTGAGGAATGTTTCCAGCTCCTCGTTGAATCTATGTCATGAAGAATACAAGGACCTCTGAAGGCAACAGAGGGACTAATCCAGTGCTAGTAAGGTGTACTTAATGAAGTGAGGTACAAGTGGTGCAGGCTTGTTAAGAAAGCTTGATCCCATGGTAAGGAAGCACCACAAGCCTTTTTATTCTGGTGACTATGCTGCCGGACTTACATAAACTAATTCACTTCCATGCTAGACTCACCGACATATCGACTAACTGACATTTATTTTAGCAGATTTGAGAAACTCTATTGTGCCCAAATCAATCATGAAGTGTTTAGAAAGTATTACAAGGAGACATAAGTGCTGGAACACAAGTTTTCCTATATATTGAATAATTCTGGTGTGCAGATTTCAGCTTCAGTTACACGGTACTGGATGCATCTTGTTTTCTATGTCAGTTTAGTGAATGCTCGACTTTTCTCACGGTGTTTAAGCTGTAAACCTTTTGTAAAGTCAACCTTAGTTTAGCAAAGGTTAACTTAGTTTGTGAAGAACTGAATCAAAGCGCTGAAGACAATTGTTGATCCTTCAAAGGGACACAGAGGCTGAATTTAAATAGTGAAGCAGTCTGAATGTCAGCCGGTCTCCTTGTACACTGCACAGTATACAGTATAGGGTCTTATCAATTAATTAGACAACCTAGCGAAAGATATATTACAGATAAATAAAAGAAACATTATGCAGCTCTAAGTGTGTTCAGTATAAAGGTTATCAGAGAGATATAGAACAATAACAAAAACCATAATCTGATACAATTTGATTGGGTTTCCCCCCTGAGCAGTGTCAGTTTACAGAGCCTCAGTTTTGTTGTGTGAAAAGACATTTCCACCTTTTTTATATCTATGAAAAAGTATGATTAAGAATCATAGCTCATTTCGGTTTTCTTTTTTTATTAGAACTATAAATATGCAGTGATAACGGCGTGGAAACAGCAGTGAGTAATAATAATGTGCTGTACGTAGAACCGGCCAGGCTTGACTGTTTCTTAGAAAAGCCTGTGCTGGTATATTATGACTTTTACGCTCCACAGCAGCTTTATGACATTTATTAAGATGCTCTTCTAACAGTGTGTGCACTCGCAGTACTGTGTGTGTGTGTGTGTGTGTGTGTGTGTGTGTGTGTGTGTGTGTGTGTGTGTGTGTGTGCGCGCGCATGCAGTTGTATGTGGGAGTGCATGCGCCTGTGTCCACCAATTTATGGTATGACTGTATGTGGCTCTGCGCCTGTACTCGTGTTAGTGGTGTGAGAGTCTGTGTGCACATGTGTTCAATCAAGTCTATAAAGCGATAACTTAAAGAAAATCCCATCAGAGCATTTCTGGTCGGCTGTTCTGAAGGATTTACTGATTGTGGCCCACACACTTCAGTTCCCCCAACAAGCACTGTGATCGCTAGAAAATGTGCTGGCTTTGACTTTTCTCCACATGAGTAAAATTCAATTCAGTTTCTGAACTTGTGTCAGTACTATGTTGTGGATGTTTTGAAAGAGATTTTTGACACGCTGCGATTTGTCTCGTTATTGCTTGCATATGCGATTGTGTGTGTTTATTCAACAGCTTGCAGATTGTTTGCATGTCTACTTTTGTGTCTTGCAGATGCGAGCTTTTTGGCCGTCAGTGATTTTTGATGGTGTTTCATTGTGTAAGTTGTTCCACTTTAGTTTACAGCTTTACCCATGATGGAAACCCCCGAGGGTCATCGCAGCCTATTAAAGTGAATATATTCTCCTCCTTTAATCATGGTGACGTGAAACCTTGCTTGCATGTGTTCCACTCAGCAGCGACAGTCTCTTTGGGGAGAGTTTTAAACAGGGTTATAGACAATTATTACTTCTATTTTCCTTTTTTTTTTTTTTACCAAGTAGAGGGTGGGTGAACTGATTATCTACAATGTGTGTTTACCCCAAGATAAAGCTTTTTGTTTTCTTTCTCATGGGTCTCTCTGTTCTGGGTCAGGCAAATAAACAACTAGATACTTTGTTTTGGCATCAGACATCATTTGGAGATCTTCAGCTGATTTCTTCATGAGATCAAAAGCAAAAAGCACCCCTGGTTTGAATTTTGCTTCTATTCTCTTTGAACTCATTTCCTTGTGCACCTCTGAACCACTTTTCAGCCCTGCTGTTGTCTTTAGAGTTCTTCCTTGTATACTAACCACTTGCAGAAGCACATCTGGACTATTGCAGTGAACGTTCATGTCAAGCTGACCCAACTTTCATGTTTAGGATCATCAGTGATAATAAGAGCCAGGCCCCAGCAGCACATCAGGTCAGGTGCAGGGCCAGGTGGTCCTCAGTTCCCTGGGGTTGGACTGTCAGTGCTAATTTCAACTGAAAACTCCTCAGTGAGAAGAATCTGCAGAACTGTTGTTGCATGCCATTGCACTCGTTCAAAGTGCATTGAAAAGTTTAGTGTGATTTGCCAGATTTGGCTTTTTGCAATTTCGTCCCGGACGGAAATTCAGGTCACATTTTAAACACAGTGGAGAAGATCCAGCATACATCAGAGATGCAGAAACGCAAGTGAAAATGTGACTTCCAGGGAGCGATCTAAAAGTAGCAGAAGTGCTCGAAGCACTGCAGACTGTAGTCTTTATTACAAAGAGTCAAGTGTTCTTTAAGTTATGCTGGGAGTACCACAGAAAACCGTACCTTTAGCTTTACCAGATTTACTCCTCACAGGGTAGTCGGGTAGCTGGAGCCTCTCCCAGTTGTCGTTGGGTGAGAGGCGGGGTACACAGGCGTAACACAAACAGACAGACATCTACAGCTACTTTAGAATCAGACAAAGACACATGCATGTTAGTGCTTAGCTCTACACCACAGTGCCACCCTGATTAGTGATGTTACAGTAATACAGGCATACATGCAGTTGGTTATTCTATATGGTCCATTAGTAGTGACAATGTCTTTAGCAACGTCCTTGTGTTTCCTAGTTAAGACCAATAATAAAAACTAATAATAATAATAAAAAAAAAACCATCTATTTATATTGCAATGGTTTTTAACTGGAATGATAAGTAATAACTGGGACTTCAGCAACACAGAGTCATCAGGACACCTAAGTAGTCTATTTTGCGTGATATGCCTCCATAGCGTTTCTCTTGGTCGCTTAGCAGCTTATCATTTACTGTAATTTTCTTCGTGCTTTTTAAAGACATATTGAGGTTTCTCCCTTGTAGCATAGCAATTTGATATCATGCATCTCTAACGTACCGACCGTGACCCAGTAGATGAAAGAAATCCTTATGTTTAAATAATTAATAAAGGTCTAGACTAATTGTTTGGCATTCATCGGACGACCATTGTTTCCCTGCTATAGGCTGCATGAATTAGACTGCCTGAATAGGAGATTACATCAACTTTTTTTGCTTGACAGCAATGTTGCCTCTTTGTCTTTATAGATTAAAAGATCTCATAAAGGATGTATGTTTCCATTTGGGCTCCTAATTTTGTTGTAAAGTAAAGTTTGTAAAATTTCTTGATTTATTACTATTATTGTTTTGTTTCAGACTCTCTGGCTTGTCTGAAAGTGTGTGAGTGTGTGCCCATGTATTAATCTCCTTTATTGATTGAAGTCCTAATTAATGTATAAAGCAGCCAATAAGGATTAGTTGAACAAACAGCTTAAAAGAAAACACAACAAAGAGCCTCTTGTTATTGCTAAATGGTGAGTTTTTGTTATTTGTACATTTTAGATAGGGTGTCTACAGTTGGAAGGAAAACATATTTAATTTTTAATTTTACTCGTGCACCCACTTCATATGTGCACAGCTGGCAGTGATCGTGTATGCTCATTTCACTTCTTCGCTTGTGTTTTCCAAATTGCTTCAGGGACTCGATCTACAAATCATCTAGTGACAGCACCACTTAGATACAGTATATCTGAGGTGGCTCTGTTTGTCCTGTCCTTATGTCGCTGGCTGATCCTCTGCTGCTCGGGGATGATTCTCAATACAGAGAAACAGATCAGCCTTGTGGTCCTTGTCACAGCAACAGACATGCTGTACAGGTGGCAATAGCTGCCATATTTCTAGACATCAGACAGATATGCTGAGTTTTATTTAACAGCTGCTGATGTGGTACACTTCTCCTAATTTGTACATCTTAATAATGCACACTGCAAACTCATTACTGTTCCTCTGTATTAAAGGGTTCGCCACATAATTCAAATAATCCCCGGGCTGTGGTGCTCACAGAAACTGTATCACTCTGCAGAAGAAAAATTCCATCTATGATTTCTGAAAAGAGACATTCTGCCGAGGCTTTCAAATGATTTTTTTGATGCTTGCCACAAGGCAAGTGCCATCTGGTTCCATTATATCCAAGTGAAAGCAGACATCTCTACAGCTGATAACCACAAAACTTGGCAACTCGTGCCTGGACAGCCCATATGGAAAAGAAATAGTAAAAACATATATGATTTACTCATGAAAGTGGCCACTTTCTCATTACTTTCATGTATTTTTTTACTAAGTATACAAAACATACAAGTTTCATTGTATAATTTTTCAAGGGATCTTATATGTGTTTTCACTCTTGTATGCTTTTCATACAAGTTTCATACAAGACAGATAAAAACAAAACAAAGATTTATATATATCTTTTCCATATGGGAGTGCATAAATAGCACTGCAGGCCAGAGAAACATAAAAATAAAATAAAAATAATAATGGTAATTTGGTTTGGGGGTGAACTGTTAAAACTAGGTCTTGACTCTCTGCCAGCAGTCGTTACAGCTTTTAGGCTCATCTGTATGTGTGCACTCTGGTGTGTCTGACAGACTGTTTGAATCAAGATTTCGGTGTAAAAATGGACTTTAGTGCCCCAGATGTCCCAAATGTTATTTGTTACAGTGTGAAAATGTGTTATTTTGTATGAAGCTTGTTAATTCCTCATTTAGTTGCAGAGAACTTCAGGCAGAAATACATGCTAATCCCTGTTTAAACAGGATTAGTGTTTCTCCAAGTCTGATAATGGGAATGTTGCAAGTGGCATCCTTAATTTGGATCCAATGGGAATCTGCAGTGGCTGTCATTTTTAAAAGCCTGTGAAATGCAAAATTCACAACAACCTATTTGAGTTTAGCCAACAAATAATGTTTAATATATATGATAATTTAGTCTGACATGTTAATCTTGCATTATGTTTTTATCATCCAGCCGATGATGCTGGACCAGCTGTTCATGTTAAAGCACAAACTCCTGTGCAAAGCCGGGAGCTTGAACCTGTGCAACTGATTCTCTTGGAGTTAATATGGAAAAAACCCCAAAAACATCAGAGACCCTTTCACAACATTATTCCAAGCACATAGTGATAGAAATCATCAGTAAATTACAAGGTCTGCAAATACATAACGGTGGTGTGATCACAATTTTGTTGTTACTCCGAGTCGGTGAGATGGATATTTTATAGCAGCAAAAGCAGAGCGACATGTACGCAGAGATTCGATTTAAGTTGTTAAGTTTATAGAAGTGAAAGAAAAGTCGTCTGAAACACTAAAACATAAATTTCAGACGCTTACAGCAGTGTACCCCTCTATCCCCATGCTCACAATGAAGCATCAGCCTCACCTGGCACAGCGCTGCACTGATCATCCACCTCATGTTTACAGATTTTAAATAATCGCTTTCTTTTTCATTGTTTTGTCAATACTTCAGAGGTTTGTGTGTAATTTGTTGTGATTTGGAAACTAAATTAAAAAAAAAAAGACTACCACGTTTGAAAGCTCATAATCAAAACGTGTGTGTGTGTGTGTGTGTGTGTGTGTGTGTGTGTGTGTGTGTGTGTGTGTGTGTGTGTGTGTGTGTGTGTGTGTGTCTGTCTGTCTTCTGGCTGATGCTGAAATCTGTGATTTTTAAAAAATTTTTTTTTAAACTTAGTAAAATGTTATTTGATTAATGTGGCACATTACAACGAGACAAGAAGCTTGCTGACATAATTTCTCTAGTAAATACACTGCTACTAATTCTGGGTCAGTTGGTCGGTCACTCTTTTTGTCTGCTCTTATTATCCACATCTTCATTTTCTCTCCCTCTGCGTGGAAATCCGTGTTCAACAACAGGAAAGAGACCTTTTTAATATAGTCACGATCGTAGTGCAGAATCTCAGAACAGTTAACAAAAGCATCACAACGAAACAGCCTTTAAGGTGTGTGTGTTTGTGTCTGTGCACGCCTGTGTGTATGCATGTGTGCCTCTCTGTGTGGGTACAGTGTTTGCTGAAGGAAAATGTGGGATCACTGAAAAATCTCATTTAGTGTTTGCTTTGTTTTGCCCCCAGGCTCTGAGTCATGTAGGACCACAGTTGAGGTTCGGGGAAATTAAACCAGAAAGATCTGTTGTTAGACACTTTGAAAAAAAATGGATTCATTTTGTTCTTCTCAAATAACAAATCCAAACAAATTTGCAGTTTTCTGAAACAGTGGGCATGTGTAAGTACGTGTATATTGATCTGCTTGTCTGAATGCCTGAAAAGTGAAGCAAATCCACTTTCTCTATTGGCCAGGAGAGGGTGAATCACCTGGCTTTGAAAAAGAAGTCCAGATTTATAGAAATGTATAGAAGAAGGGAAAACATCCCCTTCTAACTTGGTTTATGACCTCAGTGAACACTTCCCTCACGAGTTTATGGTCTCAGTTGGGAGTTTCAGTTCCTGTTACAGGAAATAGACAATAAAGCAAGCTATGATGGAGGGCTGCCTTGTAATTGATAAGTCATAAGGTGTTAGCCTGCCTTGTCCCTGGTTTTTCCATTAGAGCCCACTCTTGCTTGTCAAGTCTGGTTTCAAAATGATGGGAACATCTAAAATGCCAAATCCAAGGCTTCAAAATGACGTTTTTATATACAGTCTGTCATAAAATTGTACAATATTTCTGTTTCTGCGCTGCCAGAAATCAAAATATTGCAAACTAACAAGAAAATATATTTCAGTTCAGGATTTCATCAACAGTCTGTCCTTAGTTTTTACTTGAAGCTGCTGCAGATCCCCCCCCCCCCCCCCACAATATCATAATCTACTGCAAAAAGCCCCTCAAGAATAGTTTTTGAAAGTAGCGTGAAATATCTGCAGTCAGCACCTCTGAAAATTGAAGGGAAATTGATTTGCGCCTGCATGAGTGGGGTGCTGTTTTGGGATGATGGATATCAGCTTGGTTCAATATGGCAAAGGGAAAAATTATAGAACAACAGATGAGAGAATTACCTGACTCACCAACAGAGGCTCTGTAGCGGTATGGATCATGTTTTGTGGAAATTGCCTTTCTTTCCCCGAGATACTTTGGAAACCACTAACGCTGAACAAGAAGGCCACTTGACAACAACTAGATCAGAGACTTTGGCAGAATGATTCAGGCCTGAGTGATGAGTATCCTTGCCTACGCAGCCAGTCTGAGTCACTGCAGACGCACACAGCGCTGTGCCCGGTTGTGTCCTTCTGCAATTGTTCTGCTGTGCCAGTAACATGTACGCACAGTTAACGGTGCCTACTGATTTTTACCGGAATCCACACGTCTTTTCATTTCTCTCGCCCCTCGTGAGCAAACGTACAACAATAACACCATTACATCTGTGCATATATATTCCCGGCTCATTTCTGTAAGCGTGAAGCTAATTGTTGGTAATTTGCATTTTAAATATCTAACTTAATGCAGATTTGCCTCAAGAGAAAAATTAAGCATGTATGTATTTTTTCATAACAAGGGGATCACTACAACTGCAATCCTGTTCCAACAGAGCTGAATAGATGGGAGTGTCTGATCCATTATAGCTCCTGGTGGTATTCCCCTATTGTGGGGGCTGAATTACAGTACACTGTAGGTCCTTTTATTATTTCCTTGTACAGCGAGCTGAACTCATTCCTCGTGTCCATGTTTCGCTTGTGTCAAATTTTCTTCCAGTTCTCAATCAGTTTCCCCTTGAAGTAGCTTACAGAGCATGCAGCATACCAAGAGCTTATCATATCCTCAAGTCATATTGTAGTGGAGAGAGTGGACCCCAAAAGTAGACTCAGATGATGGAAGTGATTAACAGAAAACAACTCTCCAATAACCAGCGAACATAGGAACAATGTTTATAAAGCCAAACCAGGGAAACTGGGAGATATTTGAGGAGGAGTCCTACAGATGATAAAAAAAACAATTGATAGTCCAAAGTCAAAAACGCAGGGTCAGACCCAGGACCATGATATCTTATGTTTCTGGGTCAGGACGTCCATTAAATCATGCCAGAAAAAGAGTTTGTATTTGTAAACTTAAAGAGTGGAAAGCATGGAGGTCTGGATGTTAGCGCTGTTGACTCACAGCAAGAAGGTCCGAGGTTTGAATCCACCATTTGCCTGGGGCTTTTCTGTGTGTCGTTGGCATGTTCTCCCCGTGACTGTGTAGGTACTCTGACTTTCTCCCACAATCCAAAGACATGCAGTTAGTGGGGTTTGGTTAACTGCTCAATCTAAACTTCGCATAGGTGTGAATGTGTTGGGGACGGGCTGGCACCCGATCCAGGATCCTATTTGTATACATCTCTGTAGGTATATATGTATGGGCCAAAAGGGGAGCTGGGATAGGCCCCTCCCCCACCCCGCAACCCTTAACTGGATGGACAGTTGGAACTTAAGGAGTGTTATTATAATGCACAGACATGCACTTATGTACACACAGGTGAAACCTTAAATTTCTTCACACTCACACAACTGTAAAGTTGTCCAAAGACTGATTGGCTGAACGTTCACCTCCTGCTGCTCCTATTAGTCGTATTATTTCGCCCTCATTGCTAGGTGAAAGCTTTTATATTGCTCCCATACACAGGCTGCTGCATTACTCTGTCTGTGTGCAGGCTTTAAGAGCTCCTCCCATTACCTTTTTACCCCACCCACTCAATGCTCAAGCTTTAACCGACATTGAATAACCCCACTGCTGAGACTGCTCCTTGGTGTATGCACCAACATATGCCAACAACACGACACTGATCTATAGTGCACGGAAACATTTTCGCTCAGATGGACCCACTAGCAGGCACAACATGTGAGCTGATGCAAATGGATGTATAGACACACGCACATGTATGTATAGGGCACACGTGAGCATATTTCCACATAAAAACAGAATTAGCCTCTTTTTTCTGCAATAACGGGCATCGGTACGTTTTCCAATTGAGCTCCACAGTAGTAGACAATATTAGAAAGAAAAAATGAATTATTAATTTGTGTTAGAGCTGCAGCCTTAAGGACACTACATAACAGTAACATGGAGATCTGTGGTCACACATGTTGGTTGGTTTGTTCCTTTTCTGGGACAAAAGTATTAGAAGTTACAAATATTACTGTTTATTTCATAAAGGGTTTAATAAGGCTGTGGTTTAAGATATTAGTTCTCCAGTGGAGTAGTTTTTCACTCATTTTCAGTCTCGTCCTCCTACCTGACCATTTTCCTTTTTTTTAATGTTAAACAACACTGACCTATAAAAAGGGAACCTAATTCTTGGGGTGAACCATCTGTGGTTTGGGGCTGCATTTCAGCCAGTGGTGTTGGGGATCTTGTCAAAATTGATGGACTTACAATGCAGAAAAGTATCACCTGGAAGGCACATTGATCCCAAACACGCTGCCCTGCAGTGAAAGCATACTTGGATAGAAAAACACACAAAGGATTACGATCGGTCATGGATTGACCTCCTCAGAACCTCAGCAATATTGAACCAGTGTGGGGTCATCTGGTCAGAGATCAGAAAAAAAGGCAGAAAAATCCAAAGACGAGCTTTGAATGTCCTGCAAGAGGCCTGGAGAACTATTCCTGAAGACTGTTTAAGACAAGAGAGGTTGTGTAAGAGAGCTCAAGCTCTGGTGATAAATGAAGACTTTTAAGCTTGTTATACTGTATATGTACTGTATGTTTGCACATGTTTCAATGTCCCATTTTTCTAATCTAAAGAAATGAGATTGGCTCAAGATTTCTGCACACAGCTGAACAAACTTGTGTTCAGTTAGTCCCATAAAAGTGTGACATTTTCCTTCATTTATTGATTTGGTTCAGGAAAGTTTCATCTTTAAAATGAAGTCTTTTAATCTATCATTGCTCTCTTTGTGACAAGGAACCAGTTAAAATAGGCAACACAGTAAGTCCACACTGCGTGGTAATTATTTAAAGCGGTTTCTATTTAATCTCCACTGACATAATTCGCGCATATTAGTACTTTGCTTGCTTGTAAATGTGCATGTCACACACAAAGCTTATATAGTATCATACATTTTCATTTACTCTTCCTACTTGTATTTATTTATTCATATTTCAGTGTAGAAAAAAATAACTAACAGGACTTGGCCCAGTTACTCTTCATGGTGAAGCTAAGTCGGCAAAGATGAATCGAGGAGTTGGACAGATGGCGAGAACGCAAGAAAAAAACGATTCAGTTCCAGCTGTGACAAAAACAAAACAAAGGAGCACATACAGTACAGTATCTATCCCTATGTTCTGTTTTTTACATTTTCTACTTTGGCTTCACCGTTGAACATGTGATCGATAGTGACGCATGCAGTCAGAAGAAACGTGTAGCGAGTTAATGTTTAAAAGATGGTGGCACGTAAGTGGGAGGTGAAAGGAAAGTGAGAGGACAGCAACGATGTTGGTTTGTGTCAGAGGAGGAGGACTCATGGCAACAATGTGATTATACAGTATGCTTTTAAATGACTCACAATGCTGCATATTTTTAGTTTACATAGTTCAAACCGATCTTTTTCTCTACTGGCAAAACACTTTATTTATATATATGCATGTTTCTGTAATTACTTTGCTTCATCTAAATGTGTTTTAAATAAAATGTCTTATTTTTTGTTCTAATTTAATCTAGAATTAAATAACTGAGTAACAGAGAGGTGGAAACAAGGTCTGATCAATTTACTACATGGGACACAGCGGTGTCACCGCACCCCTGTATGTCTGTATGGGGGTGTGTTCTCTCTGGTACTCAGACTTCAGAGACAGGCATTTTAGGTTAACTGATGATTGTAACTTGACTTTACAGTACTGCACAAAGTCTTGAGGTACCCCTTGTTTCATTATATTTTCTTTCCAGGGTTTTAAGACTTTTCAAAAGTGGTATTGAGCAATAGTTTTTTCCTTTTGGCGTTGGCTGCTTTTTCATTCATTTTCAGTCCATTCTTTATACCTGACATTTTCAGAGGTTTATTGTTTTGTTTGTTAAGACACTTCTCGATGATCTCTGAGAGATCTGAGAGATGAACCAGTCTACACAAAACAACCAACTTTGCAAATAAACTATTATAATTCTTGCATCTTGAGGCACTTGCTCTATGACAAAAACACAATGTATTTCCATTTTGTTGAATTTACAGCAAATGCCAAAGATAACACAGTTTGAGAGTTTGATTTCCTAACACTTAGCAAATCAACTTGCACACAACTTGGCATATCTCAGCACAGTATGCAATTTCTCCCATAGTCTGGCGGATATATTGACTATCGATTCTTTTTACAAGGGCTATTTATTTATTTGCCCATGAGAAAGTTTGCTAATAATGATGGAGCTAATAGAAGCAGTCAACAGAAAAAAAAATTATGGCGCTGTTTTAACAGCACCCTCTTCCATCTGCGAGCAAATGCACCCTCCTCAGAGTGTGCCCAAATGCAGCGATTAATTTACTCAAACTCATAACAGAAAGAAAGAAAGGAAGTAGCCTATGTTCAGAAAGTGTTCGGATAGTGGACACATACATGCCCATGCAAGGTAGTCATGTTTGAGCACAAGTGGCACACCGCTTCGGTTGCATCCTTGGGTTTACATCTTTCATCCAGTTTAAAGCCAAAGAAATCCCAAATTGACAACATTATTTTTTTGGGGGCAATTAGTTCATCCATATCTGGATCAGTCCGTGCATGATTACATTGCTCTGCCCATCATTTATTGGACTTAAGATTGTTGGTTGGAAAGTTTTTACATATCGCCCAACCCTAGTCTCCCATGGAAATTTGAAAAAAATCAGGCAAAGACCTGACACAGGACCTGAGAAATACATTAGGCCCTCAAGATCTCCACCTACTGTTCACTGAAGCCTCATCAGAAATGGTCTCAGTGGCTGCCAAGAAACTATTCTTAATCAGGGAAACAGGGAGAAAAAGTTGATGTACACCAAATTACAGAAGATTTTTGTTCAAATTAATGAAAGTATGTATGAAGGAGCCATCTACAGCCTGGTGGAGGCTCTGTCATCGACTGGGGCTGCTAATCAGCCAGTGGTGTTGGAGATCTTTTCAAATTTTGTGTAATTTGGACACAGAAAACCAGTATGATATCCACATCCCATACTGTCTAAAAAGCATCTGATTGGAAACAGCTTCATTCTTCACTATGACAATTATCGCAAACACACCGCTAATGATGTGAAAGCATACCTGGATAGAAAAACACACAGTGGAACCCTATCAGTCATGGATTGGCCTCCCCAGAGTCCAGACCTCAGTGTCATTGAAGCAGAGTGGGATCATCTTGACTGAGGGCGGAACAAAAGGCAGCCAACAACCAAAGACGAGCTTTGAATGTCCTTCAAATGCTTGGAGAACTACTCCTGAAGACAAGAATAATGGAATAAATAAAGAATAAAGGTGGTCATATCAAATATTACACTGTATTTTCATATATGTTTCTCACATTTTAGTAAATCACTGCACCTTTCCCCCCATTTTTCTAAAAATATATAAGGAAGAGTGACTCAAGACATTTGCACAATACTGTAGGTGTGAGTTGGTTTGTCTCTCACTGTGTTTATCCCTGTGAGAGACTGGTGTCTTGACCAGGGTATAGCCTAGCTTTTTTCCGTAACCCTGAACTGGACAAGCTGTAAAAAAAAATGTACAAATGGAGATGAATGTGAAGGTCAGGGCATATGTGAGAATATGTGGAAAAATGACATGCAAAGGAGTTGATCTGAGTGCTGCAATATCTACAGATACAAGTACAAGAAACTAAAGCACTTAAACAGGGATGTCTCCATTAAGCGATGCCACAGACAAACAACGTATGCTGCCAGAATTAGTGTGATTACTGTAACATTGTAACCTACTTTATCCGGAGCTCAGGTGGCCTTTAGGCATGCATCCAGTGCCTCGTCGTCGTCCCCCCTCTCTCTCTGACACTCTCTTTCTGTCTCTCTTTCTCACAGACTGTTTTACACTCGATGGAGAAGTGTGTCAGCCAGTCTCTTGTGGCTCATTACTGTTTCTGCATATCACGAGAAGCAATTTGATTTTAATTTGCAATAGGGTTGCAAATGTGAAACTAATCTATTTAAAAGATCCATCCACAATATCATCAAACCAATGGTAGACCTGAAATTATTTTGTTAGACATCATCTAATAACAAGAGCAGATAGGCTGCCTCGTGATGCACTTTTTAAAATCAGTTGTACCTCAAAATAAAGTGTACAGTGTTTATTGATTTGGGTTTTAAAAGTGTTTCATGCACATGAATAAATAAAGAGAAAAAGGTGCAAACATTTCAACTAATATGAATTCGTAAAGTTTTGATAGGAAAGTATGAATTCGTTTTAAAGTGCTTTCCACCTGTTTTCAATATTTTTCACCAGTGGGCATCTTCCTGTAAGTACCAGCGGCTCAGAAAGGCAGTAGTTGCACCTTTGCTGAAGGATATCGGTGTTTTCACTGTAAATAAAAGTCCACATATATGCAGGCATATGTTGAACTGAAGAGCCAGATGTTCACAGTTATTTTCACACCGTGTATTTCAACACCAAAACTAGTTGGTTAGGTTTAGGAAGCGAAGTTAACTGGCATAGAGATTTTATATGCGCCTCTTCTCATAGACGTCTCCTACATCATCTGGGCAGCTTTCTGTTTGTCATTATGACAAATGATAACTGCCTACTCCACCCGCTGCAGCAGGGCATATTTATCGGTCGTTTACTTTCAAATTCAGGGAAATTTCCTGTCTGCCAGCTTTTATCTGCTATTTCGTCTAAAATAAATGAGTCCAGTCGTAGTAATAAATACAACCTGACTGGTGACAAACTTAGACACTGCCTCAGTCAACAGACATCTTAGTCATTATTATCATGACGGGATTAAAGCACAAGCAACACTGACACTAAAGTCTTTTGTCACATTTAGATCATTCCCAATGCTTCCGGGCCAATTACACTCCGCTGTCTAGTAAAAACAAACTAATGTTAAAAATGCAGAGTTGAAATACAACCTATTTTTTCTTTCTTTTTTCCCGATTGCAGATCCTTTCACTACTATACTGGGAGAGGTAATCAGTGACAGATCTGTGATGAGGACTGCTGGCTTGCAGGAGAGAAACAGAGAGAGGCTGTTTTTGGCAGAAGAAGAGAGAGGATAATATTGCCTATAGTGCCGGGGGTATTAGAGAAAGTCATTACTGTCCATCATCAGGCAAATGAAGACATGTTTAAGCGGAGATGAATAGGCTCATTGTTGGGAAGGCTTGATAGATCTGTTGGGAAAAGTGACTGTGGGGGGGGGGGCAGGTTTCATATTGCAATAAATATTTGATGGGAAAGGATGGCTGTATTGGTTTGCATTAGCATGTGCGTGTTTGGTGGTGGTGGCTTGGTTATTTACGTCTGGCTGTAAATGGTTTCATAACTATGAAGAACCATTTGAAAGAAGCTTTTGACGTGGGGGAAATCACTTTCTTACTTCATCTATGGAGCATAGAGAGCAATCGTATTTTCTTCCTCTTTCAAACCTCCTCTCTGTCTCATCTAATATCATCATCACCGTCATTCCTTTATCCATCATGTAATTAAAGCCTCAGAAAGCTGAATGAGAGGACATATTGTGTCAGCTCACCAGGCCGCCTGACCTGATCTGAGAAGTTACGTGTTTTACTGGAGAAATACAAAAATTCTACAAAACATGCAGATTATTTTTTTTGTGCTTATTTTATATTCCCTGAGGTAAATTCAAGTAAGTTTGCAGCTTTGCTGTTATTTAGGAAAGTCAAAGTTTTATTCTGGAAACCTACTCTTTGTTTTAGGACGTTCAAATCATTTTGCACAATAGCTAGTGTACATGCAGTAGGGTGTTTATCTCATATCTCAGAACCAACCTATAGGATGTACTGGAGGCAGGAGTTTTGTCACAGGTATAATGGTAAATGTTATAGTAGAGATTTGTTAAGAGTCAAGTAGAAACGGATCATCTATCCATTCATTATTTTCCACTTATCCCAAGTCGAGTCACAGTGGCAGCCACATGTCCTTTCCCTCAGCCACATTTTCTAGATCCTCCTGCAGGATCCTGTAGACTTTATTCTTTTGGTCATTGCCCAGATTAACGTTCGGACATAGATGAACTGGTACATCGGAAGCTTTCCCTTCAGTTCAGTTGTCTCTTAACCACAACAGCCTGGTACACTGCCCGCAATACTGCTGACACTGCACCAACTGGTCCACCCCACACTACACCTTCCCGTTAATCTTGTTGTGACAGCCTCTGCTCTTGAATCCAGAAGTATTTCACCGAGAACAATGGCCTCAGACTTGGAGGTGTTGACTGTCACCCCAACTGTTCCACAATTAAAACTGGAAACAAGGCTGTCTGGCTGTCGGTCATTGCGTGACTTATATGGTTTGTTTTGTAGTTCAGAGTTTTGTAGTTTTGAGTTTTCTTTAGAGTTTTTCAGGTCAGACTATCAGACATTATATACTGCAGTGTTTTAGGATGGCTCCACATTACAAACATAGCCCATCATCATTACATTTGCTGCACAAATGCTCTGTCTAAATGAATTGGTGATTCTTTATTAGTCATCATGGAGGGCAGTTTTTTGCTTTGCTAGTTCTTTGTTGGTAGATGTATGCTCTGTTTTGGCTCAAACAAAGCTTTTCTCTTTAGACCTTAAATAGAGTGCACCTGCATTATCATCGCTCATGGTCGTGGCCAGGAAACAGAGGCATCATCATTAATCGTCAGCAGGGGCATCCACTGACTGACTCAGCACCTCTAGTTTCTATGATCTAAATTCAAATATTGCCCTGAATAAAGGCCTTAACTTTGGGCTTTTTATAAATATCCTCATTTTTTCTATAACTGGAAGCTACACATTTCTATACATTTTCTAAATTGCTTTCCTGTTCTGGGTCACTGGGAGGGCTAAAGCCTGAGTCTGTGAAGATCAGGTGAAAGACTGCAAAATGCAGCTTCCAGTCATTTACAGAAAAAGTTCTGGTCATATTTACAGTACAGACGCGTACTTAAATACGGTTTTCTGACCATAGTATTAAGAAACTTCAGTGGATGAACTTTGGCTTTGTATGGAAATCATAAACAGGTAAAAGGCGAAGAAGCAGATTCTAACCATATTTCACTATTAAAGGATAATAAAAGTGTAGTAATACAATAAAAACATAATTTATAATAACTTTTTGTTGCTGTTTACAGAGTAAAAGTAGCTCCTGTTACGTGTTGTTCAAGAGCACCTTGTTCTTAATGTCCTTTTTGGATATTTTACAGGTGTCAGAGGATTTGATGCATCATCTAAAACAGATTTTTATGCCTGATTTAGTATTCTGATACAAGGGTCTCATTGGTAATGAAAAACTTAAGTAGTTTTGACAGGTGGGCCAAAATGAAAGATGCTGACAGCTGTGAATAATGCACTGCCCAATCCATAAAAATCTGCAAACCTGATGCTGTAGTGAGGCCATGATGTGTTTTAATGTAAACTTGGTTGGATTAAATTTTTTGTTTTTATTTTTTTTTACATAAACTTTCAATGAATAAATAGATAAAATGTTACATTTAGATAAAATCCACTTTATCAGCACTTTTAAGTTCTTGTATGTTGTCTGTATGGACTTGCAGTACAGGTGGTCAGAGACTTCAGTAGGAAAGATAAAAGGGATTAAGGAAGTTTTCGATATTTTCATTGTCCTGTGTGTGTGTGTGTCCTGCTTTAGGGGTTTAAAGAGTTGTGCATGCTTTCATCACAACTTTTATACAGAGCGTACAGCAGCATGATGAACAGTGGTTCCTTTTTTGGGCTTTCAACTTTTCAGGCTGCAGAACGAACGATAAGAAGTTTTTATATAAAAATGATGACGTAGATTACAATTCCAGGTCAATTATATACTATCCTCTAAAACTACAGTGCTGTAGCAAGTACAAAAGTGCAAGCACAACATATTGTAACAGCTTCATCCAGGAAAATCATTCACGTGTGTGTTGCCTACAGGCTGATGAATTGGAGCGGCTGTTTTATCCCTGCACCTGCTTAAACCCCAGAAGTCAGTATTAAAAGTGTGCTATGAGTATGTGTGTTGGTTGGTGTGCATTTGCATTATTATGTCCAATGGTGACTTTATCTTGATCACACACTAATCCATGGGGACACCGTGGGGTGAGAAATCTAGGTCCCCGGTGAATATTCAACTTGTATATCTGGATATGGAGGACAACAGTTTGGTTGATTAAGGAATTTAACAGAGGGCAGCTTATGTTCATGACTACCATCACTGCAACTAATTTACTTTAATCTTCTTCACATATTTTACCAATCAGATTTGTCAGCTGGGCACAAACACAGCTTAGATAATGTTGGTAGGTGCCCACTAGATGTTTAGGGTGGAATCATTAGTTCCCATATCAGCCCTAGAAATGTGCAACTTTTACATTTACTCATCTTTGTGCTGTCCCTAAAAGAATAATTAATGCAGAGATTATTGTTATTAATATTTAGTTTTTATGTGTATTTATTCAGTCCAGTGGTTTTTTTAATGCTAAACAGAGCAAATGTCTTGAGATACTCTGCACACTGTTATCAGCGTGTCTTTGATTTGGTGGGTTAATAAGGTTGCAGGCAGCATGCTGATTTGTGCCATAAGAGGACGGTCTTATTACTTTTATACTAAAGGGATGCAAAACATACTCTGCAAGATGTATGTTAATGACATCACTAATGAGGCTATTAGAGCTCATCAATAGTAAACACACACACACAGTTTTGACACCTTTACGATCTTTCTTTAACCTTTCATGTGTGCAAATAATCCTCACTGCTAGATGCATCTTGTTTGCACCGGTGTAGTTTTCTATTACTCTGCCAACCTGCTTTAACCCGTGTCTCTCTCTTCATCACACTGTTATTAATAACCGTGTGATTTTCTCCTCCCTGCGGATGGAAACATAATATCAAAGGGCAGCTAACCATTTTAATCAGCTTCATCATCATCTCCACCTCCTATACATCCATGCAGGTTGTATAGGAGGATTACCTGGAGACCTGGATGAGTGAAATTCATTTTAACTTTTCACAGAGAAATCAGGAAGAGAAGCGTACTGTCAAACTGTCATGTGATTATGTCAAGCAAAGCCAAATTCAGAGTCTTGTAAAAAAAAAGACCAGCTTGTTAGTCTCCAGACTGTCAGTCTGCTTGACGTTTTGCTGCATACACAGGTTAATATCAACTACAGGTGAAAATGCCTGTAAGCAGACACTGTTGAAGGTAAAGTTTGTAATCGGTCAGATTAACAAATGAGTCTCGTCTTTAAAATATTATCCACATCACCAAACATGATGCAGATCATGTTTGGTGATGTGTTCATTCCGCCGAGGTGTTTGTATTTTATCGAGACCTGACACATTTTTTTTTTCCTATTTATGCAGGAACCTTGGAAAGTCCGGACTCAGAGTATCTTGCTTAGGACTGGGTGAGTAGACTTCACTCTGCTTCACTGCCCCGCTTCTCCACATCGTCCCAAACTCAGAATGATCAGTGAATTGAGCGATTAGGTTTGACCTTTTTTCTCATAAACTAACAAACACTACTGTTGCAAACATGCACATACTAGACCAAATCACTGAGTGTCTAATCAGGTCATAGAGATGCTGTTCTGTGTAGGCTGATGGTAAAATTTCCTTACTTTGCTCTTAGGTTCAATGTAGTCCCACACAAAACCAGTGGCCTGCATTCCTATTTCTGTCACCATGTAGAGCTCTTAAAACAACAGAAGAACCTTTTTTTTTTAGGTATACACAAAAATATAACAAAATGTTTTCTACATCTTGTATCGGTTGAACTCCGAGGAGGACTCCTGTTGCTGAAACACAGAGTTGGCTAAATAAAAAGCAACAGCAGCCTGGAGTATATAACCCCTAAATCATAAGACAAACAGTATAGCTATAGTTTTACCAGTGGAGAGAAACTGTATGTAGGCCTGCAAGATAAATGGACACAACAGTGACATAAGCATAACTGTAAAAGAGAACAAATACAGAAGCTGAATTAACCTAAAAATTGAACTCTTGGTAAGAAAACGGTGAGTTTGCTGCTTTGATTTATGGCTTGACTTCCATTGATTGGAAGGATTTTGATTCGTGGCCCACTCTTCCAATTTATTTTTGATGCTTTGATAAATACTGTAGTGGTTTACACATTCAACTAATGAAGATTTCCAGTTCAATCCTGGGAAGAGACACAAATCCATTTGGGGGTTATGTGAGGAAAGGCATCCAGCGTAAAAGTCTTCCAGATCACACACATGGAGCTGCTCGCTGTGGAAAAGAAGAGAGCAACTCAACTATCATCTAATATAATATTAGTGTTAATGTGGAGTTTTTTTTTTCATTTCTTACAAGAAAAATATATACTCTAGTTTATTTGCTAAACATTTGTCCAGCTTGAATGCCAACCCACGTATTTAAACACATAATATATTTAATTTCAGTCCAGCTTTTGAAGTTATAGAGAAACTAGAGATCATTACCAACTCAGATTCACAGAAGCTAAAATATTTATTATTTTTTCCTGTCCAATTTTTTTGTGGAAGTCCTCTGATATTGCACACACTGATCCAATCGTAGTCGCTGCACCATCATTTATAAATAAGTCATGTATATTCTCATGAGTCGTTCTGCCCCACTAACATCCTACCAGTTAGAAAGGGAAACTTGGGTTTGTTTAAAGCTAAGGGCCATGCAAATAAAACTACATATAATGATGAAATGCCTTAATCATCTTTAGTGTACCTATCAGAAACATTTTTGCAGAGGTGAATATAAATTGATGGCATGTGCAACAGGAAAATAGTTTGTAACAGTTTGACAATAGTTAAGGAGTACTGGTGGCTCTTACTCTTAAGGTGGTCAAGCAGCGATCATCAACAAAATCATATCAAAACTTACAGTGTGTTTTCTAGAGTAGTAGTAGATACAAGGTGTGATCGAAAAGTTCTGGGATCAGGTGCATCAAAATCGATCTGTACCTGATTTAAGTTTGGCCGATCTCCCAGTAAAGGTCATGATCACGAGCAAGCCTAGCTTTCAGCAGGGCTGCTATTTTCAGCTCATCTGGCTGAAGGAGTGATGACCTCAAGGGTTGCTACTTCTTTAGTCCCGGTCAGATTTTATTGAAACTTGCACACAATGTTCTTCTAATGGTTTTTCATCTAAACTGTGCTCAGATCAAGGTCACATTTTTCATTTTGCAGTCAATAATTTGTGAATTGTGGTGGATTCAGGGCCAGATGAGCTCCTACATCATTAATGTTCCGGTTAGATTGCTTTCTGTCCCATTCTGACCACCGCTGTGCACTCAAAGCTTCAGCAGAGAGCAAACACCTGGCCTGAATTACTCTTGGACATTCATGTCTGGTGATGAAGGCTGCATCTTCATCTGTGAGTGAGCAGCTTTTTTAGCATTTTAAACACACTTTGTAGAGAGTTTTCTTTACCTGCGTTCGTTATGTTTTTGACACACTGATGTTGTTCCTTAACTATTTGTCAGTTGTCCCGACTTCTCATGTTCATAAAAAGTGCTGCCGATCTCAGAGACGTCAAGTCGACCCAATTTGCTTTCTTGATTCCATTTTCCAGCTGTACCTTCACAGCCTAAACTGCACGTCTGGTTCAAGACACTGGCTAATTTTAGCCTTACGATACATGCACCACTTGTGATGCTTGATTGACATGAAACAACACTGAATGAAACAGTTTCTAGGTTATTTGAGACGATTCCACTCAAAATGTACTGTGGGTATTTTTACTTCACTTGGATATTTCCCGATAGAGAGCGCAGGAGGAAAGTTTCTCTGTGCTCGTGTCTCGGGTTAATATAGATCCATAAGGCATTAATTTTTCTCATGGACTTTTTTCTCTCCTTTCACCCGAGCTGGTTGAGGCAGACTGCCACCCACCCAGAGTGTGAGGTCTCTGCTTATTACATTTTTTTCTCCCAAACACTTTCTTAAAGGGATCATTAGATTTTAACTAAAGCAATCAAGATGTAATTGAAGACTTTCTGTTTTAATTCAAGGGCTTTAACAAAAGTGTTGCATTAACTGTTTAAGAATTACAGTTAATGCAATAGCAGAAATTCATCAAAGCAGAATTCATCAGTCAGAATCTGATGTTTAAAACAAGCATTAGGTATTCAACTGTTGTAGGTTTAGCTGCTGAGGTTTATCATGTGATGCCACGTGCCCATTAGTCAAGAATGTGGCCAATATGGTGGTTTTTGTCTGTCACTGGATAAAATCTGTCGCAAAGAAGGTTGCTGCATCAAAAACCTCTTAGATCTTGCTTTGGTTGCAGGAAATTGTCATAGTTGTCTGTAGTTTCTCATGTATCTGTAAATACCCACTAATTTTTAGCCCAGCGGTAGTAAAATTTGAGAAAGTTCATTGCAAAGTGGAAGTGGGATAGGTTCACCGTCAGAGTAAAAGTTGCACGTTTGAAACATGTTGGATGCGGCGCTTAGGCACAGCTGTTACATTTTTTTGCTTTTTCTACTTTGCATTGTCTGTTTCACAGTTTCGCTACAGCTCCCAAAGTAGCTGGAGGGTGATTAATTTGGTGGCTGCGACATGCTAGCTACCAATGCAATCACGTGGAGGATTTTGTCAGCCGGCTGGGGAATACTCTTTTTTCCCCCTGGTGTCAAGTGGTTTCCAGATGGTCACAGACGATTCTCTAGGCTTGTGGAACTGGAGCCTCATTCACTTGATCCTACATTGTCGCCATGGTTGTCGTACATTCAAAATGGCAGCTGAGTTAACGTGGCTAGTGGTCACGTTTCTGCAAAACCTCAAACCTTTTGTTGAGCGACAAAAATGACTGCAAAGGCTAAATCAAATGTGTAAGTTTTTGAAGCATCATTAAAAAGTATCTCATGCCATTCATACTGTATATTAAGAGATGTTTATGTGTAGTATACTATGTATATACTATACAAACATGCACCACCTTTAATTTTAAGGTGACACAGCTTGCTGAATGGATTTCTTAATAAATATGCAGCTGACACAAAATTATTTTCCAGGGACGCCTTTGCGTGCAATGCAGAACTTTTACTTGTGTGGCTGTAAGGTTTGGCTCCTCCTCAGGACGATGCTGAGGGCTGCTGCCTCAGGTGGTTCATGGAAGATTGAGATGTCTGATTCAAACTGGCTGAAATCCACAGTGCAGAAAAGGTCAGCATAATGCTAGCTACCTGCCACACGCTGCGCGCAGGCCAGACATGATGCTGGCAGGGGAGGGGGGGGAAGAGAGACGGCAAAGGGCAGGATGCTAAATTGTGTTTCATTGTCACACTTGATGGTAGAGAAAATAGATGAGGATGTAATGGGTGTACGCTGTGAGAGACTTGTCTGTAGCTATTCTCATAGCTCTACTGTACTGTCAGACCAAAGTTCATCAGAACAAAATATGATGACACACTCAGTCAGTCATGTTAAATCATGGCTGTCAGTTTGCAAAGTTATGACGATGCCATGGGGGATACACAGACGTTTTAAACATGTGGTTTAAGCAGTTGAAAATGTTTTCCCACCTGTTTACTGGCAAATCCTGAGATCTCATCAGTTTTAAACTGTAAATAATCCTGGTTTTCACACTGAGACATTAGATCCATACAGATGAGTTAATCACGTCAGTTTCAGTGATTCAGTGATTTTATCTTTGCTGCACTCTTAACCAAGGACCCAGGGCTGCTTTTAAAAGTTAGAAACTGCTCAACTTGGCCAAAAAGAAGTGTGTTTTAGATAAAGCGTCCAAGAGTTATGTAACAATAAAGGAGCAAATTGACCACGGAGTGGCTGACTTCAGACTGCAGCTACTGCAAAAATAATGACTGCTGCTGTGTTTAAGATTCAGAGCAACACTGCTGAGGTGCACTTAAACAAAAGAGGAGAAAAGCAACATTTTCGATATATTTAAGGTGTAATTGCAGTACTGCAAATAAAACATAAATAATAAAGTAGAACAATTTCAGTTTCCATTACTAGGATAGATCACTATTATATTCAATTTGCTGAGGTTATTTTTTTCAGATAAACTTTACAATTAATTCAAATATTTGGAAAAAGTGTCATTGTCACCAAAATCAGGTTGTGTTAACGTTTAATGCAGGTATTTGATTAAGAACATGATTTTTTTTGTAACTGAGGGATTCGATTAAGAACACTTAGCATAGCTTGTTTCCAAACTGTTTCCTTGTGCTTACTCAAAATGTAAAAGATAACCTGCACCACAGATGAATTAGCATTCCCAACAAGTCCAATTCCCAGGGACACAGTGCAGTTTGGAGGGAGAGCTGAGAAGACAAGAACGAGGAAAGTCAAGAAAAAAAGAGGAAAACAAACAACATAACTGCTAACTGTCTTTGTTTAGCAGTTTTGCCCTTGCTCTGCCAGTCTCCATCGCTCACTCTGTCTTTATCTCTGTGGACCGCGCTTCTTCCCTCCTCATCTCCAATCCTTTCTCCATCCAAACTCTATTTTAACACTAGAAGGATGTAGAAGGATGAAATCTGGAGTGTGCAGTGAGAGCGTTTAATGACATGTGCGTATGTTTCTGTGCAAATCTTTTAGGCACTTTTTAATCCAAAATGTGACAAATGAAATGTTAGCTCATCCGGACAATGAGCTAATGAGCATGGTAAGGTGTCCACATTTCTGTCTACAGTTGTCAAGAAATAACTACATAACATTATAACATTATGACCACAGACAGGTGAAGGGAATGACACTGATTGTATCTCCATCATAGCACCTGTTAGTGGCTGGGCTATATTATGGAGCAAGGGAACATCTTGTCCTCAAAGTTGTGTTGGAAGCAGTAAAAATGGACGAGCGCACGGATTTGAGCGAGTTTGACAAAAGGCCATATTGTGATGGCTAGATGACTGGGTCGACTGGGTCAGCGCATCTCCAAACTGCAGCTCTTGTGGGGGATTACTGGTCTGCAGTGGTCAGCATCTATCAAAAGCGGTCAAAGGAAGAACCGTGGTGAACCAGCAACAGGGTCACGGGTGGCCAAGGTTAATTGATCTGCATGGTGAGCAAAGGCTGGCCCGTGTGGTCAGATCCAACAGACGAGCTGCTGTAGCTCACATTGCCAAAAAGGTTTATGCTAATTCTGATGGAAAGGTGTCAGAATGCACAGTCTGTCGCTGTTTGTTGTGCATGCGGCTGCATAGCCACAGAGCATTCAGAGTGCCCATGCTGACATCTGTTCAGCACTGGATCATGAAACAGTGGAAGAAGTTGGCCTGGTTTGATGAACCATGTTTTCTTTCACATCACTTGAATAGCTGGGTGAGTGTTACCCGGGCAACACCTAGCACTAGGATTCCCTGGTGGCTGTGACCTCTTCCCAGAGCTCAGTCCAATCCATGGAGGCCCCACCTCGCAGCTTAAAGGACCTGCTGCTGACATCATCCTGATACCACAGCACACCTTCAGAGGAATGGAGTCCACGACTCGACGGGTCAGGGCTGTTTTGGCAAGTGCAAAGATTTGAACAAGTTTGTTTCACAGCACTTTACTGATAAGTGTAAGATTTAAAAGTGCCTTAAAAGTACTCCACGGTATTGGTCATCATAAAATATATTTGGATCTTAGATATACTTAATCATTAAAAATAATTATTCTCTCAGAACACTCATAAAAGGCATAAAGGTTCATGATTTGGATTTTCATGAAGACAGGAAACTCCAGTTATTTAGAAATTGTTCTGCAGTCCTCAGTTTAAGTTTGCTCAGTCTAGCTGACACACACTAGTGTGCAGGGACATTTCTGTTGCAGTCCTATTCAAGTTCTAAAGAACTGAATTGAAACTCCTTCACAGCACGAGTATGCAGAAGCTCTGTGCCTGTGCAGTTACAGCAGGCAGTGCAATGATCACACCACCAAACAAAGCTCACTTTGCAGTGTTTTCAGATTAATCTGTCTTTTAACGACGTGCAAACAAGTGGGAAAAAACTGTTTATTAATCCAACACTACTCAGCGAGTTCTGCCTCCTATTTTTCCTGGCAGCCTTCCACAATAAGAAACTGTTTACACACTCTCACTGAAGCTGACAGTTAAATATAATCTGTTTATTAGTATCTGAAGCTCAGTTTAATCAGTTATTTCCATCCCACTAACAATTAATCAACCTCTTCCACATTCAGTCAAAGCCTAATGTCATGTTAGCTCAATTTATTTTCATATGAAACTGAAAAAGTCACAGACCGTGTAACGACTGTCTGCAAATGTAAAAACCTCTCACCAGTTAATGGAAAATGAATAGATTTTTTTAAAAAGGTGATTATCACAAGTGAGAGACCTGGAGGCTGGATTAACTGATAGGTGATTAGTGAATTCATCGCGTCCTCTCAGTGTTGGCTGTCTGCTGCTGCAGATAAACCATTATCTCTTCAGTCAGTGAGAAAGCTAACAGAGTGCCTATAGGGGTCTGCAGTGGCCTCACTATGCTGTCAACACACACTGGCTCCAGCAGTGCTGATTGGTTGTGGAACATGGAAAACAGAGTGTTTGTGGAAACCTATTTTTAGTTGCTGACAAAACCAAAAATAAAGTCGATGCAGAATTCATGATCAGCATTATTTGAGTCTTCAGCACTTCTGTGTGAACCCAAAAACTTTGTAATCTGTCATCTCGCTCATAGCACACAATCCAGGACCTTTTTTTCCCCTTTAAAGCCTGCTGCACTGATGCGGCACAACTGATTGATGAATTCTTAAAATGGCTCTCCTGGAAAATCCTGCAGTGTTTAAGACAGGAAGAGGTCGGACCTCTGTGTGCGTGTCGCCGTGTCGCCGAGATTAACAGATTAACTTTGACTTGTACTTTCATGCAATTCAATGAAAATGATCACCTTTATTAGTTCAGCCTCAGTAATCAGTCATACTTCGCCATGCAACACTTAAAGTTTCCTCCTACTTTTCACTCAAGTCCTCTGTGGCTGTAACCTTGGTCTTCAGGTAGTGATATAACCACTGCCAACAAACTGCATCTGATGATCTGAGCTGGCTCTTGCTGATCATCTTAGGAACAAGAGATGAGGCAGTTTATGACAAATGCCTTTTTTTAAGTTCCTGTATTTCTAGAATTTATATATATATACTTTCTTATGTTGTTGGCTTGTTCACTACCTGTGAGCCACACTGTAGCCAAAAGAGTAGACAAGGTAGAAATAGATATGGATTTAACAGGAGACGAAGGATGAAAATCAATAAAACTTGTGCAGGAGACAAAGGCATAAAACTGGAATGAAAATAGGTCCAAAGGAGTCTGTGTGTGTGCATGTGCGTGTGTGTGTGTGTGTGTGCGTGTGTGCGTGTGCGTGTGCGTGAGAGAGAGAGAGAATGAGTTTTTCTTTGTGTTTGTGTGTATGTATTATAAAAATAAAAGGCACCATACAAGGTATAAAATACAGGTCAAAATACCAAAAAACATGCATATCTAGCTATGCATAAATATGCATATGCCTCAGTATGGAGGTTCATATCCATACATAAATATGGTTATTAACTGATTTTAGACATTTAAATAGCCCCACAGTGTGTTGTTGGAAGGACCAGGGGATTTTTGTTAGTTTAATATGCTCACTTCAAACTTTCAGTACCTTTGCTGATTCAGCCTTTCCATTTGCAGCCAGAAAGGTTCAAAATACTGAAAAGAAGAGTGAAGAGGTCGGTTTAAGTGAGACAGAGAAATGCTTCATCTAAATTTGTGCCATCCATCACACTGCCAGGCACCGGACTTGGGTCCACTTCTGAGAAATTTAGGTTAAAAGGACTCACACAAAGCTCTTTCCACAAAGCTGCTTATATTCTCATCATATTCCTCCCCTTTAACTTCTTCTTGCGATCGTATTGGTTTATTTTGGTTTTACTTCACCTGCTTTTTGAAAACAAATTCTAATCTGATAGAAAAGGTCGAGGAAGCCGAAATGAGAAAGGCATTTAGACTTATGTCTGTTCCATTATTATAAATGTTACCGATTTGTTTCTTGATGTGAACAGTTTTTAGCTTTAGAAAAAGGCTCTGCAAGGTTATCAGGTTTATTATTGTTGCATAGCAACATCAAGTGACTCTTCCAGCACTTTCCACTGGCAGCTGCAAGAAAAAAAAAAGAGGAAAAAAAAAGAAAGCTTGTCTTTTTTCAGGGCTTTAATTTCCATCAAACAGAAACGTCAGCTGGATCTCGGAGAGCAGTGGCCTTGACACTAGAGCTCCGCAGGGTTTTCATCCCACGCTGAGCCTCAGACACAGAGCCCAGAGCAGCCACTGGACATCGTCAGCTGTGATTACATTTCCACCATGCTGGAGACAGCTTTAAGGGATGATTGAGCCCACACACACACAGACACACACAACGTCCAAATGTCGACACGGATATTACAACACACAGCGGCGAACTTTATGCGCACGTGTTGATAAGAAATGACCCGCGCTGTACATACACTGTATAATAAGGATTAGCCCTCATGACTGCACCGCAGGTACACTCGAGGCGTACGGAAGCTGCCATGGTAACATGTGTTAAGGAAGTCTAAAGGCAGCTTTTTCCACCCGCCGCTGGCGTCACTTCACCCAGGCTCCACCTCTGCTTAAAAAACTTTTGATGATGATGTATGTTTAAACCCCATCTTTTTTTTAGCTCCTTATTAAATCAGTTTCATTATGCACCAAAAAGATCCAATACATCCTCCGGGGGTCATCTGTAAGTTAAACCTCAGTGGAGTTGATGCTGCTGCAATGTATGGAATAATGAGCTGTAGGATATCAAAAGCATCCTGCCTGTTGGGAATGAAGAGTTTCTTCTCATTTCCCGACGCTTTCTCTGAGGTTTATAAATTGTTTCATGACAGCCGAGCTGCTGAGGTCAACAAGGCCTGAAGAAGAAAGACTGCGTGTTCACTTGGTGTGAAATTGGGACCACTAGAGCACGGAGTGGGCAAGAGAATGACGATATAATACATTTAATAAAAAAGAGAGCAGAAATAGGTGGAGACTAGCATGGCCCGGAGGTAATTAACAAATATCCTAAGAAAGAGAGTGATCGGTTGGCTAGTTGGTTGGAGGGGTTGCTTTATTAGCCTCATCACTATTGGAAATGAATACTGAGAGAAATATAGAAGGACACACCATGTTCTCTGTGACTTACTGAAAGCAATGTTTGTACTAAAAATGATCAAAATGTATAGGTCAGTACATGAAATTCACGTGATCCAAATAAAATGTTTATATGTGTTACAAAAAGAGATCAGTGAGTATGAATAGATTAATAAAATATAACTGATGCTTGTGAAATGTGTTATGTTCTGGATCATCATTGGCACTGAAATCGTCCTCTGTGAAGCCCATTGTAAAACTGAAGTACATAGTTGGACTGTGTAGGTCCAGGTGTTTTCAGTCCCATTGTCACAGGTGTATAAAGACAAGCGTGTAGCCATGCAGTCAAGGCTTTGTGAAAGAATCAGTCCTCCTAAAGATCTCACTGAATTCAAGCGTGGAGATGTAATCGGATGCCACTGTTGCAGCAAATCAGTTTACGAAATGTCTCGGTCTCCTTCAGAGAAGCTGGATGAGGTGGCTAGGGATAGAGTGGTCTGGGTTTCTCTCCTTAGACTGCTGCTGCCCGATGGATGGATGGATGGATGGTTGGTTGGTTGGTTGGTTGGATAAATAACTTTAGGAACTACAGTAACTTAGCCATGGAGTGCTAGACCCTGTAAAGGTAGAGAGTGAGGTTGTGGAGAGGTGCACAGTGAATGAAAGTGACCAATGTTCTGCTGGCTCAGGAACTGCAGAGCTCTAAATCTCCTCTGGCATTAACATCAGTACAAAAACTGTACACAAGGAGCTTCGTGGCATGGATTTGTCATACTTTTATTCATATAGTGTATGAATAAAAGTATTACCAGTGGAAAAGTTTGGGGAGTGGGGGATGGGGTTCAGGATTATTATTTCTCTTAAATTTCTGAATATTTTAAAGATGTTATGTACAATAGAAGATAGCAAAAATGTGACCTTCTGTTTAACTGTTTAACTGTCTGAACACATTGTCTTTCATAAAGTGGTAAACTTTCTTCAGCCTTTCTTAATGCCCTTGTGATACATTTGCATTAGGTGACTGTAGCTGCTTGTAGGGTGATTGTGGCGCAGGAGTAGAGCTAGACAGAAAGCTCACTGATGCAGTAAAAAGTGTATGAATGTGTGAATGAGACAGGTTGTATAAAGTGCGTTGAGTGCTAAGGTAGACTAGAAAAGTGCTATTTATGAACCTGTCAATTTACGATTTGGTGACCACGAAAAAACATAATTAGTTATGAAATGTTCCACCAGGGTTTTCTGGTGTTTAGGCTGAAATTGCGATGTTTATTCATGCATGGAATTCAACACATTTTGAAAAAGCAACAGAAGACTGGCAAAGTTGTGCAATGCCTAATCACCATTTTATCCGACACGGTCCATTTTTGGAAGTTTCCTTTAGCTCAATTTAGGAAAAAATATGTGATGACAGTTTCCATGGACCTGCTGCCAAACTTCACAGGTGAACTGCCTCATATCTTGTCAGGCAGCCCAGATTTTCTTGCAACTACCAAAATACACATAAGCCTTTCTGCATTAACAGGTGAGCAGCAGACACTTTACTGATATAAAAAGGTGTTCCTGTCTCTCTGTCTGTGTTTTCACTCAATCTGAATAGAAAGCTATGTGCATAATTCCCTGAGGGAATGTGCTGAGGATTTAGTGTCTCCTCTGGTTGTGGCGGCTCAGCCTTTTGTCTGGCTTATCGGTATTGTCTGCGGGACAATCGGGACTGTGGCGTCATTATTCTCACATTCACAAGCACATGAGGACAGGGGATGCAAGGTCTTCCAAATATGCACGGCCGTAGCAAACGAACAGTCATCAGTAAAGACAGAGAGGGCTAACAGGGGCTCACACTAGGTGATACTTCAGTACTGAGCAGCAGCTCTAAACAGGACAGATTTTTCTCTTGGGAACTTGACAGCCTCCCTCGAATGGTGTCACAGCCCCGGGATTAGTTCTGTTTACTTCACGATATCAAACAAACACACACACACTGACACAGACAGAGAGGGCTGACAGTAAAGAAATGTTCCCTAACGATGAAATGTCTCTGCCTCTCTTCCCTCCAGGTACATGGGTGACATTTGGAGGACAGATAACAGACGAGGTATGAAACACTTTCCTTTATTTTACATGTCTACTTGATGTCAGTGCAGTCTGCGCATTGATTACACTGATGTACAGTGTATGGCACATTAGACTGGTTGGTGTGGCTTCTTTTTTTACCTATTAAATAATGACACAACTTTTTTGCCTGTCAAATGTTTAAATGCAATTAAATATGCTATATAGAGAAAGCTGCCTTACTTATGGATGAAACAGCAAAAACGGGTCCAAGTGCACTGATATAGGAAACTGATGAGCCATAATAGACAATGTAGCTTAAAATTACACTCACATCACTGCCCACTCGCCATAAAAAAGGAATGAATTCAAAACTGAATTCCCTTTGAAAATTACCAACAAAGTCAAAAAAGGCTGCAGGCCAAGACAAGTTGGCAGCATTCGAGGTAGAGTGGTCATCCGTAGCCATTTCTGTTCTCCGCTGTTTTATTTCTTGTTTATTAAAAAAGAAAAAGATGCAATCTTTTTGGGGGGGTTTGAATCAGAATAAATACAGATTGACACTGTAAATGATCCACGGCAGAGGAAACGACATGTCCATGTTTTGCAGCGTACTTTATTAACACACGGTTGCTGTACAAACGCAGTCGGCTGCAGCTCCGCAGCTCACAACCCGACACATACTAACAACAACCATTACAGCAGGACCCAGTACAGACTTAAAGTCGGCGAGGCGTGATTGCGGATGCCGCTCAGGTGCGTCCGCCTCCCCTGCAGACCACGCCCCGCCACTGACACTTCCAGTTATTCTTTTTCCTGTGTCGTATTTATTTGAAAGTCTGTAGGATCCTGAAGCAGGTGCAGCTGTGTAGTCCTCCAGGAAGGTTAATTCTTCTAACTACAATCCATCAAACAAAATACAAAGGAGCAAAAACATAATCTGGTGAAGGGATTTTCCATTCTGTACAACAGTTAGAGTCATAAGTTCACCAAAGAACTGTTACTGTGGGACATCTGTCAGGACTGCTTTTTTCTGACTGAGTGGTGTCACAGTTAACCTTCAGCACACCATACTGACAGAGCCCTCTAACACCCACAGGCTCAATTACTCCACAGTTTCACTTTGTATTGCTTTATTCCTTTAAAGTCACAGCCTTCACCGATACCTCAGGTTCGATGAGTCGCGTTGTTTGGAACGCAACACTTTGGTCCACACAGGACAGAAAAGGTCAGCATGATGGCTACGTGTGCACACCGAATTCTCCTTTGCACTTATGCTGATGAACTCTAACGTGCTCTGATGTTGCCCCTGGGGTCCCGGTCTTGGTCACCGCACATACGCACATATGCACACACTTAAATTGACACAGAAGAGAACAGCGCTCACCCAGGGGTACGCAGAAGCACCAAGCTTATGTAAGAGTATTATTTTTCTTTCCTTAGGGTTGCTGGCGTTGACTTACTTGGTACCCTCACTCAAAGCTTAGCACCCTTTCCCCCTTCCATTATCCTGAACGTCCGCAGTTCAGTGTCAGTAGCATCACTCAGACTCTTCAGGCTGTGACAGCTGGGAGCGTTATGATAAATTCTGGCTGGCTCGTGTGAACGTGGTTTTAAATTTTTAAATCTTCTCTGTAAAGTGATCTATGGTAGGAACAACCAGAAAAAGAAGCTGGTAGGGCAGACAGAGGGTCTCGATGGACATGCAAAAGCAAGAGAACTATCATTACATGCAGTGCTGGTAGGTTAACCAGTCCTCCAGTGCCCTGTTCAATGTCATTGTCATCAAGTCTGCCCTAAATTGCTAAAACGTTCTCAGCAGGGTTCAGCGTCCCTGTCCTCATTAAGAAATGCACAACAACTGTAGCACACAAACGGAGATAAAAATGCATAAAACACTAATATTTTCCCTTTATTTGTATTCAGAATAATCGTGTAATAACATTATTGATATAGATTTTCTAACGCTGGGCAATTTTTGGAGAGCGCGTCTTATCAAAGCGCCTCATCCTCGTCTTAACGATAACACATTCCCAGACAGGCAGGAAGTTCGTGGCGCTGATATTGCTTACTCATTCAAAAAGGGCAAAAGTGGATCCATAAATCATAAAGTGAATTTGAAGACGACGTCTCTTGTTCGTGTCAACGTCGATGCAGTGAGTTTGAAAGGGGAGGAGGCAGCGCAGTCATAAAATCCTCGCTCAAGGTTGTGTGGGTTGTATGTGGGAAGCTGCTGCGGCCTTGATTCTGAGGTTGTGTGGAAATAAAAAAATAAGTCAATTTTTTTTCTTATTATATTCCCTCCGTCTGTGGAAATCCAATTGTCTTCCACCTTTTGTGCGCCTGAAGAAAAAAAAAGGGGTAAAAAGGAGGAGAGAAGCCTGAAGCCACCCATGTGTTCCTGCAACTTCACAGTGACTCAGTGTTTGACTACAGGAGGAGGTTTTTATTTTATAGACGTGCTGCTTCTGCAGTTTCTGCCTGTTTGTTTTTTTAAAGCATCCCATCATTTGAAGGCCCTCACTCATATTCAGTTCATCTGAAATGCCCAGAAGTCAAAGCAGAAGTGAGTAAGCAGTGATGCTTCAACACCACTGCAAACTTTCTGACTTCACAAATGTCACTTTCGGCTCTTTGGCAGCGACTGGCCTGTTAGCATGTTGTGAGACTCGTCATGAATAAGCAGCCACCCTGAAACTATCGCTCATGTTCTGGTTTAATTCAGTCTGTCCTTGTAACGCTCTCTTCTGCATGTTTCAAACTCTACCAGCAAATAAATGTCAGCTTTAAGTTGTCATCACTTTTAAGTTATGCAGTCCATCTATTAGCTTCTTACTTACCTCATCCTTCATCCTGTAGCTGTTATCTTACCTAAGACCTCCATTCATTCACTTTATTGAAAATGACTCTCCGGTGTGGCCAACAGTTCTGGCATGAGGTTGCTTCCCTGTTTGCACTCAGCAGAGACCAATAAGGGAAAGAACATGCTTTTCATATTCTCTGTAATCCCTCTTCCCCAAATCTTTCTCTCCTTAAGTGACATCTCCTTTCTCTAACCTCTCCATTATCCAGCTCCATCTTTTTATTCTGCTCTGTTTGTCTGATGGCAGTCCAGGGCTCGGAGACTGAATGAGCCATTTTGAAATGTGGACACTGTTATGTCCTTCCTTTATTTCCTTTCCTGGCTGTTCACTGAACCTTATCTGAAAGCACTGGATTTGCATCTGATGCATTTCTATAAAAGAAGAAAAACAAAAACAAGAAAAAATTAAATATATGAATATATTGTATTGATGTTGGTTATACTAGGCTGAGAAAAAAAACACTTATAAAATTACTTTTCAGATAGGGAACAGAACAAAATGCTGTTTGCTGTAAAGAATCATTAAAGACTGGATATAAAAGATGGGCATGGCTCCAGTTGTGGTTATTCCAACTTTTCCTCTTTCTGAGATGATTTTCTTAACTTAATATTCTTAAAATATTATTTTATTTTAAAAAAAATTAATTGAACTTTAAAATGCTACACAGGATTTTTCAAAATAAAGTGCTCTGCTACTAGAAAGAGGTGCAAATAAGAAATAAATGGAAATAAATTTTACCCGATGGTGGTTCTGAATATTTTACCTAAACAAACAGAAGCAAATGCAACACATTTATGTAACAGAACAAATTTCAGACTCGTTTTGACCAGTAATGAGACAACGACCTTCTTTGTTTTCTAAAAATGCTTTGATCCTGTCAGTGCTTATACCGAGGCTCACACCAAGGCTCCTGGCTTTTGGTTGTCTCTGAACTCTTGTTGGGTTTAGCTTTAGCTACTTTTTCCCCTTTTAGCGTCTTTAAAATGTCTCTATTTACGGAGATGAGGGGATTAGGTGTCTGGTTAGGTTTGTCATTATAAACATTTTCACGCTAACACTTTTTTATCTCAACTCAGAGTGAAGCGCTTTTGTGCTAACAACATATTAGCATATAGCCGTGAGTGTGAACTGGGCCGATTAACAATCAGTCAGTCTCAGACCTCGGCAGGTAGATCGGGACGCCTTCAGTGCCTCCTGAATTTTTTTGATTTCTCTGTCAGGTCCACTTGTCACTCTAAAGCTGGTGACGTCCAAAATGCTGATCTTGAATCAATAAACTAAATGACTGTTGTCATGGTAGTACATGTGTCTTTTAAATACAGTCTGTAGGGTGCACCAATCTGAAACACTGGATTCGTTTTTTTCAGTCATGGCATAACATCATTCATGTATGGATAACTGGACAGATAACTGAGAGAAAAGATTACAGGATTTGATTTCCTCTCTGCTGGTATAAAGGCCAAAGATGACTCGCCCAGGTGGTTCTGAAAGTGTTTGCCACTGCAAGACTAGAATAAAGAGGCAGCAGCTGCACAATTCTTCTGATTCGTTGTAGTTTTAGCAGCTAAAACTACTCAGTATTATGTTGGCAGGAGATGGAGAATGCCTCTCTCTTTCCTGCTGTAGAGGAACACCACTTGGATTCCTGCTTTGCTGCTACAAGTAAAAATGCCATTTTAAGACTTTCCACAGCTGGCAATTTCTCCATTGAGAACAGGTGCTGCTGTTTCAACAGGTGATGCTACATTATCGCACCAAGAATCCTTTCTGGGGCTTGCGGTTAACTTTAAAAATGGATTTTAAAGTATAAATGACTGTTTTCAGCTTTGCCTCCGAGCAAAAAGCCCATGTGGGAGCTGCTGTAGCTACAACATCTTAAATCAGTTTACAAACGCACTTTTTATTGACTTTTATTTTGCTTCCTTTTGGTCCTTTTCCATTTTTTACGACTTTTGTTTCTTTTTGTGTGTGTTGTCCTTCATTTTATTGCCGTTCTATATTGCATTACGTTACACAGGGGATGTGCCTTCAGCATGTTCATCAAAGGAATGTTAGTTACTAATAGATACTAATAAAATCAAATTTACTATCACTGTATCACACAGAGGCTAGGAATGCTATCCCGCTTCATGCTAGTTGCAAAGTGATGGTTGAGGAAGGCTGAAAACATTTCTCAGAGGAGACGTTATCTCATTCTTCTAGAAGCAACGCCTCCACTGTCTGCCATCACACACACACAAAAACCCACACATACTGTACATGCATTCGCACAAACTCACGCACTTCACGCAGACACCTGAACACAAACACAACACAGCACACCCTTGTGTCACTACAGAACTCCACAGGGAAATGACAGTAAATTCACTTAAAGTCCTCCATGTAATAAAAGTCACCTCAGGGAAATTGGATCTCAGTTAGATGATTTATGGTCACCATGCCTGCAAATTTAAAAAAAAAATGCCACACACAAACACACACACACTGGCACAAAGCATGAATTAACTAAAGAGAAAAGAGCTGATACGGCCGTGAAGTCGAATGATTTTTTACAGTTAATTACACTGCGGCCCTACTTACTCAATAAAATATGAATATGAACAAACTTCCAGCGTAGCTACACACGAGTACAGTTCTGCTTGATCAAAATGGAAACGTTCACAGTCGTTCTGAACCAACAGGTGAAGCATGAATATAAAGGTGAGCGTCACTGAGGTGGTTCACTGTCACATGAGGTTCACATAAATCTGATAACACCAAGCTTACTGACCAGCCAAGAGGCAGTCTGGCTTCTGAAGGTATTTGACTGCCATTTCTGCTCCTCTGGACGCTCTCTGTGCCTCACTTCAGCTCAGCTTTTCTTTTGTTAATATCATACTAGCCATTTTGTATGCTCTCTAAACCAGATTATGTGTTATTAAATCGCTCTCGAGATGGCGTGGTCTTTTATATTTGATATATTGAAATACGCCATTGCCTGTAACGTGCTGCGTAAAACTCATTTGCAGTTAAATAATACTCCGAGGAAGCCCTCTGGCTGTAATTCCTCAGCAGTGATTCCTAGATGAAATGCGAAGCTGCACGGGCTGATGATGTGTGTCATGTTTTCCTATTATGAAAGAGATTTGGGTAAATCTTGGACACTGTATCCGTGGAAACACATGAATATTTAAAAGGAAGATATTGATATGCAGGAATAATGCGGCTCCCTCGCGGCCGATTCATCAGTAGGCGCCTGAAGAGGGAAAAAATTGTTTCTTTTTGGTAAAATAAAAACTGCAAACTAACCTTTCTGTATCCTCTCTTTTTTTTTCATGTGTGTGCTCGATCTGACCGCTTGCCAGGTTGCAGAGCAGCTAATGACGATTGCCTACGAGAGTGGAGTCAACTTGTTTGACACAGCTGAGGTGTACGCGGGCGGCAGGTGGGTGATACGCAGACCAGTGTTTTTGTGTAATGGGCTGCAGATGTCCGGCCTCGCTGTCACCAAAGTGCTCTTACTATAATATTCTCTAAACTGTTAGAAACTATGTCACGTTTAGTGTGATTATTCATGAGCTTAAAAGAAGTCCAGACATTATTCATTCAAAATTGTAGGTTTCTGTTCAGGATTGTAGCAATGTTTTGAAATTTCTTGCATGTGTCTGTTCTTTGCTTTTCTCAACCACTGCTACCGTCTCATCTGTGAGGTCTTTTTATTTGTGACCTCACAGATGAAAGTGTATGTCAGAGACCTCGTAATGCAACAGCAAGCACTGCAGTTCCAATAAAAAGACTTCTACTTGCAGGAAGTAGTAAAATAAGTTTTTGAAGACCCTTTTATTACGCCGTCCAACTGCCTGGTTCATAAACAACCGGTTTGCATGCGGGCCTCTTTTGTTCCTCACTGTACTGTGGGCCGATACTGTGGAAGGAATGTTTATGATTTCAAAGTGCGATTTAATAACAACGCTTCGTTTATATTGCCTCGCAGGGCCGAAATCATTCTAGGAAACATCATCAAGAAGAAATGCTGGAGGTAATGGTGACATTAAAACGTATGATTGCTCCAATACTTCTGCCTGAGAGAGAAACATGGAGAAGGATGATCTGTGTGTGTGTGTGTGTGTGTGTGTGTGTGTGTGTGTGTGTGTGTGTGTGTGTGTGTGTGTGTGTGTGTGTTGCAGATGAAAGATGCATGAAACTGTGTTTTGTTTTTTCTTTTTTCTTTTACGGTGAGGAATTGTGTTTTGTCTCAAAGGAAAAAAAGGAAAAAAATAACTTTTATTAGTATTAATTCCTGCCTTATCATCATAGTTTTGTTTTTCTTTTATTAAATGAAGTTAAATGTCTAGTTCATGGACAATACAGACACAATACAGCAGCGCGAAATAGCTTCCACATGAAAGTCTGCCTGCAGGCATTTTTTCCACAAATTTAAATATTCTTTTTATGGACTTATTTAAACATGCTCATTTTTTTATTATTGATCGGCTCTGTAGGAGACGGGGAGAAGAGGAGTTACAGTAACATCAAAGGAAGCTCAAATATTGCACATTTATATGTCTGAGTGCAAAAGAAGCTGCACAAAAAGTCGCATTTTCAGATCATAGTGATGTGATACTGTGGGATCACCGCCTGACGTGTTTGATATGAAGCCATAAGCTTAACTGAATTTGTTTTAGAACAACAGCATGTGATAAGTGATGGAGTCTCCATGCAACAATAACGCTTGCCACTCTATTAAATGAAGCTATGGAAACATGTATTTGCTAATCATTAGGTGGATTAGGCAGATCAGTGTCATGCACTGAGCTGCCTACACCAGTCTGTGAGTGCTGTCATGACAAATGGAAAGAACAAGCGCTCTACTTTACACTTCTTGGTCATATGTTGAGAATTCAGTGCCGGTAGCACTGAATAATAATTATAAAGAGCTGCAGGGCATTTATTGATTTGTCCCATGTGACTAAAGTCTGCAAACACTCTCACAGCTCCTGCATTTAATTTGCAACTCTAATGCAGTGAAACCAGAAATCGTGTTTGCTTTTGCTGCCATGTGAGATGCTGTAGAGTTTAATGATTTCACACAGCGCCAGATGTGAAATGACAAGGATGTCATCAAAACTCTTAAGCAAGACGGGCGTAGCATTTTCCCACCTGTTGCGTGGATAGCTCATTAGTCCGACAGTGTGACTAAACATTGAGGAACAACAAGACTGTGCTTTTGAATAAACAACTTAGCAAGGAGGGATGAATTAAAAATGGGAAAATAGCTGTAACAGACATAGTAATGAGGAAAGCTGCAATGTAATTAGTCTTTTTTATAATACAGAGAAAACCCCAACAATCAGATGACCCCTATGAACAAGCACTGGTCACATGGGAAGGAAAAACTCCCTTTTAACAGGAAGAAACGTCACATTATTACAATACAGCACATTGCACTAAATTTGCCTTATCCCGCTTTCTCTTTGCTTTCTAGGAGATCCAGCTTGGTCATTACAACTAAACTGTACTGGGGAGGAAAGTAAGTAAGAAACCCTGCAAACTCTTCACTTCCATGATATGAACTGTAATATTTTTTTAGGTTGTGTTGCTCACAAATTCTCAGTAATGTATTATCTGTTTGCAAAAAAACCCCTTGCATTGCACTTCTTTCATGTGAAACATTTGCAAAGCTCTTTTTAAATCCTGCATTGTTTACACGAAGGTTGGTATCCGTCTTCTTCTTCTTCCTTTTCCTGTGTTACAACAGAAATAAAATACAAATAAAATAAAAATATGTCCTTGTGCATCTGCGCTTGCAATACAAGCAAAACAGGGACCATCTGACAGAAAGATAGCAGTATTTGAAGATACCTCGAGGATCTTGGGGTAAATTTGCAAACGTGAAACGATTTTTTTCTGGGTCACAGAAATAAAATATTCACAAAACTCATACAAAAAACCCACCTAACCACCTAACTTTGTTCAGATAAATAACAATAAAGCATGTATTTTAGTTAAGTCACTCAATATCATACAAAAGACAATATTTTCTCCTTTTGTCTCTGCTACATTTATCATTTTATATCCTTAATGTCTTTCAAAGCATTCAAACTTTTGCCTCTCTGCACCAAAGAAAGTTTCCTCGTGTTTTCGTGTGTCCATTAATCTCCGTTAACAACCTGAATGGCAACATGTCACGTAAAGTAACAACCAATGGGAGAACCTTCTTCTGAGACTGCAGAGAGAGAGAGGAGAGGCGATAAAGAAATCTACTTTATAGCACACACATCCAAAACACACACACACACACAGAAAAGAAAGAGAAAGTCTGTCAAGCTCCAAGCCAGAGGCTGCCCAACTGGGTCTTGTGATAAGGAAGAGGTTATTCTCTAGTTTTCAAGCATTTCCTCCAAACGCAGAGTCTGTGCTACGTCTCTCTCCTGCAGAGTCTGGATGCATAATGATGCTGAACAGCTGAGCGTGCGCTGACCTATTTACTTTAAAGAGCCTGAAATGTACATTTGGAGCTCGTGTTTTTTGGTCGCCCAGCGGGGTTCAAAAGTAACTTAAATTGACTTTAAGTCTGCAAAGTAAAACCAGTTTGAATTCCCACAATTTCTGGAACTTTTAGAAAAAAAATCTTATTCAGTTTTTTAAGATAAAAAAGAAGTGAAGCTGTTTTTTAATTAAGTTAATTTAATTAAGTGCAGTTTATGATTGATGTGATATGTATGTGTTTTATTCGATCAGAGCAGAGACAGAGAGAGGGTTGTCAAGAAAACACATTATTGAAGGTGAGACATGCAAATTTAACATCTCCAAAGATGACAAACTTTTTTCTTAAAGAGTGAAATTGTTTAAAATGACATCACAGTAACATGTTATAAGGTAAAAGTCTTTCAGTTCATTAACCTTTGAGTGTCCTTTGCCCTCGTGTGTGTGTGTCAGGTCTGAAAGGCTCTCTACAAAGGATGCAGCTGGAGTATGTGGACGTAGTTTTTGCTAATCGCCCAGATAGCAATACTCCCATGGAGGGTGAGTCAGTGTATCAAGATTTCCAACAACATCCAGTTATGAAACTAATCAAATCAGCTGGTTCACAGTGTCTGACTTTCAGCAAATGGAACTTTTGCTGTTATTGTGATCGTTTGTAAGATTCATGAAATAGTTGCGTAGTTGCTCCACAGAATCATGTATTTACACTTGCAGAAAAATGTGTTAGCTTACCAGTATCACAGCTGAGAACTGTATATAAAAATAATCAAGTATTTGTGAGTAATTATGTCTTTTCAAAAATAATTGTGATTTTTGACTATAGAGAAGCTGTCGATGAAATCCAGTGTGCAGAAAGCTATTTTCTGTTTGCAAGACAAATTCAGGAAAACCTCAGAATATCTTGTCTAATCTGAAACACTGTATTCATTTATCACGAGTGTTTGTACAGTGTCTCTGATAAAGAACATATTTACCTAGTGGTGTTAGAGCTACTTATTATTTCTATTATATTGAACTAGAAATGTAAGACTAGTTTTACTCTTGGAAAATCTGTTCTTTAGTATCGCTAAAGTGAGGCAGGCAGTTCTGCATAATTCATTATCAAGAAGTTTCTTATTAACATACATATTAGTAGTCCAGTGGTTCCTCATTAATCATTATAAATTGATTGGGTACTATTGCTTACTGAGGTAGAGCCTCTTAACAGTGGTTTCTTTCAGTAGCTTTTTAATTAGTGCTTCTAAGCAGTCGGTAGAGCTGCTTTCTTTTATATGAACTGTGCTCTGGTTAATATTACATTTTAATATTCCAGTACAAATCTGTGTGACACTGACATGAATGACAGTTCATTTAACAGTATTAAAGCAAAATGCTCTTTAAACATTGCATAAGTGAGCTTGTAATAGCAATAGTGTGGTTTACACTAGTCAGGTCCTGCTGGAGACACAAATCCCCTTTGGGGTTGGATCAGGAGGGACGTCCAGCTCAAGAACTGCAAAATCAAACATGCAGAGCTACCCGGTGTGGTAACCTGTTATGAAAGGGGAGTGGTCAAAAGTAACTTATAGGGCATCTTTCTCACAAAATTAACGATCCCTATGCAGGCAGTAACCCAAGCTGCCCCGCTAAATATCTCAGTGAATGCTAATAAGTGGCTATAAATGAATTTATGTAGAAGTAAGTGTAAAGATGAATTTGAAAAAAAAAAAGACATTGCACACTTAAAAAAACAAAGTATTTTATTCAGGTAATTATCAAATATATATTGAATTAATCTGATTTAATTTCTGTGTTGCGGTGTCTGCCTCTCTCCTCTGCTCTCTGTTTCACTGCGCATGTTTCTTCACTGTGCTCGGCTTCTTCTTTTAGAACACACACGCACACGCACACACGCACGCACACACACACTGCTCCTGTACACACTTATTTTCTTTTGCCTGGTGCCCTCACTGTTCTCTTCTTATTTAATTCCTTCAGCTTTTAGATGTTTTTCATGCTTGTTGATGCACGCTTTCTTGTTTTTCATGCTTCCCCAGACTTGTTTTGCTCTCTGTTGTGCTATGCCGCCCCGAAATAGATGCAGGTTGCATTTAAATATGAACGCAGCATGATGCTACGTAAATACAGAGCAAGGACGACAGGAGGGAAGGGCGAAGAGAGGAAGACAACAATAACAAACGAAAGGAAAGAAAGCGAATTGTTGTCTTGTCTTAATCCTATGTTATTTCCCCTGGCAGCATACTATTGAGTAAGACGTCTGTGCTTCAGGTTAATTATTACTCGGTGCAGGGAAAAACAAAAACCTTCATTACAAGTCTTCTTGGTTTGTCTTGATTATATACTTTTGGTGCATGTTGACTTCTACTAACGCGCCATCTTTACTAGCCTCGTTTTTTCTTTTCTCTCTGGGAGTTCTTAAACTTTCTCGCCCCGCATAATCAGTTATCTTGCCAAGTATCAGTTGTGCAGAGTGAAAAACAAGAGTCCTGCCACAGTGAACGATTGCACTATAATTGGAGTGAGCACAGGGCGATGATGAACAACCTTAATGACAGTCCTAATCTCAGTTTTTGTTGGCCCCGACTGCCGTTGGCTCTCACAGTCAGCAGCGTTGGAGCTAATTGCACCATTAAAAATGCAGTAGCTTGAATGTGATCAGAAGGGCTTTAGTATGTGAGCTTGTTAGTTTGTCCCCGGAGTCGTCAAGGAGGGGTGATGAGCCGTCAACAGGTAAGAAAGACTTGAGGAGGCGGGCGGCCTTGTGAGGGTTTAATATATTTATTTATTTATTTTCGATTAGGTCATGACAGAAACTGGAACAACGTGAAGAAGAAGCTTCTTTCAAGGCCGTTTCTCTCAAATGTTGCCTTTTTATTTTCTTAGTCTTTTAGTTTTTGACTGGTTTTAGTCTTCAATCTTTTATTCATCAACTTTTCTGGCATTGTCTTTTCATGTAGCTCGGCTATTGCTGGCTAAAAATATTTTTGCCAAGCTCTAGGTGTTTCGCATCAATCCTCTGATAATGTTCTGACTATGTTATCGTCATATTCTGTTGAGAAAATGTTTGACATGTCCCTGTCCATCTGCTGTGTTATTCTGGTTTTACTGCACTGTATGTGGCTGAATCTTAGGGGTCACCATAGTTTAGATCTGTCCTCTGCTTCTTCCTCATTTACACCACCCACCTGCGAGCCACGACCACATCATAGTTTTCTTTGTCTTTACTTTGATCCGCTTGTTCTGCAGCTCTGTGTTAGTCCTTGTTTTAATATTTACCAAACCTCTTCTCTGCATAAGTCCAAGCCAGCACAGTCTCACCTCTCTACTTTTTCCCTGAACTCTCTGATCCAAGTTGCGTCTCTGTGATGCGTTGAGTCCTAATAATCCATCTTTCCATCTGCCTCCAGCTCTGCCTCCTCTCTTTTCATCTGCAACATTATCTCCAACCTATATGCAGCGAGGGCTTAATGTAACTGAACAATGATTTTTGTAATGTAAACCACCACAGTGGGTTTAAACCAGTGCAGACTTTAAGCTTTAAATCAACTGATTTGACAAAAGTATCCCAATTAACCTTTTCGGAATTACAGCCATTTTTATACATTGTCCTTCATTTCCAGAGGCTCAAAAGTAATTGGACATGGCCGGATGTGGCCCGTTCTCTTCTTATTTCATGACAAATCAGGTAGAGTAAAGATCTGGAGTTGTTTGCAAGTGTTGGTAGCTTGATATCACTTGCTAGTCTCCAATTCTACAATCACAATAGGCCTTCATGAGGATGCAATCACTTAAAAGAAGGCCAGTTTAGACTTTGCCAGAAAACATCTAAAAGAGTCTGAACAGCTCCGGAAATAACAAAAGTATTTGGGCAGATGAAACCAAGATGAACTTTTTCCAGAAGGATGGGAAGAAAAAGAAAAAGTTAATAAACTGAAGAAAACCACATCATCTGTCAAACATGGTAGAGGAAATGTTATAACTAGGGCGTGTGTGACTTACAGTAGAACCGGGTGATTATTTATTTATTTATTTAGTATTTACTGGTGATATGACTGCTGATAGAAGCAGCAGGATGAATTATGAAGTGCAGTCTTGGATTGTTTTATTTAAAATCCACTAGCAGTGCAATAAAGTGGCAAAATTACAAAATAGTGTCTTTGTACTCTTGCACTCGTCTCTCACTAGAAATCACAAGCATCTATAAATATTACTGATGATGCTTCTCAGCGAGCAACACCGAAATGCAAACGGTGACGTAAACACGCACAATTTGTTCACTGTCGATCCAGCTGACTGATACCTGTCATAACTGCATTTATCCGCAGAGATTGTTCGAGCCATGACCTATGTGATAAACCAAGGCATGGCCATGTACTGGGGGACGTCTCGGTGGACGGCCATGGAGATCATGGTAAGCAGCAAACAGCTTTGAGTATAAGAAATGAAGAAGAATGAAAACGTCCAAATAAATGTTTCCTTTACACATTTGGTAACCGACTACAGATTGTATATAAATGGTGGATATAGTATCTGGCGTGAACAGTCAAGCCAATGCAGATGTGCCTTTCCAGTGACCAGCATATTCACAGTATTGAAAATGAATGAGTAATTACAGAGCTGATAATTGGAGGGAAGTCGGGGGGAGAAAGTAGTGACTGTAAAAGACTGAGAGTGAAAAGAGGCTTTTTCAGTAAGTGGCACAGGCACAGCGGCTTCTTCTGGCTTTTGTTTTGTTTTCCTGTCAGAGATAATCCACTTCCTGTTTCAACCACTGGTGCATTAATGAATATATACATGAGGCAGAGAGTTATGAAGTGAACACATGCCTGAAGTGACACTCAAGGACGTAGCATCCATCCCCTCTTATCTCTCTTGGTCTCTTTATCACCCTCCTCCTCCCTCTAAGCACACTGCAATGTGTTGACATTCTCCCTCTCTGGCTGTGAAAAAGAAGCAGAACAACGGGCCCAGATGAACACTGTGTAATTTAGATAGCATCGCTAATGAAGGTGGCTTTGATTCTCAGCAGTACAGCATGCGCACGCAGTTACATGCATGGACGCGCACACAGTCTGGAGGCACATGTCATGGGTTGCAGCGCAGAAGGGCAACTGGTAATTTGTAAGTTGAGTGATGGCAGTGATATTATCCGTGCATCACACAGAATACACTCCCACTTCGACTGTGCTCTCATCCTGACATGTGTTGCACAGCAGGAAACCCACTAAATTAAAGGGTATTTAAAGAAGCAACAATGGCGCTGTTTTTCTCCGAGTAGGTGTGTGTGTGTGTGTGACTCCTCTGGCATTTGCCTTTAAAGGATCCGTGGAGAAAATAGATAAGGAAATTTGAACATGGTGCCTCCGAGTTGTGATATGAAATATTGATTTGCTGACTTACTGAGAGGCATGCATTTGAATTTGTGCCACGCTCCCACAAGCTGATTAACAACCCCTCCCTCTCTCATTTCTTCCCCGAGTTTATCCCAAACCTCTGTGCTTACGTACCAAATAGCTATATAGTAGGGGTGCAACGATACACAAAATTCACGGTTCGGTTCGGTTCGATACTTTGGTGTCACGGTTCGATATTTTTTCGATACAAAAAAATGTTCATGCATTTTTAATTTGTCATTTATTAAAATTATAAATATATATTTTAACTCAAAAGTACAGTTTTTAAATTTAACCCTAACCCTTGTGCGTGTTTTTTATTTTGACAGCGAATGCGCACCTGCGGACCACTTATGTGCAGCCCTGGTTATTTAGCTCGTCATATTGCAGCCACAGAAATTCTTTTGTCCATGAAACCATAAAGCTGCACTTTCTTTTTGCCTTATAGTCTGATTTGTCATAACTTCTCCGTTTTGTGGTAAGCTTTTCTTTGGCTGTCACTTCTTCACCCTGACCTGTCTTATTTGGCTCAGCAGAACTAAAATATATATCTGTCTGTGAAGGTTCTCAGTCATCCAGGTCATCGTAGTCAAATATAAATCCTGCTGCTTTTACACACGCACTCACATAAGCTCAGCGATTCTCTGCGCGATCGACCTCTCACATGTTTAAGCTTGCTGCGGGAGATTTCACTTGTCATGTTTGCATAGTAAGCTAACGATTAATAAGACGATGTCAGAGGAATTGGTGCACAAATTATCATCACTCACAGATCAGTGCTGTCGCTCTCTATACACAGTTCGCACGATTGCAAAGTGAAAGCAAAAAAACAAGCGCAAATTCAAACGCGACTTCAATATGTCACATATTGACAGTGGCTCACCGATGCCAATGACATAATTACCCAGCTACATTTCTGAAAGAATGCAAAAGCATTGACATATATTTTTCCTACAATAGCCCGACGGGCAGGGAAGAGATAGATTTTGGTAGCCGGACTGAAAAAATCGCTAGCTCCGGGACGTCGGGCTAGCGATATTGCGAGCCCTGTATCTGATTGAGGAATCACTCATCTTTGGAAAAGAGAGTTTATTACAGAGAAATGGCTCTTTCCAAAATAAAAGCTATACTATCCGCTTCTTCTGGGCTATATTCTCAGCAGCATAAGGAGAATCATGTGCTAACAGCTGTCTAAATGACTCGGCTAAAGTTAGTAGCATGCTTGCTTGTTTTTGTCTGCTTCCACTTGTCTTTTGCACTAGGATGATGTCGGCGTAAATGTGCAGTGATATTCGTTGTGTTCCCACTAGTGCTTTCAGGTTAATCTCGTTGAAATGACCTTAACGCCACAACACGGCAAATCTCCGTTAACGAGCTACCGCCGATTGCTCCGTGCATGGGGCTAGACGGCCAACACGTTAACGAGCTAACTGCGCTAGCACACTAGTTCACACCAATGTAATTGAGCATTGCATGGCACATCCAACATACTGTTTTACTTTAGTCCATGACTCGCTTACCTTCAGGGTCATACTTCACATGAAAACCAAAATAATTCCAAACGCCAGAACTGAATGAGGGTGGGGGAGGTGCCCTGCGCTCTTCCTTCTGACTATGCTGTCTGTGTTGAGCGCTCAGTGGATCTGCGCTGGACAGTGCAGCCTAGGCGGAGTAGTCGAACGCAGATTCACTGAGCGCTCAACACAGACAGCATCGTCAGAAGGAAAATTGATAAAATAAATTACAAATGTTGTATTGTTCGATACATATGCGTACCGAACCGAAAGCACTGTATCGAACGGTTCAATATCGATACGAATATCGTTGCACCCCTACTATATAGCTATAAAATAACAATCTTTTGAACAATATATAAAAGTAAATCCACATGAAACATCGTGATGAGCATCTTTTCTCTGTCTTTATCTCTAGGAGGCTTACTCTGTGGCGAGACAGTTTAATCTGATCCCGCCAGTGTGCGAGCAGGCTGAGTATCATCTTTTCCAGAGGGAGAAAGTAGAAGTGCAACTGCCCGAACTCTACCATAAGATAGGCAAGTGTATGACAACAGCTTGATCAGTCACATGCATCCTTGTGTCACTTCCCTATCCACTCCATCCAACAACCTTTCTGACCAAGTTGCTCTCCTTCTCTGTTGCTCATTTCCACTGCGCTTTAATCACCCCCTCACGTTTTCACTTTTTCTGACGCTCTTCTCACACATTTCATCTCACTAAAACTCCTCTTCAACTCTCCTGCTGTGTCCATGGTTACAGGAGTCGGCGCGATGACGTGGTCACCGCTGGCATGCGGCATCATCACAGGAAAATATGAAAATGGCATTCCTGAGTCATCCAGGGCCTCCATGAAGGTAAGCGTGAGGGTTCGTCAAAACAAGGCGACAGTGAGAATCAGATTCAAAGCAGTGATTCATGACTTGCGCACTTCAGGTGGTGTCGATATCTAAGACGTGAGAGAGATGAGATCTGGGGAGGGTTTATGGAGGTTTGATTTGGACATGCTGAAACTTAAGGACGTGCATGTGTGATGTTTTCGGTTTAGATGTAACCAGACAAAGTTGTTTCCGCTTGCATCTTCACCCTAAAGTTAAATATAGTCATGCTTTATTTTTCCAAGCTCATGTTTTGCATCTTTGAGTGTGTCTGTGTCCCTGACTTGAGTTGAACAAACAGATCAATACCAGTTGACTTTGATTAATTAAATAAATGATGAAATTAAGGCATGTCTGTAGCACTGTGACTACATCTCTGTGTGTCAATAAATTATTAATAATACATCAGCTCTGGAGTCTCCAGGCTCTCCGGCTACACCCTGCATCTCTTCACTCATTCAGTCTGTGTCTTCTCTGTGCTGTCAGTCCTATCAGTGGTTGAAGGAGAAAATAATAAGTGAGGATGGAAGGAAGCAACAAGCCAAGCTGAAGGAGCTCAACCACATCGCAGAGAAGCTGGGATGTACCCTGCCTCAGCTGGCTGTGGGTAAGACTTCCCTGTCTTATAGCAAATACAGCAGAAGCAGCTTAAAGCAAAGCTTTTAAACCATAAATGCACAGACCTGTCAGACAGGAGCTGGTTTATGTAAGACGGGCACATTTTTCATCACCTTCGTTGGGTATTTGTTGTCTTTCGTGTTTGATATTTCCTCCAGCTTCCAGTCTACACACCAACGCAAAACTTTTCTGATGCACTTGTGCTTGCACTGCATCCCTGTGGATGTTCAAATAGCTGGGTGTGTTGTGCACTCCCCATTTGATAAGTAGATGTCCAGGTTATATGCAAGAGTGCTGGAACCTCTGGTTTGTTTAAAGACAATAATCAGAAAGTCATAATAAGATGTGTGCCGTTGAATAGTCACTGACTGAGTATCTTCTGCTTTTCTGCAGCTTGGTGTCTAAGAAATGAAGGGGTGAGTTCGGTCCTTCTGGGAACATCCAATCCTGAGCAGCTCACTGAAAACCTCGGGGCCATACAGGTCAGAAAAAGCAGACACACATTGCTGTTACCTCTGTTTCTTCACCTGCATCCTCTGCTGTCTTCCACTTATAATGATTTCTAGATCAAGTTGTCCCAAGTCTGTACCTATAATGACTTCAGACTTTCTTCACATTATTCTGCATGTCTTCCTTCCTTCGCTCCTCTCAGGCTTACTCAGCACATCTCTTTCTTTCTTAGGTCCTTCCCAAGATGACCTCCCATGTGGTGTCAGAGATCGACCACATCCTAGGCAACAGACCGTACAGTAAGAAGGACTACCGCTCTTAGACCAGGCAGTTGGACTTCCAAGAGGTCAGCTGTACCTACCTACCTAACCATACTGCTACCTTGGACCCTCCATTCAGTGTTCATGTCCATGGTTCTCTCCTCGGGCCCCACTCAGCTCCAGCCCGCCTCAGCCTGGAACAGACGGCCTTGCTAAGTCCAGCGTTGCATACTGTACCTTTGTCTGTTTGAGCCTTGTCCTGATCAGATCAGCTCTACCAGGCTCATCTCAGGTGCCCAGCTCAGCCACGTCATGCTTGAGAAACTCAGCTTTTTGCAGCCTGAAACACAAAACACGATCCACTTCAGTAGTTCTAAACTTTGTGCTCCTCCCAAATCAAAGTGTTGCCACGTGCAGGTAGAACTATGCAGATCTTAGAGTAGAACATGTAAAAGTTTAGATTCAGGCTTATATTTGAGATCCCACCACATCCCAGCTCAGCTCCATCCAGGGATAGATATACAACTGACCTGATATTTGGATTAAAATTGCATGAAACTACGACTGCAGCGCCTCGTTTTGAAAATATATTCAACTTTACACTCACATCCAGTTAGCAGATAAACCAAAAGAAGCAAAGCGGGCGTATTTAAAGTGCCTTCCCGAAGGGCACCTTGACAGTAGCTGCTAAATGAGACGCCTGTGTTACTTATTTATTGGGCTCAGGCCTTCAGGTCTCGAGCCCACCCATTGAAAGCCAAGACCTCCACTCACAAGTAACATAATTTGAGCACAAAATTCATATTGAGCCCATATTTTATTTATGAGTACCACTGTACCACAGCTGAATACATGAATGCAAGAAATCAGAGGTATCTCAGGAAAGTGGACAGTTGTATTCTGAACCCCACCCGCCCCCACCCCACTCAGTGCTTTCATTAAATCGCTATGCAGAGCAACACACAGAATTACCATAAGAGTGTAAAACTCCAACCTCCTGTGTTGGAGGTAAGCAGCAACCAGGTGACTTGCGCATAATACAGTTTTATTAACATGAATGAAGCCTCAACAGACCCGATCCCTATTAGCCCGAATTAGCTTTCAAATACCTACCAAGTATATTCTGTCCCGTATTTAGAATAGTTAAGTATTCAGTGGATTATAAAGGCTGCAAATCGTGAGCGTATTTACCACCAGATGCATGTTTCCCTGCTATAGTGTGCCTCTTTCTTCTTTTCGACAAAGCACATAATTAAAGACTAGAAGAGGATTTGATCAAAAAATCCTGCAAGCTTGTCCCCCCAGCCCCCCAGGTGTGACAGAGTACTGCGGGACTTTGAGTACTAGTACATATTGGACTCTGTTTGAGGAGAGAGTGAAGCATGTCGCCCCCGTGTGTTCCCTCTGAGGAACTGCTGAAGAATCCCACAGAAGAGAAATAAAGCGGACTGCTTTTCTGCCTGTGAACTGAACCTGCATCGCTAGATCGCTCCAGCAAACCTTGAGGATTTTGGACTTAAGCTTATGATGAATCTATGAAATAAAAGATAAACTCGCCTCTGGTCTTGTCATGTTTAGAGCGACTGCTTGTTTAAATGGCACAATGGGGCACAGACTCAAGGTGTTTGGGATGTGGCAAAGATTACAGTATTTATTCTAGAGTAGTTAATATATATGAACTTTATTTTGACATTTTGAAATACTGCTTTTGTTTGACGATGCTAAATGTACATACGATGTTAAGAAATACAGTGTAACATAAGGAGAAACACATCGAGGAGCCTCTCGTGCAGACGAGGACTTCACCGCAGTGTATGGCTCACACATAGCAGACCTGTAAATAGAGTCACTTTTCTGCTCCTCTGCAGTATCGCTGCATCAGTTGCAACGTTTAGGCCGCTCTCCAGCCCGTCCTGCTCCTTCCAACCAGACAAAAATGTACTTTTGTCTCCTCAAAGACAAAGAAAGTCAGAACTATTTATAAGGATTAAGGTTTAAATTTGTATTTCTCTTTTGGATTCTGCGTCAATAAGAGAATCGTTCTAAAAGTGAGCTTCTCTAATGAGACGTGACAAATGTGATTAAAGGTTTCTTAAAGGACTTGAACGTGGATCGACCCTTCGGATTTCATGGCTGTCACCTTGACGCATTATTTTTGTTCTCTTTCATGTGGAAAACAAGCCATCTCTGAGATCAGCAGAAATGTTGGCCAGGTTCCGACTGAGTCACTTTCTTGTCCTTGGTGTGCATCTGTTGACTTGCACCACAAATACCACCTATGTATGGATCAATCAAGGGAAATCTCATTAGATTACAAGCGCCTACAGTTATCCAGAGCACGCTGTTACCTGTTTTGGGATGAAACACTAAAATCTCTTTGGCTCACAGCTTATTTAAGAAGTCTGGCCTTGGAGGAAAACTAGAGTTGGATCCAAAATGAAATCAAGAAAAAACATCATATTTTGCTTATTTCTTATTCTCTATGTGGACACAGCACCATCTTTTCCTACGCAGAATCTATATTTGCTTTGTTCACTTATTTGTAGCTTTTGGTGGCAAACACGTGCCACTGAGACACAAAGGTAAACGTTTAAGTTTGTGTGCAAGTCAACAGCTTTCCCATCAGTTTGAGTCAGTCACTGTTGGACTGTGGCCACCTGGCAGAGTGCCTTGAATTCCTTCGACAGGAATAAATTCAGGGATGTCTTTCACTACAAGTTGGTAAATGGCGTTTGGCTTCTGGCCTACAAGATATGTAAGATTTTAAAACAAATGTATGCAGATGATATTATTTGTCTCCTGTGTCACTTTAATAGAAAGTTGTAAGCATCAAGCACACACCGACAGTGTAGCTACAAAAAAGGAAAATGTTGTCTTTAAATTGTTATTATTCTCTATTGAATGATGCGCTTACTGAGCTCCATCGTGCTCCTTAATTTCCCGGGAGCGTTATATCACCGAACAGTGGAGCTGATTCTTTAAACTGGTAGCTTCTCTGTAAATGGGACTCGCTTTCAGAGGAATGCAAAACCTACATATTATCAGCTCCACAAACTTCGGGAACAAGCAGTGCAACAGTCCTACAGATATTAGGAAAAGTAATGCAAGAAGGACATTAACCTTCTTGTTGTCCGAGAGAACAGTGACTTGTCTTCGTGGTTTTCTCAATTTCTTACAGACTTAGAAACAACTCTAAAATGCAACAAGCAAGTCATCTGTGGCTGTTTTTCAGCTTGTTGAAATCCTGTAATGTGCCACATCAACTGCTACCCAAGGTTTCTGGTTTTGGTTTGAGTCCTATCTGATAATCAGATCTGAAAACTCAGAGGTCACTGATTCTACGTGTTGTTGGGTGGATGAAAAACACTTGAGAGACATTGACTTCGGTTCTTGTTGTGTCATTGTATTGTTTCCCCTCCTGATCAGTAGTTTCTCTGTAAATACTCTATGTGAAAGTGTGATTAGAAATAAAAGCATTGCCAATGGAAATGGTGTCTAAGCTGTAAAAAAAGCAGACTGAACAACACACAAATCAAATGACACAGATGACAAGTAAACAGACTTGCTTTATTTGTTACAAAAACAACAGATCTGTAGAAACAACTCTGGAGATAATTTGATCACGACTTTCATGAAGATGAAATGTCATATTCCACTTGTAAACCCTGTTCCTAACATGAGTGTACACTTCTTTAGCCCATTTCCTACCCTCCAACCCAACCCCCACCCTTTCTTCCTTTACTTTGAGCCAGTGGAAAGCAAAGCAATGAGTCCTGAAGAGGCACTGATGGACAGAATGTAGTTGCTGGGAAAAGGTGGGTTAAGGTAAACACTGGTAAGAAAAGTTTGCAGATATGAAGCATACAGTGTTACTTTTGACAGGGAGTTTTCTTTAGTTTTAGTCATAATTTAAACATCAAATTTCTTTTAGTCAACTAAATATTGTAAGATTATCATAGCCTGAAATAATCGGTTTTCTATTAATCTGTTAAGATGTGTTAAAAGGATAAATCTGCTACAACAAAACCTGTCATACATTTTCAACTTAAATATACTTGTGAACTAAATACCGCCACATACAGACGTGAAAGGATACACGGTGGGGTTGAAGTTCTTGAGCAGGAAGAAAGAGGCGACGATGACGAGAACCAGGAAGAGTGTGTTGTTGTAGAAGATGGAGAAGGTGGTGGCCTCGTAGTCGGCGACCTCGTTCTTCTTCCACAGAATTCTGGACAGGAGATAAAAACCAAATGTCGTCCTTGTTGTCTACGTGTACCAGGTTAACGCAGACTTTGTTAGAGACGGTGTGTGAACAGAAACAAGGTGGTTGATGTCAAACATAGATTTATACTCAATTTGTGCTCACTGGGTTGGTCCACTTAAATGCAAACAGCGACAATGCCACAGCTCCATCAGCATTTATACCAGCGCTGAGGGTGTGAGAACGCCCTGCTGTATTCTCCTGAAGAGTCGCCACTCAGACAAAACCTTTTCCCAGAAAGTGTCTTCTTTTCACAATGTTGGAACATCTCCCTCTATATAATCTCGGACTCTCTGATCCTCAGTACTGATTTATCATCATACTTTTGACTTTTGATGTACGGTGACGTTCACAAGGGCGAGACCAGTGAAGATAAATGGGTCATTAACGCGACCAGAAGAAACTGCACCTGAGTTTAGCACCTAACGCTGGCAGAAGAGGGTGTTGCTGTGGTATGTTGACATGAGATTATGGTGTAACTATTATGAATATAATACAGACTAAAATACTGTAAACCTGTAAGCTCACGTATTAGTGATCTGTCCCATTCTCACCACAAAGGCTGACTGCTGCTTTCACACATTCATTACAGTTATAAAGACTTTCTGCCTGTGTAATTCATTTGCCAGAAAAAATAAAAGTTAAAGATAAAGTTGGTAAAGTTTATAATTTATAATTTCACTTTTAAGATTACTGACACAAACCAGAAATACTCACATCAGTCTGCAGCTTTCCCAGAGACAAAAAACTGTGTCGCACCACTGAATGAGGTACGTAAAACTGTATCAGTACAGGCTCAGAGTCGGATTTCTATATAACCTACTTCCACTTGGTTTGAAACACCACCTAAATTGGTGGCCCCTCCACACAGATAAGCAAACGCAAGTGTGTAGAGAGCGTGTAGTTGCTGAATTTGAATTGGGCTTACGTGTGCACTACGTTTTACCTCTCGTCTTTCTCCTTGCGGGACATCTTGCGGTTGTCAGCCTCAGACAACTTCCTGGTTACCTCCTTTGAAACAGCATCCTCACGTTTCTGTGCGACCCTGGAGTGTGATGAGCGGAAGATCACAAGCATTAAGACTTTAATCAAATTCAAAACACAACAGCAACTCCCAGTAGATTCAGTTTCCAATAAGAAGTAACAAAATCATTTCTGAACTCAGTCTGTTGATTCTTAATCCGTTTCAAAGTTTCCCCAATGAATAACATCACATCTGTCAATCAAGTTGATCGAATTAAAAAAGCTCTAACTCTACAGAGACAGTTTGATTCCCTATTTGTGTTCAAACGACTGATGATTATATGTTTGTATGTTTGTGTTCTTGTCCCCATGTAACTGAAGTTAAAAGGTATGAATAAAGTATAATATGAGGCCCATTTAACCAAGCAGCAACGGGTGTTTAGTGGATTTGTCCCTCTTACTTGTGTTTGAGCACAAACTTGACGTTCTTGTAGGCAAAAGCAACCAAGTAGGTGCTGACCAGAGTCATCACAGCATACAGAACTGCAGACTGGACCAGGTCCATATGCCAGATCCTCCAAAACAGCCCTAAAGAGAGGAAAAACAAGCACAAAACGCTGCTCAAACTAATTATCTGAAACTGGAGTTTTTCAAGTAAAATCTCCCAAAGCTTTTTGTGTTTTGATTCATTTGTTGCTGCACTTCGTATCACAGCGTTATTACGAGGTCACGTTAGCATTCCCGATCAATATTATTAACTGTGCTTATGTGTTATATCTCTGAACATTACGTGAGCTTATATATGTAAAGTAGCGGCTCTGAAAACCTCGTTTTTATTGACAGTTTCTCAATTTTAATCCTCCACTCACTCAGTGTTAGCTAAATTAGCGGTTAGCACCAGCTAGCTTCCTCAGCCTATGCTGTACTCACAGATGGGGATGGCAGAAACGATGAGTGCATTTCCGTAAAACAGAGCTGTGGACTTTGCCGACAAGTTTCTGCTGAAATCCTGAAGGAGAAGATCTTCTTCTGACTGCTGCTTGTTGCTGCTTTTGGGAGCCATGAGTGCTCACTGAACCTTCTGCCTGCTGCTGAGCTCCGGGTAGAAGAAGACTGACACGTCGGTGAATGGAGAAGAAGAGGAGAAGAGAGACGCGTCAGCACTCCGGCTTCTTCTTCTTTGTTTGGATGACGACGGAGACGCTGTGGCTTTTTGCTGCCCTCCACAGGACGATAAGGACACAGCACTTGTGCCATTGCACAATAGCCTACTTTAACGATATTTTTGTGCACCTTAATATAATGGGCATTTTGACATGAAGAATTAGGTAAACACGTCTGTTTCTGATCACATTAATGAGGGCTGTTTCATGTAGGACCACAAGCCTAACTAAAGTGACTGGTAACAGGGTTATAGAGCTATCAGCTGCGGTGACCCTCTGACAAGGGAGCAACTGAAAGTGGCTTAGAAATAGCTGTAAAATTGTTTGATAAATCCTTAGAGATCAGTCAGTAGGCCCCTGGTAACCATTGGTTCATGGGAAAAGTGTGTATTTTATTACTAGTTGGTAAGTTGTTACTGTAGGCTGCTGGCAGTTGCTAGCATGAAATAGGTCAAAAAGAGACATACAGTGATATGTAGTGCTGCAATAGACACCCTGTGATTGCTTTGGTCACTGGCGGGTTGCTGTGGTCACCAGTAGCTGCATGGAAGACGCCAACTTGTCTGCAAACACTTCACTTAGTCTCTGACTCGGAGTGAAACGGTGAAAAGGGATATATGAAATCCCCAAAAGCCGATTCTGTTCATCTGGACGTAGCGTTTTCAGTGGGAGAAACGTTTTGTCACTCATCCAAGTGTCTTCTTCATTCTCAGCTGACTGTACGTTTCCCCAACCTTATAAACAGTACCTTAGCCCACTGAATGAACAATGGACTGTGAGGTCAGTTTCTTGATCAATAATATGCAAATTGTCATGATCAAGAGGTACTTCTTTCTTGTTTTCCTAATCTGCTGTTGCAGTGAGCAGTGTATGCTCATGATTAACTAATGATTAGCACACATTTCACGTCATACTAAAGTGAACACAGTGAGACTGTCTCTACCTTATTTGAATGTATATGAAGTCCTGTTACAAACCTTTTTCATAGCATTATATATATAACAGCATAGTAATATAACAGTGTATTACTATACTGATATTTCCTGACCTCTGAGAGTCATTACCATATTGTGGTGGAAGTGTGTGTGCTTCAGGGCTCCAAGCAGCTATATTGTTGTGGGTGAGAGGCCAGATAAAGAAAACTCCTATGATGACCAAAAGATCAAGGGACCAGTTTATCTTGCCCACAACAGAGCCCAGCGCTGATGTGGAGGGTGTGAGTCTGGTGGCTGGTGGCCAGATGCTTAGCCCAAAGCAGCTACATGGGTCCCTCCTCCTATGGGCCCAACACCCAGGGGTGGATTGAGGATTGAGTGACTATTTATCATGAGGTCTGGCAGCTACCTGGAGGCGAACGGACACTAGTAAAAGAAATTATTGTTTCTATCTGGATGTAAGCAGTTAGTATATAATTCTTGTTTTGTGTACATATATAAACAAAACATCCATTTCGGTACCACTGTTTTTTTTTTGCCTCATGACACCGAGACAAATTTGTAATTTTTTGTGTTTATACTTCGAATAAACGTAATTCTGACTGTGAATTTTTTGGTATGTGTGTCAATTCTGTGACAGGCATCATCAGTCAGCAAATAGCTGATTACAAAATAAAAGAATTAAGCTCTCTACCCTGTTACACCGCATCACAGCGCAGTCACATCAGCATGCCGTGCAGCACACTTTAATATAGTAACAGTTTGTTTTCTAACAGTAAACAGGTCAACAACCCGCTGCTTTAACTGCTTGTCCTACTTCTCATTTGCAGCATCTGTCATTTAGAAAGAGATGCTATCACATCACCAATCTCATTTGTGATGACATGAAAGATAATTCTTGAGCAATGTCATTCTAAAGCTCCAGTCAAGAGTTCAGCTGCTTGGAATATTTCTAAATTTCCCCACTAGAGGGCGATATCTATTGCTGTATACTCCGTGTGCGTCATTTAAGGTGGCCAAATCTCCAGTCGTTGGTGTAACAGTTGATCTGCAGGTCTCAGATTACTGGGGTTTTTATAAACACCCACAGAGAGTAAGACCGTGGCTCACAGTCGCTGCGTTACCAGAGTATTTCTCACCCTTAAAAGTTGGCTAAAAATCAGATATTTCAGACTTTATGGAAAAGTAGGAGCTGACACTTTCTGAAGGCAATGAGGATAAGTGGATTATAATGCCTTTAAAAGCACCACATCACTTAAATTCTCAGTTTCCATGTATAGGTTAGTAAAATAGGCCTTCTCTTTACTCTACAGGCACATTACTTCACCTCTTGGACATATTTACAACTCATCCTCTACACATATTTCTGACAAGGAGGCCATAGTCCATGCTGTTCACTTGAGTGTGACCATACAGTCACAGATGCACGGCACATTAGTACACCATGAGCCTTTAACCCTTCTCTTTATCTCATCATCCAAGCCTGTCACTTCCCAGCCCCTGCAGACATTTTAGGACTGCAGAAAAAAACCGGACAGATAGTCTGCTGCTCCAGCCAGCACAGTGCTTAACCCCCCGCTGAGCTATTTTCTTTCTTTCTATGTGTTTGGACAGAGGAAACAGCACGCATCTTTACTGAGTGCGTGCATTGAGCGGGGGTTGTTGCGTGTGTGTGTGTGCTTGGACGCAATGCAGACAGGCAGGTTTGCGTGATGTCCCTGTCTTTAAATGGGGATAGAGCTTAGAGATTAACCGTGCACTTCAGGGGTGCAGGAAAGAGGCACAGAGGAGGAGCGGGAGGCAGGCAGTGATGCCAAAAGCCCTCCAACACAATGCCAGACAAGGCTGTTGATCTCTCTCTCTTTCTCTCTGCCTGTCCTGTGTAAGTGCACATGTTTCTGCTAGATTACCCTGGCTTTGGTGACACCATAGACATAACCGCTACAGCACAGTGGCACATGCAGGACTCCTCCAAGGCAGCTGGCCTGGCAGTGCTGCAGTTGTAGCTCCTTTCTTGTTCTTCCTTAAGGAGAGTTTATGACAGCTCAGCTATCAGCAGTGACAAATTCTTCTTGAGTTATCTTTTCTCACTCGCCTGAAGCTTATAGCTCTAGGAGCATCTACATTTCTAAAATCTTTATGTAAGCATGAGGTGATGATACCGTGTGGAAATACCAGCGTTGTGTCACCAGCTTTCCAAAGAAATTAGATCAGCATTATAGTCTAAGTGTGTACTTTATCCATGAAACCAGGTTTCATATATCTTTTTGATTATCAGACATGAATGCAGTTAGTTTCACAAAAATACAGTCTATACTCACTGAACATGAATAATGGATTTTAAAACAAAAGTGGTCACAGAACTATGTCGCTTTCCACAGCTTTGCACATTATGGAAGTCCCCAGCCACCGCAAGAAATATCGCCCAAATGGTATAAAGTGTGAGTGAGCTGCCGTGTTGTCAGACGACATCATCTAACTTCAAATGGATGAAAGAGGACCAGCATTTATTAATGTTTCATCACAGACATGTGGCTCTGAAGTGATGGAGTTAGAGAGATGCGGCTTTTAGGTTTTGTTTTCCTTTCCCTCAAACTGTTTGGTTTCTAAATAAAGAAAGAGAGAACTCGACAGAGCATTTTTATTCTGTGGATTACAGCTGAAAAGGAGCTGTTTCTATGTACATCATTACTTCTACGGTGTCTCAGAAATTTGTGAGTATATATTTTAGTTTTAATTCGCTGTCATTTACCACATTTGAGCAAATGTGCTTTGCCAAACAATAAACTGAAAATACTTGAGGCTGAATTGAAAAAGCCAAAAAACAAACAAGAAATCCAGTTGAAAGTCAAATGGAAAAGGCCACAAGCGTTTTCCAACAATGGAATTAAAAAGCAAACTCAGTCCATAGGGTATAGCTGTAAACAGTGGAATTGCCCAAGGGTGGACCTTGGGCAATTCGCCCTAGGAGAGGCATCAGACAAAAAAACTTCTATACTACCAAGGAAGGTCAACAAAGCCATGCTCTCTTAGCCTTAGCTGGCTTGAAAGATCTGACTTTCTGCTCCAGGTGCTTTGTGCATCCACATAAAAGAGGGCATTTCACACATCCATCACTTTTATTCTTCTCAAAATGATCCCCGTGAGTGACACCGACTGCGATTAGAGAAATCTATAAAGAACACAAAAACATAACAGCAACTGTTACTTCTTAAATACAGCTGATTATTGGAGCTCTGACAACTTTAGGCCGGATAAATTTAAACATTACAGCTTACTGTCCCATTCCCTAATTAAAAAATGTGGAAATCGCTTTAGTTTGTCAGCAGAGTAAGGTGAATTACTTTTATTGATTAAATACGTATTCTCGTTGTGTGCCCTGTGCTCTAGTAGCTGCAGTTCCAGCAGTGTAAAAGACACTAAAAAGAGCAGATTAGAATCAAGCATTAAAACCATGTGCACATTTTCTGCACCACCAGAGAATTGCACGCAAATTCCAGTGACAATGTGATGCACTGTTTGAGCTGCTGTCACTTTACATGCTAGATGTTAATAAGGCCCAGCTTAACAAGTTGTGCACACAAATTATTCCACCAGCAAAGAATCTGTTATACACTTAAAAACCTGCTGTAAATAAAAGACTTTGTGTAAACACCGCAATCCATGCTGATTTTAATCCAAGCTGCCCAACGTAATGTACCATGGTGATTTAGCCCAGTAAAAAAAACAGAGAGCCACAGAAAACCCTGACTTTAAGCTGGACATAGCTCATTAACCCAATAATCCCACAGTAGACCTCCTCAGCCTGTAAACATGTTTGTTTCTGGGATAAGTTGGTAATTTAACATCAGAGTCTATGGGGGACTGACAGCCTCGACCCAGCTGAAAAACTCAGTTTTGGGCGCTTCATCATTGCTTTTATTTGTCTTTTAACCTCCAGGCTACGTTGCTGCTTGGGCAGGATCTTTATTGAGTAAAATTATTTGCAGCCCTGACAATGAAATTTCAGAGGAGCAGACATACAAGAAAAAACTTCAAAAACGCTGCCATGACTAGAACTTTTTCCTTTATTTAAGTTCGGGTAGAGACGTTTGTTGAAATTTCTGGCTCAAAAGGAATCACTGGGTTTCTCAAAGTGCCATTTAGATCAAGCTGAACTGGAAATACAGAGTTATCAAAGATCTCTACGCATGTGCTTCATCTGTTAGACAACAGGGGCAGCTGTCCCTCCCCCATCACCCCATCCCCACAGTTGTCCACCAGCTGCAGGTTGTGGAGACGTCGCCAAGCCTCTGGCACCGCATTTCCTTCAACATGCCACGTCGCTGTGACAGGCCCTTAATGGTGAGGTTTTAAGTTGTTTCTTAAGGCACGGAGACAGTGGCAGCAACATCAGCATCCACCCACCCTCCCTTCCTCCCAGATACACCCAGCAGCCCTTTCACCCCAACTCCCCCACCCGTAATGTCTCTCCCATTCACAGAGATTTACTCAGATGGTTGCGTGTGTTGCTCCTCTCCTCCCTCCTTCGTGTCCTGTGATTTATGTTTCCCCTTCGGCTCAAAGGCACGGAGGAAAATGTGATATGGTGGTGTAGGGAAGGTGAAGGGGAAAGGCTGCGGGTGTGGGGTGGGGATTCCTCAGAGAGAGATTAAGGGAGGAAAAGGAGTGAAATACTTGTCTTTTCAAAGGATGCCAGACATGTGTTTACACTTTCTGCCCACTTTCACCATAAATAGTTTCCTCACACTCAGGGTTGCACTCTCACATGTGAATCTGCACGACTCTGTGTTTATGTGTGTGTGTGTGTGTGTGTGTGTGTGTGTGTGTGTGTGTGTGCGTGTGTGCATCTGTTGTTTCTTGCATGATTTTGATTGGTGGTTCTCAAAATGAGTCTCTTATGCCGTTGATTATACATTAACGAGCACTCGCTCTGGAAAAATGACATAAGTTTCTTCAAAAATCTCTTGATATCTGCCAATTATGTGAGGATTTTCATTTGTTTCCACACAGTTATGGCCTGTTTTAAAAATCATTTCTGCATAAAGTACCATTTGTCATTACTGAGGCCCAGTTCTGGGAAATCCATTGAAACTTGAGGCTGATTGGTGTATCCATTTTTTCAAAATCCTTTTTCTTGCGTTATGTTTATAAGTTTACGAGATGATAACGACAGCGATGCTGTGTGAATCATGTTGTAGGTGTGGAAGTGCAGCTTCGGTCAGACAGACATTATTTATCGGGTCAGCTAGACCCAGGCGCTGCGATTCATAACTATTCAGATTGCGATGACACAGGCTTAGCTTCCCCTGGCAGAGTTACGGTGACCCTCCAGGTAGAGCTCAGTTGCAAAACAAACGCTTGCACAGTTCCAAACCTTCACTCCAGCAAACCCCAGATTTCACAGCGTACTCACAGAGAAAGCAGATAGATAAGATTGATGTGTTGCAATGTGTGGATGCCTACAGAGAAAGAACGGCGTGGCCCGGCAGTCGTCTGTTTGCAGTGTTTGCTGTTAATGAACTACGTGGGAATTTATATCCTTAAACAAATCAAAAGAGGACGCTTTGCACAGGGCATTGTGTGCATCATGCGTGTGTATGTGTGTGCGTGTTAGTACTTTGCCAATGTGCAGAGATAAGGAGGCTAACCTGCTGCCAACTCAGTTTTTCTTAGAAGCAAAGAGAGAGCAGAAGATGTTGACATTCTGGCAGTGGAGGGGAGCTGCTGTTCCATCTGCATCTGAAAGGTCACTGCGGTGGGTTTTAGAGCAGGATTTGTGTGTGGATGCGTGCACGTGTGTGTGTGCGCCAGTGTGCCTGCCAAAAGCAATGTGTTTAATGTGTGTGTCTTTCTCATCAATTCTGTGTGAAAGAGCAGAGGAGAGCTATAAACAAAGATGCTGGAAGTGTTGGGCATAGTACAAACAGAATAGTAGGAATCCAACCCCCTACCTCTCTGACACACACACACACACACACACACTCACATCCGTGCTCTGAAGATGTTTATAGGAAGTATGTGGGAACAGGCTGGCAGCAAAAATTAGACATTTTACAGTAAAAAAAAAAAAGAAAGACTCTCTTACAACTGAGTAAAAGAGACAGTTCCTCTGGACTGTGGCGCTGCTTATCCGGTATGGTTAGATCGTGGCTCTAGAGCTGTCTGCCTTTTCTAGAATAATGGAATTAATTGGGACTTGCCTTGCCAAGAAGCTGTACTTTAAAGAGATCCACACACCTTGTTATGGGATGCTTTCCAGATGGGATTGCATGGTAGATCAAAAGCTGATGGTATTTTTTCGCCTTCAGATGGGCATCTCAGGTCCTGTCAGGTTGTCAGGCTGGATTTTTCCCTGTGTTTAAAGGACACGACTTTTAGGTACTACTCATCTGCTGTAGATCATGTCACTTCTTCTTTTGTCCTCCATTTATCTGGTTTCAAAGGATAGACAACACACCATGCTGAGATATCCCAAGTTTCCAGCTAACAGCTTTGTAAATACCCTTGTTGGTGCAAAAATACTATTTTATTCCTATTATAGATTTAACAAAAGCAATCAGAACAAATGATTTTTTTTAACAAAGTGCCTAAAGATACAATTTAAAATTGTAGGGACTTTTGATTCTCTGATACACTGTCTGTTATGTGTAGACACAACACTGGTTCATCCCAGTTAGATATGTGTTCATGCTTGAATGATTCATAGGTCTGTGTTAGGTGACTTAACAAAGAGACAAACAAAAAGGGAAAAGAAACATTTTCTGCATGTGGTTACACATAAGGGTCGGAGTGCAAATGCAGGGGAAAGGAGCCAATGTCCAAAGAAAAACTCAGGAAGACCATTCGAGTCTGGTTCGAGGTGGTTCGAGACTTTGGCACATGATTGTCATGATTTGTGGAAGGAGCTGCGTTTTTGAGTTTTTTAAATCTTACATTTGATTTTGGTTAAACTGCCCCTTCAAGTTCAGCCGAAACATGCCTCCACATGTAAATGCACAACAGAAATCTAAGAATAAAATAAAATTATTTATAGTCAAGTCGTAGATGTGCTGAAACCTGCTTCCTTTCATTGATTCTTTCATTCTTCTTGTAATTAATGACAGTCTTTGGCTTTTAAAAGTTTCAATATGTTCACCACCTGAAAGCTAACTGCTAATTTGCCTGTCTGCCCTCTGGTGACGGGCAGATTGTGTACTCTGTGTTTAAGTACACTTAAGAGATCGGGGAGGATGAACTCTGCATGCTGCTGTACCAAAACAATGTGCTTAAAGATCCTAAAGCACTCTATAAAGGCCGCTCAACAACCATTTTTACAATTTTTAACCTGGTATTATTTTGTTTTCCTGAGCTATTATATTCTTAATTTGTCATTTGCCACACATAGATGCCATCTAACTATGTGAAGCACGTTTGGACAGCTGCTGACAATGACCAGAGAACCTAGCTCTCCGCACTTGAAGACATTTGTGCTGTCTGTGGAAAAGTAACACAGTTGTGAGGGCAACTGGTGGGGAGCTGTATCAAATGACCAGAGGGGTTGGGGCTTATAAGCATAAAGGATGCTTCAGGCCCATGTTGGAAATAAAGTATTTCAACTGTCACCTGACAAGAAGTTTGGACAGTCAGTGCACTGCTGTGAAAGCAGCTGCGACGAGCGATGGCCAAAATCTGATCTGGTATGTAGTCAGCTCATAACTTTGCAGCCTGCAGTACTTCACCGAAAGCAGTTTCATATTTATACCGAACACAGATTCCATCTTGATCATTTAACAACAAAAGGGCTTTTCGCAGTCTTAGAGATAGTACGTGAATAAAGAAAGCTCAGCTGCTAGCGCCAAGTTTTAAGATCCATAAACAGAAAATATATCTCGAGAGACGCGTGTGTGGAGGGTGAAAAGCCTCACACTTGGTGCTCTTGGCTTTAAGTCTCTTTCAAGTCGGGTGTCAGATGTGTTGTTTACGATGCTCATGAAATAGATATCAAGATGTCAGAAAAGTGTGGAAAGTATGCAGCGTGGTGTCATTACAGCGGTATGTCTGTTGTTTGCAGATGATTCTCATAAGACTGTGAAATAAGCTGGAGCGATTGGTTCGTCTCCAAAGTTCCCGATCAGGTTTGGAGTGTGGAACCAAAGCAAAGGAGTGGTGGCTACAGTAAAAAAGGCCTGTAAAACTGTTTAGACCTGTAAAAGGTGAACTGTACACTTTAACCAAGCAGAGAGTTCACCTTTGTGGGCAACATATTAAAAAGGGGCAACCTCAGACAAGGCCCAGACTAGAGTCTCTTGATATGGTCCTGAGTTCATCACTAAAATCAGCTTACGACTAAGTGACGGCTGGTTGGTCTTGTCTACTTCCAAAGACATGAGAAATGTTTGAATCAAGGCTTAAATCAGGAATGGGTAAACCTTGATTTATTTAACTTGTGTGTGTACTGCAGGCTATGGTGTGCACAAGCACCATATGTCGAGTGATCAGACGTGGCTGGAGAACATATGTGAGATAACAGGAATTCTTCTTGGATACACTGTGTGTCTAAACGACTTCATATAAAAGCCAGGATCAAAGCTGCAGGATCGCTGCTGCAGACTGGCTGTCTGATTCAACTACAGTTACCGACCATTTCGAAATCTGTTAAAGGCCCAATTTTTTACCTCGAGTTTGTGTCCCGGCCCGTCACTTCTTAGAAATTGTTTGTAAATATTTTTTGGTTTCCTGTCCCTTGTTTTATGTATGTTTTATGTCTATTATGAATTATTGAGGTGGGTGTAGCTCAAGAGGTAGAGCAGGCCATCTACTAATCTAGAAGCCTGGTGGTTAAATCCCTGGCTCCTCCAGCCTGCCTGCCACAATATCCTTGAACAAGTACAATATATTGAACCCTGGGCTGTTCCCAGTACATTCATCGGAGTCTCACTGTTCGATAGAAATCATTTAGAAAAAAAGTGAATGGGTGAACAAGGCATGTTGTGTAAAGCGCTGCTCAACATAGAGTAGAAAAGCATTTTTTAGCATCATACTTGTAAATGCTTCAGTCTCACACAACAAATATTCCTTAGTAGCACTAATTTGTGGACATTTTTATCTGACCTAAGCCTCCACATTGTTTTTAGCACATAGGAAGCTGTATGTTTTTTGGCCTGACAGACTTTAAAGAGTTGTCATGCTTTCTATACTGGGCTATATTGGCTTTGTGTTTATGCAGCAGGCAGCAGTCCTGTAAAAAAAACAACTAAGTGCATCCCGGGTAAGTAGCAAGGATGTGCTACTAATCAATTGTATTTGATTAGCTGGTCATCAGAAAGTGTGAGCACCTCTATGAAAGCACAGGTCTTGGCAGTGTGCTTGTCTAGAGCGATAAGGTGTATGTAAACATGATGTCACGATCTTCCAAGGAGTGAATTTTCCCGCAGATTCATCCAAATGGTTGCTTAGAGAAACTGCAAGAAACGCCAAGAGCTGCATGTCATACGCTACAGAACTCAGTTACCATGTTAAAGTGCGTAAAGCTACAATCGAAAAAGACTGAAAATTTATGGCATCTTCTTTTTATAAAGGAGCGGCTTAATAATGGATTGCATTTATATAGCGCTTTTCTAGGCACCCAAAGTGCTTTACAATTCCACTATTCATTCACTCTCACATTCACACACTCTCACATTGGTGCAGGCAAAGCACAGTTGTAGCCACAGCTGCCCTGGGGCAGACTGACAGCTTCTTAATAAAAAGAAAAGCTTATCATGCTCAGGTTTTCAAAGTTGCATCTGAGCAAACCACAAGACTTGAATAATCCTTTTGACATAGGAGACCAAAGTGGAATTTTATGTCTTTTCATTTTTATTTTCCATCTTATTTCTTGTCTTAAAACTTTAGATTACGTGTTGCAGGATTGTACAGAATTTAACCATAATGCACAGCACCAAGTTTGGAGAAAACCAAACAACTCATCAGCACAAACACTTCATGCCAACTGTCAAGCACGGTGGTGGAGGGGTGATGACTTGGGTTTGTTTTGCAACCCCTGCAGTCTCTGAGTCAATCATGAACTCCTCAAAACACCAAAGTATTTTAGGGTCAGATGTGAGGTTGTATGACTGGCAATGATGCCAAGCACAGCAACTCTACAACAGAAACGCTGAAAAAGAAAAGAATTAAGGTTTTACAATGATCCAAAGTCCAGACCTCAACCTAATTGAAATGCAGAACCATAAGAGAGCTGTGAATAAACGAATGCCTGCAAACCTCAAAGAACTGAAGCAGCATTGTAAAGAAGAGTGGGACAAAACTCCTCCACAACAATGTGAGAGGCTGATAAAGTCATGCAGAAAATGATTACTTCAAGTTATTCCTGCTGAAAATGTTTCTACAAGCTATTGAAACATGGGGTGTTTTTTTTAAACTCCCAGTGTACATGGAGCATAAAAAATGGCGTACCTTGTTTTTTATATAATATTTTAGATCATGACACTTTGTTAAACTTGCTAGACTATAACATGAAGGATCTGAGCATAATTGTTTTAAAGCATTTTGTAAAATAAACCCATTAAAATGTTTGTAATTTGTTTCTTCTTCCCTCAGGTTCAAACCTTTTGCCAGGGTTGCACAGCTAGCTCCGCATCCGCCTGTTTGTCCATCCAGCCTGTCTGCGTTTCTGTCCACGCAAGATCAAAGACATTCCCTCCAAATGAAATCCAGGTCCTGTTACATGCAACTGCCGTGCACCGTTTGCATTCACATTTGTGAGGTCTGCATATTAAACACCACTGGTAGCTAACGTCCGTGTCGAAAAGGAAGAGTGTGCCGAGGCTACTAATGGCGTGGTAATAAAAAACACATTTGCATGATACGGCATGTGTGTATCTATCATGCAAAAATATGGAAGCACTTTTCTGGTGTAATCACATGTTCAGCATTGACATATTTGCACAGGATCGTACAAATGCGTGAGTATTTGTGTGCGACTACTTGAGGCAGCGCCCAGGTCTCGTGAGGAAAAGCGCTGTGCATGTGGATGTGTAGGAAGAGCGTATAAACAAGCTAGTGAATCAGAGGCTCAGTGAGGAGTGGAAGAGGTGAATGTTGTGTGAGGACTTGTGAGCGTGTGTTTACGTGTGTGAACCGCAGTGCTAATGAAATCTGAAATCCCTCCAAGTCACCTCTGTCCTCCTCCTCCTGCACTGAATCCAGTCCGCCCCATCTCTCTCTCTTTCGCACACATTAACAGACATGCTTGCAGTCCCGTGTTAACACGGGACTGTTAGTGTGGAAAGAGGTCGGTCACGTCTCCTTTTTGTTTTCTCCATCCTGTGACGCAATGGCTCTCCCTGGGCATGTTGATAATACAGCTGGCAGTCAGGGAGCCTCCAAGCACACACAAATACACACACACACACACATGCATTCATGCATGCATGCAGACAAAGGCACGCTAAGCAGGAGGCCATGAAGCTGATGGCGTGAAGGACAGACACCAGCGTCTGATATTAGAAAAGCAGGGAGCCTTGCTGACATGCACTGGGAACCATTGTCAGGATAACAATGGCTTGTTTTACTATTAGTGTCTGTGTGGATAGGTTTAGGCACTATAATATGACAGTATCATGTTCCAGAGTGTGCATATGTGAAGGTATATTTTTTTAATAATTGGTCATTAGCCAAATCTATCCCGAGAAATTGTCTCGTAGGCTTGACATAGCTGTATACCCGCAGATTATTGCTCACGTTAACACAGCAGTATTGGGCAGCAGTGACAGCTACAGTCTCTATTTTATTTTTCTCATCAAAATAAAAACACTGGAGTGAAAAAGTAAGGTAGAAACTGTAAGCAATCTGTTCTAGAGCAAGTTTCATTGTTAGCTCATATGGCTATCGAGACCAAGAGAGCAGACACATTATTTTGTGGGTCTACAAATTATGCTAAAAATACCCAGAACATGAGTACATACAACCACTGGATGGCAAGGCATCACTTATTAGGCTAACATGAGTAACGCTATAATTAGCAGACTGATACTATTACTCACTCCTTTGTCCCATGTGGAAGCATCCAAAGGTTATTATTAGCTAAAACTAAACAAAAAACTACATGTGGAAAAACATTTCAGTAACTAAAGTAAAAATAAAAACCTTAAGAATTAAATGAATTAATCAAAACTCACTGAAACAATTTTGTGAACATGGAATATGTTATTATAATTTATTCATTTCTGTACAGAAATTGGTATATAAATTTGCTAGTGTGGTCAGAATGTTATTACAGCTTGCCTCTGTGTCAACTGCTTTCAAACATATCTCAGTTTTTATACTTGATTTTCCTCAATCTGACATTTGCCTTCCGTAACATAATAATTACAAAGACTAAAAATAAGTCTGAAAACTAATAAAAATTTAACTAAAACTGAACATTTTCAGATGTAAAAACAAAACTGAAAATTAAGATAAAAGTGAAACATAAATGAAAACCTATAATATAATAAATGATATAATAATCTGGCAAACCGTCAGACGTCTCAGGAGGGGAAAGCGGTGCTCTACCTGCACTGTGTATAGTGCTGGCGGAGCGCTGCTGACGTCGACTGAGAAAATTGTCAGGCGGTGGAAGGAATACTTCGAGGACCTCCTTAATCCCACTGACACGTCTTCCGAGGAGGAAGCAGAGTCTGGGGATGAGGGGAATGACCCGCCAATTTCCGGGGGCGAGGTCACTGAGGCAGTTAAACAACTCCTTGGTGGCAGAGCCCCTGGTGTTGATGAGGTCCGCCCCGAGTTCCTGAAGGCTCTGGACGTTGTAGGGCTGTCCTGGTTGACACGCCTCTGCAATGTTGCGTGGAGATCAGGGGCAGTACCTGTGGACTGGCAGACCGGGGTGGTGGTCCCCATCTTTAAGAAAGGGGACTGGAGGGTGTGTTCCAACTACAGGGGGATCACACTCCTCAGCCTCCCTGGGAAAGTCTATGCCAGGGTGCTGGAAAGGAGAGTTCGTCCGTTAGTCGAACCTCGGATACAGGAGGAACAATGCGGTTTCCGTCCTGGTCGCGGAACACTGGACCAGCTCTTTATCCTCTCCAGGATACTTGAGGGTGCATGGGAGTTTGCCCAACCAGTCTACATGTGTTTTGTGGACTTGGAGAAGGCATTCGACCGTGTCCCTCGGGGTGTCCTGTGGGAGGTGTTGCGGGAATATGGGGTGTCTGGCCCATTGCTACGGGCCATTCGATCCCTATACAACCGTTGCAAGAGCTTGGTTCGCATTGCCGGCAATAAGTCGGACTCGTTCCCGGTGGGTGATGGGCTCCGCCAGGGCTGCCCTTTGTCTCCGGTTCTGTTCATAATTTTTATGGACAGGATTTCTAGGCGCAGCCAAGTGGCGGAGGGCTTTCGCTTTGGTGGCCTCAGAATCTCATCTCTGATTTTTGCAGATGATGTGGTTCTGTTGGCTTCATCGGGTGAGGGCCTCCAGCTCGCACTGGAACGGTTCGCAGCCGAGTGTGAAGCAGCGGGAATGAGGATCAGCACCTCCAAATCTGAGGCCATGGTTCTCAGCCGGAAAAGGGTGGAGTGCCCACTCCGGGTCGGGGATGAGTTCCTGCCCCAAGTGGAGGAGTTCAAGTATCTCGGGGTCTTGTTCGCGAGTGATGGGAGAAGGGAGCCGGAGATCGACAGACGGATTGGGGCTGCAGCTGCAGTAATGCGGACGCTGCACCGGTCCGTCGTGGTGAAGAGGGAGCTGAGTGTAAAAGCGAAGCTCTCAATTTACCGGTCGGTCTACGTCCCTACCCTCACCTATGGCCACGAGCTGTGGGTAGTGACCGAAAGAACGAGATCGCGGATACAAGCGGCAGAAATGAGCTTCCTCCGAAGGGTGGCTGGCCTCTCCCTTAGAGATAGGGTGAGAAGTTCGGCCATCCGGGAGGGGCTCAGAGTAGAGCAGCTGCTGCTCCACATCGAAAGGAGCCAGCTGAGGTGGTTCGGGCATCTGACAAGGATGCCCCCTGGGCGCCTCCTGGGTGAGGTGTTCCAGGCATGTCCCACCGGGAGGAGGCCCCGGGGCAGACCCAGGACACGCTGGAGAGATTATATCTCTCGGCTGGCCTGGGAACGCCTTGGTATTCCCCCGGATAAGCTGGAGGAGGTGGCTGGGGAGAGGGAGGTCTGGGCCTCTTTGCTTAGGCTGCTGCCCCCGCGACCCGGCCCCGGACAAAGCGGATGAAGATGGATGGATGGATGGATAATCTGGTCCAGATGAATGTTCTCACCATCTTGGTGTTTTCAAACGAACGTGGGAGGCTAGTGGCAGAGCTGAATGTGAAACCACACTTCCTTGGCTCACCAATGAGCAAAATTGACAAAAAACAAATTACTGTTTCGTTTAGTATGAATTGAAAGCAACTGAGTCCATAAACTCATAGGACAAGTGTTTACAGAGCTAAAACCAGAGGGACATTTTTTAATAGGATCATAAGTGTCTTTGGTAGCCATGTTGGTTTCATGTTTCAGACATGGAAGATATGTCCAACTCTAATGCTTTACATCAGGGATGCCAAATTTTCAATTCATTTTAAATTGTGGACCAACCAATTTTTTATTTTTCTGTCAGTGTACAGACGTGTATCTAAACTATGGATGTTCCTGATGACTAATTTTTTAGTCGATTCACTGTGTAAAAAAATGTGACTAAATGCATCATTATAAATGATTCACGCTGTTTGAAATTTCTGAAGTCAGGTCAGGCAGGGAGAGCAGCAAGGAAGCCCAAACCTCCCTCTCACCACCTCCTCCAGCTTTTCTCAGGAAACATCAAGTCTTTTCCAGGCCGGCCGATAGATTTAATCTCTCCAGTCTGGCCTGCCAGAACATTTTACCAAGGAGCCTTAGCTGTCTCTTTTCCCACATGACTGAACTCCTCACCCTATCGCTAAAGGAGAGTCCATCAACCTTTAAGAGAAACCTGATTTCCGCCACTTGTATCGCTAAGTCGTTCTCATAGTATTAACATAATGATCAGACCAAGATTAACAAATTTGACGTTTCTCAACAATGATGCGCCATCTGGTGGCAGATGGCTGCATAACATTTAGGACACAATAATTTACCAGCACTGGGCATGAAATAACATTTTAACAATTAGATTAGATGACTAGTAAGTCTGATACCGACTAGTGGCAACAGCAACGATTAGTGAGATGTTTAGTAAGAAGTGCAATATTAACAATATTTTCTATTTCAAACTTTACAGAAATGGTTCTGGCAGCTGATCACCCAGACTCACCAGAGTGTATGTATAAAACATAATTTTGATTAATTGATTATCTTTCTTTCCAACACTGTGAACCCTCTATAAAAACTAGAAATTTCTATATTAGATATTGAAAAACAGGAACTGCTCTGTCATTAATTGTTTATATATTACTTAACTAGTTTGATTTTATATGAATGGGAATGGGGGACGTCTTGATCAGAAGGAAAAGCTTTAAAACGTATGAAAATATGTTTAAAAGTTCAAAATCTATGCCTCCCTATACATTTTCCAAAGCCTTCCAGTGGGCTGGACTGCAGTCTTTGCCAGGCCAATTCTGGGCCCCAGGCCTTATGTCTGACATCCCTGCTGTGTATGAACACGCTACTTTAAATTACAGTAATAAAGCATGAATAAAATGTGCCTTTCTCGTCAAAGTTAGCATGCTGAGCAGGTAAACAGGATTAGTCTGGGATAGCATTGCAATTACACAAGCGCTAGCAAATGGATGGGTAATGCTAAGTGGCAGCATGTGTGACCATCTCTCTTAAAATACCCAGTTTTAGTCACAGCCTTTAAACACGATATTATGTAAGTAGCTATCATGCTAAGACTCTCAGATGACACAACAGTTGCCTGAGTCAGAAACTTGGAGGAGGCCAACTGCTGTTATTTTTAGCTAATGTTTTAGCTCAGTTAGCTAGCTTAACTTGACATAATTTTCTTTGTTTTTATCACTGTTGCGTTTAGTTTTTTCTCCATTGTCTCACATTACAAGTCTTTTGTTATGGGCCTGTCGTACCTTTACTTTTACATTGTTGCTTTTATTATTGATTTTAGTATTTTTATTCTTTACCCTGCTGCTGCAACACGCAGTGTTTGAATTTTATCTGACAAAAGCGATAGCCATTAGCAAGAAATTTGTTCTTGGAAATTATTAAGAACTTCAGGCATATCAATACTGTGCAAGTAGAGAAAGCCTGGTGAACCATTCAAGTAACTGAGTGCGGATTTGTCATCTCTCAGTTTACAACACAAATGCTGGTTCGTGAATATTAGAAAAATCAGCAGCCCAGTAATAATAATTTATATTTCCTGTCAGGCCTTTAAATATTAGTCAGGTTGGTTTCCTGTGAACTGATCTAGTGTATTTACTGTAGATGACTGGTGTGAGATGGTTGTCTGAGATAAATCCTTTTTCTCAAGAAAGCTTAAAACCTTTTGCATGTGGTGGCTTTTTTTTCCACACGTAGCTGCACAGACGCTCACATGTGCGCAGGCACGTGTACACAAACGCACACACGCACACACATATGCAGTATACGTGCATCTGTGTTCCAGATGGGTCAGCACTCCTCTAGTGAATCATACAACCTCTATGACTTAACCATTGCACAAAGACAGTAGTAAGGAGCACATTTTCCATATTACCACCTCCTCCCCTTTGCTTCTTTCCTTCCCACCACTATCTGTGTTTTAGTTTTGCTCTCTAATGTTTGCTCCCCTCTATCTGCCTGACTGTTTAATACTTTCTTTGTCTTCCTCCCTATCTTTCTCTGGTTTCTATTAGTCTCCTCAGTGTTTTTTTTCTATCCCACTGTGCGCTGTGTTTATCTTTCCAGTGATGTGTCATCCTTTTACTTCAACAGCCAAAACTTTTGGGTACTTTATTTCTAATTTGTCCTTTTCCCCCCTCACTGATGTTAAGACAATTTTCATTTACTGTAATCCCCTTCTCTTGTCTGAAGTTGGAGCCAAGGTGTGGGAGCATCAGTAAACATATACCCTGTTAGTGCAAAAAGGGAAGAAAATGCACGTATTAGTGTGTTTAAATGTAACTTTTTTGAAACAGTAATAAGCACATTAATTCCTATTTGCATGCAAAGGTTGTTGTTTTACATGACGGATCAGGAAATGTCCTTAACCCTCTCAAGCATTCTTTCAGTAGATCTCATGCGGGACAGCTGAGCAATTTTCAATATCTGCAAAAAGACATTTTTAAGGAGAACCTAGTCGTCCCAAAATCTGAGCACAGATGAGCTTTTTGTGCTCAGATTGTGATCTTAGTGTTCTTAGAAAGTACAGGCCCTTTTGTTCTTTCTTGATGACCCTCCATGAGCTGATGGAATGAGAAATCGTCTATTACCCTCAGGAAAATGAAGCTTCTGTAGGCCACAACATGTTCTCCTCAACTGAGAAAGACAGTCCTCATATTGTAGTGGTCAAAGTCTGCCAGCGCCAATACAAAGCATCTTCCAGGTAGGATGTTCATCTGTTGGGTAGCATCTGGTGATATACAGACAGAAGCTACAATGTCCGTTGTAAACTCCCTGGAGTTATGAAGGGATCTGGACCTTATCATCTGAATTTTCAATGAAGTATAGCAGTGACTGGCAACAACAGTAACACAGTACACCAAGGTTAACTTACATACTAGAGACCAGTTATTGGCCGATGTTAGCTGTTTGCATTGGCATTTATAGCAGTTGATAAAATGGTTAGCAGCATGTTTGTAATACATACAATAATCTGTACTGGTTTTAAAAACTCTGTATCTGTCAGGCTCTGCCATATATATTTACACTGCCTAGTAGAAATTTTCTATATGCTCATTTTGTTGTTGTTTCTCGTTTTTGTTTTGATTTCTTTAAAGTTTTGCTTTTCCAGCCAGCCGCTGATGTGTCATCTTTTGTGTGAGCTATGTTTAAACCAAAATTCCACCAGTTCTTGATGTCCACCGGGATTTTCCAGCTGTATGAAGTATTCCCATTGGTGATCCAACAGAAAATTACTTTATCAACCAGGTAATTTAAATGAATCATTCTTCTAGCCTTGGGAGGATATTCTGTATAGAAACTGTTGCACATTTGTTTATATACTACATTTCATTACATGTAAACTCAATGGGCATTGCGTAAGAAATCAGCTTGCCTTGATTTTATCATACTCGTGTAAAGAAAGTGAATAGGCATTTTTTCCAAAACTTGTTTCCAAAACAAGACACATACACCATCTGCACAGGTGTATGTGTCTCTATGTGAACAAAGAGAATTAAAGAGGCCATCACAATACCTGCACAGATATGTGCACTGTTGATGGCAAAGCTGGGTTTAGATGCAAAAGTCTGGACATTCATATGATTTTTGTCTGGTATTTGGACATTTTACATGTAAAATAAATCTAATAAAGTTATTAGATTGCATAAACATGCATATGTAGTATTGATCTTGAAAGTGTCAGATATGGGATAGTGTTCTTAGATCAGACATTAGAAGAGCCATCTGTGTAATGTTTTGCTCGTGTTTAGTCTGCTGCAGCAAATGAGTGTGAGATATCTGTAATGAGAAACCCCATGCACATGAATGTTATAGGAAATGGGATTTGTTCCAGACAGAATATCATTATGAATATCTATAATTTCAACTGTGAACAGGTAACATTTGACTGATGATACCTGACTAGGAAGAATTATATCACAGCAATGTGCAAAATCCATCTAGTCCATTTTAAAAATGTTAACAGCTTGCACAGACTCCAACCTTTGATTTCCTGTTACGACAGACATTGTTCACACAGAGATCGAGTCATAATGTCACTAAGAAGACTCCTTTCTTAAGCCCTCTTTGCTTTTTCAGTGTAAGGCATAATGTTTAAAACAGAAGAATCTGTGTCTATCGCCTGTTCCACCATGTTGGCTTTAGTTCTCGCAGGGACCGTGATTTTGCTCCGTAAAAATGTGCTACCTTAAATCTGGACTGAAAATGCACTCCCATTTTGTCTCTACCTTTCACAGAAAACTTTGAACAGGCAGTGTGAAAAAAAAGTAGAAGATGGGGCCAACCCCTGAGGCCTTCAGGCTGGGAGGACTGAGCGGCCTCATAGCCACGTTTCAGCTAAATGTTTGTAAGGCATTTTTAAAAGCTGATCCTTCCTTAACAGTAACTGAGTCACCTAAATCAGGTTTGTTTGTTTTTTTCATTTTCCTTCTTCCTGCCCTGGCATGCAGTGTGTGTATGAAAACAGCAGTCCAGGAGGTGGAGCTAAAGTCTTCATATTTTATTATTTGTTTTGTTTTTTTTATTAGGAGACAAATTAGTTTTGTCATATTATTCACAAAGTGGATTTGGTAGTTAGTGACGCCCTGTGAAGAGACTGTTACAAGGTCTGCTTCCTTTAAAGGAAAGGATTAGACATAGAGCACGTCCTCTAGAGACCTGGTAGGGATTGAGCTTGTTGCTCAAGGACACTTCAGCAGGGAGTGTGCTTATCCTCAGAAAGTCATGAACTGTGGACAGAGGACAACTTGTTGTTCATTACACCACCTGTTGCAAACACTTCCTGGACTTTTTCACACAAAAAATTGTTTCTGTGTTTTTCCTGTGTACTTTTCAACTCATCCTCTCACTACTCCTCTCCTCTCCTCTCGTGCCACACTGCCCTCTTGCCAGGAAATGAGGTGATTGATTCAGTTTCAAAACCTGCCGCAAAACAAAGGCAACTGCTGCACATATGCTTCCTGTGTAAAATGCACAGGGGATAAAGTTCAGGCCCTGTATGACTCAGTTGTCCTCCAGCGAACACCCACATCCACCAGTGGACTTTCAATTACAGTGCTCCCTTAAAAAAAGCCCCCCCCCAAACAACCCAAACATGTACACACATGCACGTACGACACACACCAACCTTTCACCTTTTACTCAATTACCCACAGCTCATCTCTTACACTTATTGCTGGTACTTGTTGCACAACTGTTAACTGTGGTTAACGTGCAAGCTCGAACACACACAATGTACAGAACATAGCGCATGCGTGTTTGTGTGTGTGTGTGTGTGCACGCTGTGGAGCTCGCTCGGGGACAGAGGGGAAGCAATAACTGAATACTCCCTCCTTGGCAACAGCTGTTTTCCTGTCAACACTGCTGTATCTGTGCATCAGTGTATGAGCGTCTAACTGACCATTCTGCCAAACTGTTTTTCCATTCAGGAAATGGTGGAGTGTCATTCCTCTATCATCCTCCACCACCCCTCCGGTGAATTTTAACACAAGCTGAGAGCTATCTACCTCTCTTATTCATGTGTTTTCCCCCTACTGCTTCTCTTTTTATTCCTCTGATGTCTTTGTGTAGCTGTCATTGGGGTAATGAAGAGCCGGTGAGGGAGGAGGAAAAGGAAACATAATATGACAGTAAAAGCAGAAGGTAGGAGTGCAGATTAGTAAGAGAGTGAGGAAACAGGAGAAAGGTTAGAACTGAGAAAAGAAATCCTTCTCTTTTTTAAAAAAAAAATCTCTGTAACTGAGCAGTGAGTGGGAATTTAAATGGGATGTTGTAGAACAAAGATCAAGGATGCTAAAAATTTCAGAGCCTGCAATGCTTATCCCATCTTATATAATGATATCATCATAAGCGAATGCGCAATCGGCTCTTTGGATCGATTTATAGATCCACCTTGGGAGCTCAAATGTGTCCAGTCATGTTCGCTGTAATTTAATCATAGATTATGGGATATGTTGTTGTGAAAAGCCGATGTTATGGCATTACCTAAAAGAGTCCAAAGTAGAAGATTTCTTAGATGAGACCATGAGCAGGAAGATGAGTAGGTCAGGAAAATCACTGGGAATGACTCTTTGGGGTGTTTGTGCAGTAGGCTTTTCATTTCTTTCTCAGGAACAACATTTCTCGGGAGCGCAGGGATAGACAGATGGACCAAATGATTAATACTGAAACCCTGAGTCTAACGGTCACATAAATAAACATTGAGATTCTGAGGAACATCATAAACATGTCTGAGGGAGAAAAAAAGACCAAAAGCTTCCTCTTTTCTAACTGATTTCATGTCATATAGATAAGCAAATATATTCATTTTACAGTTAGTGGTTACTACTACAAGTAGAATGTGGCGAATACCGCAGTTAAAACAACTACGACCATAGTGTTGAAAAAAATGCAAGAAAAGCAGTTGTAGCCACTTCCTAAAAAGAATTTGATGTGTATGTTCTCATTTTCTGACTGTTGACTGAAGCCTCGGGTTTCGGTGCTTGAATCCTATATGCCGGGGGTGGCACCAGGCGGTCACTGTGTCAAAAAAATGGCACTGCACAGTCCTTGTTTAACAGGTGCAGCAGTGTTTCAGGCACAGGCATGGCGGAGACTACTGACAGTGAGGCAGACATCAGGACAGATTCAGAGAGAGGTTGGTATTAATGTCCAAAGCTGTTATCTTAAGCTGCGTTTGACCCAGTCTGCAGATGAGTCTGTGCAGGCGATGATCACATTTAAGGGAAGTAGAAAAATCAAATGCTAATAGCGATCCTGTGAGCTGGCAATGATAATATATACAAAGACATAGGGGAAAGGCTTAATGAAGGAAAGAAGTTGTGCACAAGCATTTGAGAATTGAGTAAATAAAGTGATAAATTTGAATAATTCTGCCTCGAAGGTGATCAGATATCATTCGCTATTCGCAACTCAAGTGGTATGGCAGTGAGTAATATACAAAACAAGCTACAGATAAGCTTAGGACTAAAGCAGAGGCAGAGAATGAAAAGCAAAACTAACCCTCCACCCCACGCTGAAACAGTCACGTGCACAAGAGCCAGTAACGCTACAGCAGGCCCAGGGACTGATTAGAGGGAGACGGCGTCCAGAGGCTTCGGCTTGTGAAACTGAAGGTAGGGTCTAGCAGAGAAAGGAAAACGGGAGTCACACCATTCTGCCACGGTGTAACTCACACATCACACACGGGGTTAAAGGTAAGATTGGGATATTTACTGAACTGTGAAAAGGGAAAGGTAACACGAGCTCTCGTAAACAGAAACTCAGAGTAATCATTACCCATCTCTGGGTTTCAAAACATGCAGAGCCACAAAAAAGACAAGCACCATCATAAAGGGTAACCGCACGTTCTGAAAAACATGCTGTTGCTGCAAATAATGTGTCTGATATTTAACTTAAGAAGAGGCAGGGGTCCTTCTCTCCTGTGCGAGGAAGAAGTCGAAGAGGAAGACAAGGGAACTATCTGTGGCATTCAACCCCTCCAGACCTGCTGGGCTGGTTTCTGGGTCATTAAAATTCCTCCTCTCCTCACTTCTCCTCTCCGAAGCCACAGTTTGTGCCCCAAGCGACAAGTTGGCTCATGTCCACCTGCTCGGCCTTGCCTTCCTCTCCTCTACCTCTCTCTTTCTCTCTCTCTCTGTTATCTCACTGCTGCAGACCACACTGCTTTGTCTGTGAGTCAGGAAGACGTTTCTCCAGAAATTTTCTTTGGCTTTCTCTCTGGCTGTCTCGTGCTTCCGTCTCTGTCACTCTTTCTCCCCTTGCTTTTTCTTTTCCGTACCCCGACGTGATCGCAACAAATCCACCTAGACGGCACAGATCTAGAAAGTCATCCCTCATCTTTGTCTTCTTTCGCTTCCTTCCAAATTCCCCCCTCGTTACCTCACCTTTCTCTCTTCGGTGCCTGCTCCCTCTCTCTCCAGCGAAGCGTGTAAGGCGGTATTCTCTGGAGTGTCACTTCTGCTCAAATCTGAGATGATGAAGCAAACAAAGTAAACGCCAGACCTGCCCAGACTCCTTACCACTAGTGTAAGTATCCCCTGCAACAACAACCGCCACAAAAACAGCCATGACCTGACTAAAATATGTCATGGTAACTTGAGCTTCCCAGCACTTCCAAATGTCACCTACACGGGAAAGAACATGATGACAACAAGTCTTGCAGAAACAGCGATGGCTCAACTAGAGAGGCTTTACGTGATTAAATTAAATTGGAAAACATTCTGTGTGTCTGACGCTGACTGAGGACTGCTGTTTATCTGTCATAAAACAGGCTCGTTGTCCCTGCATACCAAGTGCAGATACCAAAGTAGCTATGCTTTTTAATCCAAGTCATATGGGTTGCCATATATGAGATACTTTGTTGTAGTTGCCTTCAAGCTATTTGAAGTTTCCATATAGAGAACTAAACAGCATATAAGCGGATGTCTTAATTTTGAATGCTTGCGACAGTATGGATCTATATACTCGGTCATACTTTTTTTATCCTCTTGCATGTAAGGAAGCAAATGCAAGGCATCCTTGTATACAAGGCTGCAAAGACTATTTAGATTAACTTTTAGATTAAGCGTGATCTTAAAAGTTGAGATAGTGTCTGTCTCCCGAATTCAAACTGAAAACTGGGTCAACAGAACAGAGGCCTAGAGGCTGACAGCACTGCCTTTAAATACTCTAGGAACCACAAGTCCAAGAGCAAAGTGCTCTAATGGGGTGATATGATACGATCAGGTCGTTAAGATAAGATGCGGCCTGATTATTCAAGACCTTGTATGTGATTAGCAGGAATTTAAATTTGATTCTGGATTTAACAGGGAGCTGATGAAGAGAAGTCAGTATGGGAGAAATATATTGATTTTTTTCTAGTCCTTGTCATTGATCTCCCTGCACTAGTTTGGGATCACCTGAAGGCTTTTCGGGGTGTTTTAAGACATCCTGATAATAGTGAATTACAATAATCCAGTCTAGAAGTAATAAATGCATCAACTAGTTTTTCAGCGTCATATGTGCGAGTGTGTGTCTTTTATCACGTCTTCCTCCAATCATAACAAACCGGTGGTGGCAGATTTCTGCCCCTCCCCTGCCAGAGTTGTCTTCCTGTTAAAAGGGAGTTTTTCCTTCCCATCATTGCCAAGTGCTTGCTCATAGTTGGTTATCTAATTGTTGTTGGTTTCTCTGTAATTTTGTAGGGTGTTTATTTTACAATATAAAATGGCTTGGAGTGACTGTTGTTGTGATTTGGCGCTATATAAATAAAACTGAATTGAAATGAATTGATGGGTGAGGCATCACTATGAACACTGTTTCCGTTTACTTGTTTCCTGTAAATAGACACATTTTCAGAAACAGAATCCATCACGATTAGCATGTCCCTCAACAGATTTTTGGTAAGCTTTTTCAGCTGCTTCTCTATTCACAGTGTGTCACCACAGCCAGTAACTGCACATGTTTATTTTGGCAGACTTCTTATACACCACATGCTATTCCTGATGCAACACCTAAGGGATTTGTGTCCCCTCCTGGGATCAAGCTGGGGATCTTTTTGCTTGTTAGGTGAAGGTGTAAACTGCTACACTGTGGCGCTACTACCCTACACTGTATTTTACATGCCTTTAATCATTTAAGGAAGTTTCAGAGGAGAATAATTTCCTTCACAGTCAAACAGTAATTATTTTCTCTGGCTCTAGTGTAGCCGCTCCAAGTCTGACTCAAAAATAACCCTGATAATGCCACAATGACGTTGTTTGTATTATCAGGGTCTGGAGTTTATGAGTGAGCTCATTCAGTCATCACAACAGACACTCTGTGTTTCACCAAATAGTGAGCAAGCAAATGGGAATCGTCATTAACTGACACAAAATTCAGTTTTGTATCTACAAGATACATATACATTATTTCATGAATGTACCAACCAAAACCTGTGAAACAACCCAACTGGAAAGATATTTATAAATCTTATAAAGTCTGTATCTGTCTTGTGTGAAACTTGAATGAAAAGCATACACGAGTGAAAACAGATATAAGTGAATATAAATGAAACTTGTGTGTTTTGGATACTTACTAAAACAATATATGAAAGTCATGAGAAAGTGGCCACTTTCATGAGTAAATCACATAAGCCTTATATGATTCACTATATGAAGTAGGCCACATCTGATGCAAGTCTTTTGTAAGTTTTTTCTATTTCTTTTCCATATGGGAAAGTGGATCCTGAAATGCAATGTAAACCACCTGGTGGAAATTTCGGAGATAAAAGAAAACTATATGGACAAAAGTACTGGGTTACCTACAGCTTATCAGCCATGGAAACCCATGCAGTGAACCTCCCAGCATACAGTTTATGAGCTGATGTTAATGCCAGAGGAGCTTTGAAACGCTGCAGTTACAGAGTCAGCAGTGTTGGGCATATATGTGCCTCAGCACTCGCTTACATTTGATACAGCACCACCCTCAAATTCAGTAAGAGCTTTAGAGCGACCCATCCTTTCACAAATGTTTGTAAAGGCAGACTGCAAGGTGGGGTGTTTACCTGTGCCAATGAGACTGAAGATATTTGCCCATGTGGTGTATGTGAGCTATCTTTGAGTCAGCTGCTGGAATTTCTGTCATTTTTAAAAATCCGTCTCTTCTTGCCGACTTCCATTTATGAAATACTAAGAAGTCCAGCAGTTGAGGGAGAATAGCATTTATCACTTGCCACCTGTGTTAACTGAAAATAGTTATAATTGTAATGACTCACTTTCCGTGCCAGTCCTTTTGTGATATGATGGCACTTTGACCAGCAAGCCAAAGACCGAAACGTTCAATAAAGCTCTGCTTTATAACAATATGTGGACTCGACAAGTCGGCAAGGTGTTGGCCTCAGGCAACAAATCACATTTGTTGTCATTACACTTTCTCTCTCTCTCTCTCTCTCTCTCTCTCTCTTTTAAATAAATGTATTTATTTAATAACACAAGGCACCTCAGTTTTCAGTCAAATGCGGAGTAAAATAGGGTTTGACCTTTAACCTGGGGGTGGAGCAATGCTTTCAAGAACCAAATCCACATGGGACACAGTGCTAGCTAGTGCTAAAAAAATCTGTTTGCATGTACATGCATATCTGAAGAAGGGTTGTTGATTGTTTTGTATGCATCTGGGCAACTTTTCTAAGGTGAATAATGGTTAACCAATGCCTCTAAACTCTGGTCCTTGAGACTGATTGTTTAAGGCTTTCAGGTTTTTGCTATACCCAGCTGATCATTTAAATCGAGTGTGTTGGAGCAGAGATTGAGGTCTCATTTTGAGAGCATTGACTGGTGGGATGTATAACCAATCAAACCACACACTAATAGGAACTTGCACTTCACTTACAGGAAATTGGAACAAAAGGTTTTATGGGAGGAAGACATGCCATTGGACAGTTGCAGATCAGGGGTCAGTTAAGGACCACGTATGATATGTGAAGGTAGGAAATAGTGTGTGCATGCAAATTATGATGTGCGTACACGTGTGTGTGTGTGTGCTATTCGCTTGGAGAGAGCTTTGTGAAGGGAGATGTAAGGTACCAAGATGCAACGGTGCTGCAAAAGTCAGATGACAGAAATGTGATCTCCGCGTGTGATGTATGACGTTCCACAGATTCAGATACACAGAAACATGTGCGATTGGACCTACGTGCTAACCCACGAGCATGAACACACACAGTTATTTGACTGATATTTGACTTATATGAAAATTAACTTGATACTTATTAAAAGAAAAAAAGGATAAACAGCTTTTTAACTCCTGTACACACAGAAAACCGTGACATTTTGGTACCCTTATAGGACATTGTTGCCCTGAGAAAGTGAACCAATTCCTGCTGAGTGGGGGTGGGTGGGGGACTAATTTATCGATTAGTCCCCAAAAAGTAGGTGAAAATATTTTTTTTTCTCCCAAAAAAAAAATTCACCCATAGAGGGCTAAGTAAAATTGAATGTGTGACTGATCGCTGTATTTTTTATGGCAGTCACATTGCTTTCTAACATTGTGTATCTATCACTAAACTATTCTGTAACTGCCAAAGAAAAAAATGTTCCTTCCTTCCTTACTTGAGTGTTCTTTATGTGTAATCATAAAAGCTGCCCACCACTCTACACTTTGATGAATGGCACACTGTTTTTTTGGGAAATAACCTAAGACCTGCTGACCCACACATTACCACACACACAGTACTCCCTCCTGGGCTAATCTCCTACACTGCTCCCCGACCCTCCAGCTCCGTCCCTGGGAGCCAGAGCTTGCCTTTGATCAACACACATTGTCAAAGAGCACTAGGTGACCTGTGTGTGTGTGTGTGTGTGTGTGTGTGTGTGTGTGTGTGTGTGTGTGTGTGTGTGTGTGTGTGTGTGTGTGTGTGTGTTCATGCGTGCGTGCATCTGTTTGAGGGAGAAATACTTCAGACCGGTGGGGCTGGGAGGTCCTAACCTGAAGTGCTGGATATTGTTCCGCTACTTCCTGCCCTTAAGCCTTGACCCGGAGAACCCGAGCCGAAGGGCCTTTTGTTTGACTGACCCTGAACCTCTCCTGTGCTCCTCCCTGAACAGCTCACGTCCTCCTTCTTTCTTCTTGTCTTCTCTACCCCCTCTCTCTCTCTCCTTGAACCTCAAACGTACACTAATGCCAAACTCTTGGAATCGATCATCAAAGAGACCACCAGAGCGCCCTCATACAAACACACACATACATTCCTGTTATGTTGCCATAGCAGCAGAGAGCCCTGATAGCCTGGTGCTTTGAACCTGTGTGCGAGTAGGTCATTCTCACCTTTAGGGGTCTGCTGAGACAGATTGGATATGACACTGAGAAAGGTTAATGTACGGTTAGAAGCCTCAAATGTCTAAGGAGAAGATATCATGTATTATACACTGTCACGATCAGCACTGAGAGAATAGACAGCGATGTGGGAAAAACACATGGACACATTAGCATGGCAACCACCTGCCATTTCACTGAGTCCGTGTTGACCAGATCTGAGGCAGATTGAGCCACCATGCAAGCAAAAATGAAGTCTTTTGTTATCCCGTGGAGAGCCTACAGCTCATTGACGTAAGAAAGGTAATACATTCATGGTGATAGACTTGCATGCGTAGAGGAATTGTAAGCACAAGACGCACACGCATAAAAACATTAAAGCTAGATGGTATTTTAGGAGCTTAGTCCACTTAAACTAACATGCTTGCCATAGCTGTGCTATTTTGGATTACATACAGCTGCCAGACAGAAAGAGAGAGCAAGGAAGACATTTACAGGTAGCCTGACTGGTTAGATCACAAAGAGAGGGATGTCTTTGTGTTTTGTAGCTCAACGTGAGAGGATAATGCGAGTTAACGTAACACAATTAGCATGCAGTACAATCTTGATCCCCGTTGAAAGACGGTTCAAAAGATGAGAGAAATTTCCTTCATGCTTCAGCAGGGAAGGAAACCTTGTGATAGGTCACAGCAGCACAGGGTTTCCCTCAGCACCTTTGGTCATTAGTTGCCCCATTCAGCCTCTCCCAGTTACATCATCTGGTATATGGACTGCTTCTTATATAGTGCTTTTCTACTCTACTGGAGCACACAGAGATCTTTATACAACATAGCAACATTCACACACATTCATCTATCGGAAAGCAACCTGGTGTTCAATATTTTGCCCAGACTGCAGACTGGAGCAGCAAGGACCTGAACTACCAGCCCTCCAATTAGTAGATGACCTGCTCTACCTGCTGAGCTACAGCCACTCTCTACTCAGAAAAACGCACACATCTCTGACAGATGATCATGTATCAAAGCCTTCCTGCAAATAAGATATTATCAGTGCATCTTTTTAACATGAGAGGAAAACCAAGAAGCAATATTTTAGCGCGGATCAGCTGTGCGCGTGGGTGGATGCAGGCTGCAGGTAGCTCGCTGGTGACACTACCCTCCTCTCTTACAGGCTGGTTGCATTTAAAAATCATCAGTTCACTTTGTTTGACAGGTTGTTGACTAGATATGGTTCACGGAGCAGGCAGACACAAGGCAGATGTTTCATGCAGATGATAAAAATGAATTAATTTCAGATGGAAGTATCATGTGGGCATTATTTTTTTTCTATCGCTTAGACCTGTAATAACCTCACTGTGACTTTTACACACCTTTCATTTTCTTGTTGGCACTAAACACAATTTGCTGTCTGCCGTGTTGTGTCTTTGGCTGGATTAAAAGACTAGCTAATAAAAAATAGGTTACACTATACACAACATATGTAGAAGTACTGACAAGATATTCCAAGTATCTTTAAGTGCAGTTAAAAACCCACCCACAACCTCGTCTGTCGCAAGAAAACAATTAGACATATGAAACAGAGATCAGGTAGTATCAGACACGCAAAACCAGTTTCAGTCTGAAAGAATGGCATAAGCTGAGTCACTGAATCAAAAAAATAAGGCACCTGTTTTGGGCGTTGGAGGTCAGAAATATGTGGAACTTTACTCATATAGAGCACAAACAGTCCTGAGTTCCTCGTCTCTGTCACATCATAGAAACTTATCAGGGTGTAGGAATTATTCAGATCCCCAAGAATAAAGCCAGAACAGCTCATTAAGAGTCCCGCGTTGAGGAGCTTTGTTTCAGCAAAAGTAATGAGCAACAGAACTGGAATAACTCATTATGCAGACGTGTAAAATCACTAAAAAGTGATCCATTGTGATTCACATGAAAGACACCGAATTACTGCCCGTAATCACAGCGATTACAAAGTGAGACTTTCATCGTTGTTTATGGCTCCCATTGGTTCCACTGCCAGTCAAATTGCCTCAATAAAATGGATTTCTGCGTTTCCATGACACGAAACAGGCGTGTCGAGGCTGAGACGCTGGCCCCAGTGTTAACTGATCTGCCTCCAGTAATCGTGTTGTGTGCAGGCATGTGAACAGATAAGACTAAGGGTGGAGGGTGAAACATCACCTGTACCCTGTTTGTATGTAGAATTTCTTTTTTTTCCTACACTTTATTTCAGACAGAGTGTTTAGCCACCACAGGTTTTAAAACAGATTCAGGTCTGTGTTGTTGCTCCTGACAGACTCCAAACTGCAGCTATGACCTTTCACCTCATTTTTCAGGGAGCCGAGTGTACGTGTATTTATCCGCAGGGACTGATCAAGAGTCAGAGCAGGAACAATTTCACTTCAAGTCAGAAAGACACTGTACACGTGAACGTAGCCAAATCTGTTTTTTTCCCATACAGTACTCTGTGGTACATTGTGTTATTCTTTTAATCCATGATTATATAACATGCCTGCAATGTTTCTTTAGGCTATTGAGTTATTTCTTAAGAGCATTGCTTCCCAGATGTATTAAACGACCCTCCCTGTGTTTGTTCTTGCATTTGTTCAGTTCACTTGCTGACTTTCTTGAGACAACAAGCAAGACGGATTAGGCAAGCAGGTATCTCCTTTATAGGGCGTCCTCAGAGGCAAGTCGGTACTTGAACAACAGGCCGTCGTTGCGCATGTCAGCCAAGGAGGAATGCTCAAGATCTGTCGGTATGCAGCCAGGCAATTATTCTCATATACGTCAGTTGTTAAGTGCCTTCAGAGACAAGCCTATAATTTCCCAATTACTAACCCTCATTGGAATTACTTCGACGCATCTGTGTTTATCCTGAAGCTGTTGATCTCTTTTTGAACCACAACCTGTGGGACACACACATAACCTCATGGAAAAATCAATAATTGAACAACTTTCCAGGAAGGGTTGACCTTTGACATTTAAGTTCAGGAAGTTAATAAAGGAAGAAGATGAAAGATAAGCAGGTTTGAATGTTGTTGAGTGAGTCATTAATAGTTAATTTCAAAAAGAGCTCCTAAAGGGGATATGATGCTTCATTTACTATTATTTAGAGCAATTAAAAAAACAGATGTGTGAGACGTAATGTTCCACCTCACTGTTACTGTCAGTGAGGCGAAACATGGCGGAGCATTTAGATTTATGGAAATGATCACCCTCTCCATTGTCTGCATTCTGACACGCACAGATACGTTGGCAGTTTGAATTTTGTGGTTATTGAATAGCTCCTATTGAGAAATGCACCCTTTAGAAACCAAAGACGGTTTGGCTGAGCAAGCTGGAAGGATGAAACTGAGGCAGGAAGGCAGTGTCACACAGCAGGTTCCTAAAAAACTACTTCTGGTAAAACAGCACAGAGAGGGAAGCTGACTCAATGCACAGTCAGTAAACATTACACTCCCTTATGGAAACATGACAGATTAGCCACACAGGGTGGCCAAATTTTTCCTGCAATACTTAAAGGGAAACAATATATTCTAGGTAATCATAAAAAAGTGACTCACCCTTCATATGCGGGTGAATTACATATGCCTCAGCAGGTTTCACACTTAGTCTCATGCGAAAGAAGACAGGATGATAAAATATTTACATAAGACAGGCCTGACAAAATATTGACTTAGCAAATTTCTTGTATGTAAAATCGATTACCATTCAGGCAGTGTTCTTAAAGCATGTAATCTTTACTGACTGCGTCATTTATGCAGCTGTCATGTGGCTGCTTCTTCTTCATTTTCATATGTGGCAGCATTGTGCATCTTTACTGTATTACTTTTTTTGGCAGTCCGTCCAACACATATCAGGAACACGCTAAACCCAGGTTCACTGTGTCTCAGTGTGTTTATATGATACTACTTCACGTCCTTTACTTTCTAATCTTTTGGACTTCTTGTGCATTTTCACTGTTCCTCTGTCTAGTTTTAAGATCATCTCTAACAGTCATTACACTGCTGTAAGTTGTCACATTTGCATGTTTCACATCATCACACAATATTAAACAGAGATGACCCGAGCGGTTAAACACTTTATTTGGAAAACTGAGTTCAGTTTCACTAACCACATCAAGGCCTGATTACTAGCAGACCTGTTGAATCAAGAACTCTCTGAACCTGAATCAGATAAAGTGAAGTAGGCTAAAAGATCTCAAAAATTAGCACATCATGCCCTGATAAAAAAAAAAAGAAAAGAAAAAGAAATGAGAAACAAATTAATTGAAATCTATCACTTTGGAAAATGTTACAAAGGTTTGTTTAAGGCTTTGGGTCTCCAGTGAACCACGGTGAGAACCATTATACACAAATAAAGAAAAATCAGAACAGTGGTGAACCTCTTCAAGAGTGTCTGGCTGACCAAAATCACTCCAAGAGCGCATCAACAACTCTTCCAGAAGGTCACAAAAGAACTCAGAACAACATCTAAAGACCCGCAGGCCTCACTTGTCTCAGTTTCTGTTAGGGCTGAACGATATATCGCATTTGCGATAATATCGCGACATGATCAAGTGCAATTTTCTAACCGCAAAGGCTGCGATTATACTCTGGACATGTCCAAATTCATGGGCTGCATCCTCCTGAGGCCGCATTTGTAGACCGATTACGTCACAGCGACGCGCCGAAGGCTGTCCAAATTACTACCATATCCCAGAATTCATAGCGCGGCCCAGCCAAACTCCAGTTTCCAACAATGGCGGCCGCTACTAAGTTTTAAAATTACTCATACTAATCTTTCTGGGTCACAAAATAAACTTTTAACATATTTTCAGGCGAGAAAGTAGTTGTGTAAACATCAAATATCTGCTCGGTTTATCAAGATATCCCATATTTGCAAAAGTGCTTCGACGTTTTCAGAAGCGTCTGCTACCCACCAGCTCGACAGCTAGCCGGGAGCTCGAGGATTACTGATGCGGCCGAGAACGGCACAACTCCCGGCACATCATTTTCAGATCACCGCGGAGTTTCGCTGCTCGGGTTAAACGTAATATATAAGTCACTTAGACAACCTAAAAATGTTATTGTTGGGCTTTTTTCAGTGTTTTGTTTGTTCGTGAGTAAATCGGTTTGGCTGAGATTAAAGTTATTAGATTAGATAAAATAAAACTTTATTAATCCCCCGGGTGGGTTCCTCCTTGGTTTTCACACAGCTGACTAAACGTCAAACAGAAAACTTATTAAACAGAAGTATGAGACAGTCGAGAATTTACGCCAGTGTCTGGTTATATTTTAGATAGCAAGAAGCAGACGGCCGAGTTTATTAAACTCCACCGAGACAGCGGTGACGCTAATCAGAAGGCTAGACCGTCCAATTTCACGCCTTTAAATTTTAAAGGCGTGTTTGTGTGTGTGTTTATACAATTGCTATTATGTTTGCACTTTATGTGTAATGTTACTGACTGCAGAGATCAGTAAGATGTGTGTATTTTTTATTTATTAGTTTTATTTATTTAATATTATTTTTTAATTGAATGACTGTCTAGTAGTTCACAGATGTCGAAAAACTGAGTGTGGTAAAGCCACTGATTTTGTTTATGTATATTTCTGCAATCTGCACATTGTACTGACTTTCATTTTAATGTTTACACCAGGGTTCCTTGTCAGCACTTTATGCTCAGATGTTTGTAAGCTAAAAATAAACTATTGTGTATGTTCAAATATACTGTTGTGATTGAAGAAGTTAAATAAAAATGTCAGTCATCAATTCATGCATCACCTCATGTCATCATAACAGAGGTCTGTCTTCCAGGAAAGAACAGTTTAAAATTAATGTAATATAGTATTGGCCATACTATATGATGTATTGCTTGTCTTTGTTTAATAATACAGAAGACAAAGACCTTAAAAAATAATCGCATATCGCATCGCAATCGCAATATTGGGGCAAAAAATCGCAATTAGATTATTTTCCATAATCGTTCAGCCCTAGTTTCTGTTATGTAAAATTGATTACTATTCTAGTGCATGTCAGTTATGAAATGAGTAGGCTGTGTTCTCTCAGCCAGTGTTGTTAAAGCATGTAATCTTTACTGACTGTGTCCTTTATAAAGCCATCGTGTGGCTTCTTCTTCTTCAATTTATGTTGATCTCTTCTTAAACCACAAGATTTCCATCATCTAAAGACCTTAAGACTTCACTTACCTCAGTTAAGGTCAGAGTTCAAGATTTAATAATAAGAAAGAGACTGGACAAAAATGGTATCCATGGGAGAGGTCCGAGGAAAAATTCACCGCTGACCAAAAAGAACACAAGGGGAACCATCATGATGTTTGCCAACAAACATATTGATGGTTCCCAAGACTTTTGGACCTACTCTGTGGACGGATGAGACACAAACTGAAGTTTCTGGAAGGTTGAGTCCCATTTCATCTGTTGTAAAACTGTATCATATCATCAGTCAAACATGGTTCTGGTAGTGTGATGGTCTGGGGCTGCCATAGTTGAAGGAACTATGAATTCTGCTCTCCAGAAAATCCTGAAAGAGAATCTCTGCTCATCGGTTCACACCTTGAAACTCAAGTACACTTGGGTTATTTAGCAGGACAATGATTCAAAACAGCAACACAGCAGTCCATCTCTGAATATTTTTTTTAAAAAGGGGAAGGGGGAGGGGGGTGAGTGGCCCATTACGATGCTTTCGCACTTACTCAAACGGGCTGTTCATGCTCAAAAACCCTCCAATGAGTCTGATCAATTCTACAAAGATGAGTGGGCCAAAAAGATGTGAAAGACTCATTGCCAGTTATCACAGTTCTTGCTGTGAAAGTTATTGCTGACACAATCAGTTATTAGGTTTATGGGGCCAGGTTAGTTTGGATACCTTTTTTTCTCTTAATAAATTTGTTTGTTGATCTAAAACATTTAAGGGTGATAAATGTGAAGAAAAGAGACAGACAAGACAGACAGAAAGACACACACTGTAAGAAAGAATGAAATCAGTGAAATCAGCAAGAGGGAGAATACTATTTCACAGCTGTGGTAATTAAAACAACCGCAAAATAAGGAGAAATAGAAATGTTTTGGTTTGTGGGTTTAGAATATAGCTCCAAAACTCACTACAGCAACCTACCAAAGCACTTTTCATATAGTATATAGTTTTTTTTTTACCTAAACCATTAATCTACTAGTTTTACTTGGAATGGATACATCTAAATTATTTAATTATTTTTCCATCAAAGAGCTGAAATTAACTTTAACAGTATGTTAATGCTTGTTTGTTTTTAGAAACCTACTTCCGGGGTCGCTGAGGTTTCCCCACACTCTCATGCTGCGTTTCCGGCCCCGCCTCCCTTCGAGCCGAAGCCCAGCCTTCCTTTGAGGAGACCCCGCCTCTGACAGGTTACGGGGGCGGGGCCAGGTTGTGCAAAGATGGGAGAGAGGGCAGTCAGTTAGAGCGTCTCTCGCCACAGCTGTGCGTTCCTCTCTTCTGTTCTCAGTCGTCTTTTCCTATCCGGCAGAAGGATACAAAGAAAGGGAGACACCATGAAATAGAGACGTAGTATGAACGCGTCGGGGACAACAGAAGGACGAGAGCAACCGAACCGGACAACAGTCTAGCCCCGGACACGGATACTATTATCCCCGGAGCTTCTCCGATGAGTGCACTGGATTTTACCCACCAAAGAGCGTCGAGACCGGGGGGGAGTGGGGCGGACATTATCGCGCAGGTAGGGTTTTGTCGCCTCGGTGTGAGAGACCCGGGGCTCTGCGGGCTGTCCTGTGGGGAAGCTGGGCATGCTGCAGTGCTTCTCTGTGTGTTTCTCTCACACGGACAGCCCGCAGAGCCCCTGGTCTGCTGATCAAGTGTTTCTGCTTAAAGAACGACGAGAGCTGCCGTTTGTGTAGCGGAGCGCTGAAACAAGTCTCCGGGGTGTCCCGCTTGTCTTTTGTCGCTGCTCGGCATTTGCGGTGCCGTGTGTGTCTCTGTGTGTATATATGGGACTGTGTGTGTATTTGTCAGCTGTAAAGCGTACGTGCAAAGTTGCTCGAGCAGCGACGTGTGAGCGGCACGTAGACGGCAGGGGCCGCGTATCGGACTCCCGTGATCAAAATACACCGTCCCGGGAGAGGGAGGTTTTGTTACAATTGATGATTTTATCGCTCCCGTTCGGATACGCAGCTGTAATTGCAGGAATGACGTTAGCAGCACACCAAAGAAAGGCACAAGAAGGAGGAGGAGGAAAAAGCATAAGACACTGCAATTATATGTTCTCGTTTTTTTTATGATTAATCTGAGGCTGGAGCCCAAGTTCCCTGCTGTAGGATTAGGTAATATTTTTCCGCTTCAGTTGGCCTGTTGACTGCACTAAGCTGCTTCACTAACGAGACTCTGTATAACAGGCTGTTCCTGTAATATTCCTATAAGGACGGGTTTATAATGACCGCAGATGATGATGATGATGGTGGTGTAACATGTGCTGGGTCATTCTGGGACCAGAGCAGTTTTGGTCTGCGGAGGGAGGGGGGTGAACTGGTTTCGTTTCGGTATATAGAGGGTGAGGGTTTTCCTTTCCAGGAAAGAAAAGATGAGTTTATGATATGGGCTAATACCTCGTCCGAGCGACACAGACTATTAATCATTTCTTTATGCGCTAGGATGACTTCACCTTGGAAACTAGGCTTAAAGGATTATAGGTGTTGTCTTTGATGACTACCTCTTTCTCTTCTCTTTCTCCTTCTCCCAGGACTGACGGGCTTTCACAGAAGCTCATGGACAAAACTTTGCACATTCTCCAGAAATCCACAGATGGTGTGCCGACCGGGATCACCCTGGATGTGAGTTTGAATATGGACGAAGGGGAAGATTTCACGGAGCAACAGATTGTGGGGCTCTCGGACAAAATACCTCTGGTGAAACCTTATTTCAAGAAGAAACAAAGGAAATTGGATGCCAAATGCCTCCACCGAGCCCTGGAGGATCCTATACTGACTACTTTGCTGAGCACAGATACGCTGGTCTCTGGGGATGGGGTGTTTGTTCCCCGGAACCAGCCGGGCCGGACTCCGGGGAATTTGTGCGCAGCGGCTGTAGTGAAACAGAACTGCCTGGGCCAGGTGTGCCTCAAAGACCGGGGCACCGCTGACAATGCCACCGCTGGGGCCGGTGTGCCTGGGTTGATCACCCAGGACGTTGATGTGGAAATAGCCGATACTACTACGGAGCTGGATGAGACTGTTCGGCGAGGGGAGCGACCTAAGATCAGCGATTCTTCCCCCGACTGCTTCCAGCTGAAACCGGGCCTCAGGGAGTCTGGTAGCGCGGTGACAATAACAGCTCCCAGCAGGGATATACCTCCCATAGTTGCACCCCAGGTTCCTCCACACCAGGAGGGGGCAATCAAAAGCAACGACCTCCTAACCTCTGGGGCAACAAATCCTCCAGTCAAAGACTGCACTGGAATCTCGGACCCCCTCCTCCTGCAGCCTGACAAAGGAGTGCTATTTCAGGACAAAAGTGAAGAGGCCTCACTGGATCTGGTTTTTGAGCTGCTCACTCAGCTCCAATATCACACACACCAGTCAGACTCAGTGGACATTTGTGTGGATTTCCTCCAGGGACTGTGCGTTTATGGCAATGACTGTGCCCACCACCACACCGTCCTGCCCTACCACTGGCAGATCCGCAAGAGCAGCAGCCAGACCTGGCAGAGCATAGCAGATGACTCCCAGGAACAGCTGGAGAGACTGTACTGCAACCCTGACAATGAGCAAGTCAGGCTAAAGTATCAGTAAGTATCCCGCTGTAGTGTTTACTGCAACCTGTACTCTGTGTTAATCAGTAGCATGTGTGCTACAAACTCCCTGGTTAGATACAGGACCCCTGCTACAGAGGGAAGCAGCATCAAAGTATTTCTGTTTTGTTTTTGGTTTTTTTTGGTTGGATCTTTGCCATCTGTGTCTGTGGGTGATGGGACAATTCACTTTGCATTCAGTCAATTGAAAGTAGGAAGTGAAACCACAATTCATGCCCCAAGAGTATCACCCTTCAGCATTTCTCTTTATTCCTGACAATTGTTTTCATATAAATTATAATATTTCCAATATAAGTGGACAATTAAACCGTTTCAAGTTTTAACCCAAATCCTCATTCTGTATAAGCGGGGCTGAAATTGGAGAATACTGCCACCACCCCAGTCCATTTGGTGTTGAACATGCTGCTGAAAGGACTGTGTGTTAGATCGATGGGTATTTGTGACATAGCAACAATGGTGCAGTAATCTGATAGGCTGCATGCAAGTGATAGTCTAAGCCACTTCTGGTTCAGAGTGTTGGAAACTGTAGACCTGAGTTTCCTCTTTGGTTTTGCCACCGGTGACAAACTGAAAACACTGCACAGCTGTTCTGTACATGCGTGGATGATGGACTGCAGACAAGTGACTGCTCCTCCCAATGCTGACTGTTGCTTTCACAGCTTTATAATGCACATGGTCCGTGTGTCCTTCTAGTTAATGTGTCACCTGCATTTACTGTATCTCTTTATTTGAACAGCTATCACGCCCTTGTGTAGGCATGGCCCTGATATCGGTTATCTATTTCCTGCACTTCCCTTCTTCCAAACCCAGATCTGTGATTGGCCAGAAAGCCGTCAAAAGCGAGGCTTTTTCTTTTCTTTCTTTCTTTTTTTTTTTTTTATAGCACTCGTTGCAGAAAGCCGTGAACTTGCGTGACCCCCAGCGGCCTTGTGCGGTCAGTGACACAAACGCACTTGGCAGCTCTCTTCTTCCCTCGGTCATAAGCGTGCGTGTCACTGTGTACACTCGCACCCACACTCACACACGCACTGCTTGGCACGCAAACACTCGCACGAATAAACTGCACAGGGAAGCAAAGTGACTCGCAGTGCTCTCACGCTCGCCTTTTAGCAGACGGAGATAAACGTCTTTTTCTCCCTCGCCCCCATTGGGGTGACACAAAGGAGCATCTACTGCTTCCTGTGAAACTGTACTGTATGCAAGTACATTCACACTGTCACACACACAAAGGGTACTTGTACACATGTTTGACCCTAAGCTTTCAATCTCTTCTGCAGTGTTTGCGAGTTAGAGGCCTCCCCTCATTTTCATGTCATTATGTGGATCTAATTACAAGTGCACTTTATGTCAGTATAGTGTAATCTTAAGGCATTAACCCTATCCACACCCCCACTCACATTTAAAGCCCTTTAAGCACCTATGTGTTTGAGGTGTGCACCAACTTTTGTGTGTATGTGTTTGACTTGTTGACTCATGTTTTCAGCTGAAACTATGCAAAGAGCATATTGCTCCACAAACAGGATATGCACCTGGTGGTGTCAACCCAGATTCTTCAGAGGCCTTTTGAGTGTGTCTCATACAGTAAGACAGGACCATCTGGCTCACTTGACTGAAACTGCAGTGGAAACCAGAAACGACAGAAACTTTTTACCAGCACATTTTCAATGTGTATATGTGGAAATTCTGTATCATATGAATAATCCTGTAATGACTGTTTTTGTTTTTCTTTACATAAAAAAAAAACTTTGAGGCATTTCAGTCAGTTTTCTTTTTTAGTCTGATGCTGGTGTATCTTCTGATGACTGGAGTTTTGTTAAAAGCTAATTTATTAATATATCTTTGCCATTTTTTAAGTGAATATACCCAAGTAGCAGAGGATACATTTTTAGTTTGGCTAAAAAGGAATTCTCCAACCCTGACCCTTAAAACAGGTTTGACTGTTTGTGGATGGTTGAATGAAAACACAACGTAAAACATTTTCACATGATCCCAGATAAGTCATTTTCTTGCGTGTTTAGCTTTTTATCGGCAAGAAGTAAACAGTGGCCAGTTTCTGGGTTTTTGGTTTTTTGGGGTTTTTTTTGTTTTGTTTTGATCTTTTTATTTTTCTAAGGTGGGCCATTATAGATTTTATTTACACCACAGGTAAGGACCGTAAATAAGCTCGTCTCTGGCAGATTCGATTATGTGCACTATGGGCAAACTTTAATATCGGTCGGGGGCTCTGAAAGCGGAGCAGCCTGCCGAGTGATGACACACAAACTGGGGGAAAGTCGGTTAGCCGTGCAGCGTCGACACAAATCAGCTCATTCAGCCAACTGCTCAAAGCTTTGTGTAGCATTGGGTGTGTGTGAGAGCTCTTTTGATCGTCTTACTTTAGAGATGCAACCCAGCTTGTCTTTTCATGCACGCAAGCAGCCACACGCACACACAGGGTGGAAGGCGTCACCGTGGTTACGGCAGCCAAATGATAACATCGTTAGCAGTATAAAGAGGAGCAGATGACTTAACAAGCTCTGCCGTCGGTATGGAGACACAGGCCCATTCGGCCTTTGGCCGCGCGCGCGTGTGTGTGGCAGGAAAGAAAATGCACGACTGCTTTTGTATATCTCCATCTGATTATGTTTTGCATGGCCTACTACAGGGCGTGTGTGTGTGTGTGTGTGTGTGTGTGTGTGTGTGTGTGTGTGTGTGTGTGTGTGTGTGTGTGTGTGTGATCCATAACACAGGTTAATCCCATCCATATGATAAGCAGGAATGGAAGTCCGGTTAATCCGTTTTAGTCATGAACTCAGCAGTGAGGAGGAATGTCACAGTCATCGCTTCTAAAACTTATACTGTAATAATCCTGCACCGTACAGTTGTTCATTTGTGCTGCCGTGTGTGTGTGTGAGAGAGAGTGAGGAATAGTGTTCACTTTACAAGCTGATTGTGTGACAACTGTTACTTACAACAAAATACAAACTTTTTCCTGTAATATCTGTTTAAGGAGGAACTTTAGCACTTGACATCTTGCTCTGTGTGTGTGTGTGTGTGTGTGTGTGTGTGCGTGCGTGTGTGTGTGTGTGTGCGTGTGCGTGTGTGTGTGTGTGCGCGTCAGTCATGAAGACAGGCCTTTTTTTGATTAACCATGTGATAAAAGCTTTGCTTGTCATTAACTGGCATAAAGAGTCACTGAGCGCCAAGGACAGAGCAACCTGACACCAAGGTGTGTGTGAGTGTGTCTTTGTGTTTCTATCACAGGGGATTCTGTGTTACCTAGATGTGTTTCATGAATCTCAGAAAATCAAGGATGATTGTGTCTAAGTGAGCTGTGTTTGTTTGTGAGAGTAGAGGCAGTATCAAGATAGTCAGACTGGATGTGTGTTTGTGTGGATATAATGTGTCAGACAGATCACGCCATGAATCAGAGGGGCGAGGTCTGTGTCGCTCTGCCTCTCATTACTCAAGAGTCTGCCTCCATTTTTTTTTTTTTTTAAATTCCAGCTCCACCTCCTTTTATTTAATTTAATTATTTTTTGTTCATAATAATTCCACACCAGATTTAATTTTTTTGTCTTCTACATTTCCTTGACGTGCCCATTTTCTTCCCTTTTATTCCTCTGTCTCGCTCCTTTTCTTTATTCCTTACTTTTCCCTGAAGGGCCCCAAAGAGGTGGGAGAGATGTCCCAGTGCTCTCAAGCAGAATCCTTTTCCCTGTGATTTCAAACAGTTTTTCTTTCTCTGGTCTTCTCTCCTCCCTCAAGTGTTAATTAAGTGTTGATTTAAATTCCAAACTCATTTGCTTATCTTCCCCCTTTTTCATCTTTTTTTAAAGCCTCACATTCTTTATAGGCTGGGCACCTTTAATATTTTCAAAAGAGAGGCTTAAAGGACTGAGAGAGGACACCCTGAGCTATGAGCTCAATTATGTGGACAGATACACTCATACTGGAAAAATCCAGGACGTGCAGGTGACGCGAGTGTGCACTTCTTCCTGTTCTGTGTGTGCGTGTGTGTGACTTTGTTGTGTGTTCACTGCCTGTAAAGCTAAAAAACAGGAACAAATGAAGCCTATTTAAATAGATAACTGGATTGTGAATACAAGGAAATAACACTAGTACGTGACATCAAGGTTCTGTGTGTGTGTGTGTGTGTGTGTGTGTGCGTGTGCGTGTGCGCGTGTGTGTGTGTGTGTGTGTGTGTAAAAGAAGTGTTCGTCAGCAGATTTGCTTGACTGACTGAGTTATCTGGGCGTGACTGGATGAAGTTTTGCGTGTACGTACATGAATCTGTCCAAAGAATGTGTGTGTGTACGTACATAGACGAGTGTTCCTCCAGTGTGTGATGTTCACAATAGCATGACTGATGTTGGAATGTGGGTCCTTTGGTGTGTAGTCATGAGAAAGTTTGAAGGTGTGTGTGCTATAGGCATATTCCTTAGGAGCCGCTGTCCTTTTTCCATCGCCTTGCCTGCTTGTAGTGTTGGGAGCTGCTCGGTACAAGTTCCTTTCCTTTTGGGTGCACCTTGGGAGAAAAGTGGGAGAAGCCCCGCATTTCCAGCATGGTCTTTGACTCTGCTAGAGTGGGCGTGCTTTGGGTCACTATCCAACTCTTGATTGGCCATCTTACCAAATCTCAGTTCACTTAATTTAACTGCTGGAATTTTATTTTTAAAATGGGGCAAACTAGATGGGGAGGAAGGGGCTATATGAAAGGAATTGGAAATAATCAACTCCGGAGACTCCAGTATTTGTCTGAATGTGCAGCGGGGAGGGAGAGAGTAGGATGTGTGAGAGGTAGATACAGAGGCTACATCCTTTTTTAAAATTTCCAATCAGTGTTTTATGTTGAAATGATAAGGTTGAAAAAGCAAGGCTGAGGTGGTTTGTGGAGATGGTGGAAATACTGGTCGGAGGAGGAAAATAAGACCTCACAGGAGGTTCATGGATGTAGTGAAGTAGGACACATGGTTGGAAGGGGTAGAGTGAGATGGAGGCAGAACTGGGTCAGAGGCTTTTCAAACAGTCTTTTTAGAGGTCCTACTAGACCAGAGTAGAGCAGACCTGAGGCGTAAATATAACAAGCATGCTTTTAAATGAAAACATATCAGTAACGACACTGTGGTAATGAGTGAGGTAGGATGGAAAGCTCAAGTTCATTTTCTCATAACACTTGTGCATGGTTTGTTAGTCAGCCACACACACACACACACACGTGTCATCATTACATACCGTCACAGGCGAAAAACATTCTGTTCCGATACCATGAAAACATGTCACAGGAGAGCGCACAGGTGCAGGACAGGGTGAAACTAAAGATCAGCATCAGTGAAAATCAGATTTATTTATTTTTGTATCATCACTCCCTTGCACCTTTTTTCATTGTTGTTCTGTTTTTCTCTTCCATTTCTGCCTTTCATTTTCACATTAATACAGCTATTCATTTTTTTTGTTTTGTTTTTTTCCCATTTTAAACTGAAATGCGTCTGCGTTAGTTGAGAAGAATTCAGAAAGTCGCAGGGATTATCTGCACCTTCTCTCTGTGTGTTTCTGGTAATCAGGTGATCTGATTATCAGTGACTCACTCTTCAGTTACTGTTTTGTTTCTGCACGTGCTCTCTAAATGAACTCTCATTTCACTTCCTATTCCAGAGATGTGTTCGCGGTATGACTTTGCAGAAATACAGATGTAAATTTAGGGTATGTAACTACCATTTGAGTCAGTGTTTATGCGAGTTTTCAAAAAACGAGACGGGACCTCTCATTATCACCTTCCTGTGAGACACTGGTGTGTTTGCCAGTAACCCCAGCAGCCAGTACCTGCACTTAGTGGATGAAACTGAAGACTTGTTTTCTCTTCGGCCATTATAATACGAGGTTTCACCGCTTCAGGCTGTTGAACTTATAAGGAGGTTTCAGCGCTACTGCTACTGCTGCTGCTCCACTTCTCTGTTTTTCAGTGGGAAACCTCTAAACTGTGTAGTGTACTTTTTTTAAAGTAACACACACACAGTCTAACATTTTCACGTTACATTCACTTAGCTTCTCACTAATATCAATGAGACCATTAACATCATCATGCAATGTGCCCGCTTCTATGGCTGTAGTGTCATGTGCATGTTTAGTGTGTTAAATATTTGTATAGATCGTGTATATGTGTGTCCTTGCCATAGCACGCCAGTGTGTTTGGCCACATTTATGTAAGTGGTATGTCTGACCCAGAAAGGATTTGCCGGAGGCTCGAGGGAGGACTAATGCAGCGCGACTGATGCACATGCACACACTCAGACATGCACGCAACAGTGTTTTTGACCCGCGTGTGTTGGGACAGAGAGGGGTTAAGGCGAGGTTGTATGGGCGTGAAAAGATTATGTGTTTCCCCTATTTATTTTTTTGGCAGATGGTAACTCTACTGTACTATGCTGAAGTGCATTCACTGACCACCTACAGCTACTAGATCATTATTCTGTAGGTTAACCTGATTGTTTGCTACTCGAAATAGCAAGGCTTTAGAGCAGGGGCTGGAGTATTATCATTATTATCATCATGTCTAGATTATTGTAATTCATTGTTCACTTGTCAAAGCAAAAACTCCCCGAATCGTCTGCAGCTGCACTAACTCCCCACTGAATGCAGAATTCATTTTAAGACTGTGGTTCTGACTTTTAGAGCTGTAGATGGACAAGCACCAGCTTACATCAGTGAACTTTTACATTCTTATGTCCCCAGCAGGTCCCTGAGGTCATGTGATCAGGGCCTGCTGGCTGCTTATCATATGAGGCTGAAAAGGACACAGCTTTTTCAACATTGGCTCTCAGACTCTGTAGCTCTCTCAGAGGGAGAGAGCTACAGAGTCTGAGAGCCTTAGATCTGTGGACTCGGTGATCTCTTTAAAAAACACACACACACAGAACAAAACAACTAAAAACTCACATTTTTAAATTTGTTTGGTTAACTTTTTTTTTTTTTTAATGTTCTGGTATTTTCTTTGTTGATGTTTACTGATGTTTTGATTTGGAAGGGCTAACCTATCTTTTTATATAATATAAAATTTGCTAGGCAGCTATTTGGTTACTTACTGTAAAGATTTGAGAGCAATGTCAGCCATCGTTGTACATAATGAGAGAGCTGTTCCCATGAGCTGGTTCCATGGGGAAGTCAAAGTAAAGTTAATCCTAGTAACTTGCTCAAGGGCACTTTGAAGCACAGTTGTCATGTATGGCTTTCTGTTTTTCATTTGTAAGTCATTTACTTTAAATTTACACCCTATGCAGCTCAGTATAAGTGACTAAGTAGAGGTTTGATCATCCTGCTCCAGGGCTCACGGATTAAGTTAACGTTCCATCAACAGCTTCGTGCTTTGTAGCACAGCTTCTAATGGAAATATAAACTGTGACTATTTAACAACAAGGTCATCACTCCACAGCCCTGCGTGCTAGCCGTCCGGGTTAATGTGCATTGCTGACTGCAGCGCTTAGCTACGTAGTTATTCTAATGACTTCAAACCTTGTGTTGCAGGGGTCGAGTGTTTGCCCTAGACTTTGGGACGATGCGAGTGTGCGACCTCGAGTTTGACTGCGTCCGACGACTGAGCACCCCCCCCAGCCCTCTACCCCTGCCTGCGATGAACCCAAACCCCACCCCCAGCTGTCACACAGTGTGGAAGTACTACTGCAGAGACAATTTTGGCTGGAGGGAATACTCCGAGGTGAGCCATTCGGTGCATTTATTTGTGTGTGTTCGGGTGCATTCAGGCTCTGCGAACAAGATGCCAGACACATTAGCTTCGCCCACATTAATCAATTGTCCAGTGATGGGGTGGATTTAGAAAAACAGCTCTCATGTACACAAACTACTTGCTTTTGTAACACAGCTTTTTATCCATGTGTGACCTTTTATTTATCGTCTTTGCAATGGCCACATTTGATTTACAGGTAAAATGGAAAAATGCAGAAGTTACCTGCAGAAAATGGTAAACAAATGTGTTTTCCCTCCCTTTCCTTCTGCTCCACAGCCTGTGGTTAAGCTCATAGAGGAGGCGAGTTCGAGAGGTCTTAAGGAGGTGAGGTTCATTACGCTCCAGAACCAGTATATCCTCAACATCAGGGAGGGCTTCCAGCAGAACGCAGTCTTCGGGTTCCGACGTCAGATCAAGAAGCGGCCCATGTTCATGTCCTCCGTGATTCTCACACCACACCTACAGTAAGTAAACATGGCTGATATTAGATCTAACTACAGCTTTGCTTTTGTGGTTAGGAGGTGAGCACTAATAGAGCTAAAGCTGGATCCAGAGGTTGAGGTTTTGGCCATGGTGAAGACATGGCTCGAGTAGATAAACAACAACACAGCTGAGATGTCTCCACAGTGACTTAGTGGATTTGCTCTCAGAGCATCGCTTGCAGTAATGTAAGCAGAGACTCGTTTTTGTGAACGTGTTACTGTATTCATAGGAACTGTATTGTACTCTGCGCGGGCATTAGGCTTAGTTTAGATTGGGCGGAGTGATACACCCAGTATGGTGGCTGTTCTGAACTACCTAATGTGACGGTTGTTGTGATGCAGACTTTAAATAAAGGACTGCATCTGAGGCCAAAGCTGTTAATCACATAATGACTATTGCCAAGATACACCCAGCCTTATAGTAAGTAATGCCAGAAAACGACTTTTTCCAGAGCTTAGTATTGGTACTAATTAACAGTAGCAGTTCTCGTTTGAAAGGTAGCAGTCATTAACTAGATTAATAGCCTTGCTTTTCTGTTTTTTCCTGCTGGCTTGCCTTTGTACTTTCCAGCAGAGCTGTCTAAATCGTTTAGCACTTAGATCAGAGAACATTTAGTATTTTTGCACATGAAGCAACACTGACTTCTAGAACAAAGTTCTGCGTTCAACACAAAAAAAGTCCCTGGCAACATGTGCAAAGTCACTCGCACACAAAGTTGATTCTTGAGTATCTGACACGCCATCTTCTTGTGGCTCTCTGTGTTCTCTGAGCATCCTGAATTTGTAGTTTGGAGACGCTGCAGGCACACAGAGGTCGGTACATGATGTTAATGTCACAGTCAGCGTTGAATACTGAACACTGTATTCACATTTTATCTTTTCTGCTGCACACTGGCAGCCTGAGCTAAACTCAAACCCCATCTTTACCACGGCACAGATTTTTGGCACGTCAAACAGAGTCACTGGGACACGGGGAGATGTCCTGTGCAGAGCGAAGCAGATGGACGGGAAAATGAGATAAAGGAGGCAAACGAGAACAGACGAGTCAAGTCGAGAGACGGGGCAGAGGCAGAAATCAAGGAAAGGGTGAAAAGAAGCAAAACATTAGCGCTCCAGATCTAGCAAACCTTTTCTAATGCGTTTCTTTCCCCTCTTTTCTTTTTAAAAAAAAAAATAAATTCTTTCTTTAGCTCAGTCAACTTCCTGTCCTTATAGCAGTGAAGTGATCTGACTTGCAGCACTCGGGTCTTATTTTTGAAACAAGTAATACCAGATTGGAAACAAGTGGAGTCATTTCACCCCATTTGCAGAATCTTTCACTTCCTTTGCCGAGCAGGCTGCTGTAGCGGTGTCCTGCCAGTTTCCCACACAGAGCGAACGCTAGAACGAGCTGTTCCTACCGGGGCCCTGACAGGCAGGGGAAGACAAAATGGAGAGCAGGAGATGGAGGGAGAAAAGGAGAGAAGGAAAAGAGAGAGAGAGGGAGAAGGAGGGAGACGCAGAGCACAGCTGAGGAAGTGAATGAGGTCTAAATGGTTTCCAGACTGGGTGCACAGCAGAGTGGAGTTGGTGAGTGAAGGAGTGTGAAATGTTCCTGTGGGGAGCTGGAATTTGGATTGAGTGACTTGTTATGGGACGTTGTCATCCATTTGGTGTGTGTGTGAGCTTCAGTTAATTACTTTATCTGATCACAGTCACACAATGGGCACCAAAAAAGAAAAAAAAAGCTTCTAGCCAGGCGATCCAATAAAATGGGAATTTTATTTGTGCAAAGGAATGGCTGTCAGTCCGTCCGGTGTCCTTTCGAGTGACCTGAAACAGTTTGTTGGCGTGTGTGTGTCTGTGTGTGTGTCTATCAGGAACAATCTGTGCTTGGGCTTGGAGGTTGAGGTCATTAGCTTGATTGGCACTCTCCCCCCTCACTCCCCTCCCCACCGCTCTCCCCCCGCCTTCCTTCTGTCATCTCTTTCTGCTCTGCCGGTGTTATTTTCAGCCATCTCCTCCCCTCTCTCCCCCCCTTGTTATCTGCCCCTAATCTTCCTCCTTTTCTTTTTTTCCTCACTCTTTTCTCTCCCCCAAGTCCATCATTCTCGTGTTATCTGTCCCTTTTCATTTCACACTTGTTTTCTGCAGCAGGCTGTCTGTGATCTCTTCAAAGCACACAGGGAATAGAGACATCGATTTCAGGGAGGAGGGGGGAGAGATCGAGACCGGACAGACAAGATAAGCGAGAGAGAGAGAGAGAAAGGAGATGAGAAAAACTGTCGCACCGACTTAGAGTCACTCTGATCACAGTCTCCTGACAACGCGCGCACACACACACACACTCACTTTCTTATGGCTGATAGCACTAACAGCATTTACACTTGGAGGGCGATAACTTGACAGCCAAACTACTGTTACCGACTCAAATGCCAGACGTAATAGTTTTCTTTTTTTGTCACTTTTTGACAGCTCCACAATGGGCATTTTATTTCCCCCCCCTCGTGTCTTGTTCTCGCTCCTGTCTCTGCTTCACTTCGCCTCCCTGTTGTCTTGTTTGGTGTCTGGGTTTCATTTTCGCGCAGTCCTGTTGTTTTGTTTGGTCGGTGATGGCTGACGGCTGCTGAGGAGCTGCTCCGCTCCCCTGTGCGGTGATGTCATTGTTGACAGTCAGTGGCAGATGATTTTTAGAGAGCGCGCTCGTGGAAATGCTAGTCCACTGCGGCAGGCAGGCGGGCAGTTTTGTTTCACTCTTGGGGATTTTTGGGTGTGTGTATGGGGGGAGGGGGGGGTATTGATTGTAGGCATATGGGAGCACAGCTATAGGAAGGTGGAGAGATGGGGAGTGTGCTGGGGTGCCATTAGGTGATGGTTTGGTTGCTGTAAATTCCTCCAAAGCTGCTCTCACTGACCTTCAGCAGGCATGGATAAAGGCAGATGAAAAGAGATGAGGTTTCAATAAAGGGCAGCAGCTATCATCCCTCTGTGAAGCACACTTGATCAGAGTAATCGGCGCTTCTGATCCAGTCACAGTTGTCCGGTCTTTCTGAGCATCGTGTGGAGGCCTTTTCATAATGCGGATTCTCAACTATGAGCAGTTTATTGATATTTTTTGTTGTCTTTTTTTTTTGTAAACAGACCATACTTCAAAACAATTGAAGTTGGTGAGAGCCCCTCCTGTGTCACACATTCCTCAGTGGCTTAGGGGCTAAGTTACCTCTCACTCTGTCCCTTGTATGTTGAAGGTCGAGGGTTCAAGTACAGTGTGGGGTGTTTTTCAGGGTGACACTTTTTTGTCTATATTATGTAATCCTCATCAACACACTTTTCAGAAATCATTTTTATATTTTATTTTTTTTAACTGTAAATATTTTCCCACGCACAAAATGATTGTGTACTGCGGAGGGACAGCTTTACTACAGCAAGGTAAATGTCCCTGAACAGTGAGGGTGACTACACTTTGAATACAAAACCAGTATGGCAGAAATTATTATGATCACTCAGAGTAATCCCATTATGTACCAGGTAGCTGCTATCTCAGGTACAGTACACTTGTGTTTATGAGCCATCTCTCTTCAACTCTGTTAGCCAACCCCTTTATCTCTGGCTTTTTAGCTGCACTGAAGTCAAGCTACAGATTGAGTCCACTCATAGCAACAATCCCACCACAGTTTCTCCAGAAATTGCGTAATCTAGTTATTTATAAGATTGCATGCGAGTAAGATCATCTCACTGCCCTCTAATTAGACGTAACTTACATAATACTTCCTAGTAACATTTTTAATGACTTTATATTGCATGTAAAATGAAATGAATCATACTTTATTCAAGGTGACAGAATTAGCACACAGCTACAGCTGCTTTCTTATATGTGATTGGTCGGTAGTACTCAGGCTACAAACCGAAAACGTCCCTTTGCCTGCAGATCTGAGTATAGAAATTCGAGCTGCACTGAATATTTTTCATGTAAACCTCATCACAATTCCCAGAACCAAAACTGATGTGTATAAATGTTTGTTTTGTCTGATCAAGCAACTTGCAAATTCATAAAATGTCTTTTATCCCATTCAGTTTGATAATCAAACAGCCTATTGTCAGTAGCTTGGTTTGTCCTGAATATAAATATATTTGTCTATATAATGTGCAGTATATGCCCTAAATATGCTATTAACATAGGAAATAAGTAACCATTAATGATATTTCTTACACTACTGTCAGAAATCTAACGCTTCATTTTCTTTCTTTCGTTTTAGGACTTTGAGCGGCCTCTCTCTATCTCCTCTCAGCTGTTCGTCGTCCTCTTCCTCATCCTGCTCATCATCCTCTTCCTCCTCCTCATTATCATCATCCTCCTCCTCTTTGTCCATGGACCTTCCTGCGTCATATCCCCTCTCGCCAACTACCACCAACCCACCCAGCCTTTTTCCTGAAACGTGGTTGCCAATGACCATGAGCCAGGACTTCCTTCAGGTGCCGGTTTCCCGCGAAGACCGCAGCTACAGGACGGTGTACAGCCTGTTCCACAAGACGGTTTCGGAGACCAAGTTCAGGATCATCAAGATCCTACGTGTGCAGAACCCCTTCCTATGGGAGAAGTATAAGAGGTGAGAGGAGAAGCAGATTATTATAGAGATGTCTTTTAATCATGTATAATTCCTACAAACTTTAACCATGACACCAGGAAACTTTTCTGTCAGTAAGTGTGCTAGCAGGGTTGCATGTATTAATTTCTTTTGCATGTAGCTTCTTTTTTTTCATGCTTTGTGGGAAAGCTGTGGCATTCGAATTTGATGCATGTGTGGTTGGGTTGTCGAGCACAGCTCTGCTGAAATAATCAACATCTACGATGTCATGAGAAAGGCACGAGTTTCAAAACTTGTTTTGACAGTCGAGAGATTTGACCTCACTTGAGGACATAAAATAAGTATTGATGTTAACAGCAACGATCTGTGTTTTATATAATGAACCCATAGTGTTGCTGAAGTTGCACCAGAGTACGGTGGTAGTTTCACAGACTTTGCTGTTGCGGTGCAGACTGGATGTTAATCCTTTTTATTCAGATATCTGTTATTGAAGTCTAAAACGTTTAAGACTGAAACGATAATCAAAAAAAGGTTTAATGTAAAAAAATGTAAAGAGTGGGGAGGTAAGAAAGAAAGAAAGAAAGAAAGAAAGAAAGAAAATAGGCCAAATGGGAGCAGCTGTGTGGGACTTCGTGAGAACGAGTCAGCAGTGGTGTGTGAAAACAGCAGATGGAGAGATGTTTGGTGATGATGATGTTCCTGTCTTCAACACACAGGGCTAACCGCTGTGATTAGTGCAGGGCAAGGCCTATCAGCTGTGACAGTTATACTCTCCCACACGGGTACCACACGGTTTCAAAATGACTGAAGGTGTGTGTTTCTGTGCGTGCGTGTCACTGAATTTGAAAGTGTTGCCCCCCCCTCTGAATGTCGGTAGAGTTCCTCTTCCCACACTCTGGTTATGACAGGAAACCCATAACTGCTTGTTTGCTTGTCTGTTTGTGCGTGTGTGTGTGTATTTGCACGCAAATGACTTGTGAAATGTTCATGTGAAAAGAGAGCGTTTATCACCTCTTTTCTAAATTTGGAAATTAAGTGTGTGTGTGTGTGTGTGTGTGTGTGTGTGTGTGTGTGTGTGTGTGTGTGTGTGTGTGTGTGCGCGTCACTAACAAGCTGAGAGATCATGGGAGGTCATGCCAGGGTCACAGCCTTTCTGGCCTGAAACACTTTCAAAATGAGCAGCGCGTTACAGCGTCACTGTACCGATCGTTGCGCAAGAACCAGATTCAGGGCTGCGTTTTTCCACAGTTTCAGTGCACGCAAGGTTGTGGTCACAGTTAGTGTTAAGTCGTATTTTCTCATCAATACAGTCTGTGTGTTATTTTCTGAAATGAATGAATCGCTGACAAATCCCCTTTCGCCTCCTCTGCTCCAACAGGAAGAAGGAGTACATGTCGCGGCGCATGTCGGAGAGGGACCGGCAGCTGAGCGAGCGTCACCTCTTCCACGGCACCTCGGCCGACGTGGTGGAGGGCATCTGCAAGCACAACTTCGACCCCCGAGTCTGTGGCAAACACGCCACCATGTTCGGACAGGGATCCTACTTTGCCCGTAAAGCTGTCTACTCGCACAACTTCTCCAAACGCTCGCCGAAAGGAGTCCACTGCATGTTCCTGGCCAAAGTCCTCACTGGAAGGTAGGTGTGTGCGTGCATGCTTGTGTGGACACTGATAAGAAAACATCTCCAGTTATGGGTGGAGTTTTATTTATCTGGAGGGGGAAAAATAACATGTCATTTGGGTTAAATTGCTGGGAATATATTAGCTTAATCGTGTGATTTGTGTGCCTCTAAAGCAATGGCCCCCACTTATACCACTCACAGTGCTTTGCTTTGTTTAATTGTTCCCCGTTTACATCTTAGCTAGATGTAAATCTGCTTTGGTTTAGAGGAGGTCGGAAAGAACATAGTTTGGTAAATGCTAAATCAAGGCCTTATGTGTCCTGGGTTTATCGCTGGCTTGCACGGTTTAGCGTCCCTAATGAACCGTTTGCAGTGTTTGACAAGTATGTTCCCTCCAGTGCACGGCTCTGCATAAACAACTTTTCCTTTTTGACCCCCGTCTCTCGCAAACGCTCGAGTACTTCTACATTTCGATTTACAGAACACATCGGCATCAATCTGGATCGTGAGAAACCGGAGGTTCTTTTCCATAAACCATCTTTCATGTCATACTATCGTCATGCTACACAAATTCCTTTTAAAATGCAAGTCAAATGTAGAGCCACACATGTAAAACAGCTGATTTGGCTGTGCCCATCGTACGTTGCCGGCTTTGTTTTGCTGCAGCAGAGTGTGTGGTGCACCCAGGGGATTGTGTGGCGGTTTAGGAACAACACTCTGTCTGTAAACCTGGGTCCAATCTGTTCCACGGCATAAGCGTCAGACCCGAACAGCAACACAGACTCCACGTCTCTACCCGCTGCCTTTGTCTTATTTATGATCCCCGAATAAGCAGCACAGAGACTGATGGATGACGGGTCTTTGGGGATTGACATGAATATTTAAGCGAGGAAAAACAACCTGCCTACAGTGCACAGTTTCATTTCATACAGTCGCTACATGCTGTATTATATGAAGTGTGGCGAAAGATACGGCAGTCTTGTAATCTTGAAATTTAGATTTCTGTGTGATAAATTATTATCTTGTATCTCCAGAGTCCCAGCTCCTTAACTGAGCTTTTCTGTTTTCCTCTTTGTTTTCACACAGGTATACTGTAGGAAATCCCTCTATGCGACGGCCTCCACCTATCAACCCTCGTGACGCCTCTAGCGACCTCTATGACTCCTGCGTGGACAACTGGATGGACCCCCAGATCTTTGTCATCTTCAATGATGACCAGAGCTACCCTTACTTCATCATTCACTATGAGGAGGTGCCCAGTACAGTCGCTGTCTGAGCCAAGATTGCAACGCGGTGTCTGTATTTGCAAACACTTAATGTGCAGAGTCTGTTCAGGTTGTAGATGAGTGGATCTACTCATCTACAGCCACTTTAAAATAACAATTAAGACGAATTAAAAAGAAAGTATATGTCCACTTTGGTTTAACAGACTCTATTGTAATCGGTTTGTTACACTAAATTTAATCCAACTGAAGGTGAAACCAGTCGAAACAGACTAAAAAATGTTTGCAAATACTCGGTGTTCCCGGTCTGTAGTCAGCTGGATCCACCTAGCCTGGACTGCATCAAGGAATAACAGACCGGATTCATCTGGACGAAACTGGACTAGCAAAGGACACACCTGTTTTAATCTACTGTTCAGAGGTGGATGACAACTGAAAACGGCTGCAACAGACTTGAGTGGACTCGTATAGCACACTTTGTCTGCTGTGGACAAGTGATTATCGTCACTTTGGAAAAAGACGAAATGTACTTATTTGGAGCAGATGCAGGTAAAACCCAATCTAGCCCGCACCCCCACACTTAGCCTAGCCTGGCTGCCCCTCCTTGAGCCTGCTTCTGATGGAGGTCCCTTCCTGTTAAAAGGGAGTTCTTCCACCCCGCTGTTGCCAAGTGCTTGCTGACGAGAGCCTGTTGGGTTTCTCTCTGTAATACTGTGGGGTCCTTACCTTACATTATAAAGCGCCTTTGGGATGACTGTTGTTCTGAACCTGCGCTTATATAAATAAATAAATTTAATTGGGTAATTTTGACTTGTACATGATCGTGGTTCCCACTGGACAAACACTGTAGTAGACAGTTGGCGTCCTCTCAGTACTGTGAATGACCACCTGGCCACATTATTATTTTGAGGAAGCTGCAACAGACCAATCAGAGGCTTCCACAGAGAAGCTGTTGGAAACCCTGACCCTCCTGTTAAAGTGTTTACCCAGCCTCCGGCCCATTTTCAAGTATATGTGCTGCGTGTATGAATCTTTTAAGTTTAACAGACATTTATTTTGTGGCCTCTTCTTACCAGAGGTGGATGTGAGTTTCAGAGGGACTTTCCACATACTGTTAACCTCATGGCAGAGGATTCACGTGAAGCTAGTGCTGCTCCCGGATGCCGTTTTAGCTGTTGTGCCCACCGCTTAGGCTCCTTTGAGGGGCTGAGGCGTGTACGTCATGCTGAGACATAATGCTGCTGCAACGGCGGCAGCGCTGTAGCGTTCTGTCAACAAACCCCCTTGAAACTCATCTCTCTCGGATTGCTCTGTCGCTCAGAGACGGTAGAATTTCTTTTTGTTTTTGAGACAAGGTGTACAGACGTTCTTTGTTTATATTTGAACTGTGTGCCTTTTGTTCATAAAAATGTTTATTTATGTTAGTTTAATGTAACATTGGTTAAATAAAAGAATCTAAAAGAGAAAATGACTGACTGGTCAACCTGTGCTTTATTCAAATCGCATCATTCATTAGTAACTTGTGCTAATGGTGTTTTTATTGGATATTTCTGTATATAACAAAATCTGTATAATTCTAAACATCAGTTTTAACAAGCGCTCCAACACCCCTGACAGAAATGTAGCCCCAAACCATGACAGAGCCTCCACCGTGTTTTACAGATGGCTCTATCGCTGTCCTGACCTCCGCCCTACATATTGAGGATAAAACCCCAAAGTTTCACATTTAAAGGCATCATTGCATCACATCTTTTGCTACTGATTTTCAGTCCAGTCCAGTTCCAGTTTTTCATAGATTCAACTAAAGAAATGGGGGAGAAATGATGTTTGTGTGACAGCTGCTAGTAACAAAGTGTCTCAAGATATCATTTAAAACTGGTTCTTTGCGAAGTTACACCTAACTCAACATTCTTCTAAAAATGTCTAAACTGCTCTTCTGGGAGCGATGGGAACGTCGCTCGATCAGTTCAGCTCAGAAGACGACTGCTGACACTTTCACCAAACTCAGATCTATTCTAAAGTCTAAAGAAAAGAAAATAAGATACAAAGACAGTCAAGTGCAGTTGCTGGATTTACTATAAATACACTAAAATCCAGTAAACAAAGTGTGGCTCATTAATAGTGCGCTGTATCTTAAGTCAGAATGCATTGCTTTATATCCACGATGCTTCAGCTTCTTTTCAGTTCAGTGAAGTCAACAATAATCCTTCTAACTGCCACGGAGAAACACTGGCTTGATGTATTGAGACAAAAGCATTTGTTTTATCTTCTAAAGATACAACATGGCCTGTGCAGCTTTTATTCTGTTATATTTATACAGTTGTACGCTGGTGGATGCGCTTTTAAACATGGCAACAATTTGAAGTAATCCCTGTGAGCCACAAGCTAACTGTTTAGTTTCAGACCATTATTTTTCTACTGTCGGCTCGATAAAATATGAATGTAGTTATGTTCATCTGGTCAGTGGCGGTCCTAGCCAGTTTGGTGCCCTGGGCGAACACTCCCTCTGGCGCCCTCACCCCACACACACACACAAAGCATATTAAGGATTGTACATTAACATAAAATTGTTGTGTACACACACACACACACACACACACACATATGAAGAGAGAGAGAGTATGCATAGTATGCAAACGGCTACCAAACAACCATCATAATTCGTCATACAATGAGAACAGTACGAATCAACAACTGACAATGACTAATTAATATTAAAATCTGTAACATAATGTATTGTTTGGAGTTTAGTCTGTTACTGTTGCTATTTTTACCATTTCTTCTGTAACTCACATAATTTCCTTAGGGATTAATAAAGTATTCTGATTCTGATTGTTTCAGGATGACCTGCCATTATCCAATGACACATCTGCTTACCTGCATCTTTTGCTCGTTTCTCCTCCTCTTCTTTTCTCTTTTTCTAAACTTCTGTAGTCTGTATCATAATGTCTGGTGTTTTCATGTTTGTTGGTTTATTTTTATTTTGTTTTACTTTGCGAGTTGGTTATTAGATGCTGCCCCCGCCGCCCCGCCCTCTCCTCTCTGCGCCGCAATCAGCAGGCGCACCTCGCAAACGAAGGGCGTCCTTACTCCCAGCAAATGGGCGATAGAAAACCGATCGGTGCCTATGCCATTCCCAATATGCGCTGGCTGACGTCGGGGCAGCATGAGTACAAGCTTTTTTTTTTCTTTTTTTTTTTTTGCTGATGCCCGTGATGCCGCCCCCCACCACGATGCCGCCCCGGGCAACCGCCCGTGTCGCCCGTATCTAAAACCGCTACTGCATCTGGTCCACAGCATCCACATCTATTTGCTTTTCAAACCTGCCAATGAGGGGCAGCCGATCACAAAAGAGGAGGAGCTGGAACAGCTTGCTTCAGTCAGACAAGTAGCAAAGGCTCTGCACAAAGGTGCCCTATAAGATCAATAAGGTTTGTTTTGAACTTGGAACCACAGCTAATCTAGCAAATAAAAATATGGAGCTGGAAATGAACATAATTAGTCCTCCTTAAGGGCACGTCTACTTGAGATTGTAGCTGAAGCAGACTGCCAAGTGTTTTCTATTATGCAACTGGTCAGAAGTCTGCATTAAAGTTTAACCGACAGTGTATGAACTCCAGGTGAAAAATTTAATTGGCCACTATCATTAAATTATAGATGAACATTTAATTGTGTAGTTGTAAATCATTTATTATAAACCGCAGAGGCGGTTTATAATAAAGTAAGTCAGAGTTTTCAGTGTCCTCAATGGTGGATTCTGTTGGTGCAGTAACTCAGAAAACAAAAATCTCCTATGCTCAGGTCTCTCTGTCTCCACCTTCCCTGAATCTCCTTCCCCTCATCCCCACAAGTGTATTATCTAAGCACCATGTCTAATGCAGTCCAGAAGGAGGTTGGCAGAGGCGAGGATCAATCCCCTAGAAATCGCTCACAGAATATCTCTCCATATCTATTTATCTCATCTGTTGGTGTTTCGGACTTGTTTGTGAGTTGTATTTGTTTCCAGTGCTACCATTTAGGCCATTGGTGGACATTTATACTGTATATATATCCAGTGTCTTTCTGTTCAGCACATTAAACCTGAAGAGTGTTTGAAAGTGTGTGTTTCAACATATAGCAAACACAATCAGTGCTGGTATTTTGCCAGTCAGGATCTAGATACGATCTCTGGGTAATATGGGGCAGGACGGTGGTGCAGAGGTCAGTAATCAGAAGTCCTGGGTTTGAATCCAGCATCCTCCCAGGCCCTTTCTGTGTGGAGTTAGGTTAATTGGTGCCAGATTGGCAACCTGTCCAGGATGCACCCTGCCTCTCGTTGTGTGACAGCTGGGATAGGCTCCCATCTATCTGTCAGTAACATTTGATACGCAGTAATTGACAGGCTATCTGCAAGCGTCCCAGCTATCCTGATGTGGCTATCCTCATCTATCAGCAGCAACCTTTACCTTTCATCTGCTTTGTCTCTCTCTAAATGCATGTAAGACTGTCGTGCTGGGCTTCACTTTTTGGCAGAAGAGAGATCAATTGGAGAGACTGAGTGAAAGGAGGGGGCGTGGAGAGAGAGAGGTGGGGGGAGGAGGAGAAGGACTTCTTTTACGCGCTCTCTTCGAGCCTCCTCGCTGAGCTGCGTGCCCGCTCTTCTTATGTGCATGCGAGATCGCGCAGGTTGCCCTCCATTTGCCCCCATCTCCCACTCTCTCTACGTGTCTTTCCTCTCCCACTCTTAATCTCCCTTACCGCCTTTTGCACTCTCAACACTTTTTTTTTTTACCCCCAATCTCCTTCTGTTCCCTCTCATCGCCTCTTAACAGCTTCATATCTTTTTGCTCTCTCATCTTAATGATTCTACCCCTTTCCTCTCGCTCTGTCTCTGTATCTCTGTGAGTCATGCAGTGGGCACTGCCTGGGTTTGTTTGCCTGACTGCCCTCCAGGAATTGCTGCTGGCACACAGAGAGCACTACTCTGTAGACCTGCTGGCTGCTGGGGTTAGGAGAGGACAGACGAAAGGAGGGGGAGTGCAGGAGTAGATGAAGATAGGGGATGAGAGGAGAGACGAGATGAGAGAGACAAGGGATGTGTGAGAGCAGAATAAAAAAAAATGGAAGAGGGACAGAGGAGAGATGAGGCTGCGAAAACACAAACAGGACTCGGTCTGTGTGAGAGAAAGATAAAGTATAGCCATCATAAGAACAACGACAGAACTTTGAATTATTCAAAGGAGTGTGTTGCTTCATGCTGTGTGTGTGTTTATGTCTTAATGTTGCTTGCTCATTTAAAGTAAGACTCTGAATGGAGACTGGGCTTCTAAAACAGATCCAAATCAATTTGGATGGATTTATAATTCATTTGGGTCTCATTGTACATTAGCTTCAAATGTGCACCTACACACACACACAAGCAGACATACACAAAGACACACACACACATGCATCAGTTTGATTCCAGCTCATTAAATTTTCCAGTCTAAATTATTCAGTGGGCAAAAAGGGCTTTTCTTTGTAAAGAAATGAGACAGTAAACACTCCCAAACTGATTTGTAACATGTAGCAGTGTGCATGTAAAATTGCCTTTGCTGGTTTTACAGTCGGGGCTTGCATTTTACTCGTGTTATTTTATCATCTTATAGACGACAATGTAACCAAGACAAGCAGCAGAACAATGGCACGTTTGATCTGCTGCGGGCTGTGTAACAAAGCAGGCAGTTATTTCTTCGTGTGAGATGCAGTTTCACACATAACATCTGCATTTGACTCAAGAATTTTAGAGCTGAAACTCTGTATTTTGCTTTCTCGCAGCACTCAATAACTGTCACAGCCATTTTTTATTCTATTCAGTTTTATTTATATAGTGTCATAGTACAAGAACAGTTGTCTCTGGTAGCTTTATACTGTAAAGTAAAGACCGTACAGTAAGACAGAGCAAATAAAGAAAACCCAAACAGCCAGATGATGATATGAGCACGAGCTGGTCCAACTAAACACAAACTGGATGTGACCGCAGGATGCTGTGGTAACCATAGTATGCCTTCAATATGCCTTCAATTTTGAATAAATTCCAAACAGGTCACCAGCAAAGCACCCCTACACCATCACAGGTCCATGCTTCAAGGTGGAAACCATGCATGTAGAGACCATCCGTTCACCTTTTCTGCGTCACACAAAGACACGGTGGGTGGAACCAAAGATCTCAAATTTGGACTAATCTAACCAAAGCACAGATTCCCACTGGTCTATTCCTTGTGTTTCTTGGCCCAAATAAATCTCTTCTGTTTGTTGTTTTTCCTTAATAGTGGTTTCTTAGCAGCTATTTGACCATAAAGGTGTGATTCACACACTCTCCTCTGAACAGTTGATGTAGAGATGTGTCTGCTACTCGGGCTCTGTGTGGTATTTTTCCTGGGCTCTAATCTGAGGTGGTGTTAACTTGTGATTTCTGAGGCTGGTGACTCAGATGAATTTATCCTCAGCAGCAGAGGTGACTCTTGGTCTTCCAGTTTCTCCCACTGAAAACACTACGTTCAGATGAACAGAATCAGCTTTTGGGGATTTACTTACCTGGATGATTGAGCATGCTTCCAGTTTTGTCGTGGCTTGATGGTTTTTAACATGTTTTTCTGAAAACCTTCAAAGTTTTAGCAATTTTCTGGACTGACTGACCTTCAGTTCTTAAAGTAATGATGGACTGTCGTATCTTTTTACTTATCTGATTGGTTCTTGCCATAATATGAATTCTGACAGTTGATAAATAGGGCTGTCAGCTTTGTACCAACCTGACTTCTGCACAACACAACTGATGGTTCCAATCTGTGAAGTGAAAACCATTTCAAGTGACTACATCATGAAGCTCATTGAGAGAAGGCAGCACTGTCAACAAAGCAAAGGGTGGCTACTTTCAGGAATATAAAATATGATATATTTAGAGTTATCTATCTTTTTTTTCTTTGCTACATAATTCCATATATGTCGCTTCATATATTTGATATCTTCTGTGTGTACCTACAATGTAGAAAGTAGTAAAATTAAAGAAAAAACACTGAATGACAAAAGTGGTCTAAAATGATCAGTGATCGAGTCACTGGTGAGGTCAAAACAACACTCGGGTGGGTAAAGCGTTACTATGCCTATAAGAGTCCCTTTGTCTCTTGTCTAGCTTTCTGGTATCCACAGCAAAAACCATGGACCTGTAACCTCATACTTCTGGCTTAAGCTTTGTTATATTGCTCTAATATCTCAGTCATCCGCACACATGCTGCCATGCGTGCAGACACGCAGCCATGTTTCTTTCACACAGACTGTATGTATTTGCAAAAGTCTACTTTTCGCGCCGTATTAGCACGATATCTCATAACTCTTCTTTCACACGCATGCTGCACAAACATGCTGACATGCGTGCACATATGTATGCACACAGATCTGCAGACACACAGACGTGCACACTCTCACTTCCTGCTTTAAACCCAGGTTCATATTGCTCCAGCGATGCCCAGCTGCAACCAATGAACATTCCAGCTTTCCAGATTTTTTTTCTTCCTCCTCCCTCCCTCTCTATCATTTCAAATTTCACTTCTAAGCCTTTAAGAGAGCGAGCAGCCAAATATGGTCGAGCCTGTGTCATGAACTTTGTGTGACCTTCGAGAGCAGCGTAGAGATCGTGACCTTTAAGGCCCAGCCTGAGGCTGAGCTTTAGGCAGCATTTTACACGACCGCAGAAAGAATTTGGATGTGCATGTGCAGATGTATGCTGTCGTGGTTAAATCAGAGGGGGAGTTCATTGACTCAGTAATCATTTCTGTCTTTTTAGTGCCTCTTTTTCTCTGTTTTAAGCGTTTTTATAATTATCTCCACCACTTGTTTTCTTTGCTCATTTTTTCTCTGTTATGTTACTTCCTTTTAGTGTACAACATTTAATAAGTGGAGCTGCTATACAAACCATCTTCTCTCATAAGAGTGAAGATGAAACGTTCTCAAAGACTCAAAAACAAAACAAGAAGTAGCAGTAAACACTTTTGATTATGCCGAGAAGTGGCCTTTTAGGTATATGCTATAATGTCAGCCGTCTTTCCTGTGCGAATTGACGATGATGCACAAAAGGGCCAAACAAATGCAAAAAAAGCCACCTGACCTAAATAAAGTTACTGCCTCTTCAGCTTCTTCGCTGTTAATCAGAGCAGATACAACATCAAGGCTTGCTCCTTTTCTGTCCGACTCTATCTGCCTTTTCCCTTTTCCTTCTTTTATCATCCTCCGCCGTATCTCACTGGCTCCACCAGTCCTGCTGTCAGCTCCCGTTTATCTAATTGGGGTTCAGTCCAGCGAGGAGGAGGGGCAGGAGGCGACATGTGGGCTCCAGGAACAAGCCCTTTTTAGGAACCCGAGCAGGCGGGAAGACTCACATTGAAGTGATCTAATTTTGCTCCGGAGCTCTGAAGTGCACTTCTCAGAGAGCTTGGACACGGAGGACAAAGACTGACTACAGCCTGGTTCATAGTTTACACAGATCAATCAAGTTGCTAATGTTAATTTCCTCACTCGCTGTTCTTTAGATGTGACTGATACCACTACAAATATACTATTTTATGCAACTAAATGTGCTCTCTTTAGAGTGTTTTGCTAAAAATGTTCCAAGGTTAAACAGGTAGAGTGGGTAAAGCATCTATCCTCACTACATTATGCCTGCTTTGCTCATTCACAGAGGCCTCTACTCTCCCTCTCTCTCTCGCCGCTATGCTTTAGCGTTAAAATTTAAGAAACATGACAAAACTTTTATTTGTTGATACTATTAGTTTTAGTGCTATTAATGCTTTTAATTCAGGGGAAACTGTTTGGAGTTATACCACATTTACAGTATTATGCCTTTCTTTTGCTCAGCCAAAGCGCGCCTGACATGCACAACTACTAACTGTAAAACTTACATGTTTTTCATTAATTGTGCATGATTTTCTTCCTTTACCAAGGAGGGACTTTAGATGAGCTATTACCACTGCCATGCTAGCTCTGAATGGAACAGAGCTCCTCGCTACTGTCCGGGACATTGTGCCCTATTTCACTGAAATAAAGCCAGTTGTGTAATGGGTCAGACGTGCAGTGGATCCGTTGAAATACCAGTTTAAACCCTATAAATCAAGGAAAACTCAGGAGACTCAAACTCAACAGGAGAGCAACAGTGCATTTACAGGCTGTAACTGTGTGCAACCAAGTGTGTTGTTACGATGTGTTTTAGCGACTTTTTTGCCTTCATAAATTGTGCTTCTATGAAAAACTTACAATGAAACAATTATTGAAATGTTAAATGCAACGGGCCTCGGGTGTAGTCCGCATTAGTTTAATTTTGTTACACTGTTTCTAAAAGTGGTGCAAATTTTGCAACAATGTATATGATGAAAAGGTTAATTCCTTCAAAGACATCCTGTCAGGTGCGCCACAAGCTTTGAAGAGGTGATTGAAAGCACAGAAAAAAAGGTCAGTGCCACTCCCAAGAACACGTCAGTCTTTTGTCTCTGCAGCAGCGCATGCGTCTTTATATTTATATAAGTCTATAGGAGAATTAGGTAGCTTCTGCTCTCTTATTAGGAGAACGTATCCGAGACCCAGTTCTCACACAAGGTTGCATGCCTAAGGATGTTCATTTATGACCATGTGGGCCTGTCTGCCTCTTTCTGTTGAAGGTTCAAAAGGTTAATCGTGCCATATGGAGCGTGCGTGCGTGCATGCACGTGTGCGTATGTATGCCAGCATGCACGCAAACCAAGCTCGTCTGTGCCGAGTTCAAAAGGTTATTCATGTCACAGTGCTGTGGATCCTTCCTTAGTTATTGAGGCTTAACAACATCGCGATTCTCCCCTCACAAACAGTCGTGGCTCAGACATGAGAGCAAGTAAAAGAGCTTGTTTGTCCAAGCTGTATTATTCACCAGTTCATGTGTCCGATGTGAACCCGGAGTGGGCCTCTGTCGTGTCATTACTGGGCACTTTTTGTGATTTTACTGTCTGTTTTGTGTACTTTGTATAGATCTTTATAACTGCCAGAGAGGTACCTTATTGGACCAATTCACTCAGAAAAATGAAAACACCTAATGTACAGTCATATTAATCACAAACTGTCTGCGTGGATGACAAACTGCTGTATTAAAGGCAAAGGCGAAGGTAGATATGAAAGCATAATCACTTTACATTGAAGGATTGTGTTTAAAAAGGTTGCACAGGAACAAACATACCCACTCATTTATTAGTCATCCACAAAAAAACAAAAACATTAATATTATTACATCTTCTTTCAGAGAGAAGGTGTTATATTTCTCATGCTGAGCTCACTTCCAGTGCATGATTACATGATTTTTATCAGCAAGTGTTCATATCATGATTAATGGAGCACCTGATTACTGTATAGTCTGCTTAACAGTGATTCACCAACCTGCAGGACAAGTCTGAGACTCAGACAGACTTAAGAAGGAGCCTTGGCAGTATTAACACTTCAAATCTCTCCAGTTCTTTTTTTAGGAAGTGACCATATTAGGTATGATTAGATATAATGATATCGTCAAAGTATTTTGTCCTCACTGGACTATATCCACTAAATAATCTTAAAGAGAATCAATCTAGACATATCCTAAAAGGTGTGTGACACCCAAAACCTTATTCCTGATTTTCCCTGCATTTGTGCCAAACTCACTTCAGGTTAAAATAGTTGTAGGTGTTTCACCCCTTCTTGTGTCTTCTTTGTGGCACATTAGGCATCTGAAAAGGCCTTTAAAGTTCCCATTACCTGAGAAAAAGGAGTCCACATTTTACCAATTACACTTCTGAAGACATAACCATCCAAATGTGAGGGAAAGTATCCAAAAGAGACCTGCCCAGTCCTCGTTTTCATCAAAATGAAAAGATTACTTGGCAGCTGAGTGTTTGTGTGTGTGTGTTTGTTGTGGCGAACAAAAGTAGTTTTTGACACTGATATGAAGACATTTTAGCATGTGTGTGCTTAAGATCAGGGCCTCAAAGGTCAAGGTGATGGTTAAGATCAGGGTTGGGGTTAGGCATTTACACGTGATGGTTAAGTTTAAAGTAAGCGGCTCTGCAAAACACCTAGTCCTCATAAACATAGCTATTTAAACGTGTGTGTGTGTGTGTGTATGAGGGGGCACTGCAGATACACACAATCCAAATGTTCACAGCTGGCAAAACCTCAGCTCTGTGAGCCTCACGCACTGTGCCAGTGCCCATTCCCATGGCAACATTATCAAAAGTTCAGCAGCCATGTGGCAGCTGTCGTATGTGTTCCAGCAAAAATGGCTATTCAGATGTTGATTTGAATAAATATGCTCATCCTATCCATTCAAACTAGGGTAGAGCTGTGGCTGAGAACACAGTGTGCAGCGAGGAACAATGTGGATCAGGAGAGTGCAGACCGGGGAATTTCAGTTAGGGAGGGAGGGAGGCGGCAAGAGCAAGAGCTCACTCCCAGTGTATACAGGTGGAATTAATGGGAAGCTACAGGAAAAGACTGAATGTGTCTGCACCTTCCTAAGGCCTGAAGGATTACGGCTTGTGTGTACACGCTTACACACACACACACACGCCAGTCGACTGAGTTTTGCATCTGTCATTCACTCAGACGTGTGCACTCCTTTAATAATCGAAGTACACACTGACTTAACTTAGTGGTTGCCAAACAAGGACAGGTTATGAATCAGCATACCCATCCCATTTTCATGTTCAGTGCTGCAGTGTTTGTTAATAGGATGGGCTGGGACGCTAGCTGCTCCAGACATGATAGATGAACTTGCATTTGTCGTTCATTCATTCAAGTCTGCGACTAAGGCTAAAGGTATTAGTGCCTATTTTTGTCTCGGTTCCTCATATGAAAGACTGATTGTGTTCATGTTGACAATTTTACTTCAAGGACATTAAAAACAATAACTGCTTTTTTGACATGTTGCTGTTTCCTTGATATCCTAACAGCTATCTGTCCGGTTTATTTATATAGCGCCAAATCACAACAGCAGTCACCTCAAGATGCTTTACATTGTAAAATAAAGACCTACAATAATACAGAGGAAATCCCAACATTTAGATGACTTCTAAACAAGCACTTGGTGACAATGGGAAGGAAAATCTCAGTTTTAACACGAAGAAACCTCTTGGACAAGACCATGTAACCAGCATTAGAGCTCATTATTCATCAGACTTTAAAGCTTAGACCTAAACGTCACAGCGTCTCGTGGAAGATAACCGTGACAATTCAAGTTTGGTGAGCTCACTGCTGTTTAACAAGAGAAATATGTTTTCTATGTGAGCGCAAAGTTATGATTGGTTTTAATTTGTCCTCACCTTTGCCTCTCACTGCAGATACTCGCGTGATTGCTGCCTCTGTGATTGCTCACCCTACCCTAACGTCTTCCCTCTTGCTGTGTTTTCCCCCTCGCTCTTTGCTCGTATTCATACCGTGCATAAAAGACTGCAGCTGTATTTCTCCCATGTGCCTGACCTCGTCTTTTTTTCAGTATTTCTTTTTTCTCTCTTTCTTTCTTTGTCCGATTGACCTCCTGTTTCTGATCTGGGTGCTGTAAAACTCCTGTGGTAGTTCAGCTTATCGTCTGTGCGCAAGAATAATTAGACGTTGCAGAAAATCCATCATGTGGATGATAAATTGAACCAGAGACATTTTGATGTGACCCATTTGTTAAGAAGGATGATCAAAACCCAGCGTTCATTATTCCTTGTTGGAGTGTTTCCTTTAAATGTCCATTACACATGGATTAGTATGAATTCATAAGTTCTTTAGTTTCTTGTCCCAGCTGCTGCTGTACTCTGTTATCAAGTGGCTCGGTGATGGAGAAGAGGATGCAAGCAGGAAAGAAAGAAAGAAAGAAAGAAAGAAAGAAAGAAAGAAAGAAAGAAAGAAAGAAAGTCACCATTTCCTGTTCTAGGGAGTGTGCTGGAGGAAGAGTGGGCACTAGTGTGGGCGGAGGGACTTGTGGTGGGTGCGTGTTTGAGCTTTGCGAGTCGTGCGTACGTGCAGCATGGTGTGTGAGCCTCGATGGAGGTGGGGATGAAAGAACAGGATGCACAGCCCTTGAGGAATTTGTGCAGCCTGGTGGCAGGTCTGCAAAACTCATCCCTCCTCGCCTTCTCGCAGTCTCCTCTCCGCTGTCCCTTCCCTCTCTGTCCGGGACATCAGTCACACAGGGGGAGATCCGTAAACTCAGATAGTGAGGAAAATTAGAGGAGAGAGGATGAGAATGAAAGAGCTTGTGAGTGGCAGAGTGGAGAGAAAGGACCCTTTGGATATGGGACTTGGCTTTGAAAGGGGAGAGAGAGAAGTGGAAGCAAATGCAATGAAAGGGACAAAATACATTATCCCAAAGCCCCTGCAGTGACTCAGGGTGGGCGATTCCACAGTTTAGTAAGTCACGTCTTGCTGCCACAGCGTGAGTCACGTATACCCTGGGATATCCGGGGAGCTCTGAACGACTGCAGCTTGCAGCTCACGATTCGTGACGTGTCGACCTTTCGGCCCGGCTCTCCTCACAGTG